>NC_084703.1:25945343-27181628 GCF_033807575.1 Cydia pomonella | reverse complement strand
TTTATTTGAAATCAGTTAGAAAGAAGAAACCGACCTTACCTAATAACCGATAACCGATAATGTTTGGGGTTCCTTATTTGTCAAAATGGTAAAAACCGCTACTGTATCATGTCCTTTGTATTACATAGCATTTGTTTAACAACATTAGAAATAAACGTTGGCAGGGTGGAAAAATAAACTAAAGATTTTTTTCTGTACAGAAACTTTTAGTAAAAAGAGCGAAGATAATAAAATAAAAGCTCGCGAGAACTTAATTGCCGCCGGTTTCTTGACAACAAGTGTCAAGTGTTATAGCCCGCAATGCAGTTTACGATAAAATCTAGCCATGCACGATTTGGTTTATCTATGTACCGAATTCATAAATTCAAGTAGTTCTTTTATGTTTTGTAATCTGTAGATATAAGAATAATACAAATTACATTGTATAGGTGTGTAGGCCAGGCACTGAATTCTCAAAAAAAGTTATACCGACTCAATAAATTACAATTACTAACTGCTCACACTTAGATAACATTATACTCGTATATATATATTTATATATATATATATATATATATATATATATATATATATATATATATATATATATATATATATACAAAATAATGTATATATAATGTTATCTATATATATTGCATTATGTAAAAGTATATGTGAGCGTTTTCTGTTCCCCGTACTAGTACAAGACTGCATCACGGTGGAACAGCATTCGCCGTTCTTTTAATTTTACCTAGATGTATTACCACCAACTTGGTTTGGTGGTAACTAGTGGGATTTTTTTTTCCAGTAGTGGTAACAACTTGGTGGTAACTTGTGGGAATAACCCTGATTGTTATGAATTTATGAATAATGATCGTTAGAACTTAAATATTTTTTTTTTAATTTTATGACGTATTAAAAAAAAGCTACTTACTAGATCTCGTTCAAGCCAATTTTCGGTGGAAGTTTGCCTGGTAATGTACAGTCAGCGTCAAATACTTCGGAGCAGTCAAAGTGGCCAAATAGTTCGGTACACCATACTAAATATATGATGTACCGAACTAATTGGCTACTTTGACTCCTACGAAGTATTTGACGCTGACTGTACATCATATATATTTTTTAGGTTTATCATTCTCTTATTTTAGAAGTTACAGGGGGGGAGGGGGGGCACACATTTTACCACTTTGGAAGTGTCTCTCGCGCAAACCTCAATATCATTTTTGAAGACCTATCCATAGATACCCCACACGTATATGGGTTTGATGAAAAAAGATTTTTTGAGTTTCAGTTCTAAGTATGGGGAACCCCCAAATTTTTTTGTATTTTTTTCTATTTTTGTGTGAAAATCTTAATGCGGTTCATAGAATACATCTATTTACCAAGTTTGAACAGTATAGCTCTTATAGTTTCGGAAAAAAGTGGCTGTGACATAATCGGACAGACAGACGGACATGACGAATCTATAAGGGTTCCGTTTTTGCCATTTGGCTACGGAACCCTAAAAAGCGTACCTGGGTCGCCTAGCAGGAGGACGTTCTATCGAACGCCCTAGGTATCGCTGGGATGAAGCGACATGGTGGAGGCGGATCTGCGCGAGCTTCGAGTCGACAATTGGCGAGATGTCGCACAGGACCGAGAAAAGTGGCGCTGTTTTGTGTCGGAGGCCAAGTCTCATTTTGGGTCACTGAGCCAACGGACTAAATAAGTAAGTAAGTAAAAAAAATAAACTGTAGTTTAAAAAAATATAAGCCATTCGGTTTTTATTGAATATACTTAGCCATACCCCGAAGTTGACAAAGTTTAAAAAGCTTTTTTTTTTCATTGCAACACGTTTCAAAAAGTAATAAACAATACAGTTATTACCGACTAACCGGACAAGTTTGAGACGGACTCGCCCACCGGGCGATACATATTATAAAAAAAATTAAAAATGTACATAAAAATTTGATCACCCAAACAATTTTAAGTAATTACATATTTTTCAGATTTTTCCCTTAACTTGTAGTATAAGAATTTCATAGGTCTAGGTCAACAGAAATTGCCCTATCTATTTTGATTCCCTTGAGAGTGTCGAAATAAACGTTTTTTGCCTGAGTACAAATATGGTTGTAATTTCTACTTGATACCTGCACGTTTCCGAGATAAAGGGTCATGACAGACAAACACAGATGGACAACAAACTGATCCTTTTGAAGGGTTTTTCGTTTTTTCCTTAGGTACGGAACTCTTATGTATATAATAATATTTACTAAGATGTGTTGGAATATGTTACATAATGTTAATTTATTGTAATCTCATGTAAGTGAACTGTTCTGTTCTAATGATAATAAATGTCTTTAAACTGAAAAAATACCTCTTTTAAATTTATTAATTTATTAATTTTACCGTTCTTAGAAATATAAAATTCTCCTGAAGTTTCATTTAAAAGGGTAATTTGATATTTTTTATAACGTTTATTTCACGCAGAACGTATTATTTTACATATTTTTAAGTGACAAGCCAACTGCAATTACATGACGTGCAAATCAATGTCACTATTGTTATAAATTGTCTATCAATACGATATGAAAACTACTTGAATAATAATAATGGCACCTAATATGATTAAAAGATAAAGAATATTGAAATATCATCAACTGCCAAAAAAGTGAGAACCAGAGACAGGTAAAATTCAATAAATGCAGGCGGTGAGTTTTTGCTGCAGAGTGTTATTGTAGCGCAAGTATTTAATGATTTTTTATGAAACGTAAGTTGGTTTTAAATTGTTCTTTTGAGATTAATGAGTTTGTCTTTAGCAAAAAGCTGAGAATTTATCAAAAAAAAATGGTTTCGTCTAAAAGTGTACTTGTGACTTTTGCTTGTCACCCGACGAAATTAATTGATAAAGTCGCCATGCACAATTACGAGTGATGGTACAATGTGCTTTATAAACATCAATGTACTCGTATTATTCTAGTTAAACGAAGTTTGGTACCAATTACGTAGCATTTGCATTGAATAAATAAAGTTACAAGCGTAATAAATACAAAATGTTTGTCTTATATGCATCTGCATCGTAATGCAAACAATTGTTATGCAAATAGTAAACGTATTGTGCTACGTTGGTCAATTTTGCTGTAGTCAAGATCGATATCTGAACATCCAAGAGGACCTTTTATTATGAATCTGTGTTTAAATAAGGTAAAACGGTCATCATCTTGAATTACTGCATTTTTGCTCTGATCAATTCGCAGAATTTTGTGCAACATTTCACGATCTCTCGCTGCTCAACATACTCGACACGACACTGTGCAGAGAGAGATCACCCACCCCCTATATCGCCACCATTTCGTGGCGCTCTAAAGCCCGATTTGGGCAATCCTCAAAGGTGTGCTGGGCAGTGTCGTCCTCTTCGCCACAGTGATCATGGGCGCCGGCAGCGGGGTGCTCTTGCACCCCCCTGTCAGGAAAGAAAATATACAAAAAAATTACATGTTTTTAACGCGTCTGCACCAGTATAAGAGTTGGACCAATATAAGCCTGCAATGATTTTGATAGCATAACTCGAAACTATATAACACAAAAAAAAAGTGACTGCATCGATTCTTCTATTCCATTTATTTTGCACCTTCAAGAAAGTACTCCTGGCGGCGCCCATGACAGACTGTTGGCGGTTCCCGCTGAATTTGATGCAAATACCTTAATGACCAAAGCAGCCATGTCCGGTCATTACCTGCACCAGCCTATAATAATAAGTGACGTCCCTTGGGTCCCATACCCCCGAGAGTCGGTCAGGCCCCTCTCTCCGGCTTGCCTTGATTGGCTGGCTGGAGTAAACACTGAGCAGGGGCCGCAAGTTGCATATCAAACGGTTCAATAGTAATTACGTAATTAGGTCAGTGTATTTGTTTACATACTTACTCGAGTGTTGTGAATTTAAGCTTCGAGGCGTAAACTACAGGACTCGAGTCGCGACTGCTGAGTCTAGAAGCCTCGAACCTTAAAGCCTCGACCATATACGCCTCAAATTAATAAGTTCGCGTTATTGCTTACGATCACAGAAACCGCGAGTCTTTAGGCCTTAAACTTTAAAGCCTCCTAAGCTTTGAAGGTTTAAGTCTATAAGGTTTGGAGCATTTAAGTCTTAAAAGATTTTAAGAAATTAGATCAATCTACAGCCATTTTTTATAGTTATACAGGGTGCAGGAGAGGAACCCGAGAGGTTTTAACTGCGTAATCCTGAGGCCATTAGAATTAATAATATGATATAAATGTTTGTGAAGTAGGGAAAAAATAAAATAATAATTCGAACTTTATCGCAGACTTTGACTTCAGATCAATTTTATGAGTGACATCAGTCTTTTTGCGATCTGTTAATCACTACACCTAGACATGACTACCAAGTGGCAACGTAGTTAGGTTCATAATATTCTTAAAAAAAACACTATAATAGTTTATGCCTAGAATGCTCATTGTTTAAGCTCTTAACGCTTGACTCAGGCCTTCGAGGTTCGGGGGGCTTGAGCTTTCCATAGGCCCGACTTTTTAAAGCTTGAGCTCTCTATGAAGCCTGAGTCTTAAAGACTTACTCTTAAGAGCTCATAAAAAGCGGCCAAGTGCGAGTCGGACTCGCCCATAAAGGGTTCCGTACCATTTATGACGTATTAAAAAAAAACTACTTCCTAGATCTCGTTCAAACCAATTTTCGGTGGAAGTTTGCATGGTAATGTATATCATATATTTTTTTTTAGATTTTTCATTCTGTTATTTTAGAAGTTACAGGGGGGGGGGACACACATTTTTTCACTTTGGAAGTGTCTCTCGCGCAAACTATTCAGTTTAGAAAAAAAATGATATTAGAAACCTAAATATCATTTTTGAAGACCTATCCATAGATATTGATATTGAGACAATTGGCGAGAGGTCGCACAGGACCGAGAAAAATGGCGCTGTCTTGTGTCGGAGGCCAAGTCTCATTTTGGGTCGCTGAGCCAACGGAGTAAGTAAGTAAGTAAGTATCCATAGATATCCCACACGCATGGGTTTGATGAAACCAATTTTTTTTTAATTTTATGACGTATTAAAAAAACTACTTACTAGATCTCGTTCAAATTCAAACCTGACATTATTTTTTCAATGGCTGAGGAGCAGCACTAAAGGTACACAGTTGGTTCCTCTTTCATTACTCATTAGTTACGAGTATCAGTTATTTGTGTACAGGAAGTTTCTTGTAGATTGATTCCAACTGGAATGCTGTTGAATTGTCTGAAAAACCACCGTGAATTCTAATACTGGAAAATAATATCTCTATATGATTCTGACTTATTTTATGGAATGGTAGATAGCTCATTCCCGTATCAGCAGTAGTAACCAAATCATTGTATATGGCTTTGGCACTAGTTATGCAAATGAGAAAGCCTAAAAATCCTGTGTATCGTAGACTCATAAGGACACTGATCCGTTCTATTTGCTTACGAAGATTTATAACATCCTCCATTTATAACAGGCTCCATCATCGAAACCATAATTTACATGACCAATATGCTGCTGTGTTTTGTGATCAAAATATTCCTTGATTTTCATTTCATCAATTACCAGAGAGTAGAACATTTTATTTTTATTTTATTCTCTTGAGTAAAACAATGACGTTCATCCATCAATGTTAGCATACCACTTTGTTATCGTTCTTGAGTGTGGTAAAGACGTTTCGAAAGTTTTCCTCACATAACGGTATTTGGTAAATAATATTGCAGTGTAAATGCAAAACACCGTAATTCAGGGGAAAATTTATCTCGACTTAAATTTCCCGTCTTGTTATTCATCAACTGTTTTTTTAATAATTCTGCACTTTCAACGCCATATTTTTGTAAAATAATATGTTTTTGCTCTTTATCAATCAAAGATTTTTCATCTATGTTTTTTACAAGATCTTCTAATGAAGCTTTTGTTTTTGAATATCGCGTTTTTGCCTTCAGATGTTTTAATTATGTTTGCTTGTGCTTCTACTTTTTCGGTTATTATTCTTTTTCTAAAGTTCTAATGTTGAATTTGGGATAGTTGGTTTTTGATGCGTCCTGCTGGTACTTGGAAATGACCAAGTGTTGGGCAGCATTAATTCACAGTTCATTTCTACTTTATTCACTCCTAGGAATATAGTTCTAGTATTTAAATCTGGCAACTTGTAATTATTTTGGGTCAGTATCATATGGTCAAAAACGCAGGTCTTCTAAAGCGTCAACTCACCTAAAAGCTATTCGGGCAAATTTGCAGATAGTCTAAAACGTAAGCGGTCCATGAAGCAACTCGTACCAAAATGATTTCGTCTACTGTCATATTATCAAATCGTCTTAATAGCTGGTCGCCGACAAAGCAATTCGTCTAAAATGTATGTGGTTTAAATAGCATGTCGGCCCAAGAAGCAACTCGTCTTAAATCAATCGAGTCGGTCTTTAAATCGAGAAAAAAATATTTAAGTTAAGATTTTAGATTAATCTAACTTAGTTTTAATGGAATAACTAATATAAATGTTCATTGCTTATAAATCGTAAATAAAAGAACAAACTATACTTAAGCAATTATATTGTTTTGTCTGTGGTTACTCCAGATTTTGGTGGAAAAAAATACAACAGCTGAAAAAAGTCCTAAAATTTAATCGATTTTCATGTACCTACTTTTCAATGATCCCAAGCAAGGGCTTTTGAGGTGGAAAACTTGTATTTGTTATTACCATTTCATCACTACCAACATATTAAAAAACAGAACTACCTCATTCGATGTTAGGTAAAATGTACCAATTCCATGGGCTATAGGCAAATTTCTGATAATGCGAAGTTAATTTTGTTTTAACTATGAAGGTAATCAGTAATCACTTTAAAAATATGGGAGTAACCTCAGACGGCCACTTGTCTGGTCCACTTTTTAAATACATCTTAAAACATTAAGATTAACTCTGCCGTAAAAGCAGTAGGTATTTGGCCTTTTTATGTTAGTGCAGACCAGTAATTATAATCTTGCCGTACTATTTTTGCAACAATAAAATAAGGTGACCTCCGCATCCATTCTAGGATACATTGAATAACGTAATTTACAAAACCGTTAAACCCTCGCTTGAACCAAATTACGTTACACCTCACTAAGAGCCTTAAAAGGTTTTATTTATGCCTTCTGAAAGCTTTTGGGGTCAGAAGCATTCATGGATTTACGATGTAAGTATATAATAACATGTGCCTTACGGGATTTTTTTAACATTATTTGGTGTGCCTATTTTTTGCTTCGTCTTTATAGTTGAATGTGCAGCTCGTAAAATACGGCGTTGCATGAATAAAAGATTTCCTTTGGCAGGATTGGTCCTTGAGACCCAAGGATCGACTTAAGAAGTGGACCAAAAGATTTTTGATCTAAATTATTAGGAAGGGGATCCTCATATTTATCTTGATATCTGTATCATTTAAGCTATTAGGCCAAGTTTGGTATCGTTTCCGTATAAATAAATCGAGGTAGCCAAATTCATTTGTGAGTTTATATGACTATGGACACCATTCCGAGGTTAAACATATGAGAATTAATCTTTTTTTTTCATTCCTCCTCACGCTTAAACCGCTGAACCAAATTAGTTTAAATTTGGTATAGAGATAGTTCGGTGAGTTTGAGTCCCGGGGAAGAATATAGGATAGATTTAATCTCAAAAATCACCTCTTAAGGGTGTAAAAAGGGTGGTGGAAATGTGTATGGGGAATCAATAACCGCTTAACTGAGATACAATTTGGTATAGAGATTGTTTGAGTCCCGGGAAAGAATATAGGATTGTTTCAATCCCCAAAAAAATCCCTTAAAAGTGAAAAGGAAGGTGTGAGTTTGTAGAGGGAATCAATAACCGCTGAACCTATTTAGATGAAATCTTCGTCTACATCATTGATTAAGCTGAAAAGGATACTAAACTTGACTTCGAACCTAAACTTAAACCATTATTAACCTCAGACGTCGCCAACCCAGAAACCCCCAACCCCTCACCTGCATAAAAAATCTGGGTGGCTCCATTTCTTAAACACATCTTGGGAAAACAAAGATTAATTCTGCCAAAGGAAATCTTTTATTCAGAGGACGCCGTAGTTGACCTGTTCGTGGCTTGTGCAAATACGACACTTAGGGTTCATACTAAACAAAACTTTATTTTCATAATATAGCTATAGAATTGTGTTTTCGTGTTTTTACCACACCAGTTTCTTTATCCACAAGGGTGGTAAAGTAATTGAATGCAAATTTTGAGTTATTACCTCATGTTCGATGAAAGAATTCACTTTTAAGTGATTTAATAATAACATTCATTTTGATTTGATTTGTAATGATTAATGAAAGTTACTAGTTTCCTCACGTTGTTGTAGTGAAAAATTTAGGTAATTCGTGCATTAGGTATATCAACATTAGGTGTTTCGTTAGTTAGTTTTAGATAGTTAGTTAGTGCTTCTGGGCATTTTCCGCAAATCGGCAACCATTCTGCCTATTCGGCGTGAAATCGAAGTACCGCTACTCTAACCACCCCAGCTCCTCCACGAAGCCCAGCAAAGCTTTCAGGTTGCTAACTGCCTCCTTTAGTGTGCACGGAGTTCCTAGGTAATTTGCTCCTGAATACTTCTACCTGTTTGCAGTCTAGGAGAATTGTTTTGTTGTTTCCTCTTCTTGCTTGCACGCTCTGCACATGGGGCAGTCTGTTTTGCCCGTAATGTGTAAATACTTATTTTAAGTACTTGGTATCTAGGTGTTTTTAGTAGTATTTACTGTCTGACAGTATTCGTATATTTTCGTGTTACAACTTTAGATAAATCGACCATAGGTATTTTGAACTTAGATAAAGAAATTGTAGGTGAAACGTGCATTAGGTAATTGATTCATACGGTATTAAAAAAAATGGGAAACGAGCTTAGGTGATTCAACATTATATTAGGTAAATCGATTTTCTGATATCGATCAGTATTCTGATATGTAACCGCTACTTAGAAATGCTTCAAAATAGATTTATTGACACAAAAACACGACACCGACTTGTCGTTTAAATTATCAGTACCCAGGCGTAAATTAAATACGTTTCTGAGTAATGATTTTTGGCCCGAAGGTGTTAAGTTCAGAATATTCAGTGTACGCACAGCGAGAGGAATCAAACCACTAAATCTCTAATATGGATAGTACACCCTCTAAGATAGTAATAACAACTTTTAACTTTAAGAACATCAAGAAATCCTTTAAGACCGTGCTAGACCTGGCTGCCAGTTCCCATCTAATTCTTCTGCAAGAGACCTGGCTAATGGAACATGACTTGAACTTTGTACATGCAATTAATAGGTCGTTCGGTTGCGTGGCAAAGTCCTCGGTGGTCTCGTCCGAAGATATACTCAGTGGAAGATCACACGGTGGGCTGGCCATCATGTGAAACAAGAAGTTGTTTCTAATTGTTGTTCCCGTTACTTGTGCGCACAAAAGAATACAGGCAGTTCGTGTTTTTCTCTAGTCGAGCTGATTTTTAGTGATTAATATTTAAATGCCCGTTGACAATAATAAGAATGTTGAAGAGTTTACCGAATGCTTAGCGGAGATTAATCAAATCTACCACTGTGTTGCCAGTATAATGAAACGTTCCATAAATAGTAAATATATTATTATCGAACGAATGCACGTAAGTAAATAATTTACTACTAATTTGAAATACAACATTTAAATGCTTAGTTTAAATAATCAGACTTATTAAAAAAGCCGTCCCATTAATTAATATTGAATTAAAACTATTTTGATGTAGAAATGTTCGTTTTGAAATGGTAATACTTCAGGTCTAATCAACATTTGGTATTCCGTTTTAATACAATAACATTATCGTCTTAAGATGTGTGTATTATTAGTATTATTACTATACCTTTAAACGTAAATTCACAATTAAGTAACGATTGTAATATGTATTGTGTATACGTTCCAATGTGCGGCTACCGGCAGCAGCAGTTAACATGTATATTGTTAAAAACTATTCTTTTCGCACCTTATCTTCGTTATACCCATTAACCAAAATTCCAGATGTCAAAACGGACCTGTGTCAAAATGACTGAATTTCAGAATGCCTATTTTTGTTGCTCAAAACACCACATTCTCAAAATGCCTAAACTTCAAATCGACATGGTGTCTCAATTAGGGAATGCAAACCGGTTTTAACCGAAACCGAAAAAACCGGTTAAAACCGGTTTTTTGACGGAAACCCAAAACCGGGTTTTTAGAATTTGAAAAAACCGGTTTCGGTTTTATTCGGTTTTTTTTTTATTTAACTAAGTTGCATGTTTTATTCATTATAAGGGTGTAAATCGGTCCTAAACCGGTTGAATCGACATCAAATCAAATAATGTGGTGTTGTGTTAGTTTGATCAACAAACCAAAAAAATAATTTTATATAATTGGTTTGTTCCTATTCCTAGTTACAAATAACATTAAGTCATTTGACAATTCCCATACAATACAATATAATAGTCAGATATTCTGTCTTTAATTTCGTGATAAAATCGTGTATATACGAGGGCTGCTATTTATATATCCGGAAACCGGGATTACAATCTTCTTAAATAGTATATTTGACCTCCATGGTAAAATTTGAACTTGTTTAAGTATTGGCTGGTATATTTTTTCTTTCTTATTAACGCTAGTGTTTTGTTTTTGACGGGTTTTAAATGTCATCTCGCTGCAAGAATGGAACTCACTCGTGAAAATATTCGTGCTATGATTTATTATGATTCTCGGCGTGGTTTAACGCAACAACAGTGCATAGATCAACTAACTTCAACTTTTGGTGATGAAGCTCCATCTAAAACTACTGTGTATCACTGGTTTAGTGAGTTCAATCGTGGACGTAGTATGCTTACGGACGAAGTTAAGGCAGGTCGCCCGAAATCGGTCGTTGTACCACAAAATATTGAGGCTGTGCGAAAACTTATAATGGACGACCGACATGTTACGTACCGCGAGATAGAGTCGACTCTGGGTATTTCTATGACTAGCATTAATAGCATATTACATGATCATTTAGCTGTAAAAAAATTTTGTTCGCGTTGGATACCGCACAACTTAACTAAAGAGCAAAAAGATGCTCGCGTTGAATGGTGCAATAAAATGTAAAAAAAATATAACCGTGGTGACTCAAAGGCCGTTTATAACATCTATACAGGTGACGAATCCTGGATCTGCATGCGATCCCGAAACGAAGCAACAATCAACGGTATGGGTGTTTCAAAATGAGCCGAACCCTACGAAAGTTACTCGTGCAAAAAGTACATTGAAACAAATGGTGGCCTGCTTCTTCGGTATTAATGGCCATGTAGCTCCACTGCCACTAGAAAACCGTAAAACGGTTAATTCAGATTGGTATACGACCATTTGCTTACCGGAAGTATTTGAACAAATTCGTAAAACTAACCAGCGACGAAGAATCATTCTTCATCATGACAATGCCAGCTGTCATACGTCACGCGAAACAACTCTATTTTTGGAAGGTCAAAATGTGGAATTAACGGGTCATCCGCCGTACAGCCTTGACTTACCACCCAATGATTTTTATTTATTTCCCAATATAAAAAATAAATTACGCGGTCAACGATTTTCGACCGCTGAAGATGCTGTCGACGCATTCAAACAACACGTTATGGAGGTACCTCAGGCGGAGTGGTAGAAGTGCTTCAAAAATTGGTTCACACGAATGCAAAAGTGCATAGATCATCAAGGGGAATACTTTGAAAAACAATAAAACCATTTTCAGCCGTGTACGTTTGTTTTTTTGTTTCCGGATATATAAGTAGCAACCCTCGTACTATACTAGCATTCGTTTTTACACGTGAAGCAATCTTTTCTTTATTCCATGGCGATGAATTTAAGAATTGTTGATTCTAAAAACCGAAACCGGTTTTAACCGGTTTCGGTTTTTTTTGTGGTAAAACCGAAGAAAAAACCGGTTTTGAAAAACCTCCGGTTTTTGCATTCCCTAGTCTCAATACCTAAAACGCAAAATACCGACATTGGTGACTGCTGTGTTATTTTTTTTATACTACGTCTGTGGCAAACAAGTATACGACCCGCCTGATGGTGAGCAGTCTCCGTAGCCTCCAGAGGAGTAACATGCGCGTTGCCGATCCTCATCCCCCCCTCGTTGAGCTCTGTTATCCTCAAGGCTCGGAAAAGCGCCCGTCATTTTGAAAACATAACCATAATTTAGGACCCATATTATTGTCTTTAATTCCAGCAGACCATTAAAAAGGAATGTTAATACGACAAAGGTTATAAAATTGCACATAAGACATGTTTAAACGCAATATATTTAAAAGATAAGTCATATCGGCAACTCTGTATATGTAGAAACATACGTGTTAATAATTAGATATTTTGAGATTTAAAGAACAGTATGAATTAAAGTCATTATGGCAATCTGCCATTTTACGAAGGAAACAATTTCACATTCAAAGATTTCGGGATAACTTGTTTGGAAATTTAAGACAAATAAAGACCATCACATTATGATATTTAAGTGTAATGAAATTTATAATCCTACACCTTCCTCCGCCGCATCTGTCTGTATAGGTTTGCTCGCGACAAACTCAAAAACTACTGAACAAATTTTCATGCGGTCGGAAAAAATGACGTTGGTTATATCCTCGTAAGGCCCAAGGTCCTACCTATAGGACTTATTCAGTTCGATTAAATTTAAATCATATTCAATTAGGACAGAGTTGCATTTGTTTTGTTTCGTGCAATTTTCAAACAAAATAAAATCAACTGTATTCCGTGCACTATATGTAGGTTTAAATTCCAGTGGCAAATTTTGGATTTTTCATTTCTATGGCTGGGCCTTAAGAGGATATTATATGGTTTAACGATAATGGCCTTACTTTAAACTCAGACAAGACTAGGGAATGCAAAAACCGGAGGTTTTTCAAAACCGGTCTTTTCTTCGGTTTTACCACAAAAAAAACCGAAACCGGTTAAAACCGGTTTCGGTTTTTAGAATCAACAATTCTTAAATTCATCGCCATGGAATAAAGAAAAGATTGCTTCACGTGTAAAAACGAATGCTAGTATAGTACGAGGGTTGCTACTTATATATCCGGAAACAAAAAAACAAACGTACACGGCTGAAAATGGTTTTATTGTTTTTCAAAGTATTCCCCTTGATGATCTATGCACTTTTGCATTCGTGTGAACCAATTTTTGAAGCACTTCTACCACTCCGCCTGAGGTACCTCCATAACGTGTTGTTTGAATGCGTCGACAGCATCTTCAGCGGTCGAAAATCGTTGACCGCGTAATTTATTTTTTATATTGGGAAATAAATAAAAATCATTGGGTGGTAAGTCAAGGCTGTACGGCGGATGACCCGTTAATTCCACATTTTGACCTTCCAAAAATAGAGTTGTTTCGCGTGACGTATGACAGCTGGCATTGTCATGATGAAGAATGATTCTTCGTCGCTGGTTAGTTTTACGAATTTGTTCAAATACTTCCGGTAAGCAAATGGTCGTATACCAATCTGAATTAACCGTTTTACGGTTTTCTAGTGGCAGTGGAGCTACATGGCCATTAATACCGAAGAAGCAGGCCACCATTTGTTTCAATGTACTTTTTGCACGAGTAACTTTCGTAGGGTTCGGCTCATTTTGAAACACCCATACCGTTGATTGTTGCTTCGTTTCGGGATCGCATGCAGATCCAGGATTCGTCACCTGTATAGATGTTATAAACGGCCTTTGAGTCACCACGGTTATATTTTTTTTACATTTTATTGCACCATTCAACGCGAGCATCTTTTTGCTCTTTAGTTAAGTTGTGCGGTATCCAACGCGAACAAATTTTTTTTACAGCTAAATGATCATGTAATATGCTATTAATGCTAGTCATAGAAATACCCAGAGTCGACTCTATCTCGCGGTACGTAACATGTCGGTCGTCCATTATAAGTTTTCGCACAGCCTCAATATTTTGTGGTACAACGACCGATTTCGGGCGACCTGCCTTAACTTCGTCCGTAAGCATACTACGTCCACGATTGAACTCACTAAACCAGTGATACACAGTAGTTTTAGATGGAGCTTCATCACCAAAAGTTGAAGTTAGTTGATCTATGCACTGTTGTTGCGTTAAACCACGCCGAGAATCATAATAAATCATAGCACGAATATTTTCACGAGTGAGTTCCATTCTTGCAGCGAGATGACATTTAAAACCCGTCAAAAACAAAACACTAGCGTTAATAAGAAAGAAAAAATATACCAGCCAATACTTAAACAAGTTCAAATTTTACCATGGAGGTCAAATATACTATTTAAGAAGATTGTAATCCCGGTTTCCGGATATATAAATAGCAGCCCTCGTATATACACGATTTTATCACGAAATTAAAGACAGAATATCTGACTATTATATTGTATTGTATGGGAATTGTCAAATGACTTAATGTTATTTGTAACTAGGAATAGGAACAAACCAATTATATAAAATTATTTTTTTGGTTTGTTGATCAAACTAACACAACACCACATTATTTGATTTGATGTCGATTCAACCGGTTTAGGACCGATTTACACCCTTATAATGAATAAAACATGCAACTTAGTTAAATAAAAAAAAAACCGAATAAAAGCGAAACCGGTTTTTTCAAATTCTAAAAACCCGGTTTTGGGTTTCCGTCAAAAAACCGGTTTTAACCGGTTTTTTCGGTTTCGGTTAAAACCGGTTTGCATTCCCTAGACAAGACCCATGTTATGTTCTTTAACGGAAAGACTGCTATCAGTGATGAAGTAAAAATAGATCATTCAAATGGTTCCTGCTTAAAAAGTTCTAATATGGTTAAAATGTTAGGCTTTACCATTGATCCCGTTCTGACATGGAAAACTCATATAGACCATGTATGTGCTAAAATGGCAACTGGCGTTTACGCCCTTAAACAACTATGTACAATAAGGTTGGTTTCAATTTTTTGAAACGCTTGTATTACGTTCTTTACTAACTAAAAGTGGTCCTAAAATTCAACTTTTATGACAGATGCTTTCGCGCCCGAAACGCTCTTTGAAAATTGTGTGACGTCACAGTTTACGGTCTGACACATAACTACATACACATGTAGAAGATACGAACTGTCAACTGACATTTGTCATTTGTTGTTTATCGCCTACCTGCCAACAGTGTCAATCTGAGAGTTGTGACGTCATCAGAATCTTCAATGACGTTTCGAGTTTGGTCACGTGACGTGTGCCAAAAGATATTTTAAATTCAATATTTACAAAAATATGGTCATTACAGGTCCCCTAAAAGTAGTTTAACATGTTCTTATAATCCAAAAGAATTTATTGGGATACAATACAATTCACATCTTTTGGCCTAACTGGATCACAAACGCTCACTTATGGAGAATAACCGGACAAGCACCCGTAGGCATTGGATTGGGCATATCCTCAGGAAGCCTGACACCCACCTATCCAAGGTGGCCCTGACCTGGAAGATGCCCAGAAAACGGAAACTTGGTCGCCCTAAATCTACCTGGCGCCGTTCCGTGGAGCAAGAGTTGGGTGTATTGGGGATGGGGTGGGAGGAGGTTACCCAAGCTGCCCAGGACCGGAGTCAGTGGAAGAAAATGGTTCGAGCCCCACACCCCAGCAGGGGGTAACAGGATGAAAAGAAGAAGAAGAAGAAGACAATACAATTCTGCCCTAAGATTTGTAGATGGAAACAACCCTATTATTTCACGTGAGTATCTAATTCAATCATATTACGCTTATGTACACTCCATTATGTCATACGGTATAATACTGTGGGGAAACTCATCAGACCATGAGAGAGTACTGAAAATGCAAAAGCAGGCTATAAGAGTGATCATGAATGCCGGATACAAAGACACATGCCGAGAGTTTTTCAAAACCCTCAAAATCATGACGTCAGTGGCTCAATACATATTTAAAACTATTATGTTTGTTTGGGAGAGTATACACAGTTTCGCAAGAAAGGAGCATCTGATGATCTGAGCGCCCGAATCGTTATCCAAACGACCTCTGTTTAAGCCCCCACAAACTCGCTATGTCAAAAAAATGCCAGGAGTTATTGGTCGTAAACTGTATAACAAATTACCCTAACATCTCAAAAAAGAAGCAAGATTGACAGTGTTTCGTGCTAAAGTGAAAGACCTATTATTAAACAAGACTTTGTGTAACATTAATGAATTTAATGAAGTGTAAATGTTAGAAATAATGACATGCATGCACTTTAGTTTAAAAATGCCTGGCTAGTCGCACTTGTTAGTAGTATAGATATTATGTACATGATGTATATTTTAAATGTACCTATTACCATGTGTGATGAATAAACTATTATCTATCTATCTATCTATAGCTTTAATGGAAAACGCTGCCCAATCCGTTTAAGTGTATGGTGGAATAGGGTTGTTTCCATCTCCAAATCTTAGAGCAGAATTGTATCCAAATAAATTCTTATGGATTATAAGAACATGTTAAACTACCTTTAGTAGACCTCTAATGAGCATATTTTTGTAAATATTGAATTAAAAATATCTTTTAACACACATCACGTAACCCAAGTTGAAACGACATTGAAGATTCTGATGACGTTACAACTCTCGGTTTGACAGTTCGATCAACCAAATTCTCAGTACAAAATGTAATATTCAAGCCGTAGCCATTTTGGTGGTGGCTAAGCTGTGTATGTGTGCGTATAAATGTGTGTGAACAGACCTTGGTATTATGTGTGTATGTACATTTCATAGTATGTGTCAAACCGTAAACTGCGACGTCACACAATTTTCAAAGAGCGTTTTTGTTAATTAAACATATTTAGTGCTTTTATTAGGGTAAAAGTTGAATTTTAGGACAACGTTTGGTTAAGGGCTTACTAAAACCGCGAATACCGGTTTGTAAGCCACGCCCGCTAGCTTCCTCCCTCCTCGCAAGCACGCACACAATATGGAAGCGTTCCGCGGAGTCCGCGGCGCACGTGAAGGTGAAAGCTCCATCTAGCGTTGCAAAAGTTAACTACTATTATACGCGGTCGGCCAGAAACTTAATTCTGAGAAAATAGAAAAAGATGGCGTTATTACTTGTTACTAGAAAATAAAATTAAAAACAAAATACCTTTTTACAAAGTACCTAGCTTAAAATAAAACTTGAACCCCATACAAACTTTCCCACCCTTTTAACCCCCTTAGGGGCTGAATTTCTCAAAATCATCATTTCCTAAACCTTATGTGGTCTAATACAAACATTTCAATGCCAAAATTAGCTAAATCGGTCCAGCGGTTCTCGAGTTTATGCGTGGCTAATAAACGCATTTAATTTTTATCTAAATAGATAGATAGAAGATAGATAAATAAGCTTGCTCATAATAACTTTAAAAAAAATTACTTTCTACCCTTAGGTGGGAAAAGCGATTTTCCACCCGGCTATCTGCTCATGAAAATCACACTTTCCGAACAGGAGAGATGAAAAATCCATTTCATTTGCGAATGAATCACAATAAATAAATATTGGTTACATGACAATTATACATTCACAGATGTTTACGTACACCTACAAGTATCCCTTAAACTTAAATGACATTATCAATTCAGCAGAAATTTATATCACGATGGTAAAAACATTTCAAAAATTAATGTCAAAGGTTAACTGGAAGAGATCAGAGAAAGAGGCATATGTTCAGCAGTGGACGCATATATGCTGAGAAGAAGAAGAAGAAGAGAGATCAGATACTTTCAGTATTGTTATTTTCTTTGTTTTACAGTCGAGAAGTTGTTCTGTTGATGATTTATAGTTCTTTTTAGGGTTCCGTAGCCAAATGGCAAAAAACGGAACCCTTATAGATTCGTCATGTCCGTCTGTCTGTCCGTTTATGTCACAGCCACTTTTTTACTTAGTTATGTACAGTGAGTCGTACACTATATTAGTCATATAAAATTTAGCGGGAGTATTGAATATAGAAATTTGATATTGGCTGAATGCCATTGGGGGTCATAGACAGGGCTTTAATTTTTATGTTTAGTTCCAAAAATGGCCTTGTGTCACTAGTAGTACGAAGGTGTACGTTCGGTCATATGCATTTACTTACCGATGTGATTTGATCTAATATCTTGATTATTTACGAAAGTCTTCTTGTTTTCTTATTTTTCCATGTAGGGTAACCACACTTTATTTTTTATGAATTAAATTATTTTATTATTATTGATTTATTTGGAAACTTACAACGTACAAAGAAGGCTTATTTTAACAACTGGGTTAAGGTAACATCTATTATAACACGCATTCTAAAACATAGACACAACCTAGTCTTTTTTTTGTATTTGTACCAATTGGAAGTCATAAAGGCAGACATTTTTGTCTGACTCCCACGGACCAATCACGGCACGGAACTCGCTCACCACGTACCCCGCACCCCTGTATTTTTGGCATCATCGGTTTCATTGAATAATTACTGGAAGCTACGTCTTTAGGATATATTGTCTGTGGTACAGACCCATCCGGCATTCAGATTGAAAATTGTGTAAAATAGATTACAATAGAGAAAACCTCGGAAGAAATCTAGCAAATCGAAGAAAGTTACTCACTTGAAAACTATTATTAGCGTTGTTGATACGGCATTCAGCGAATGTAGCGTCTTCTAGTTCAAACTCATCCCACAATTGGCTCTGAAACAATAACAGCAACTTATCATTCTGATCTGATCTGACAATCCTAGTATTACAGTTTGGCAAGCCATTTCCGTCAGTAGAAAAGGGCATCAAAGGGTCTAGCAGGCTAAGCGAACTAGAGGTGCTCCCAACGACGGATTTGGTCATTCTTTCAGGTGGTGTACTGGCAAGTCCTAAGAACACTCTATGCTTAATATCAATCCTCGATCTTCTTTTGTTTTCGAGTTATTCAGGATAATGTAAATAATCAGCGTATCATTGAAAGTGGCAAATTTTGTAAACTGTTCAAGTTAGATTAACGAAACAAAATTATATTTGACAATAATAAAATAGACTACAAAATACACATTTTTACTTTTACTTCATTATGTAAAAAAACATTTTATTTTTATTCAGATTTATTTTTTTACTTCAGAATTATTATATTTTTTTGACTCTGTCATAGGCGTCTGTACCGCCTTAAATGAATGGAGGTACAGACACTGGTTCTTTTATATATAGCATAAGCTTGCTCACCATAACTTTAAAAAAAAGACTTTGTACCCTAGGGTGGGAAAAGCTATTTTCCAGCCGGCTATCTGCTCACGAAAATCACACTTTCCGAACAGGAGAGATGAAAAAACAATTTTGAGGCTGTTTGTTTGTGGGACTGGTGGCACAGGAAAAAGTTATATAATACAATTAAAAGTTGGGTTATGAAGCAAATTAATAAATGAAGGCGTGTAAAAAAAAAACTGTAAATTTCAAGCCACTGTAATTTTGTTTCTAAGCAAGATGACTACGGCTTTCTTACCGCAATAAAAAGTCTTATTATTATATTATATATTCCCATATAAATCAAACTCGTTTTACGCTGTTCGACTTTACACCAGTAAATAGAAGAGATAACTGAAAATTGGGCTTTTCCAAAAAGCAAGAAAATTTGCAACATCCTACATGCCTGATTTCGAAACATTTAAAATTACCTCGAAGTTTCGTGCATTTCATAATAAATAACTAATTCAGTATGTTGTTTCTTGAGAGGCTTGGAAGCGGTAGATCTCTAGGAACAAGTGACCCTGGCCCATCACAAAGATTGCTAATAGAATTTGCGAAAACGAAGCATACCTGTCATAATTATCGTAAATACTGGGGTACATATGCGGCTAAAGTGCAACGAACTACGATAAAATCAGTTGAGTTCTTCGTACGAAAGTTAGGATAGCTAAAGTTACAAAAAATGTGTGTTACCTAATTCTAGACCAAGTCGAAAATCATACAATTTCCTTCGTACAAAAATCGCATTTGGCAGTTGACATAGAGCTCCAAACGTTCTGCAGTGCTATTCTCTTAACTATTATTGGGCTGAAATCAAAAGTGTATTAAACAGCCAAACGACGGTAACGAATACCCAAATTAAAAGTTTTGTTCTCAATCGCATTAGTTTTTTTATTTTTTTATTCGAAGGTTACAGTTTTATTTCGGTACACCCTTAGTTGCAGTATCTGCACTTAATGCAAATGATCTAACAATACACAGACTGCTACGGTTATCGCTCGAAATCATTCAAAAATTGAATAAAATAAAATCTCTATATAGCTGCACTTAATTTAAACGGTCTAACAATACACAGACGGTTGTTGCTTGGAATCATTCAAAAATGTAATTAAATAAAATCTCTATATGTTACCATTTTCAGATTACAACTGTAGTTTGTATGAAGACGTTTGTAGTGTAATTATTTATAAGTTTATTAAAAATGTCAATGTGAAATCTATTAGTAAACTAAAACTAAAGTTTAGTGAATGGGTTACTGCAGGTATTTATAAATGTAGAACAAGACTTTATGAACTTTCTGGAAAAAGGGAGCTGAACAAAAATTCAAATTTCTTGGACTTTGTAAGGAACTACTCAAAAATCTTCAAGAGAGTGTGTTTAACAGTCAAGACAATAGTTATTTGTACAAGAGAGCAAAGTTTGATATTTCTTCCAGTGCTTATTTTGAGTCCCGTGCAAGATTCTATAATAGATCTGATTTAGAATCATGAGCGTAGTAAGGGACTCAAAAGCGCACGAGATGTAAATAACTTTGATTTACACAAAACTTTTCACGACAGCAGTGAGAACATATTTGGAAGGTAAAAATACAACCTGAAAAAATGTAATCCGTCTTCATCGCTATTTCACTCATGTTTTCTTAAGGTATTGTAACAATTAAGTTTAATTACTGCAATAAAACATCACGAAAGAAATGTCAATAAAATAATACGGAAATAATGAAATAACGAACATCAATTGTCTGTTCAATCGACAATTTTTTTTTGTAATAACAAGTTTTGTAAGATACTTACGGCCCGAAATGCGGATACAACTGTTTGTCAATTATAGTAGAGATCATCAAAAGTAAGTAGATTTTTTTCCTTTGCGTAGCAATTGCTTTTATTTTTTTTAAGTTTATTGTTTTGACTGTATCATAAAATACGTAAAATATGGTGTTTTTATTTAATTTTATACTTTTATTTCATTAATTAATTATTACGAATGACACTCGTATCGAAACACGATGCGGTCTGACTTATTTCGAGGATCTATTATGAACCGTCAATATACCGTTGAATTACGTTTTCACTTTTTTGTCTCTTCCTTTTTGCTAATGACGTGAAAAGGATAAAGACAATAGAATCCAAATATTGGGAACTTGTATTAGTCCAAGCACGTTGAAATGACATTCGAATATAAAGGTCACTTGAATGTTATTGTGTCTCACTCAGCGAGCAAAATGCGATTTTGCTTACTGTTTTAAAGCACCAAATTACCCTTGTTCGAGCTGCTGATTTGAAAACTATATTAGTTCTAATCTGAAAGTATCTGACAAGAAAGTGAAGGCAACATGGAATATAATTCTGCATAGGGAAACTGGTAAATGTATATCACGCGATTTTGACAATCGTCGGATAAACAACTTATAATGTCAAACAACGATGTCGCCTCGGTCTTTTTACCTTAGCAATAGAACACAAACAGTTGTTGTAAAGAAAACTCAGTATGGCAAAACTGCAGTTCAATTAGGAGTGGCACAAGGTTCTATTTTGGACCCATTTCTGTTTTTGGTTTATATAAATGATTTGCCATGTATAGTAGAAAACCTTTGTGGAGTTCTTTTTGCTAATGATACATCACTACTTCACCAGTTCAAAAATGCTACTTAAAGGCAGAGAGAACTACCAAACATAAGAAAACATTTGTGTGCAATCTGAAACTGATACGTTTAGCTCGAGCTTCACACTCGCTTAGTCAATAAAACATATGAAATTCAAGTGCAAAAAAAAATACAAACAGTAATATCTGCATACACATCCTGGAATCGAACCTGGACCTTCGCTGTTTCCACCTATTTATCAGCGGCTGTTTGCTAACTGCGCCACTATAGCATATACCTAAGTCGGTGAAATTAGGCTACTTATTCTTTAGAAAAACTTAAAACAATATAGGGCCAATATAAAACCCTCGTTCTGAGGTGCTGGAGAGCCGTGAAAAGCTTGTGTCCGATATTGAGAGCACTCTATCCAGAGTTTCGGTGTAGGGTCGGGACAATTTAGTCCAATTCAACCCCACGAAGACACAAGTTTGCGCGTTTACCGCTAAGAAAACCCCATTTACTGTGGTCCCACAGTTCCAAGGCACAGCTCTTACCATATCAGGGAGTATTGGGATCCTTGGTGTCGACATTTCCAGTGACGTCCAATTTCGTAGCCACCTGGAAGGGAAGGTGTGCTCAATAAAGCTAGGCGATACTTTACTCCGGGGCAAAGACTGCTACTATATAAATCGCAAGTCACACCCCACATGGAGTACTCTGCTGTCACCTTTGGGCAGGAGCACCTGGATGCCAGCTTGGACCCTTCGACTCAGTCCAAAGGCGCGCTGTACGAATCGTCGATGATCCCAAACTCACAAGCGGCATTGAACCATTAAGTCTAAGGGGAGACTTTGCCTCCTTGTGTGTATTCTACCGCGCTTGTACAATGGGCTGTGCTCTAAAGAATTGTTTGACATGATGCCAAAGGCCACTTCCTAACACCGCACCGCTCGCCGTCGGCAGGGTGTTCATCCTCATACCCTAGAGCCTAAATGGTCGCGCACTGTGCGATTTAAGAGGAATTTCCTCCCGCGGACGCTCCGGCTGTGGAATGAGCTCCCTGCCGAGGTTTCCCGAGGGTATACAGTATGGGGTTCTTCAAAAAAGGAGTGTACAGATTTTTAAAGGGTCGGCAACGCGCATGTAACACCTCTGGAGTTGCAGGCGTTCATAGGCTACGGTGATTGCTTACCATCAGGCGGCCCATAGCCCACCCCCAACATGTCACGCAAAATAGGCGCAAGTCGTCGAGTTGCGGAAAAATCGCCCGAATACAATACAATACCATCAGGCGGGCCGTATGCTTGTTTGCCACCGTCGTGGTATAAAAAAAATATATAAAATCTTACACATTTTTTCGCCTAAGGATCCGCCAACCTCTCTCTCTGTTATATGCAGATGATTTGCAACTATTCGCCCAAGTTTCTGTTGATAATATGGATACTGCCATTTCCCTCATCAACGATGACCTAGTCCACATAGCTGAATGGTCCGGTAGCTTTGGCATCACTATCAATCCGGCGATATGTCAGGCTATTATTCTGAGAACCCAACATCAACTAGTGAAGTTTGGTGCGGTTTCTGTCGCGCCAATTTTGTTTGATGGCACCGTCATTTCAGCATCTAAACAATAAACGGAAGAGGACAAGGAGAGACTTTACACCTCCAAATTTAATGTATTATTAATATATTAACTATAGAGACTACACATCTCTGTTATACACCGTGTTTTTTTTTTGATTTGCGTTCGCTGTTTCCACCGAACGCCGTTTGATGTATTTCCAGGGTGCATTCCTGAGCTTAAATTAGGTGACTTTCTCAAAGACACCGATATTCTAATTAACTCCATTTCGGAGATAATCAATCATTAATTTTTATCTTATAAGGCCCTTATGAGCGTGTACACTTGCCTTAGACCTGTTTACTTATTGATTAGTGTTTTTGCGAGTTCATACATTTGCTACTAAACGTAAGTACTATCTCGGACGATCGACGTTCGAAATGACATTGATATGTCACAGTTTTCATAGTTAAGTACTTTTTATAAAAATAAAAATAGTAAAAAAAAAAATTCTTTTTAAATAATAACTATGCCATTTAGTTTCCTTAAACGTACTTGCCGATACCCCGAAGTTAACGAAATTCAATAAAAACACGGTGTATTGTAGTAATTATTTATTTTTAGGATTAGTCATGTTTTGGCCCAGGTATTGGCTGTTATATTTATAAATTTTGTTTTGTATTTTTCATGTCACTATATGATATTACTGTAAATGTTTTGACTTGTAAAAAGCCCTTGAGGCCTACTTGCAGGAAAAAAATAATAATTTTGAGCGACTTAGTAACTCTTTCCACGGCTAGAGGAAGATCTTATTTTTGGATAATGGCCGCGGTGAAGGCATTTTTAAGGGTCTACAAGTTATTATTATTCTTTTGCACTCTGGTCTATAGAAACGATGGTCTATGTATATAAACTTATTAGGAGACAATATTGAACAATAAAATATGTTTTTAACCATGTGATGTCTTTAATACTAATTATTAGGTATTACTTTTGGATTACTCCTCGTATATTCAGGTATTTGATTTGATTCACGCGAATACGTTTTTTTTTATACACATTCTTTAACCTAACTCTGCTATAAGCTGAATTGGTACGTCAAACTGTTATAGACCTAGAGCATGTTACTAAGATTAATCATTCAATCTTTTTGTAATTGCTGGTAAGAACGTTGAAAAAAGATTAAATTGACAATGACAAATTCAAAAATCATAACATTACGCTACTACGAATTTAAATTGATAAATACCTATCAATTCGCATTTCAAATGCCAGGTGCATAATATCTTTACACTTTTATTGAGCGCTTTGATATGGTAAGACTTTACGCTCGAACCAACTTTACAGAGTAAACCCGAGAAGGATTTCAAGAACGTTGCCCCGAATCACCAGTGCCGACACACAACCTGATTCGTAGCATAGTTCAAAATCTCCGGGACTATGGACAGTTTACATTTCCCAGCTCATGCACAAGCGAGAGAAAGGCATTACTAGAACAACTTCTGAATTTCGTGACCCTAGAATCGCAATCATTCTTTATAATGCCTATGTTCGCAGCAAGCTTGAGTACAATTCTATCGCATGGGACCCTCGGGAAGCAAAATATAGCATTATGGTATTACGGGTACTACCCGTACTTATTTCCATCATCCTTTGTATTGGCAATGGTAGGGATACGTAGTCACTCGAGCTAAGGCGTAAGCAAACGCTTGCCTTACACTATTGTCTGCTTCTAAGAAATCATATTGACAACCCATCCGTTCTGGAGCGTATGCGTATTTTTATCCCAGATAACTACATAGCTGCAGTAGGGCGTAGCGCACGTAGAGCCAGAAACCTTTCCGCATATCCAAATGTTCGCACCTATCACGGTTCAAACCGACCCACGTACCGAGCAATAGAATTACTAAATAACTTCATAGCTACAGTAAATAACCGGCCAAGAGCATGTCGGGCCACGCTCAGTGTAGGGTTCCGTAGTTACTCTTCCGTCACAATAAGCTAAACTGGAGCTTAAAGTATAGTAAATTGTTAACCAAGGGATGAAACGGTACCTTTCACCCGAGTTAAACAAATAGGCAAATTTGCATAATCAGTACCTAATTAAAGTAAGTCTTTTTACTATGAAGGGAAAACTTTTAGCGATAACTCAAAAACAGCTAAACTGATCATGTCCGCTATAGTTTTCATTTAATGTCTTTCTTAAGCTCTACTTCCACGATTTTTTTCATATTTTTTGGACCTATGGTTCAAAAGTTAGAGGGGGGGGGGGGGACTCATTTTTTTTTCTTTCGGAGCGATTATCTCCGAATATATTCACTTTATCAAACAATGTTTCTTGAAAACCCCTATTAGTTTTGAAAGACCTTTCTAACGATACCCCATACTCTAGGGTTGAAGCGGAAAAAAAAATTCACCCCCACTTTACTTGTAGGGGAGGTACCCTAAAAAAATTAAATTTTTAGATTTTATTGTACGACTTTGTCGGCTTTATTGATTATATATCCATGCCAAATTTCAGCTTTCTAGCACTAACGACCACGGAGCAAAGCCTCGGACAGACAGACAGGCAGACAGACAGACAGACAGACAGACAGACAGACAGACAGACAGACAGACAGACAGACAGACAGACAGACAGACAGACAGACAGACAGACAGACAGACAGACAGACAGACAGACGGACATGGCGAAACTATAAGGGTTCCTAGTTGACTACGGAACCCTAAAAGCGCAGACATATTCTCAGACAAGTGGTCGTCCCTACAACGTAGTATGAGTATCAGGTTTTTTTAAACTCTACCTATGTTACTTAATATCAGTTTTTTTTTTAATCTCTATGTAACTTAGTAAAACATTATATGTATGTTTAATTTTAGAGATAGTTCTAAAAGTGTATAATGTGTGTAATAGAAGTTTACTAATTTTATGATCTGTACCCCTAGTGTAAATTTAGTCGATAGCGAAACGTGACGTACGCGTTTGCGTTAAGTCTCATTTTGTATGGGTTTTTGAACAGCGCGCCAAGCGGGACGTTTTGGAAAGTCATAAATCTCATACAAAATGACACTTAACGCAAACGCGTACGTCACGTTTCGCTGTCGAAAATATTTACACTAGGGGTACTGTACCCCTAGTGTAAATAAATTCGATTTTGAAACGTGACTTACGTGACGTACGCGTTTGCGTTTAGTCTCATTTTGTATTAGATTTAGAAAGTTAGATATATTCATGCTCTCCTCATTTTCAACGTGACGTCCATAATTACTTGGACAATGAATACCTTGCACGTTGGATAGGCCGAAATGGACCCATACAATGGCCAACGCGTAGTCCTGACTTAACGCCTTTGGACTTTCTTTGAAATCAAGAGAAGTGTTTATGAGCAGAGGTATCCGACACAGTGGCAGAGCTTCGTCTTAAAATCGAATTCGTACTAAGGAGAGTAAAAGACAACACCAGGACACGGGCACAGTTGTGTGATGAATTAGGAGGCGACCATTTTGAACACTTGTTAAGTACGTGTGAAATTAGCGTTATTTTAAAATAAACAACGATTAACAACCAATAAGCGTGTTTGCATTAAATGTACAGTGTAGGTTTCTAAAATACACATGATGAGTTGTTTGATAACCTAAGTAGGCTCGATTAATAAAATAAAATAATTCTACATAACAAGTGGTAGTTTAAGCTACAGACCAAGTCTTGTCAAATAGGGTCGGTGTTTTTACTAATTAAGATCATTATTAATAAAGTTTAATTGTTTGCTTCTAGACTTAATGCAATGAATTTGCCTTAAAATACTGTGATAGAAACAAAAAAATGTGTTGACGACTTAGGTTTCACTCTGAACATTATTGGCGCAGCAAATGAATCAAGCTCATAAGTCATAACCTATCGGACCTATGAAAGTAGTTCGGATCCACTCATGAGCTACACTCCAGATTAATGGAAATGGGTGGGAAATTTCTCCAGACAAAACTTAAAACCTATTCCAACGAGATTTAACAATTACAAGCGACATTAATATCCTGCTTCTAATCTACGAGTCATGTACTTATAGGCACGAGTATTAAAAAAAGGACAATCTATTTATTGACACACTTAAAAAGGCAGTGCAAAGGTACGTAGTCTAAAATAATATGCAGATCACAAGATGTTGATTATTTACAGGCTTGCAATTTTAACCTCGCCAAAGTAGAATTACAACTTGTACTTAATATGTTTAAAACGATCGCAAAGGCCATATTAAAGTGGGTAAATTTTTACCCATTTGTGTAAATGGCACCTTCAATTATATTAATTAATTTATGTAAGTCGATAATATTACTTACCCAATTGTTATCCAATTCGTGACATGAAATTTGGTGATATGGCACAAAAAATGGATAATGGATTGAAAACAGAACGAGGTCAGTGAAATTGTATCTAAAGATCAAGTATTAAGTGTAACACACCTACAGATACTGAAATTACAAAAGAGTTAATAAAACAAAATAGATTCCAGTAATAATTTTGAGTGGAAGATTGAAAATGCGACCGAGACGTCAAGCGTGGAGCCGCGTAGAGCGAGTCTCACGCGTGATGCGCGAAGCGCGACTGGCTGAAACTGCTGTGACGGCAGGCGAGGCCTTTCGAGCGGCCAAGGAGGTGGCGGCGGGCGGCGGCGCCGAGCGGTCTAGGGAGGGCAGGTGCTCGCTCTCACACTCGCACTCCGGCCGTGAGTGCCAATCCCGCGGCCCGGCCCTCCCGTGCTGCCTCTTTAAATATTTCGTAAGGACATATTTAAACGTTATGGCTAACATGACAATGAAACTTTAATATAGCTACATCAAACACATAGTTGATATTGCTGATCTGAACCCCTAGTGTAAATTTATTCGATAGCGTGACGTGTCGCTTGGCGCGCTGTTTCTAAATCCCATACAAAATTAGACTTAATGCAAACGCGTACGTCACGTTACGCTATCGAATAAATTTACACTAGGGGTTCACTACTAAATAAAAAACTACACAAACTATTTTAAAACGCAAAACATGAGCTATGTCTAATGTTCGATCAAGTGACAACATTAATAAGATCTTAGTTACACGTAGTATAGCTGTTTAGGGTCGGCAACGCGCATGTAACATCTCTGGAGTTCCAGGCGTCCACAGGCCACGGTGACTGCTTGCAATCAGACGGGCCGTATGATTGTTTGCTACCGACGTAGTATTAAAAAAATATGTTTAATAAGTCCACTATTAACATCGTATCCACTAAGTTATGAGGGTTCATAAAAACGACGAATCGATTCGAGGAAAGGTATAGGTACATAGTGCCCTTGCACTTCGCTTTGCTCGTCTTGGCAAAGCCGTAATGCCAGACAAACTGTGGTTTTTGTGTTGATCAGATTACATTACGAGTATAATAATAGTTCATGTGACTGCTACATAATGAAAGGCATTAAAATACGAGTGTGGGTTCATGGAAAGGATGAAATGAGTTTCATAAAAGGATCACACGAGTATTTTAATGCCTAACTATGAACAGTTACATATACTGCTTTATCTACATCAATATCATATGATTCAACCAAACAAAGTAATTTTATACATACAAACTAATTAAACGTCAAAATGGTGGTATTAATGCATACTTTTTGCGCATGTCACGCATCCGTTGTTTTTATTTAGAGATAAAGTAGAGCCGGGGCCGACTGCCATATATCAAGTGATATGCGAAATTTGTCAAATTTTTTTGCAACTGACACTACATATCAGAATAGCGGCCAAATAAAATTTCTTTATTTTTCAGAGATGTTGTAAATTTGAATGTAATCAAGGTATCAGTTATCGATAAAGTAAAGTTAAAATTACAATGCACCTACAGATACAGGTTTGTTAATATAGGCCATTAGTTTATTGTTTCTGAATATTTAATAGGGAGGTTAAGATACTTGTGATATAGATGTAGATAAAATAATATTTTTTGGTCATTGGAAATAACTGCACGTATAGAAGTATTATTACTGAAGCTTAATACTGCACAATGCAGTAATTTTAATTTAACCAACAATATAGGTATGTTACACGAGTATACGAGTCACATGAAAGCATCCGAGTATGTAGCTTACAAAACAACTGATCATAGTATGTGCGTAAAGTGCTACTGAATATCCGATTTACGGGAACGCCCACTTGCCATCTCCATCCTACTGCGTATATAAGGTTTTTTAATTAGATGTCTATAGCTTGTTTCCAATTTTGTGAAACGCTTGTAATACGTTCTATATTAACCAAACATTGCCCTCAAATTCAAGTATTACGCTAAAAACGGCTTTAAATATGTTAAATCTCGGTTAATCGCCTAAGAACTGTCAACAGTGTCAAACCGAAAGTTGTGACGTCATCAGAATCTTCAATGTCGTTTTGACTTGGGTCACATGACGTGTGTCAAGAGATATTTTAAATTCAATATTTACAAAAATATGCTCATTAGAGGTCCACTAAAGGTAGTTTAACATGTTCTTATAATTCATAAGAATTTATTGGGATACAATTCTGCCTCAAGATTTGTACATGGAAACAACCCTATTCTCAAAAATAATCACTACGAAAGTAAAAAAAGTGTGTCGTCTCCTCGCACTTTTTTATTTTTGGAACGAAGTTCCTTATAATAGGATCGTTGGCGGAAAAAAGTGTAAGCTCTTTCCGCCACGGCCCTCTTTTGTTTAAATTCTTTCTCGGGTAGTAACCTAATTCAATCGACTTACCTATCGCAGTTGACCAACAAGCCGCTTAGAAACAGTTGGTAAAAGTGACGATCCGGGTTCGATCCCCGGACGTGTATGCAGATATTACATTTTGGATGTTTTTTGCACTTGAATTTCATATTCTTAATTGACTAAGCGAGTGTCTAGCTCTTGCTAAGCGTATCAGTTTCAGCTTGAACAAAAATGTTCTTTATGGTTGGTTGTTCTCCCTGTTGTAAGTCGCATTTCTGTAAGACCATTTGCCAGCAAGCAGGTTACCGTATTTGGAGAGAGGGTGAAGTCGTTTCTCATCTTCTATACATGGACGACCTCAAACTGTTTGCATCAAATAACTAAGACTTGATGGTGCTATTGAAAACCACAGAAGTTTTCAGTACCGCCATCAAAATGGAGTTTGGTGTCGATAAATGTACGGTTATACATGTACAGCGGGGGAAGGTTGTAAATTCAACAAATTTACAATTTTCTGAGACAATGTCTTTCAAATCTATCTCTGAATCAGAAACCTACAAATACCTTGGTATGTGACAGTTGTTGGGTATTGAGGACGAGGGTATTAGGCGGTCGATGAAGAAGCGCTTTTTCAGGCGGCTCACAAAAGTCCTTGACAGCCTTTTGTCAGGAGGCAACAAAGTGCGCGCCTTCAACGCCTGAGTAATACTTCTTTTCGCATACTCCTTTGGCATACTAAGGTGGACTCAGACCGAGCTGGATGCCCTGGATCGGAGGGTCCGGCTACTGCTCATCACACACCGTATGCTACACTCACGCTCGTCAGTTATGAGATTGTGCATCCCACGGAAGTGTTGAGGTCGAGGCTTCCTAAACGCCAAAGATCTCCACAGCTGCGAGGTGTGCAATCTCAGGAATTATTACCTTAACAACAAGTGTGGGATGCATCGTGATGTGGTGGCAGTAGACAGGAACCTCACGCTGCTTTCCTTGTCAAACGAGAACTGGCACAAATCTGTGGACCTAAGTACTGCGGATCGTAAGGCGGCATGGGAGAGTAAGGTGCTACACGGGCGGTTCTACAAGGCCCTCCCGGGACCCAACATGAACCTGGTCGCGTCGGTGAACTGGTTAAGATTCGGAGACCTCTGTGGAGAAACAGAGGGCTTTGAATGTGCAATTGCGGACGAAGTTATGATGACGAATAACTACCGGAAATATATCCTGAATGACGATACGGTCGACATTTGTCGGGCATACCGCCGTCCCGGAGAGTCACTCGGCTCGGGCATATCATTTCCAGTTTTTCTCATCTTGGGAACGGTGAGTACTTGCACAGACATAATCTCGTAGCCAGGATTCCTCACCAGCAACTTGCTCTTCTATACGACCCTGTGGACCGCGTAGTACCGTACTGCAATTATTCACCTTTTGCCAGTTCTCTAAAATGGTCGTGCCACGCTTTGTTAGGATCGATCTATCATCACTGACAAGACCATTGTAGCCAATAAGCCTGACATCGGGATAATAGATCGATCGCAACGCCAGGCCGTGCTCGTCGACATCACCATCACCCATGATGAGAATCTTGTGAAAGCCAAGAAGGAGTCCAGCAAGTACCTAAACTTGGCTCACGAGATAACCGCCATGTGGGATGGTGATTCGGCGATCATTATCCCGATATAGCACAATCGGATTAAGAGATTGTAGAATTTAATAAGCTTTAATGTTTCCTTATACTATATTTTCATAAAGAATGTAGATTTAAAGTAAAACGCGAATTTCTCCTGGATGGGAAACATTTTCCAAGATGGCAAGATGGGTTTCGAGGTCCCCAAATGTCAAATGGTGTGGGCATGAAAAAGGGGACTTTAATTAATATACATACCAAATTTCATGACTGTTCTAGAAATTTCGAGGTTGGTCTTAATCCGATTGTGCTAATAGTCGTTTCAGTGAACGGTCTCATAGCGAAGAGTCTCGACCAACACTTTGGGACTTGTGCACAAATCACGCGAGGTTTTTTCGGCTACTTTTTTGACGGCCCTGAACTCTGGTAGCTTGGGGCCTGCCCCGCTGCTGGCGACACCCTAGGTTAGGTTTTTTATAATGTGTATATATGTATTTTGCTTTCTTTTTGTATGAGTTTTTATTTTACTTTTATATTTTTATTATAAAATGTCTAACCTAAGACCGAAGATAAATAATAAAAAATAATAATAATAATATAGTTCGTTCCAACCGAGTGTTTCATGAAACTCACTCATTTCTTTATTAACCGACTTTAATTTCATAGAATGAGGAGGTTCTGTATTCGATTGCGGCTATTTTCATTTTTTTTATATCTTTAGATCGGTTAAAATTTCAAACCTCAAACTCGGTATAATAATAAAGAAAATAGTCATAAACTTTACTTTACTTTACTTTACTTTAAAAGCCTTAGTTGGATTTAACGAAAAAAAAAAACGTGAAAAATTGGGTACTGATACGAAACTACCCGACTCGTCCTTGGAAGGTTTTGAAATTTTCTCAAACTGGGCAGTTTGAAACACAGTATACTTGCATGGTTCTTTGTTGCTTAATTTGTTTCGAATTAAGGTATTGAATCATCGATTATGCGTTGTCTGACGGACTGACTATTTGGGTTTGGCGTATCTACTCACGTCTTTTTCCTTAGCATAATAAAGTGTACGTCCGCGCAGCTTGAAGTACCGTCGTTGCCAACGCTGGAAGCTGCGCGTTTGCTTCATCAGGAATCCTTCCTTGACCACGGGCTGCAAATAATTATATTTTGAAATTAATCAATCATACCTATATTATTTTTGTGTACCTACCACAAAACGTATAATCAATATAAGGATATGATCAATTCTCATAGACGTCAAGTGCAATGACAAATCATTAAAACTTTTCATCTTCATCTAATTGTTCCTGAGATCTGGATGATTTCTATGAAGTTACATATTTCATTTTATACTCTGGCAAGCCAACTTTATAGCATCGAACTATTATTACTACTACGTATAGAACTGGCACAGAGAACCAGTATTTTGCCCCATGAGTGTTGTTGTTTTGACAACAAACCATAGAAGTGGAGCGTGAATCTCGCGACCTACACGCATAAGCGCCATGAATTTTGCGGCGCTTATTTACACGTTTTATTCGCGTGGAATGGAACATGTTGTAATTGAGACTATTTCATTGTTTGGTATGGCTTCTCTGTAGTAATAATAACTCAATGCTCTGTGTACTTAAACATATTGTAATCATGTCGTGTAAAGTGACACAAAATATTTGGTATGTCAAATCCTGAGGCTAAACTGATATTTAAGTTCTATTTTATTTGTCATTTTATGTGCCTAAATTATGGCAAGTTCATCATCTCAGTAGGATGTTTTACGAAATAATACGCCACAATCGAACAGTTCATCATCTAAAAGTTCCTCCTCTTCTCCAAGTAGATCATAATCGACATCTTCCACAACCAGCAGCTCTTCTTGCATGAGTAATTCAAACGCATATTCCATTATACATAGATGGGCCTTCAACATCGAAATTCACAAGACAAAGTATAAGCAGCAGACCTACAAAGAATTATTATCATCAATCACCTCTAAATTCCGATGAAAGCGATGTTGACTTAAGCGACTCGGACCCGACTTACACTATCAATAAGTCTAATTGTAGAGAACATGTACGTAGGTATATCTGATTCTAGGCCCAGTTCTGGTTCTTCGGCTTCTTCCAGATCAACATCCAGGGCACCCAGAGACAACGGTGATTCTGTTCCAGAAGTAACCAGGAGATCCAGAAACCGTACCAGAAATCCATAAAAATGGAAACAAAATGTCGCAAAAAGATTAAGAAATTCAAGAAAATCGTACTTCTCGTCTATAACTAAAAAAGAAGTTCCTGCCCGTTCCATCAAAGGTGTTTGTAAATGTAAACTCAAATGTTCCGAGAATATAAAAGACGCCGATAGACAGACCTTGTTTGCCAGATATTGGTCTATAGGTAATGTTGATTTACAAAGGTCTTATATACGATCTTGCATGATGGAGATTAAACCAAAGTACAAATATACTAATGCTGAAAAGCCTAGATTACCAAATAATGCATTTTACTTTACAGTAAACAATAATAAAATTCGTGTTTGTAAGACCTTTTATATTAACACGCTTGGGATATCTGACCGTCAAATCAGAACAGTGAAACAAAAAACTGACCCACATGGTTTCGTCAGTATGGACAACAGAGGCAAGTATACGTCAAGAAAATCTACGGATCCTCTTCTCATTGAACAAATAAAACAACACATTGAGTCCATTCTCATTTTTTGAGAAATTCAACATCCAGAGAGTATGTCACAGATTCCAGTGAACCTATCTCCGCATCCAATGAGCCTGATAGTACTTCCAGAGAGTTTATAAGTGGTGAGAAAACTATAACGGAACTTTAGAGATTTTGTTAAATTTCAGATAGAGAAAGGTAAACCTAGTTGTGAGTATTGGTTATATTATGACATATTTAATAAAGATTTTAATATCGGATTTTTCCAACCAAAAAAAGACAGGTGCAACTTTTGCATGGAATATGAACTGGGAACCCCCCAATATAAATTAAGTATCCGAAAAGAATTCGAAGATCACATTAATGAAAAAGAATTGTGCCGACATGAAAAGCGCCTAGAACGTCAAAACATAAACGAAACAAATTTTTGTGCAGCCTATGATTTGCAGGCTATCCTGCAATGCCATTTTTTTGTGACCTTTGACCTTTTTTAAAAATCAGGTTTTCTGTGACTTTCAACGTAACTTATAGATTGCCGAAACGAAGGTGTAGTTATACGAGCTTCCAGCTCATTATTTGCCATTCCTAGGCGAAAACCTTTATTTGACTGGGTTACTAAGGAACCGCCAGTACGACGCTCAGACCGGCACGTTTGCACTTTACTTCATGTATCTCCAAAACTAATGCAGATCCCGTTCTCAAACTTTCCAGGCATTTTTTATGAACTACAAGCTACATTTCAAACTAAAAATAAAAAAAATCAAAAATATCGAACTGTATATAAAAATTCGACATGAAATTTTTATTTCCGGTTTTTTGTATGAAAATATCGAAAAAAAATAAAAATTATTATAACTGCGAGAAAGACCAATAGCAACATCAGCTTTTGAAAAATGCACTTCTCCTATTTTATCCATTTTTTAAATGCTTATAAACCAGAAACGGTGCCGAATAAAAATAAAATAAAAGTATACATAAACTCAGGACATCGAGTAGTATAACTATTCCAAATATGACCATATTCTAGGACCTAACATTTTTTTCACTGACATCAGCTTTTGAAAAATGCACTTCTCCTATTTTATCCATTTTTTAAATGCTTATAAACCAGAAACGGTGCCGAATAAAAATAAAATAAAAATATACATAAACTCAGGACATCGAGTAGTATAACTATTCCAAATATGACCATATTCTATGACCTAACATTTTTTTCACTGACATCAGCTTTTGAAAAATGCACTTCTCCTATTTTATCCATTTTTTAAGTGCTTATAAACCAGAAACGGTGCCGAATAAAAATAAAATAAAAATATACATAAACTCAGGACATCGAGTAGTATAACTATTCCAAATATGACCAAATTCTATAACCTGACATTTTTTTCGCTGTCCGCTTGGCGTGAAATGCCCCTAGGTGAGCCCCGCGGACGTGGAAAAAGTTATCAATGCATTGTCTTGTGACAAGGCAGCCGGAGCCGATGGCATACGTGAGAAAGACATCAAGTACCTTCGAAATCAATTAAGGCCTATTATATCCAACCTAGTGAATTTCAACCAATTAAAACAAGCAATTATAAGGCCCATATTCAAGTCTGGGAGTAATCTACCTATAGAGTATACTAACTATACGCCTATAGCTATATTGTCTGTCATCGATAACTCGATAAGACTATAAAAAATGATTGTTAAACAAATTAGTTCTTTCCTGGAGCGCCACGAAATACTTTCAGACACGGAACGTGGATTTAGAAAAAGGGCGCAGTACTGTTTCCTTATTGGGCTTCACTGACTATATTGATGAATGTCTAGACTCCGGTAAACAATTTATAGATCTTTTTATTGATTACAAAAAAAAACTTTTGACACTTTGAACCACGATATTTTATTACAAGCGATGGACTAATGTGGAATACGCGGTCCCACAAATAAGTGTGTCAGAGTTTCTGTGCAATAGGAGGATACGCAGGAGTGACCGGGGAAGCAGCGGTCGTGGAACTCGGGGTGCCGACCGCCTCGGTGTATGGTCCCGTGGGATATGCGATGCACGTCAACAGTATAGAGTAAATATTCTATACGGGGTACCACAAATATTGGGTCCATTATTATTCTTAGAGTATGTAAATGACATTGTTAAAGCTAGTCAGAATCCGATGGTACTATATGCTGATGATAGCACCATTATTATAGAGAAAAACAGTGACATAGACTATGAAAATGCAATTAATACAGATTTAAGACATATTATTAAATGGTTAGAATGTAATAATTTAAAAATTAATTAAGAAAAACTATGATTATGTAGTTTAGTCAAAAGAAGAAAGCCAACACTTACTCGTAATATTACATATCAAGACAAAAGTGTTGATAGAGTGAGTGTAACAAAATTTCTAGGCTTTTTCAATCAATAGCGCTATGTCGTGGAAGACGCATTCCGAAGAAGTATGTAAGAAACTATACCGATTTTCATATGCTCTATACAGATTAGCGAAAACTACCGACCGTAGCACAGTACTAACTGCCTATCATGGATTCGTTTCATAACTCATTTTTTATTACCTAAACACGTAGAACGGCTCTAGAATAGCTATATAGTCTTAGCCTACAGGCTTTAGTGACATAAAAGTGTTTAAGGCTCATCTAAATCTTTAAGGTCCACAGTAGCTATTTTGGCCGCTATAATGCATGTTAAGCAGCTAGCGTTATAGCTCAAAGTGAATTATACAACCGTAAAATCTATATGAGTAACGAACAGCTGCAATTTACACTTAAGGTTCTAAACAGGCGATTAAAAGTATTTTATAGCTCTTTTTATTGCAATCGCTACTTAACTCTCTTTTCTTTTATGACTTACAGTCGAACAAAGAAATTGAGAGTCGCTGTTATAGATCATGTAGTCGCAGGCGAGCGTTATTCAATACCTTAGTACATCTTATACTGTCATTAGAGTCTTAATTACAAGCTAAAGCCTACAGCACCATGTTCAGGTGACCGACTAATCAATAAGAAAAACAAAAACTATAAATTAGAACGTGAAATGGTAAATAAAAATTGTTAGTATTACTCAATATTGAACTAATGTTAATATATGGATATTATTTAATTATTCTAAAACTAAATGAGATGGACCACAAATAAAAATATATTACATTTAGATAAATTTGCAAACGATCAGAGGCCATTAAATTTTTTGTTCATAATACATATATAGTTATTGGCAGTGTAATTAATTTCACACTATCAAAAAACCGCAGATGACGCCGGCATAAATGCACTTATAGTCATTCGCCATTTGAATTTACTTTAAGCTGTCACAGAGTATAAGCTTACGAATAATAATCCAAAATGCAAACATCTGCAACCAAGTGGCAAAAAGTAAAGTAATAAAAAAATACCTTGTTGATTGTTCCAAATGTTGACCATAAATGCAAATATACCATCTATCTGAAAGTATCATCTTTATGAACCTTTACAACTATCTACACAAATAGTAGTCACTTATTTGGCACCGTGCAGCATACGGCTACAAATATCACAATGAACCTCACAAGCCTCAGATATTTAAGGCAATTTTAAATTAATAACAGCGGAGTCAAATAAGGACACAAGACACAGATTTTCAATTCTTTATGTGCAGTCGCAGTCGTCTTGCAATCATGAAGCTACGAATTTAACGAAGTTATGAAACTAGGACTATTTGTGAAAACATAAGTGATGAAGAACAAAAAAGGGGCCAAGTGCGAGTCGGACTCGCGCATGAAGGGTTCCGTCCCATTTAAGACGTATTAAAAAAAATCTACTTACTAGATCTTGTTCAACATTTTACCACTTTGGACACATTTTACCACTTTGGAAGTGTCTCTCGCGCAAACTATTCAGTTTAGTAAAAAATGATATTAGAAACCTAAATATCATTTTTGAAGACCTATGCATAGATACCCCACACGTATGAGTTTGATGATTTTTTTTTTAATTTTATGACGTATTAAGTTTAATTAGTTTAATTTAATTTAATTTTAAGAAGTATATTTATAAGTTAGTTAGTTTAATAGTATGGCTCAGATTTCTCGGGCAAAATTTATTACTTTTAATTGCAAGAGTATTAAACGTTCGTGGGATTGTGTTAGATCGCTATGTAAACAAAGTGATATAGTGGCTCTGCAAGAGACATGGCTTATGCCGCACGACTTAGAAATGCTAGGAAATATGGACTCCGACTTTGGGTTTACGGGGAAGTCAGCGGTGGACTCTGCGGCCGGCATTTTTCGAGGTAGGCCCTTCGGGGGTGTGGCCATATTGTGGCGTAAAAGTGTGTTTCGTCAAGTATCTGTGATACCCTGTAACAGTGATCGAATTTCTGCTATAAAAGTAGTTGTGCATGATAGTCCTATTTTGATATTTTGCGTGTATATGCCTACAGATTCTATGGACAATCGTTTAGAGTTTAGTGACTGTTTGAGCGAAATTGCGGCTATTGCTGAGCAGAGTGATGTGGGTCCAGTGTTTATTCTAGGGGATCTAAACGCTCATCCTGGCGAGTTATTTGGTAACGATATGTTGAGCTTTTGTACTGATCAAAAGTGGTCGTGTATTGATATGCAGTTCTTTTGGGAAACCTCTGATACTTATACTTTTATAAGTGAGGCCCATGGTTGTAGTCGGTGGCTCGACCATTGCCTAGTTACTGAATCCGCTAGTAAATTGGTAGAAAACATAAAAATTCACCACGACATCTTTTGGTCAGATCATTTTCCAATGGAGCTGCAATGTAACCTAGATATAATTAGACCTAGGAAATTAATGTCATATCTTGTACAAAACAATGTTATATGGGGAAATAGAAATGCTATTGAGATAGATAAATATAGGGAATTATGTCAAAAGTCACTCAGACAAATAGATTTTCCTCAGGAGCTTAGTAGCTGTTGTGATAAAATGTGTGATAACTCTGACCATAGGCAAGTAATAGATTCCCTGTATAGAAGAATAATTATGTCCTTGTCCGAGGCTGCTAGTGATGGCCGTAACGCTGTGAGACATGTTCGCGGTAGGAATAAAGCTGGCTGGAATGAACACATCGGGGGCGCGCACTCGGAGGCTCGTCGAAGCTTTCTCAATTGGGTATGTCATGGTAGGCCTAGCTCTGGTCCGCTATACGATGAAATGGTTAAAACTAAAAAATGTTTCAAGAGTAAATTGAAATTCCATCAGAATAACGAGGAACAAACAAGAATGGATAAACTCGTTAATTCTCATAAAGAAAAGAATTTCAAAAGTTTTTGGAAAGAAACAAACAATTTGAAACCTAAGGCGAGTCTCCCGGTGTGCGTGGGCGGCTGTGATAACCATAAAGACATAGCCAACATGTTTCAAAATCATTTTAAGATAAAGCCGAGACTGGCCGGCAATGTGCAGGGTCTTGATGCTGCTGCTGACGTTGCGAGTCACCCTATTCTTATTACAGCTAAAGATGTTGCCTCTGTAATTAATAAAATGACTCGTGGAAAATCTCCAGGGCATGATGGGCTAAGCATCGAGCACCTACAACACGCTGGCCATCACATCCATAGGCTGTTGGCTATGCTCTTTACCCTTGGTTTGAGACACTCCTACTTACCAGACCAGTTTTTGAAAACGGTTGTTGTGCCAATAGTAAAAAATAGAACCGGCTATGTATCTGACGTCAATAATTATAGGCCAATCTCTTTGGCCACAATTGTAGCGAAGGTTCTTGACGGTGTGCTTGAGCGTTACCTCAGTAGATACGCAGTGTTAGATGATAGACAATTTGGTTTTCGTGCTAGTCTGCCTACTGAGAGTGCTATTTTGGTTCTGAAGCACACCGTCAGGTACTACACTGACAGGAAGACCCCCGTGTGCGCGGCTTTTCTCGATCTTTCAAAAGCTTTCGACCTAGTGTCGTATGAAAAACTATGGGAGAAGTTGCAGAAGGCGGGTCTTCCCCAAGAACTGATAAGGCTGTTAAAATATTGGTACAACAATCAGTATAATGTTGTGAGGTGGGGGATGTCGGTCTCGGACGGTTATAGAGCTCAGTGCGGAGTAAGGCAAGGGGGACTTACATCTCCACTGCTGTTCAACATTTATGTTAATCAACTGATCGTCGAGCTCAGCAGCACCATGGTTGGCTGTTCGATCGGTGGCAAAATGATAAACAACATAAGTTACGCCGACGACATGGTGCTGTTGAGCCCGTCGATCAGCGCTATGAATAAATTGTTAAAGGTGTGTGACACGTATGCGGAGTCTCACGGGCTCATCTATAACATTAAAAAAAGTGAGATACTCATCTTTCCAGCTGGTAATAAGACCCTACCAATAGTTGAGCCGGTGACACTCGGAGGTGTTACCTTAAACAGAGTATCCAGTTTTAAATACCTGGGACATGTCATTACAGAGACCCTAAAGGACGATGCGGATATTGAAAGGGAACGCAGGGCACTGGCAGTAAGAGCTAATATGTTGATTCGCAGGTTTGCGCGTTGTACAGTGGAGGTCAAGAAAACATTATTTATGTCGTATTGCCAATTATTCTACACGTGCAGCCTGTGGATCAATTGATCAATTATACGAAGCGCTCTTACAGTGCTCTGCGTGTCCAGTTCAATAAAGGCAGCTGCTGCAGTTCAGGATGCTGTTGGGGCTACCACGCTTTTGCAGTGCCTCAGGCATGTTTGCGCAAGCACGAATGGACGATTTTCATGCAATTATGAGAAAAAGAATCGCCTCCCAAATGCATCGCTTGCGGGGTAGCACCAACAGCTTGCTGGTAGATATAGCGGAGAGATGGGACTGTCCATTTTTTTGTCACTGGGCGTCAGCTCATCGTCCTGTGTACCAAGACCCCAAATGAAGCCGTGAGACCTAGGTTAAGATGTACTAACACTAATATTGTAAGTCTGTATATAACTAACAATCTATGGGCAAATTGGCCTGAAATAAAGAAATAAATTAAAATTAATTAAAATTAAAAAAAAAAACTACTTACTAGATCTCGTTCGAACCAACTTTCGGTGGAAGTTTGCATGGCAATGTATATCATATATTTTTTTTAGATTTTTCATTCTGTTATTTTAGAAGTTACGGGGGGGGGGACACACTTTTTACCACTTTGGAAGTGTCTCTCGCGCAAACTATTCAGTTTAGAAAAAAATTATATTAGAAACCTCAATATCATTTTTAAAGACCTATCCATAGATACCCCACACGTATGGGTTTGATGAAAAAAGATTTTTTGAGTTTCAGTTCTAAGTATGGGGAACCCCCAAAATTTATTGTTTTTTTTTTTTCTATTTTTGTGTAAACATCATAATGCGGTTCATAGAATACATCTACTTACCAAGTTTGAACAGTATAGCTTTTATAGTTTCAGAAAAAAGTGGCTGTGACAGAATCGGACAGACAGACGGACATGACGAATCTATAAGGGTTCCGTTTTTTGCCATTTGGCTACGGAACCCTAAAAAGACCACCAATCTTATCGATATTCTATAACAGCACCTCACATTTGTCAAACAATAATAGAATGCTGCTGGTCTACCGAGGCTTGACGAAATTAATCCTGGTAACAAAATCTAAAGGTAATTTTAGAAATTTAATAAATAATTTATATTCTAAAAACTTTCACCCTATATTTACTATATTGACTGGTTCTCAAATTATCAGTCACTAGGCAAACCTCTTAGGTAAAAATGTAAATTTTCTTTAATATTTTTAAAATTGTTAATTTCATGGTTCAGATTTGGTATACGTCACGAATTGATCAGTAAAATAGAACCGGAATAATAATAAAAAAAACAACAATGTCCAGCTGCCATTTATATGACGGTACGCAGTGCCCATGCTAACAAAATTCATCATTAGGTACTTGGTTTTGTAACATTATACTGCATTAAAACTTATGTTTCGTACTACACCTAGATCCCAATTAGGTACCTAACTACCTGGTTTAGTATGTTTTGCTCAAGAATAAAGTGTAATGTTGTATTGGTTTTATAGGTACCTACGCTATCTACAATTAATATCACATAATATCATAAACAACCTTCATAGGCAAGGTCACTACCCACTAGGCCAGACGACCTGTCTGCTAGTGGGTAGTGACCTTGAAGCCGATGGTCCCGGTGTTAAATCCCGGGAAAGGCATTTATTAGTGTGATGAGCACGGATATTTGTTCCTGAGTAATAGGTGTTAATGTTAGTTTGGGGCTTGGTCGATTTGAGTACGACTGTCTCCAAATATTTATTAAATAATTTATTATGCATATTATGGCTAATGAACTAACACAAGATCCAAAACAAGTGAGAGTGAGTGAGATTAAGCGCAAGAGTTACAATAGTTATTTGTTTTACAAGGGGGCAAAGTTGTCGTTTAACCGCTCGTGTTAATATTGATACCCAAGGAAGCGAAAGATTCTATAATTGAACCACGAGCGTAGCGACAAGTGGTTCGAAAAGTGGAATCTTGAGCGTTGCGAAGGATTCAAGGCACGAAGGTTCTCTGATAGAGTAAACTCCCAATGTTACCGGTAATATTCCCAATACTACCGGGTATTTTTCCAAAGTTACTGAGAACAATACTATCTGGAAGTAATTATCAAAATAAGGCTTAACTGTATAAAATAAAATATACATATAAATCAGTATAGTTGAGTATGAAAATATAACAATCAACATTTTGTATAGTAATGATCAGTTTTATAAAAAATATCAATTAAATTGTTTAAAATAAAATGAGCTTTATACATTTTTTTTATATAAAAACAAAGGTACATATATAGTAGTGTCCGACCGAAACATGTTTTTTTGCCGAAACCGAAAGTTCGGTTTTGGTTCTAGTCTCGACCGAAACCGAATTTTTTATAGACGTATTAAAATTGCCGAGTAAAATATCGATGGACCGCTAGACCTTTCTTTTTAGGCGTATGAACAATGAAATATCTATACTTCGTAGTTGGTACAAAATAAAACAATTTTAGTAAAAATACGTTAAATAAAATGTATTATGAGTTTAATCTTAACAATCAACCAAGCTTCAATAAGGGCTATTCAATTTACTAAGCGGACACTTATACTTACACCTCTTTTAATATGCTAATTTAAAACAATTGTTATATACATAGCTCACAACTACTGCTACATATTTGTTCCCTAATAGTCAAATATTTTACTCGATGGACCAAATTAATTTGGAACATTGCAAGTTAGCTGTGCAATCATGGTGCACACTGCACAGGCAAATATTAACTGCAAGAAATCGTAAATATGTTCAAATTCTCCAAGTCAAACGTGAATCAAATAATAAAAAAATATTTAGGGAGCACCGTAGGCTTGAAATTTTTTCAAAATACCGGCATAGAAGCGACCCGGCTAATCCACAAACAGAAGTATTCTCATGCGGCTATTAAAATCTAAATCGAAATTATAAAGAAACGAGGCGTTAGCGTCGCGTAGGAACACTTTGAAATTGATTTTAATTGAGACGTTCTCAAGTAAAAGGTACCACATCGTCGCTTACCATAAGAACGAAATTTGCTCGTATCTTTATACGAATCGTTTGTTACTCGTATACCTCGAAATCAAAAAATCCTTGTAGTTTTTCTCCTATTCGCGTTTCGCCGTGATAGCGTATTTTGTTGTAGCGTGTAATATCGGTGGTATATTTTATTACTCGCATATTTTTTTAATAGATTTTTACAACAGTAGCAATTTTTGATGAAGCATGTCTTATCAATAGCCTATTTAGTTAGCCGCATATATTTTCAATTTATGTTTACAACAGTAGCAAATTTTGATTCAGCATGTATTATCAATAGCCTAATTAGTTAGCCGCAAATAATTTTAGTCGCATTTTACTTGGGTCGCATATTGTTGTAGTGCATTGTATTAATCGTAAAAAAATTGGCTATATCACTGGGATATAATAAAAATATGGTCGCTTTTTAACCTCATTGTTACAGCCATATATTAACTAGCTTTGGAAACTTTTTGTTTTGGTAATCTACCTCTAATGCGAACACGATGATTTGGGAAAGTAGCTGTCGAAATTTAAACAATTAGTTAATCAATTGATTTTATTAGTCACATCCGTGATATGCACAACGAGGTTACATGTATCACACTCATAACCGAGAATAAATTACAAGTGCGAAATTCATTTACAAAACAAAACTATAGAGGTATAGCGCTTAAAGGAAATATCGCGATATATAATAACGCATTAGAAACAAATATCTATCGAGGTGAAAAGCGACTACAGTGAAGAAAGGCAGGAAAGTAAATATACTATGAATTTTATACACCATTGTAATTGACGACCAGAAAACATACTACAAGAAAAAAAATCTGAAATGAACGTAAAGCAGCACTTTATGAGCAACTGTACTAAAAAATAATATTCATATCGGCGTGAGAACAATTGTTGAAAGAAAGCGATGTATTTTTGCCAGGAACATTTAAATTTTCTTCACTAGAAGAACTCAATTTTATAGCGTAGATACGTGTTTCTTGTATTTTTTTACTCAAACACAATTTACACTATCCAATTCAGTAAGTATTTTCCCATCCCGCCTTTTTTTTAGGGTTCCGTACCCAAAGGGTCAAACGGGACACCATTACTGAGACTCCGCTGTCCGTTCGTCTGTCACCAGCCTGTATCTCATGAACCGTGATAGTTAGGCAGTTTAAATTTCTACAGATTATGTATTTCTGTTGCCGCAATAACAACGAATACTAAAAATCAGAATAATAGTTATTTACGATACAAGTACAGAAAATAGGAAATTCGCAACGAGTGGTGATAGATTAAAACACGACCGAAGGGAGTGTTTTAAATCGACACGAGTTGCGAATTACCTATTCGCACATATATCGTACAACGTTTTACAGTACATATGGCTCTTTAAAGTTTGGACATACGCACGGAAAGTCCTCATTCCATTCCCGCACGCGTGCGGGAACATAGCAATCCAATCACCGAAGTTAAGCGGGCGGGCGGGATCAGTACTTGGATGGGTGACCGTTTTTATAAATAATGGCTCGGAACCCTTCCTGAGCGAGACCGACTCGCACTTGGCCGGTTTTTCATCACTTTTAAGAGGCGTTTTTCTGTTGTTTGCTTCAAACTGACTCTAAACTTAGAAACGTTTATGCTAAAAAAAAACACAAACAGCTACAAAAGTAAAAACGCCTTAAGCGTGAACGGAATGGTTTTGACGTTTCTTTTTTTGAAATACAAATAATTGGTTTTTTTTAATACATGTTGCTGGTAAAGTTGCGCCAAGATCTTTTACTTGCTTCAATGACAGATGATGATAACAATGATCACCAATGACAGATGGTGATAACAATTGTACTAGTGGTGGTTCAGGTGCTACAAGCTATTGTCTATTTTCCAGCTTGGTTTTATATTTAAATGAAATGATAATTCTCGTACTCAATATTCGCCTAGCTTATGTAATAATATGAAAAATATGTTTTCATAACATTGGTACGAGTATGTTACTTAGTTCACGTCCAGTAATTTTCTCTAAGATTTCTTTAAAAAAAATCTTAAAGCTGATATTTTTGGTTTTATTATACTTCTAAGTATACATACGTGCTTAAAATATTATTTAAAATAGATAGAACAGTAATTAAACTTTCAATGAATTTTCCAGTCTGCACTTTTTTCTTTATTTTATGACCTCTGAAATTCTCGCATCCGTGAATGCGAAGCTGCAACAAATATACGCCAACAATTCTACACAATACTGACTGGGCAACAAACATCTGTGCATATAACAAACGTCGGCAGTTTCAAACTTGAACATTATGTATAATAATGCCAAGAGTACAAAAAATATATGTTTTTGTACCATGTGACTTAACACGTTAATAGCATTTCCACACACAATGTGACAATTAAGTTCGCTTAGCGGATTTACGACAGCTAATTGCATTTAAAACAAGGTAGGTATTTCAAAAATCAGCATTTAAGAGACATTCGCTAGGCTTTTGCAAACAATAAAATTGTACGAATAATCCGCAGTAAATAAAACTTGTTTTACTCAGATTATACTCATTGCGTAGGACGCGCTATTTGACACTGTTGTAACAGAGCATATATTGAAAAAATGCTACTTAATTTCCTTAGATGTGTAGATTATTATTATTAATTACGTAATATTAAGTTCATTTCATGGCAAGTGTGCAAAATGTGTTCGCCTACGGCTCATAAAAGACATCTCAGTACTCGTACAATAATGACGCTTTGACAAATGCACACGTACTCGTACTATGGACGACGTGTTTTAAACTTTTGCGAAAAAATGAAAATATTTATTTTCCTTCTTTGTTGTGGAACGTTCCACATTACAATCTATAAATTGTATTTACAGACGTCAATCACGATGAAAAAACAAATCGACCGGCAATCCAAAGATGTGGGTTCGAGTCCCACGTTGACCATAGTTGATCATCGTTGGTTTTTTTATAGTCATTGACATTTATACGAGTATATACAATCTATAGATTTGCGAAAAAATACAATAAAACAAATCATCATTCGCTTGCCCTTATCCCATTCATTTGCGGTCGCATGTCTTTTTTTTCCATATCTTTCTGTCACCCGTCATCTCATCGTTCACTCGCATTCGTTTCATGTCATCTCTCACACAATCCATCCACCTTTTCCTAGGTTTTCCTCTCCCGTTCCATCCCTCCACACTCATTCGTAATACCTTTCTCGTCACGTGACTTTCATCCCTCCGCATCAAATGCCCATACCACGCAATAAAACAATATTGGTTACATGATTATTACACTTACAGTTACGAATTTTCCTTTGAGCTTGAATGATGTTGTCAATTCAACGCTACATTACGTTGAGCGATTAAAATGCATTGCAAAAATATATTACAATAACTCATTATATACACAAACACACAGTTGTAATTTAATATGAATGTCGGAAGTTTTATTGAATCCAACAACTTAATTTATTTAACAGTGATCTATTACATGCATACAAAAGCAAATATTCAATGTATTAGTACATAACTATAGAGGACAAGAAACGAAGGGTTACAGGCCAAGTAGATATAGACAGCCGAGCGTAGCGAGGTCGAATAAGGGATACGCGGCCGGCAACCCCGCTTCTCGTCGAGATTTGAATAGTGCTTTTCTCAAACTTGCAATGAAATAATAAATAGGATGATGATGATTATTATTGTTTCATGTCCTAATGTGATAGGTTATTCAGTGCGTGGGGTATTTAAATTATTTTGGCGCTACGACGCACGCCATTACGCTTTTTTTTCTTTTTTGTGTTTTTTATTATTACTTTGGGGTTTTCTAAAAGGGAACAAAAACTACGACGCATGGTTTAGTAGATACAGCCCTATAAAGATTCCTGCTTGACTGAAAAAAACTGTATAGGGCTGTATCTCCTAAACCGTGCATCGTAGCGCAAAAATAATCAAATTTTTGTTCCCCTGTAGGACCCTGAAATAATATTTAATAAACACAAAAGAGAAAAACAAAACAAAAAGACAACAAAAAAAACATAATGGCTGAATTTTGCTTTTTATGGTTGAATGCCAAAACGTCCCATGATTTGACGTTTAAATACAAAAGAAGGTTACTTTTACAGGCCAAGGTGTGTAAAGCTGTATGAAATTCCTTTAAATATCATCATCATCGCACCTGATATGTACCTAGTTGGTTACTAAGTTCTGTTACTCGATTTGCAACCTCTTTATTTCCGTTAAAACAAATGCTACCGAAAAAATAAAAAATGACATAATGTGGTGGATTTGTGAGCTATAATTATATACCACACATAACGCTTTCGTCGTATCTATAATGAATTGGGGCCTAAAAGAGAATCGTATCGCAGTAATTGCAATGCACAAATGTGGGCACCCGCCAAACATGATTTCGAAATTGCTTGAAAACCTAAAAATCACCAAACAATTTGTTTATCGCATAATTAATAAATACAATAGTACTCAGAGCTTCGATGACCGCAAGAGGTCTGGAAGACCACGCACCGTTCGGACCCCAGCTCTAATAAAGGCAGTGAAGGCGAGAATTGCAAGAAACCCCGTCCGGAAACAAAAGTTGTTGGCAATACATATGTCTGTGAAGAGAAGCTCCCTAAAAAAAGTTATCAACGAAGACCTTGGACTATACGCTTACCGCAGACAAAAAGGTCATTTGCTTAATGGAGGATTAAAGACTATGAGGCTAGAGAGAAGTCGCGTGCTATTGAAGCGGTACGCACAAAATGGCCACCGAAAAAAAATTTCCATTGAAGATTGTCGTAACCGCCAGAATGACAGAGTGTATGCAAAAAACAGTCAAGAGGCGATTGCGGCTGTTCCGAGCGTGCAACGAGGCCCTCATCCCTCTTATGTGATAATTTGGCTGGGTGTGTCATACTCAGGGCTAACACAGGTTCATTTGTGTGAAAAGGGTGTGAAAACTGGGGCCAAAGTTTACCAGGAAACCGTTCTCGAACCAATAGTGAAGCCCTTAAGCCACACCCTATTTCAAAACCAGCCATGGGTCTTTCAACAGGACTCAGCTCCTGTACATAAGGCAAACACAACTCAAACCTGGTTTCAAAGGAACAAAATTGACTTTATTGCCCGAGAAGACTGGCCGTCCTCCAGCCTTGACCTTAACCCCCTGTATTATGCCATATGGCAGGTTATTGAGGAGAAAGCCTGTGCTGTGTGGGGCTTACCCACACAAATCTCGACTCCCTCAAGCGGGCCATAGACTAGACATAGGGCGGGACTGTGACGGAATTAGACATGACAATCGTGCGTGCCGCTATTGATGACTGGCCTCGTCGTTTGAAGGCCTGTGTCAAGGCCAGAGGAGGCCATTTTGAATGATATTGTCATATTTAATTCCTGATTTTGTGTACTTCATTTTAATATATAGTTTATTCAACTTTCGTTCGTATATTTTATGTAGATAAAGATTATTGCAGTAACAGAATTTAGTAACCAACTAGGTAGTATTTCCGGACCTAATTTGAAGTTAGTCATATCAACATTTCGTTACAAGTTTGAGAAAATGTACATAACTAAAACCAAGTTCAACTTCTTTAGTTTTGAATAATTTACTTGTGTGCGTGTATAAAAATTGTGTATGTGACTTTTAGAATTAATTTAGTCATATCGTAATTTTAGTTTCCTTATAGTTTTTATTATTAATTTTAATGATATATGTATTTTGCCTAGAATTAACACAGAGAGTAAGTTAATTTGCTGAATAAATGTTGAAGTCATGACTAAATACATGTGACTACATACTTTTTAAATGAAATGATTACAATTATAATACAATCTAATACTAATTAAAAAAGTAAATATCTATTAAATAGTACAAAAATTAAACTAAGCTATTAAACCCAATCACAAAAAGAACACGACTTCCAACAAGCCGGCCTGCGGCGCGGCGTTGACTCCATTACACTGGCGGCGTTACCCCTCTGTACCGCTAGGGCGATACGCTAGAGAGGCACGCACCCGCCCTGGGATCCCCTGTGAAATCGATCAGCCGTGTCGACAAAGCCCTCATGAATGCCTTCATATCGGCCGTCCATGGGCCCAGTCTCTACTGCGAGCGCCGCAAACTCATAGTCGTTAACTAAGGTCGTGTACTCGTATTTGCGGCGCTTGAGAATCTGGGGCTGGCCGGCCGCAGCGCCAGCCTGGGTGCGGGTCGCCTCAATGTGGAACTGTACAAGGGTGTCAACGCACGTTGTGTCCCACTCAAGGGCCCTTCCTAATTTCCACGGCACCAACGTGGCTCTGTCGGGACACTTGCCGTCGTCTCTCACCATGCCCACTGGTTCTAAAACTGCAGGCATAGATACGGTAGCAAGCGTGCGACGGATCAAATCGTTGACAGTGCCATGGCGACATAGGCGATCGGCGCTTTTTGAGAAACACATATTCTGGACCCAAGCCTCAAGCCTATTGCTATTCTTAAGCTACTTGGTTCCGGAACCGTGCCAGTCGGCTTCGAAGGGAGAGCTTGTAGATGAATTATTTCGATACAATTAAATATTGTGTTTAAATAGCGGACGCTGGTTTTACTTTTTATTTTTCTTTTACAACAGCCAAACGCAGCGCGGCAATGATAGTTCCATTCAGCCAATTAATTAAAACAAGTTTTAGTGAAATATTGTGTTAATAAGTATTGTATTTATGTAATAACAAATATTTATTTACAATATAGGCGCGTAATAAATGTCAAATAGCGAAATAAAAATCATACAAAGTTTTTGAACATTTAAACTCCTTGGCGTGAACGTATGGATTACGGTCACAAATAAATTAAAAAGTAGGTATAAAGCACTAGTCTGCGAAAATAACTTTGCGAACGCTAAACAGCAATACGTTATTTCTACTCAGAATCACGAGCTCTTTCGTTCCTAATAATAATAAATAAATAATGGTGTACCACAGCGCTTTCCTATTGTGTCACCATAATCCTTATACTTTTTATAGCGGTAACAGAAAGGTAATTTCGCTCAATGTAGATAATATATGTAATATATTGGATCATTTTTGTCTTTATTGGAATGTAAAGAGCTGAAAAATCACAGAAAACTTCGCATTGGAGAAAATTGACATTTTATTAAAGAAATGCGCAACAAATCAAATTCCAAGTGCTTTAAACAGAAAGATGCACATTATAATAATAATTTATATTATATTGTGTAATTAAATATAATAAACTTTTCGTCGAATCGTAGCGATTCCAAGAAGTACTTTTATATTCATTGACCACTTTGTGAAATAAAATCGTGCCGGTTGGTGACTTTTACAGTCGGGCTATATCCAAAATTGTTAATTGTGAATGTTAAGAGGATAGTGGAAGATGGTTACAACATAAAATCGTAGTCCCCTGTTTGCTCTTTAGGTCTACATAATTATTGACATTATGGAAAATATTGACACATTTAGATGAATATTAACCATACCTTTGTCCCTTCGTTTGGCTTTTAACATTTTTAAGGTTCCGTATCTCAAAATGATAAAACGGAACCCTTAGCGGACTACTTTTTTGGCTGTCTGTCTGTCAAGCTCTTTATCTTTATCTTGGAAACGCGTGGAGCTATCGAGTTTAAATTAAAACCATATTCACTGATCTAGGTTAATGGAAAAAAACCTACATTTTAACATTCTCAAATGAATCAAAATTATAGGGTACTTTTCTTTTACCTAGAACTATGTCGTTTACCTAGAATTTAAGTTCTTATACTCAAGTACAGAGAAAAATCTGAAATTGAATAAGTGCCGACGAAATGTTAATTTCGACTTGAAAGAACTGTTGTTATTGTTAGCTGACTTTACAGACCCTCCTCTACTTTTCTTTCGCCCTATTACTTAAATGAATAGGTAGGGGTAATTTAACAATGTACAATTTGAACCACAGAGTTGAGCGACCTGTAATGTTGGTTTATGTTTAGAACGTGCCTACTCCAAGTTAAAGCATAGAAAATCGAAAATAAGGCCGGAACTCCAGGCACATGTTTTCGTCCCCGCCGCTCCCCCGCGACTCCCCAGAAACATTGACACTTGTCACGCCCATAATTTTTTCAAATAATATTTCTAATGTTATGAATGATAGATATACAAAAACTATATTTACCAGTCTACCAACACATTTACTAGTAGATATTCTGCGAAGCAAAGGTTGCCGTTCATTTTCATTTTCACTATCAGTGCTGTCTTCAGAGTAAACAGTTTTTTTCTCTTTTGAAGTCACATTTTTCTCCACTAATGACATCACTCGGCAGTCACTAGTTCTAAAAACACGGGACATATATTTAATATAACTACATCATACAGAAAATAATATTAATTCCCATTAAATTATACGCGCACTCGATTGCTACACTGTCATTTCAAGCGAGCGCCATGACACTGATACAGCCGCTGAAAACAAAACAAATATCAAGTCTGAAAGCGAACCAGCGCCCCCTGCGGCGCTCTTGAGAACTCGGTGGCGTGGCAGTAAAGAAACAGTGCAAATTTTTCACTCGAATGCATACGTAGTTCTCTATATCATTTGCAGATGGAGCTGTATGCAACTTTAAGATTTTAATTAAAATAATTTAAAAAAAATAATGTACGTTGCAGCCTTCATGCCGCAGATAATTATATTCTTTGTTGATTCATATACATGGCTGGTTTTGTAAATAAAATGACATGTTCTAGAATTTAATTTTAAATTGTTTTCTTGGTTTCAAACGAATTTCATTAGCTCATTTTTATTTGAAATCTGACGTTATGCAGGCGATTTAGGCAAGCGTTGGTTTTTAGTATATTTCTATTTAGATTAAGTTTTATGTTAAGCTTCACTTTAAAATTTTATTCGATAATCTGAAGTAAATTGACGAGTGTTCATCCTTTATATTTGATAAATTTACAAGATGAGAGAAATAATAACACTTCAAGTTGGTTCTTGCGGCAATCAGATTGGAGGAAAGGTTAGACGTTTTGTTAATCTGTGAAGTTCATTTTGATCGGCAAACCCCGTTCATTGTTTCAGTACATTGAAAATGAGGTTAGGCAAAAATACGTACCCTAAGTTCGCCTTTAAAACATAACTTCGCCTTTCTAGCATGAAGTCATAAATCTGCTATTAATTGAATTCATAGGCGTATTCAACAGAAAATATAAATAAGGCGAAGTTGGGAACGTGTGCGGTTGGGAAATTTTACGCAGCTCTTTATATCTGGAGTTCAATGGATATTTCGTGGTAAAATTATTCTAATATCTTACTTCATCCAAGTTATGTTTACCAACGGTAAATATTTTGCTAATCAGTAAGAGCCATATGGCTGTTGCCGTTTCATATTGCCATGGTTAGTTGTTCGTTTATGTATGTTCCTAATACCTATCTTTTATTCAGTCTATTTTCTCAGAGGGATAGCTAGTTGCGGTGATCACATAACATTTTTACTCAAATATTGAACAAATACTAAACATTTCTCTTTGCTGCAGTTTTGGGAAGTAATATCGGACGAACATGGTATCGATCCCAGTGGCTGCTACCACGGTGACTCTGACTTGCAATTGGAAAGGATTAATGTCTATTACAATGAAGCATCTGGCGGAAAATATGTCCCACGAACCGTATTAATCGATCTGAAGCCAGCAACGATGGATGCCGTGCGCTCTGGTCCGTTTGGGTGTTTGTACCGGCCTGACAATTTTGTGTATGGACAACATGGCGCTTCTAATAATTGGTCAAAAGGACATTACACAGAAGGTGTAGACATTTTGGAATCTTGTTTGGACGTAGTCAGAAGAGAAGCTGAAGGATGCGATTGCCTTCAAGGATTTCAGATGTCACATTCTCTGGGCGGGGGCACTGGTTCTGGTCTGGGTACATTACTAGTAAACAGGATAAGAGAAGAATATCCCGACAGAATAATACTTACCTTTTCTGTGTTCCCTAGCCCGCGGGTATCCGATTGTGTAGTGGAACCTTATAACACGACCCTGGCCGTGAACCAACTGGTTGAGAATACGGATCACGTGTTTTGTTTAGACAACGAAGCACTGTACGACATATGTTTCAGAACCCTGAAGTTGACTACACCTACATATGGTGATCTAAATCACTTAATTTGTGCAACAATGTCAGGTATCACGACCTGTTTAAGATTTCCCGGCCAATTAAATGCGGATTTGAGGAAATTAGCAGTGAACATGGTACCATTCCCCCGACTCCACTTCTACACTCCTGGCTTCGCGCCCTTAACGTCAAGAGGAGCTCAGCAATATAGAGCGTTGACAGTTCCAGAATTAACTCTCCAAATGTTTGACGCCAAAAACATGATGGTTGCATGTGATCCACGACATGGAAGATATTTAACAGTAGCGACTGTGTTCAGAGGAAGAATGTCTATGAAAGAAGTAGACGAGCAACTTGTGAACATCCAAAATAAAAATAGCACTTATTTCGTGGAGTGGATTCCCCATAATGTTAAGATTGCAGTCTGTGATATACCCCCACGAGGGTTAAAAATGGCATCTACGTTCATCGGCAATACGACAGCTATACAAGCCATATTCAAGAGGGTATCTGAGCAATTTGTAGCAATGTTCAGGAGGAAAGCGTTCCTCCATTGGTATACCGGTGAAGGTATGGACGAGATGGAATTCTCGGAAGCAGAGAGCAACATGAATGACTTGGTCTCGGAATATCAGCAATATCAAGATGCCACGGCGGATGACGAAGGAGAATTTGACGAAGAAGCGGAAGGCGAAGGGTTAGAAGGATAGTGTTAGATATTAGGCGCGCATATCGTTGGTTAAACAAATAAATATAGAAGCCTAAAATTTTATTTTATTTCAGTTATATGAAATATTTTGTGGATTGTCTTTTGAAAAGACAATCCATATATTTATAATTATCTAAGTTTAATTATCTCTCCAGATTGCGCGCGGAATAGTCGCTAACGTGAGAGTCAGAATGGCGGGTGTACCTAAATAAAATCAAATGAAAAGCATACCATATTTTTGTACTTAATTTGTACTATTTAGTACCTCGTTTAAAAAAATTTGTACCTCACGGTACGTAAAGTTATCATCAAAAAACAGGTCACCCGCCATCCTGACAGTCAGAATGGCGGGTGTACTTTATTACGCTTTTTGTACCTTCATATTCAATTATAATATGAGTCATTTTATTTGTGCTTTCCAAGTTTTACTCATTTTATATTTTGCTTGCTATTACAATTTTGCAGGCGTTATAATTTTTCAAATTATCGATTTCATTTTTAAGAAAAAACGCTAAGGTACAATTATTTTTATTACGCCAGGATTTAGTACCTTTAATGTTTAATCTGTTAAGTTCAAATAACTCAGAAAATCATGTCTTAAGCGTAATAAAGTACACCCGCCATTCTGACTGTCAGGATGGCGGGTGACCTGTTTTATGGTGATAACTTTACCCTTAGGTCGCATGGTCCGACTGACTAGTCCGATCAATCGGAATACGAATATATTTTTTTCCCGCTGGCTCGATTGATCGGAATATAAGGACTTCTCTAATTCTCGTAGTCCTACTATCGGAGTAACGGGATTTTAAAAGTTCGTCTAGTTCGATCGATCGAACCACGAGACCTTGAAAAATCCTCTTAATCCGATCACACAACTTTTATTTTTCCTGTTAGTCCGACCGATATTTTTTGGTTAATTTTGTACTCTACCAACATCTGGTTTTTAACACTTTTCTGGTAACAAAAGTGTTTTCTTACTTTCGACGTGATCCTGGGTAGGAATGGAGTCGATTGGCATCAAAAACAACAACAAAATGACCTTTTTCTCGCACCCTGTATGTTTTACCGGAAATCTGTTACCGCCAATTTTCATCAATTTGAAATCGAGGGATGGTCTCTTAAGGCCATTTTTACCTAGCAGCACGGGATCTGGTAGCTACCCTTACTGACCCAAAATCTAATTCCACCCTGTAGGTATATTCTTAACCCAAATTTTATTTTAATTTAAAATCTTACATATTTATCAGAGAAAATATAGAAAACTTATCAATTGCCAGTGTCTAGTAGTGAGTTAAGATGAGATAACGTTTATGTGTCATTAGCCGGACTTAGCAATAATATCAAGTCTACAGTTATGTCCGATCAATCGATCCAACAGGAAGAAAACACGACCTCGTGGTTCGGTCGATCGAACTAGACGAACTTTTAAAATCCCGTTACTCCGATAGTAGGACTACGAGAATTAGAGAAGTCCTTATACTCCGATCAATCGAGCCAGCGGGAAAAAAATATATTCGTATTCCGATTGATCGGACTAGCCAGTCGGACCATGCGACCTAAGGGTAACTTTAAGTACCGTTAGGTAAAATTTTTTTTAAGAGGTACTAAATAGTACAAATTAAGTACAAAAATATGGTATGGTTTTCATTTAATTTTATTTAGGTACAATTTTTTTTAAACTAGGTACTAAATAGTACAAATTAAGTACAAAAATATGGTATGCTTTAAGGAGGTACTAGATAGTACAAATTGGGTACAAAAATATGGTATGGTTTTCATTTAATTTTATTTAGGTACACCTACCATTCTGACTCTCACTCGCTAACGGCAGCCGCGCTCAATATGGGCGTATCTGGCGCGCGCGGGCGATAAGATTGTTAGTAGTTGATGGCGCAGCTAAAGCGTGTGCCTGCCTTGCCGCGGCGCCCTCGGAAGTGAATGATGTATGTAACAAAGAGTATATAATCACTACGTAGTATGTAAATTGAAAATTGTCAGAAAGAGAAATATTCTTAAAGAGAAATTGTCAGAGGTGTATTGTCAAATAAAGCATTGTAGCGACGTCAATTTACTGCTATCTTTCGACACATAATTAACCCTTTTCCAGGCATAGTACGATTTATCGGCCACATACGCGCCATTAGAATTTAACATTAGCATTCCGATTTAAGGTTCGATTCATTTGAGTTTCATTCGTTATGAGAATAGTTTGTTATAATATTGGTAGTAATTGAGGAGTGGTGTATTTTGAGTTTAGTGTCGCATGCGCCGGAAAGGAATTAGATGACTTTCAGGAAATGTTACTTGTCTTCAAATGAATAATCAAGGCTGGATTAATTGGAATATATTTGGATTTTTGGGAAAACCTTGTAGATTGGTGCAGCATGGAAAAGGGTTAAAACTAGAACGCCATTTGACTTTCATCCTTAATCTTTTACTGATCAGTTAAATTTGTTAAATTTCAAAAAGTGGCGCCATCTAACAGATCAAAGGCCAAAGGTATAGCAGCATCGTTCGAACAATGGCGCCATAACATTTAGGGAGTGCCCGGTAAGATGGCGCCACTTTTAGATATGTAACAAATTGAACACATCTGTGAAAAAATAAGTATCAAAGTCAAAAGGCATCCTAAAAGTTTTGTCTAGGGATGGCAGTAAATTTACGTCCCTACAAAGTTTTCTTTGACAACACAACTCTATTTCAAATTCTCTTTGGTGGCACGTCACCATGTACAGTCAGCAACGCTATTAGGTTGGCCCCTTATTTTTGCTGACTGTTCTTATAGTTGTGGCTGTATCTGTACTAGGGAACGGAATTATTAGGGCATTGAAAATAGCTCCGCTGGCGAGCATGCTCTGCAGCGGAGCTACTTTTATCTTTCATCACTTTCTCGTAAACGCTGTTTTTGTATGCCAGCATACTGAGATGGAATGAGCAATATTATGCCCATAGTTTACACGAGACGCTGCATTCTACGGAGATATTAGCTGACGATGTCTCGACTCATCTAAACTCGTTCTCGTATGACATTTTTTCACGTACATGCGAGTATCGCACGAATCGGTCAGGACCGATTTTCATACGAGTTTTACCCGTCAATTTACGTGATTCGCTGCTAATTTATCGACACTTGTTACCACTTGGTGGTCAACTGGGCCCGCAGAGCACTGAGCCTGCAGGTTCAGTTGCCCACTTCGTTTTTTTCCTTTTGTCGGGGTCTGCCTAAAACGCAGTCTGATTAAATCGCGTTATGCCTAGCGTTTCGGCGGTTTGGGACCACAAATGAAAATGACCACTTTTAATGCTGCGGCCACATTATCGAGATTCGGCGAATGTTCGACCTGTCGCGACACGTATAGCCACGTAGTTCGCTGTGGCGCGAATCATTTGGGCGAACTCGAACTGTGTTCGGGGTCCTGTCGGTTTCTTGCCACACATCAAAGGAATTTTATCGCGACAAAGTTCGTGCAAGTGGCTACACTTCAAGAGTTCACGCTTCCTCTATCTTGCCGCCAGATCCACATTGACCGATCTAGTTCGCCCGAAGCTTTTATCGCGACAATATGTGGCCATGTAGTTCGTGTTCGTTGTACCGCGAAGTTTTTGTCGCGACAACGCGCCACGAATCTTCGCCCTATAATGTGGCCGTAGCATAATAATGTCCACAACTCAAAATCCTTTAGACGCATAAAACCACAAACGCGAAATACCAATCCCAGGTTTTTTGGTATTTTGCGGGGTTAGTATCACGGTCTAATTAGCAACTCGTCTATAGGGCTACTCGTCTAAGTCGAAGCTGGTCTACATCACCTTCGTCTAAATATCAATTGGTCTAAAAAGCAGCTGGTCTACAATTTTCTAAGTAGCATCTCGTCTAAATAGCAATTGGTCTAAAAAGCAGCTGGTCTACTCTTTCTAAGTAGCAAGCATCTCGTCTGAGTTGCAATATTATTAGTCTTTCTGATCAACTTTTATTAAAGGAGCAAACCTGCCAACCCTGAAATCTCATTAAAAAAATTACCTGCTTCATACATTTCGTCCGATCAGAAGTCGACATTTTGTATGGGGGGTCCAATATTTTTTTCAGATTTCAGGCTTAGTGCCATAACAAAAGTTGATCAGTATAGCCTACCTGATCACCTGGTACAGTCGCCATCAGATATTTCGGAGCTGTGGAGGTGGGTGACAAATATCGGAACAACACCTTTATTTTCAAGGCGATAAAGATGATGTTGCGATATTTGTGACCACTTCCACAGCCCCGATGTGTCTGATGGCGGCTGTACAATTTGACCAGTGAATTAAAAATCACCCTGTATAAATAATCCGAACGTCCTGTTGTGCTAACTACCTATTGTTGACACCAAGAGAGGTATATTATAATTTACCATCCATAGATGAAATTGGAACAATTCCTCAGTATAATCGTACAAAATTCGTTTTTAATATGAGGTGGTGACAAGTCAATTTACCGTATGGCAATTAAAAGAATTTTCGTAAAATAAAAGATTTATTTAAAATAAGAGATACTCCCATAAAATAAAATGTTGCACTTCAGCTTTATTGCACATTTACTTATCAAATTAAATATTAAATCTACGCATATTTCAACTGCCTTTTAATTTCAGTTATATTTTCCAGACACTCAAATTAAGACGTTAGTTTTCCTTCTTGAAGTTTTTTAAGTTCATTTATATAGTTCTTGTTAAACGCAATATCCTTCTTTTTCCTGTTGTTTGCATTTAAAAAATTGTTTGTTATTTGAATATCTTGTACCTTCGATTCTAATTTTATTTTTTCTAAAAACCTGATGAACGTAGGTTTTGGAGGCACACGGTTCTTTAGCCGACGATGCCATGCCTCAGTACTGTTTGTAGTGCGGTGCATTTCTTCGGCACAACTAATCATCGGTAAATTCACCCATTGTGTGTGGACGTATTTATGAAACTTCCTCATTACTATGGAATCTGTAAACGCCTGTAATATCGTTACCCACGCATCCCCAAGGTAAGGTGTTGGCAGTAATGGCAGATTGGCTGTTAGTCTGACAGCTTGGCGTTGTTCGGCCGTAGAAGTGAAGTTTATTTTTTCGGCTTTTTTCCAAATAGCTTTAGAAAAGTGGAAAAAACATCCTGTTAGTTCTGTATCTGGATACACAGCTTTGAAGGTTGTGTATTGTGCCATTTCGTAATCGCTTTTATAATACATAATATCAATGCATAGCTCGTATTTTAGAATATGGAATAGTCTTTCATACGTCTTTTTTGTTTTGTCCGGGAGTAGAGCGTACACCATCGGCACAATGTTTGTGGTTTCATCAGTACTACCTACATCCATATGAAGAGAAAATAGCTGTTTAAAGGGTTTCGGTACCCTCTTGAATGTGCCGTCGCCGAAAAATTGTCCATCCTTTTTTTGTTCATAATTTTACGGGCCGCTGGCGAAGAAAACACCAGAATTTTATCATTAGTTCCATCCTCAAACACTAGAAAATCGCGTCCCAAAATGTCTGGTACTTTAACTTTACTTAAATCTCTGGTTTCCGTGGTTGAAACCTTCAAGTACGATTTTCGTCGCCTATATTATGTATCCTTTTTGGATGAGTATGGCGGTATTTGAAGGATAGTACGCTCGGTACGATTGTGGAAGACCAGTGCATTTTTTTCGTAAATTTCTTTCACTGATGCATAATTTTGGCAAACTTCTTTCTTGCAGTTAACCAACATAAGTGCAACTTCATTTTTAACAAAGTTTTTTCTGCAGGCATGGGCGGATATATTTAAAACTACGTTTCTTTCTTGGTTTAGTTTGAGAGAAGCACTACATTCGCCTCGGTTAGCACAACGCCATAAAGATCTAGAATCCATTTGGTTGACTTTATTTAACGTATACCGGTAACCTTTATGAAGAAGACAAGGGTGCCGCCTTTGACTTTCTATAAATACAATTTCGGGATTTCCGTGTCTCGAACCTTCCCCCGATGGTTCTCCGTTATCCATTGCAAGTAAGCGGAATTCATAGAACAATGAATGATAATTGATAATTATATCGCGGAAGAATAACAGAAATGTCACAGCTGTCAGCTACTTAATTTTTATCTATAAGTGGCCTGTTCAATATAATACGAAATAGTCATGTAGGTACCTATTTAATGCAAAGGTGCATTATGCCAACACATTATTAAACAGACTTAAAATTGCATTTCACATTGCAATTTTAACTTTAATGGCGTAACGACGAGGACGCCACAATACGCTGAAAAAAATATTGGACCCCCCATACAAAATGTCGACTTCTGATCGGACGAAATGTATGAAGCAGGTAATTTTTTTAATGAGATTTCAGGGTTGGCAGGTTTGCTCCTTTAATAAAAGTTGATCAGAAAGACTAATAATATTGCAACTCAGACGAGATGCTTGCTACTTAGAAAGAGTAGACCAGCTGCTTTTTAGACCAATTGCTATTTAGACGAGATGCTACTTAGAAAATTGTAGACCAGCTGCTTTTTAGACCAATTGATATTTAGACGAAGGTGATGTAGACCAGCTGCGACTTAGACGAGTAGCCCTATAGACGAGTTGCTAATTAGATCCCGTGATACTAACCCATTTTGCGGACTTCTAAAAAATATTACGCAAAACGCCAACTACGCATAATACCACAAACGCGAAATACCAACCTGACGTGTTGTGGTGTTTGGCGATTTTATTTATTACGCAATATACCAAACACTTACAATACCACAAACGCGAAATACCAACTGGAACTTGTAAAATATAATATTTACAATCGAAGTATAATACCTTTCATCAACAACAGCCATTCGTTATCTAAAGAGGTTTCATTTTATAAGGACCTACTTGTCTAGATAATTAAAACTAATGTCTATGATTTGATTGCAAGGAAGATATAGTTGGTCAAACCAATTTGTCAGTAAATAAGAACAAAAAAAACTATACTCATCCTTTTCTTTTGGATGCTAGTACTAGTGTAAGACAAAGATAGTGTGACTCCCTCTGTCTATGTTTGAAATGAGATAGCCCTTTGACAAACTATATGTCAGTATATAAACAAACCTTTCAAAAAGATGTGTAAAATGACGGAAGCAGGAAAAGTTGTATTCACTGTGAATCAAAAGGGTTTTCCGGCATTATACCTCAATGGCTATCGATACAATAAATCAAAAACCAACAAATCAGAAGAATGATTCCGGGACTGGGCAGTCAGCATGAGAAAATGTTCAATGGCTGGAAAGTGCAGGGGTCAAAATGTCCATACGAACTGGCTGTCTATGTGGTAAAAAGTATGAACGTTGTAATGCCTTAGTGTCAAAATGTACATATAATCGTGGTCACAATGGTCTAGTGACAAATGGTACACATCTTAAAATGCAAGTACAACAAAAGGGGTGATAGACGAAACGCTTGATTGATATAACGTGCTTAAGTTTAAATGAATAACTGTCAAAAAATTAACTAGACATGAAAAAAAATTGGTGTTTTTCTCCAGCATATCCACTTTACCACGTGAAACTGCACCACTACAACTGGAGTTAGATGCATATATTGCTGCTTGATTGCACTTTTAAAAATACTAACGGCAATAATCATATGTCGCACTCCAGCGGGCGATATGCGGGCACATCAAAAGTAAGTTTCACATATAAATCAATATATTTTCAAGTTTTCAGAATAAGGTATTTTTACTAAGTGTCCTATGTTATTGGTAAAATACTGTTGTACCAATTTCTTTCCCTCCCCTTTTGTCCGCCACTCGTCGCGGCTCATGACATGTTCCCGCCAGTCTGTACGAAATGTGTAACTCGTCCCGCCATTTTTTTTAACTATAAGTACTAAAAAATCTACATGGGAAAATTCTGATCACGCAAAAGTATGTTATTTTTTACCTCTCTGTATATTGTATTTATCAATAAATTAATTTTATTTCTACGCTGGTAGTTGCATATTTAAGACTGATACATGATAACAGGTTAGTTACAAATACTAAGTATGTATACTAGTAAATAACGTTGTTTTTTGGAAACCTTACCACATGACGTGCCCGCAAATTCCCCTACGAGCGACAACTACGTCTGATTAAAGTAAAGCCCGCACGCGGCCTAACAAACAGACTGTATGTATACCAGTTGCGTAACCTGGATATACCTAGATTTATAGATTCCTACAAGTGAACTTTCGCCATATGATTAAATAAATAAATTACGACACATCATTACAAATTATTTTATTTCAATTTATAAAGTACCGTAAGTTAATCACAATCAGCTACCTCCTTAATTAGGCACTTAAACTAAAAAAATACTTCAATTAGGCACTTAAACTAAAAAATTACTTTACTTATTCACAAACTAAAAAAACCTTCAATTAAGCACTTAAACTAAAAAAATGGGTACGTTTGTAGTATAATTAGCACTTATTCTTTATTTTGTAATCTAATTATTGTAGTTTTTTTCATTTTTCTTCAACTTCACAATACACTTCAATAAATTAGTAATAGTAATCTCTTTGTTCTTCAATTGTTGAAACTTTTTTTTATAATTTTTATCAAATAAAATGTCACATTTTCTTCTCTTTACATTTTCAAATAGCACATCTTTAGCTTTTGATTCTTGATAGATGGCTTCCTTTCTTAAAAAGAGAATAAATTGAAATAAGCTTGGATTAGCCCGCATTCTTTTATTTAACCTACTATGCCACCCCTCCAACGCGTTGTTGGTGCGATGTCTCTCACCTGCACAGCTGATTTCTGCCAAAAGTGATTTTGACAACCATTGTTTATTAAAATACTTTTCAAACATCTCTATTGGGGTGGTTTCACGTTGACTGCCCACTCCCGGAATGGATCTGTTATGCTTGGGCAAACTAGACATTATTTCAGCCCACCCTTGTAATATTAGATCGGCTGGTATTCTTACCAGCAGGCAAATATGACGCTAATTCTGCTAACTTGCGGCCATCTTTAGTGTCTTCTAGTTTAAGTTCCTCAGATTTTCTCCATATAGCCTTGTTGTAGTGAAAAAAACATCCACTTACGTCGCATTCAGGGTAAACTTCTTTGAAGGCATTTATAGCAGCTCTTTCGTAATCAGTTTTATATTTTTTTACGCACATGCCTAACTCATTTCTCAGGTAATTGAAGAGTCGTAAGTAGGTGTTTGTGGTTTTATCAGGAAGCAATGCATATAGCATTGGTATGATATTAGTTTGCTCTTCTGTGCTATTTACATCCATATGTATAGTAAATAGCTGCTCAAACGGTTGAGGAGTTATTTTGAACGTGCCATCGCCAAAGAATATTGTGTCATCACTTTTATTTTTTAATACTTTTCTCGAGTATTTGGTGCCGAATAATAAAATTTTATCGTCATTTCCATCCTCCCAAATTAAAAAATTTTGTCTTAATATTATTGGTACTTCGACGTCTTGTAGTGTTTTGAAAGACGTCGATTTGACCTGCAAAAACTCCTTTCGTGCTCTATACAATGACCTTTTTTTATTTTCAAATAATGGAATCGTACAATCATCCGAATCTTCATCTGTGTCCATATCCCGACTATAAACATCTTCAAATATTTTTTGAACGGATTCATAGGACTCGCAAACCATTTTTCTGCATTTTTGATAAGCTAGGTGATTTTTATTTTTCGACGAGGATGGCTCACAAGTATGTGCACTTTTTCGCACAATCTTTGTTCGACTGGCGTTTAAGGTAATCGATGAACCACACGACAGACGGTTTATGCACTTCCATAGAGTGGACCCACTTGGATTATGCACGCCCAAAGTATATCTATGTACACCAAGTAACAGTGAATCCCTGCCTTTTTGAGTTTTACTAAATATCAGTTTTTCGCTTTCTTCTTGCATTGTAACTGAATAACTCCGAGAAACATTATAAAGTGACATTAAACATTGTTTTAGTATTTATCAGTCATAATGCAAGTTACTTTTTAATCTAAAGTGGCCAATATAAATTGACAGAGATAGGTTGAATGCTATGTAAAGAGGTAGGTACGTAACGTAATTTAGTCATAGTGAAGTCGTCGTAGTAATTCTGAATACCTGAATTCATAGATGGGCGAGTAACTATAAATATCGCCGTGTCTCTTTTATTTTCACGGGAGTGCTTATCTTTTGTTCGTGTTTATAGCCGATAGCTCATAGCTTACTAGGTCGCGGTGGGACCAGTGCCTAACAGGTACATACCTGGTGGGATTTTACGTCTACTGTACAAGTAATGTTTAAATATACAAGCAAAATTGTTTTAAGATATAAGAGGGAAACGAGCAGACAAATCGCCAGATGATAAGCGATTAAAATCACCAAAGAACACTCACAACCACTTCAGTGAAAGGACTGTCTTGTATATATCGTTTAGATATGATTGAGCTTCACTGGAGTTACATAGTTAAAAATAAATAAATGACTAAACATTAAATTTTAACCTTTATTATTTAATTCTAGTCTACAGCCTAAAATGACCTTATTCTATTAGGGCAGACGACACGGTAACATTTATCAACTGTAGAGTACTTTTATAAATTTGTATGATGTCTGCTGTGTGGATTTCATTAAAATCAGTAACTGATGCACTATAATTTAATACATGGTCCCAGTTTTCAGATTCTAAATGTTGACGGCACACCCTTGCATCTCGTGGCACATAAAAATTATGTTTTGATAAAAGCAGGGCCTTTGAAAGATACGGGATATGGAGAAGATCCATTGCGGGGCATTCACTAAAAATGCATCGGCTGCTATCGGTTATTGCTCGTTTTAGTGTAGGACGAGACCTGGAATCATATGTGTTATTTAACTCGAAGTTGCTCATATTTTTCAATATTTTACCACAATTTTTAATTGCTAAATTCTTTATTGCTAAATCAATCACAAATTGACAGTTAGTATTTTTAATAACTGACGTTCACATTCTAGTGGCTTGTATTATTTTTACCTTATATTTAGCATGAAGTTTTTAAATCTAGCTGAGTGTCTATATAGATATAGCTATTATTAGTTTGATGTTGATGAGTACACACACAGGCATGTTTATTTTTAGAAACATGGTTTACTGTCATCCGCGTCTAAGGCAATTTCGTCGAATGAAATTCTGGTTATTCGCGTATAAGGCAATTTGCGTTTCTGGTACTATGCGTAATTTTAACATACCGGCTATTTGCGTAATAAAATTCGGGTAATCTACGTAACTGGTAATTTGCGTACGAAATTCTGGTCATCCGCGTATAAGGTAATTTGCGTTTCTGGCACTATGCGTCTGAACGCTTTTTTTAACCGCCGCAAAACGAAACTGAACAAAAATCTGAGAATTTTTCACTTATAAAAATTATTTCCCTCAAACGTAATGCATTGATCTAGAACTGTACAACTTTTGTAAAATTTGGAGTAAAACCAAACGTTTTAGTTAGAATAAAGCTTTATACCATGTACAAAAAGGAAACATTATTACCGTGATGCATTTACGCATGTGTTCGCGTTGGCTATTATACATTATGGCACTTGTTTAATTGGACCTGAACACATTTTAACTGCCGTCCATTTGAACCATTGCAAATTTTGAAATTTTTACTTTTTGCCATATACACAGCCGGTCCGTATGGACATTTTGACACTAAGGCATTACAACGTTCATACTTTTTACCACATAGACAGCCAGTTCGTATGGACATTTTGACCCCTGCACTTTCCAGCCATTGAACATCCCGGAATCAGAAGAATCAAGTATTTGGAGATGTGCAAGTAGTCGGGTATATCGCTGTAATGTATCGATAACGTTAGATAGTGCTGGCAATATTGTACGTCATCAATTGGCCCACTGTTGTAAGCGTCCCGTTAGTGAAGATATCTTCATTTCAATGAATGCCTGCAAAAAGGAGGTCTGCCGGAGGATGTCACCCGTGCCAAAAATATTGGAGGAACATATTGAAAAATTACAAAGTCAAGGTTGCAACAAAAATGATATACCGTCAGTTAAAGAAAAGCAGGACATGATGTACAGGGCACGGAAAAAGTTTCTGCTGTGTGACAAAACCAAGTACGCGACTTTGAATGAAGATATAGCAGTCCCTAAGACATTTGCTGAAAACTTTTTAGTATGCAATGACACTGAAGTAGAGGGAGAACCGATTTTGATTTTTTGCAGCAAAGTCTCAAGAAAGTTTATAGAAAACTTTGGTACTGACGAATATTTCGGCGATGGCACATTTATGTCATGTCCGCAGCCATTTGCGCAGGTTTACACTATACACATAGACTTGAATTCAAACATAGAAGTGACCAATGTAGTTCCAGTCGTATTTGCTCTGCTACCTAATAAAACCACGCAGACTTATATCCGTTTATTTCAATTAATTAAGAACAATTTACGAATAAATATTGAAAAATTCACTGCGGACTTTGAACAAGCCGTCATTCTGGCCATAAAAAAAGTATACCCGGAAGTACAGATTTCAGGATGTCATTTCCACATGAATAAGGATGTCAAAATCAACGCGAGAAAACTTGAAATGAACATGTCCAAAGAAACTAGAAAAATGAAGAGACTGGCAGCCAATTTGTCATTGCTTCCAGCAAACAGAATGAGAGAGTGTTGGCAATCCATAATACAAAATAGTCCAAAAAAAAAATACTGCTGCTCAGAACTTTATAAAATATTTCGAAAAACATTGGCTGAACAAACATCCTTTAGAGATGATTAGCGTGGCTTATAAACGTCACAGAACAAACAACCCTGTAGAAGGTTGGAATCGAAGAATTAACGCAAGGATCCATAGGAATCCATCCTTATTGTATTTTATTCACAAAATTAAAATCGAATCGGGATATAATGACCAGAAAATCGTTAAGTTCTTACGGAACCCGTGTAAAAAGAGCAGACGCCGAAATGCCGATATCGGTTTTGATGTAGAATATAAAAAATATTTAAATAAATTAAAAGAAAATCGTATTCAACCGTTAGATTTTCTACGAAAATTGATATTGTTGAAACTATTGAAGTAGTAGTAACAACAACAACGGTATAAAACCTTGTGGTACCATAGATATAGCCGTTTACAGTTAGGTTTTTAAGTGGGCGATTTTTTTTTTGTTCATGAATATGGGTCCCACCCATGTATAGGAGCATTATTTTTATTGGTTTTGTTGCTTTTAATTAATAAGTAGTCAAAATATTACTTGTTTTTATTTTGTAAAATAGTCCCTGACCCATCATTATCAGTTTATCACATGTAATAGTCTATCATCTTGCCGTTGAGTACCAATTTTACTTATCGACCCTGAACTGACCACATTCTTTTAGGAAATAATGATAATAAAAAAATAGATATTAGTTTTAGTTTTTTAATAAAGCTATTATGTACAAAAAATCAAATTCAAAAGTAAAACAAAATCGTTAGGCCTGGCTAAGGGTTAAATAAACAAGTAATTAATTAATGTCAGATTATCACTATTATCAGAGATCACAAAAAAATCGTCATTTTTTTTTCAATCAACAAAATATATCTTTAGACACATAAAGTACCTAAATTAATTATTACTTTCTTGTAAATATGTTACTAACAAAAATATATGTAGCTACTACTATTTTATAGTCAAAAAATATTTGATTGATATATGAATTAATTATTCGTTTTTGGAGTCATATCATATCACACTATTGCTAGCAATGCATGATGATGATAAATGAATGATGATCTCTGCTGATCTGATTGTCATTGTAGTAACTACTAATGTAACGCAGAAGAAACTGTTAGTAGAACTTGTTGTAATACACTTTTGAATGTATTAACTACATCCTGAAGTTCGTCGTCAATAATAACTTGCGTAGGTATTGCAGCGGATCTAATTAGATTATCCCAATCTTCGGTGTCAATGTGATGGACACATAACTTTGCGTTAGGCGGTAAATATAAATTGAATTTGCTCAGTAACATCGCCTTATGGAAATCCAAAGGCGAGTGGAGATTCACGTCATAGCAACAACCATTAACAATACATTTATTTCCTTCTTCCACCATTGCTCTTCTCAACAAATATTCGTTTACCATATTAGTTAACTAAGTTAACCCTTTACCAGGCCCCGAAGAACCAGCGTGTCTTAATACGTACTTTATATGCTGTTGCAACCGTATTGAACGCCTTGTAAAAAATGTATTTATGAAAGTCGGAGATCTTCCTCTAAACCAGAAATAAAAATGTGGGTTACGGTTATCCCATCGCCTGTCTAAGTAATGAACTGTCATACTAGATTTTGTCTTATTATATTCTTGATCAGGCCAAGGGATATATTTCACCAACATCTTATATCGGTTATAATAGTCAAGGTTTAACTCCAAATCTCCTACGAACCATTATATCAATCACTGAAAACATTATTTTATGATCTTCATTCATGGCACGCTTCAAAATCCAATAATATATCTTTAGCAGCCATTTAAATCCACTTGACCAGTGATGTTAGTGGTTTGTTTACAAATTCGAACACTTTACTGAATTTAAGAAAAACACAAGCAGATATATAGAACCATTTTTTGTTATTTTCATGATTTTAATGATTGTAAGGTAATATAATCATATATTTTGCTAAATACTCCTGCGTCCTTGTGATATGACCAGAATTAGGATGTGGGATGACTCTATCCCATTGCCTGGCTAGAATTTGCCTGTGTGGGAACTATTCTTCCCATGACCCGATTAGATTTTGGGGCTCTTTGGTTTTTGTTATTTATTTTTAAGTATACAGGCTGTATCAAAAATACGAGTAGGTACCTAATTCGTTTAAGGGCATTCTCGGTACGTATTTATTTTTTGTAAGTATAATAAAATAACTACCGATAATATATCCTGAGGGACGGTACGGTCGACATTTGTCGGGTATGTCGCCGTCTTATATATTATTATGTATCTACATTATCTACTTCAATAACTATACCTACTAGAATACAAATGTTATATTATGATAGTTGATTAGTGATAACCATGCAGGTCAAATCATTCTTAGTATGTCAGGCCATTTAGGTTCGTATTCGTAGATGAAACTATAGGTATTTCTTGTAAATATTATACGTGCAATGACACTGTCATTTGCATTGTACGTCAATGAAATAAACGTTTTACGTATCTACGAACTGCTTCAAGAACCATGAATGTAAGTAAAATAATATATTTTAATAATTTTGTTTCGAATAGTTTAAACTTACAAAAATAGTGGCCTGAAAACATACTAATACCGTTTTTTGGTATATTATGCAGATGTTTCACAACAACTCTGAATTGGAGGATATCCTGCAGAAAATGGAGGAAGGATCATCCGAGGAAGACGAGGAGGGAAACGAGGAGTCCGAAAACTACAACAGTACGAGATATCTCAACGATAGACTTGACGAAATTCAAGGTTTGTCAACACAAGAGTTGCTCGATATTTTGGAGGATAACCCACATCCGAATCCACATTACATAGCAGTAGCTCAAACCCCGCAAACTCCTCAAACTGTTCATACTGGTCAAATTGCCCAACCCGACCAAACCGCTCAAACTGCACCAATGCCTACCTACGCCCAATTGCAGTCTGTCGAGAGGGAATGGACCACTGATATTCCTCATTTCACAGAGCACAAATTTGATGTACAGTTAGAACCTACACAGATATATGATAACCACAAGGCCCTGCCAAGTGAATATTTTGACAATTTGTTCCCAAACGAGCTTTTGGAACTAATTGTTCAAAACACTAATAAATACGCCACGATAAAAAAGTCAAAATTTTGGTCACCTACCAATGTTGATGAAATTAAAGCATTTTTAGCTTTAATTATTCTTATGGGCATATCACCGGCATCGGACATAGAACTGTATTGGAGCTCTGATCCATTTTATAGAAATATTGAAATATGCCAAACAATGACATGCAAGAGGTTTAAAAAAATATTGGAGAATTTACATGTGTGCGACATTACTACCCATTTACCTAGGAAACATATTGATCACGATAAACTACAAAAAATAAGGCCCATGCTTACAATTTTGAACAACACGTTCAAAGAAAACGCCACCGTTTCTCAGACTCAGTCAATTGATGAGAGTATGATCAAATTTAAAGGAAGAGACAGCAAAAAGCAGCACATGCCTATGAAGCCCGTTAAAAGAGGATTTAAAGCTTGGTGCAGGTGTGATGCGAAAACTGGATATCTGTATGAGTGTAGCATATATGTGGGCAAAGATGATTTACCTAGTGAGGATGGTTTGGGTTATAGAGTTATAAACAAATTGAGCGAAAACGTACCCAATGGTACACTACTTGTCTTTGACAATTTTTTCTCTACTCCTGCGATCATGGAATCTCTTTACAATAGAGGTATATACGCTTTGGCGACTGTTAGAAAAGATCGAAAAGGCCTTCCTAAAGATTTAACTGCCCCGGTTGCTGGAACTAAGAAAGAACAAAAGCGAAATAAATTAAATCCAGGAGAGTTTTCTTATCGCTTTTGTCACCCTATTGGCGTGCTCAAATGGAAGGACTCGAAAGACGTCTACGTTATGACAACGGCAGTAAATCCTAGAAAAGTTGAAACCATCACGAGAAGGCAAAAGAATGGAGAGAAAAAGGAAATGTACTGCCCATCGGCTATAGTTGAATACACAAAACATATGGGAGGCGTGGACCACTTTGACAATTTCCGCAGCTCTTATGCTATTGGGCGAAGATCGAAGAAATCTTGGTTTCGGCTATTTTGGTTCTTATTCGAATGTGCAGTCATAAATGCGTACATATTATTTTGTGTCAGCAAAAAGAACATAACTGAAAATTGTCACCGAAAATTTCGCTTGCGACTAGCTAGAAGCTAGAAATCTGAGTTCGTTAGTCGACGTCAATATAGGAAACCACTGAATTTCATAAACAAAAAAGGAGGTAATTTAGGCGTTCCTAGTGAAATAAGGTTAAATCAGCAAGGTCACTTTCTGCAACCCTCAACGTATAGGAGGTGCAGATTCTGCAGTACACGCCGGGAAGAAAAGCGGTCTAGGTATGAATGTAAAATATGTAAGGTAGCATTATGCGTAACCCCCTGCATGGAACTGTATCATACAACAACAAACTTCGATTAATTATGTATGTAAAACTCTTTGGCTCTTTACAAGTAAAGAGGTTTAAGCAAAAACTTTTTCATCAGTCGCGAAATGTCACAAACTGACTATTAAATAATAAAAAAAACTTTCAAATCAAACCAGAGCAATATATTATAATATTGTAAGCAAATATACTATAATATTGAATAGCACTATGTCTAAATACAAGATTTTCTCAAATAAGAATCCTCGTAAATTATTTGATATGGCGTATAAAGTCATTGTTAGCATTATAAGTGAAAAAACCGAAACATATTTAACTGCAACTGATTTGCCTCTACCTGAAAAGGTAAGAGCCAGTTTCTTTTACCTGTTTGTAATTCAAAATAAGCACCTGCAAAACCAACTTTAGTCTCGTGATCATATATACATACTCATAGTAAATTTGTATTTAAAACTCACGCACGAGGTAACAATAGTCAAAAATGCTTCTGATGAAATAGATATTTAGGTAAAGTTTTGATCTTTGCTGGGTTACACACTGTTTAGGTAGGTATATAAATATATTATTTCTCAAATTCTAGGTAAATAATGTGAAGAGGAAAATCTTTGAGCTCTCGCTGCCGCGACAGTTTTTAGTAAACATATTTCTTTCGTCACTTCCTGATTGGGATCTATACGAAAGTGACCTTCCGGATGAAGAAATCCACATCTGTCAGACTTCGTTTATAGAAGTCGATGGGAAAATGCTGGGCGGACTGTGCTGCAAAAGCTGTGGTGGTTTCCGCAGAATTTTCAGTGGGCTCATTCGGGTCAGACAGCTACAAGAATTGTACTGTCCATATTATGGAGAACAATTATTTGATTAGAAAAAAAGGTTTAAGTTTGTTTGTAATGGAGGGCCCGAAGTTATGGTATCAATATTATTTTTTCCGTAGTAAAACTGTAAGCGTTTTTTTTTTTGTAATAACCTCAGCAACAAGCAATAAAATAATGTTCATGAAAAGAATGGTGTTTTTGTATTTGTCTAACTGCAAACATCGTTTATATACAAGGCGATCAATCCAAATGGGTCAGTATGGAGATGTCAGAAACTGTGTGAGATAGCGAAATCTGTTCTTAGGAACCATAGCTTCGATTTAATAATAAGGGCATTCAAACGTTTTTTCAATCTTGACCCATTTGGATTGATCGTGAGAGTCAGAATGGCGGGTGTACCTAAATAAAATCAAATGAAAAGCATACCATATTTTTGTACCTAATTTGTACTATTTAGTACCTCGTTTAAAAAAATTTGTACCTCACGGTACGTAAAGTTATCATCAAAAAACAGGTCACCCGCCATCCTGACAGTCAGAATGGCGGGTGTACTTTATTACGCTATGTTCCCGTGGTTATTGATAAATTCTATAAAAGCCAAATTTTTGTACCTTTTTTGTACCTTCATATTCAATTATAATATGAGGCATTTTATTTGTGCTTTCCAAGTTTTACTCATTTTATATTTTGCTTGCTATTACAATTTTGCAGGCGTTATAATTTTTCAAGTTATCGATTTAATTTTTAAGAAAAAACGCTAAGGTACTATTATTTTTATTACGCCAGGATTTAGTACCTTTAATGTTTAATCTGTTAAGTTCAAATAACTCAGAAAATCATGTCTTAAAAATGATTTTTCTTAGGAAGATTTCTTTGAATTGGCGCCTAGCCTTTTTAACGCTAAGGTACAATTATTTTTATTACGCCAGGATTTAGTACCTTTAATGTTTAATCTGTTAAGTTCTAATAGCTCAGAATAACATGTCTTAAAAATGATTTTTCTTAGGAAGATTTCTTTGAATTGGCGCCTAGCCTTTTTAGGGTTCCGTAGCCAAATGGCAAAAAACGGAACCCTTATAGATTCGTCATGTCCGTCTGTCTGTCCGATTCTGTCACAGCCACTTTTTTTAATCAAAATCTACAAAATATCAAAAAATTGTTCGATCTATGTACTTCTGTTTCATAGAAATTATGGAAAGTGTTCGAATTTCTCCGTAGTTTGCTGAAATTAGCGTTCAAGTGAATTGAAATGGCTGCCAAAGATATATTACGCAATTTAGAAGCGTGTTGTGAATGAAGATCATAAAATAATATTTTCAGGGATTGACAAAATATTTTGTAGGTGGTTTGGAGTTAAAACCTGACTACGGTAACCGATATAAGATGTGGGTGGAATATTTCCCTTGGCCTGGTAAAGGGTAAAAACCTAACTGTAAACGGCTATATCTATGGTACCACAAGGTTTTATACCGTTGTTGTTGTTACTACTACTTCAATAGTTTCAACAATATCAATTTTCGTAGAAAATCTAACGGTTGAATACGATTTTCTTTTAATTTATTTAAATATTTTTTATATTGTACTTTTTACACGGGTTCCGTAAGAACTTAACGATTTTCTGGTCATTATATCCCGATTCGATTTTAATTTTGTGAATAAAATACAATAAGGATGGATTCCTATGGATCCTTGCGTTAATTCTTCGATTCCAACCTTCTACAGGGTTGTTTGTTCTGTGACGTTTATAAGCCGCGCTAATCATCTCTAAAGGATGTTTGTTCAGCCAATGTTTTATAAAGTTCTGAGCAGCAGTATTTTTTTTGGACTAATTTGTATTATGGATTGCCAAAACGGGTTAGTATCACGGGGTCTAATTAGCAACTCGTCTATAGGGCTACTCGTCTAAGTCGCAGCTGGTCTACATCACCTTCGTCTAAATATCAATTGGTCTAAAAAGCAGCTGGTCTACAATTTTCTAAGTAGCATCTCGTCTAAATAGCAATTGGTCTAAAAAGCAGCTGGTCTACTCTTTCTAAGTAGCAAGCATCTCGTCTGAGTTGCAATATTATTAGTCTTTCTGATCAACTTTTATTAAAGGAGCAAACCTGCCAACCCTGAAATCTCATTAAAAAAATTACCTGCTTTTACCTAAAATTACCTACATTTCGTCCGATCAGAAGTCGACATTTTGTATGGGGGGTCCAATATTTTTTTCAGATTTCAGGCTTAGTGCCATAACAAAAGTTGATCAGTATGGCCTACCTGATCACCTGGTACAGTCGCCATCAGATATTTCGGAGCTGTGGAGGTGGGTGACAAATATCGGAACAACACCTTTATTTTCAAGGCGATAAAGATGATGTTGCGATATTTGTGACCACTTCCACAGCCCCGATGTATCTGATGGCGGCTGTACAATTTGACCAGTGTATTAAAAATCACCCTGTATAAATAATCCGAACGTCCTGTTGTGCTAACTACCTATTGTTGACACCAAGAGAGGTATATTATAATTTACCATCCATAGATGAAATTGCAACAATTCCTCAGTATAATCGTACAAAATTCGTTTTTAATATGAGGTGGTGACAAGTCAATTTACCGTATGGCAATTAAAAGAATTTTCGTAAAATAAAAGATTTATTTAACATAAAAGAGATACTTCCATAAAATAAAATGTTGCACTTCAGCTATATTGCACATTTACTTATCAAATTAAATATTAAATCTACGCATATTTCAACTGCCTTTTAATTTCAGTTATATTTTCCAGACACTCAAAAGACGTTACTTTTCCTTCTTGAAGTTTTTTAAGTTCATTTATATAATTCTTGTTAAACGCAATATCCTTCTTTTTCCTGTTGTTTGCATTTAAAAAATTGTTTGTTATTTGAATATCTTGTACCTTCGATTCTAATTTTATTTTTTCTAAAAACCTGATGAACGTAGGTTTTGGAGGCACACGGTTCTTTAGCCGACGATGCCATGCCTCAGTACTGTTTGTAGTGCGGTGCATTTCTTCGGCACAACTAATCATCGGTAAATTCACCCATTGTGTGTGGACGTATTTATGAAACTTCCTCATTACTATGGAATCTGTAAACGCCTGTAATATCGGATTCCGGGACTGGGCAGTCAGCATGAGAAAATGTTCAATGGCTGGAAAGTGCAGGGGTCAAAATGTCCATACGAACTGGCTGTCTATGTGGTAAAAAGTATGAACGTTGTAATGCCTTAGTGTCAAAATGTACATATAATCGTGGTCACAATGGTCTAGTGACAAATGGTACACATCTTAAAATGCAAGTACAACAAAAGGGGTGATAGACGAAACGCTTGATTGATATAACGTGCTTAAGTTTAAATGAATAACTGTCAAAAAATTAACTAGACATGAAAAAAAATTGGTGTTTTTCTCCAGCATATCCACTTTACCACGTGAAACTGCACCACTACAACTGGAGTTAGATGCATATATTGCTGCTTGATTGTACTTTTAAAAATACTAACGGCAATAATCATATGTCGCACTCCAGCGGGCGATATGCGGGCACATCAAAAGTAAGTCTCACATATAAATCAATATATTTTCAAGTTTTCAGAATAAGGTATTTTTAATAAGTGTCCTATGTTATTGGTAAAATACTGTTGTACCAATTTCTTTCCCTCCCCTTTTGTCCGCCACTCGTCGCGGCTCATGACATGTTCCCGCCAGTCTGTACGAAATGTGTAACTCGTCCCGCCATTTTTTTTAATTATAAGTACTAAAAAATCTACATGGGAAAATTCTGATCACGCAAAAGTATGTTATTTTTTACCTCTCTGTATATTGTATTTATCAATAAATTAATTTTATTTCTACGCTGGTAGTTGCATATTTAAGACTGATACATGATAACAGGTTAGTTACAAATACTAAGTATGTATACTAGTAAATAACGTTGTTTTTTGGAAACCTTACCACATGACGTGCCCGCAAATTCCCCTACGAGCGACAACTAGGTCTGATTAAAGTAAAGCCCGCACGCGGCCTAACAAACAGACTGTATACCAGTTGCGTAACCTGGATATTCCTAGATTTATAGATTCCTACAAGTGACCTTTCGCCATATGATTAAATAAATAAATTACGACACATCATTACAAATTATTTTATTTCAATTTATAAAGTACCGTAAGTTACGAACATAAATCACAATCAGCTACCTCCTTAATTAGGCACTTAAACTAAAAAAATACTTCAATTAGGCACTTAAACTAAAAAATTACTTTACTTATTCACAAACTAAAAAAAACCTTCAATTAAGCACTTAAACTAAAAAAATGGGTACGTTTGTAGTATAATTAGCACTTATTCTTTATTTTGTAATCTAATTATTGTAGTTTTTTTCATTTTTCTTCAACTTCACAATACACTTCAAGAAATTAGTAATAGTAATCTCTTTGTTCTTCAATTGTTGAAACTTTTTTTTATAATTTTTATCAAATAAAATGTCACATTTTCTTCTCTTTAAATTTTCAAATAGCACATCTTTAGCTTTTGATTCTTGATAGATGGCTTCCTTTCTTAAAAAGAGAATAAATTGAAATAAGCTTGGATTAGCCCGCATTCTTTTATTTAACCTACTATGCCACCCCTCCAACGCGTTGTTGGTGCGATGTCTCTCACCTGCACAGCTGATTTCTGCCAAAAGTGATTTTGACAACCATTGTTTATTAAAATACTTTTCAAACTTCTCTATTGGGGTGGTTTCACGTTGACTGCCCACTCCCGGAATGGATCTGTTATGCTTGGGCAAACTAGACATTATTTCAGCCCACCCTTGTAATATTAGATCGGCTGGTAAGAAAGGCAAATATGACGCTAATTCTGCTAACTTGCGGCCATCTTTAGTGTCTTCTAGTTTAAGTTCCTCAGATTTTCTCCATATAGCCTTGTTGTAGTGAAAAAAACATCCACTTACGTCGCATTCAGGGTAAACTTCTTTGAAGGCATTTATAGCAGCTCTTTCGTAATCAGTTTTATATTTTTTTACGCACATGTCTAACTCATTTCTCAGGTAATTGAAGAGTCGTAAGTAGGTGTTTGTGGTTTTATCAGGAAGCAATGCATATAGCATTGGTATGATATTAGTTTGCTCTTCTGTGCTATATACATCCATATGTATAGTAAATAGCTGCTCAAACGGTTGAGGAGTTATTTTGAACGTGCCATCGCCAAAGAATATTGTGTCATCACTTTTATTTTTTAATACTTTTCTCGAGTATTTGGTGCTGAATAATAAAATTTTATCGTCATTTCCATCCTCCCAAATTAAAAAAATTTGTCTTAATATTATTGGTACTTCGACGTCTTGTAGTGTTTTGAAAGACGTCGATTTGACCTGCAAAAACTCCTTTCGTGCTCTATACAATGACCTTTTTTTATTTTCAAATAATGGAATCGTACAATCATCCGAATCTTCATCTGTGTCCATATCCCGACTATAAACATCTTCAAATATTTTTTGAACGGATTCATAGGACTCGCAAACCATTTTTCTGCATTTTTGATAAGCTAGGTGATTTTTATTTTTCGACGAGGATGGCTCACAAGTATGTGCACTTTTTCGCACAATCTTTGTTCGACTGGCGTTTAAGGTAATCGATGAACCACACGACAGACGGTTTATGCACTTCCATAGAGTGGACCCACTTGGATTATGCACGCCCAAAGTATATCTATGTACACCAAGTAACAGTGAATCCCTGCCTTTTTGAGTTTTACTGAATATCAGTTTTTCGCTTTCTTCTTGCATTGTAACTGAATAACTCCGAGAAACATTATAAAGTGACATTAAACATTGTTTTAGTATTTATCAGTCATACTGCAAGTTACTTTTTAATCTAAAGTGGCCAATATAAATTGACAGAGATAGGTTGAATGCTATGTAAAGAGGTAGGTACGTAACGTAATTTAGTCATAGTGAAGGCGTCGTAGTAATTCTGAATACCTGTGCCCCTAGTGTAAATATTTTCGACAGCGAAACGTTACGTACGCGTTTGCGTTAAGTCTCATTTTGTATGGGTTTTTGAACAGCGCGCAAAGCGGGACGTTTTGGAAAGTCAAAAATCTCATACAAAATGACACTTAACGCAAACGCGTACGTAACGTTTCGCTGTCGAAAATATTTACACTAGGGGTACTGAATTCATAGCTGGGCGAGTAACTATAAATATCGCCGTGTCTCTTTTATTTTCACGGGAGTGCTTATCTTTTGTTCGTGTTTATAGCCGATAGCTCATAGCTTACTAGGTCGCGGTGGGACCAGTGCCTAACAGGTACATACCTGGTGGGATTTTACGTCTACTGTACAAGTAATGTTTAAATATACAAGCAAAATTGTTTTAAGATATAAGAGGGAAACGAGCAGACAAATCGCCAGATGATAAGCGATTAAAATCACCAAAGAACACTCACAACCACTTCAGTGAAAGGACTGTCTTGTATATATCGTTTAGATATGATTGAGCTTCACTGGAGTTACATAGTTAAAAATAAATAAATGACTAAACATTAAATTTTAACCTTTATTATTTAATTCTAGTCTACAGCCTAAAATGACCTTATTCTATTAGGGCAGACGACACGGTAACATTTATCAACTGTAGAGTACTTTTATAAATTTGTATGATGTCTGCTGTGTGGATTTCATTAAAATCAGTAACTGATGCACTATAATTTAATACATGGTCCCAGTTTTCAGATTCTAAATGTTGACGGCACACCCTTGCATCTCGTGGCACATAAAAATTATGTTTTGATAAAAGCATGGCCTTTGAAAGATACGGGATATGGAGAAGATCCATCGCGGGGCATTCACTAAAAATGCATCGGCTGCTATCGGTTATTGCTCGTTTTAGTGTAGGACGAGACCTGGAATCATATGTGTTATTTAACTCGAAGTAGCTCATATTTTTCAATATTTTACCACAATTTTTAATTGCCAAATTATTTATTGCTAAATCAATCACAAATTGACAGTTAGTATTTTTAATAACTGACGTTAACATTCTAGTGGCTTGTATTATTTTTACCTTATATTTAGCATGAAGTTTTTAATTCTAGCTGAGTGTCTATATAGATATAGCTATTATTAGTTTGATGTTGATGAGTACACACACAGGCATGTTTATTTTTAGAAACATGGTTTACTGTCATCCGCGTCTAAGGCAATTTCGTCGAATGAAATTCTGGTTATTCGCGTATAAGGCAATTTGCGTTTCTGGTACTATGCGTAATTTTAACATACCGGCTATTTGCGTAATAAAATTCGGGTAATCTACGTAACTGGTAATTTGCGTACGAAATTCTGGTCATCCGCGTATAAGGTAATTTGCGTTTCTGGCACTATGCGTCTGAACGCTTTTTTTAACCGCCGCAAAACGAAACTGAACAAAAATCTGAGAATTTTTCACTTATAAAAATTATTTCCCTCAAACGTAATGCATTGATCTAGAACTGTACAACTTTTGTAAAATTTGGAGTAAAACCAAACGTTTTAGTTAGAATAAAGCTTTATACCATGTACAAAAAGGAAACATTATTACCGTGATGCATTTACGCATGTGTTCGCGTTGGCTATTATACATTATGGCACTTGTTTAATTGGACCTGAACACATTTTAACTGCCGTCCATTTGAACCATTGCAAATTTTGAAATTTTTACTTTTTGCCATATACACAGCCGGTCCGTATGGACATTTTGACACTAAGGCATTACAACGTTCATACTTTTTACCACATAGACAGCCAGTTCGTATGGACATTTTGACCCCTGCACTTTCCAGCCATTGAACATTTTCTCATGCTGACTGCCCAGTCCCGGAATCTAATATCGTTACCCACGCATCCCCAAGGTAAGGTGTTGGCAGTAATGGCAGATTGGCGTTTAGTCTGACAGCTTGGCGTTGTTCGGCCGTAGAAGTGAAGTTTATTTTTTCGGCTTTTTTCCAAATAGCTTTAGAAAAGTGGAAAAAACATCCTGTTAGTTCTGTATCTGGATACACAGCTTTGAAGGTTGTGTATTGTGCAATTTCGTAATCGCTTTTATACCTCTAATACATAATATCAATGCACAGCTCGTATTTTAGAATATGGAATAGTCTTTCATACGTCTTTTTTGTTTTGTCCGGGAGTAGAGCGTACACCATCGGCACAATGTTTGTGGTTTCATCAGTACTACCTACATCCATATGAAGAGAAAATAGCTGTTTAAAGGGTTTCGGTACCCTTTTGAATGTGCCGTCGCCGAAAAATTGTCCATCCTTTTTTTTGTTCATAATTTTACGGGCCGCTGGCGAAGAAAACACCAGAATTTTATCATTAGTTCCATCCTCAAACACTAGAAAATCGCGTCCCAAAATGTCTGGTACTTTAACTTTACTTAAATCTCTGGTTTCCGTGGTTGAAACCTTCAAGTACGATTTTCGTCGCCTATATAATGTATCCTTTTTGGATGCGTATGGCGGTATTTGAAGGATAGTACGCTCGGTACGATTGTGGAAGACCAGTGCATTTTTTTCGTAAATTTCTTTCACTGATGCATAATTTTGGCAAACTTCTTTCTTGCAGTTATCCAACATAAGTGCAACTTCATTTTTAACAAAGTTTTTTCTGCAGGCATGGGCGGATATATTTAAAACTACGTTTCTTTCTTGGTTTAGTTTGAGAGAAGCACTACATTCGCCTCGGTTAGCACAACGCCATAAAGATGTAGAATCCATTTGGTTGACTTTATTTAACGTATACCGGTAACCTTTATGAAGAAGACAAGGGTGCCGCCTTTGACTTTCTATAAATACAATTTCGGGATTTCCGTGTCTCGAACCTTCCCCCGATGGTTCTCCGTTATCCATTGCAAGTAAGCGGAATTCATAGAACAATGAATGATAATTGATAATTATATCGCGGAAGAATAATAGAAATGTCACAGCTGTCAGCTACTTAATTTTTATCTATAAGTGGCCTGTTCAATATAATACGAAATAGTCATGTAGGTATTTAATGCAAAGGTGCATTATGCCAACACATTATTAAACAGACTTAAAATTGCATTTCACATTGCAATTTTAACTTTAATGGCGTAACGACGAGGACGCCACAATACGCTGAAAAAAATATTGGACCCCCCATACAAAATGTCGACTTCTGATCGGACGAAATGTAGGTAATTTTAGGTAAAAGCAGGTAATTTTTTTAATGAGATTTCAGGGTTGGCAGGTTTGCTCCTTTAATAAAAGTTGATCAGAAAGACTAATAATATTGCAACTCAGACGAGATGCTTGCTACTTAGAAAGAGTAGACCAGCTGCTTTTTAGACCAATTGCTATTTAGACGAGATGCTACTTAGAAAATTGTAGACCAGCTGCTTTTTAGACCAATTGATATTTAGACGAAGGTGATGTAGACCAGCTGCGACTTAGACGAGTAGCCCTATAGACGAGTTGCTAATTAGACCCCGTGATACTAACCCGCCAACACTCTCTCATTCTGTTTGCTGGAAGCAATGACAAATTGGCTGCCAGTCTCTTCATTCTTCTAGTTTCTTTGGACATGTTCATTTCAAGTTTTCTCGCGTTGATTTTGACATCCTTATTCATGTGGAAATGGCATCCTGAAATCTGTACTTCCGGGTATACTTTTTTTATGGCCAGAATGACGCCTTGTTCAAAGTCCGCAGTGAATTTTTCAATATTTATTCGTAAATTGTTCTTAATTAATTGAAATAAACGGATATAAGTCTGCGTGGTTTTATTAGGTAGCAGAGCAAATACGACTGGAACTACATTGGTCACTTCTATGTTTGAATTCAAGTCTATGTGTATAGTGTAAACCTGCGCAAATGGCTGCGGACATGACATAAATGTGCCATCGCCGAAATATTCGTCAGTACCAAAGTTTTCTATAAACTTTCTTGAGACTTTGCTGCAAAAAATCAAAATCGGTTCTCCCTCTACTTCAGTGTCATTGCATACTAAAAAGGTTTCAGCAAATGTCTTAGGGACTGCTATATCTTCATTCAAAGTCGCGTACTTGGTTTTGTCACACAGCAGAAACTTTTTCCGTGCCCTGTACATCATGTCCTGCTTTTCTTTAACTGACGGTATATCATTTTTGTTGCAACCTTGACTTTGTAATTTTTCAATATGTTCCTCCAATATTTTTTGGCACGGGTGACATCCTCCGGCAGACCTCCTTTTTGCAGGCATTCATTGAAATGAAGATATCTTCACTAACGGGACGCTTACAACAGTGGGCCAATGGATGACGTACAATATTGCCAGCACTATCTAACGTTATCGATACATTACAGCGATATACCCGACTACTTGCACATCTCCAAATACTTGATTCTTCTGATTTGTTGGTTTTGGATTTATTGTATCGATAGCCATTGAGGTATAATGCCGGAAAACCCTTTTGATTCACAGTGAATACAACTTTTCCTGCTTCCGTCATTTTACACATCTTTTTGAAAGGTTTGTTTATATACTGACATATCTTCCTTGCAATCAAATTTTTAGTTTTAATTATCTAGACAAGTAGGTCCTTATAAAATGAAACCTCTTTAGATAACGAATGGCTGTTGTTGATGAAAGGTATTATACTTCGATTGTAAATATTATATTTTACAAGTTCCAGTTGGTATTTCGCGTTTGTGGTATTGTAAGTGTTTGGTATATTGCGTAATAAATAAAATCGCCAAACACCACAACACGTCAGGGCGTTTTGCGTAATATTTTTTAGAAGTCCGCAAAATACCAAAAAACCTGGGATTGGTATTTCGCGTTTGTGGTTTTATGCGTCTAAAGGCTTCTCATATTACCCATCTTGAACAATTACCATTTCTGAAAATGACCACTTGTTGCAATGATCACATTTTATATAGTCACTTACCGAAATGCCCGTTCTTCAATTGATTACTTTTAGAAATACCCAGTTCTTGAATGAGCCACTTCCGGAAAAAGCCATTTCTTGAAGGAACTACTTCTTAGAATGGTAGGCTTATGTTTGTCAAGGAGTGTTTTGGGCGCGAAAGCACCCGTCAAAATATAATTTGTGAATTTAACATATTTAAAGCTGTTTTTAGGAGAAACGTTGAATTTCAGGGCAACGTTTGATTCGTTTCGGCGGCTTGTGACCACAAATGAAAATAACCGGCCAAGAGCATGTCGGGCCACGCTCAGTGTCGGGTTCCGTAGTTACTCTTCCGTCACAATAAGCTAAACTGGAGCTTAAAGTATAGTAAATTGTTAACCAAGGGATGAAACGGTACCTTTCACCCGAGTTAAACAAATAGGCAAATTTGCATAATCAGTACCTAATTAAAGTAAGTCTTTTTACTATGAAGGGAAAACTTTTTGCGATAACTCAAAAACAGCTAAACTGTACCCCTAGTGTAAATTTAGTCGATAGCGAAACGTGACGTACGCGTTTGCGTTAAGTCTCATTTTGTATGGGTTTTTGAACAGCGCGCCAAGCGGGACGTTTTGGAAAGTCAAAAATCTCATACAAAATGACACTTAACGCAAACGCGTACGTCACGTTTCGCTGTCGAAAATATTTACACTAGGAGTACTGATCATGTCTGCTATAGTTTCCATTTAATGTCTTTCTTAAGCTCTACTTCCACGATTTTTTTCATATTTTTTGGACCTATAAAGTTAGAGGGGGGGGACAATTATTTTTTTCTTTCGGAGCGATTATCTCCGAATATATTCACTTTATCAAAAAATGTTTCTTGAAAACCCTTATTAGTTTTGAAAGACCTTTCCAACGATATTCGAGTTCTGACGATGGGGTCCATGAGGAATCGAGGGAACTCTTCAAATATGAAAGGCATACATATAGTTATTTTGGTATTTTCTTTGACAAAACAAGCAATTACATTTAAAAAAGTGATATTTGAGGAAGTGGAACTGCTGATGATGATGAGAATGGAACTCTTCAACGATGCATAGAACACGTTTGGCGATTTCTCCTCTTCGCTATGTTAAGTAAATTAGATTTTCAAGACAAACTTGTCAAGTTCGAGTTCTGACGATGGGGTCCATGAGGAATCTAGGGAACTCTTCAAATATGAAAGGCATACATATAGTGATTATTGTATTTTCTTTAACAAATCAAGCATTGACATTTAAAAAAGTGACATTTGATGAAGTGGAACTGCTGATGATGTTCATAATGGTATTCTTCAACGACGCATAGTACACGTTTGGCGATTTGTAGTGCCGCCTTTGCACCACTTATTTTAGTACCTTATTACTATCGTCACTTTTATTCACTTCAATGATACGGCGTATTTATTTGGGGAAACTACGGATGCTAGCAAACAATTTGATGCCTAATTTTATATAATGTTTAAACATAACGGCTGCGTTGCCCAGTGGCTCTGTTTACGAAGATGATGGTCCTCGGGTTCCGATCTCCGTAAGGGCATTTATTGTGTTTATAACGATTATTTGTTCCTGAGTTAAGGTTGTGTTCTATGTATTAAAGTATATAGCTACCTTTGTGCCTTGCCGATTAGTGCCCAAAACTCAAGCCTTATTAAGATTAAACCAAATGGGCTAAATGGTTAAAAAAAAAATATTACCGCTACATTCAGCCAGATGACCCTTTTTATGAAGTGTAAAATAATAACTGCAATGGCTCATAGACTTAATGCAAAATATAGGTACTTAAACGATACGTTTTTCAAGTTCGGTATCTTTAATTTAGGAAACTTCTTTCTGAATTGTGAATGAAACATCCAAATATTTATAAATTTTAATTCAAAAGTTCGCGTAAGTAGGTTTCTGGGAAAGTATAGAGAGCGTGCATGAACTGTAGGAGGCAGCACAGGAGCCGTCAGATTTTTAGCGCGAGGCGTAAATGTGATGTTTATTGTTCCGATATTGCCCACAAGATGGCAGAACCTACTATGCAGAAGAAAACACGTGACTTGTAAATGTACATGTTTATGGTTCCGATTCAGGCCACAAGATGGCAGACCCTCCAACACGCACGGTCCCTATAGATGTATGGTTTTGCTTTATACTTCGTTTTGAGCATTAGAAAAAACGCCAAACAATCAAATCTTGACGTGTCTTGTTATTAAAAAACGCTTTTTACGCGCAATACATGTCAAATATCCCTCACAATCTTTTTAATGCTAAAAAAATGAATCCTAGCATGTAATGTGTCATGTCAAAAGTAAAAAAAATCGATGGTTGATGCTGCTAGACTTGAGAAATTAGTCAGCGACGGCTAATAACACCAGCATAGTGTAGTTTCTTAACGATTTTCAGTATTAAACGTAATAAAGTACATAAATCCAATTCCGGAATTTTCGATATTCAGTGGTCTCAATTCCGGAATTGTAATATCGGAAAATTGGTCCGAGATTCGATATCTAGATTATCTCAGATTGCAAGCCCTAGAGCTAGCTTAGACGGCTTCAGTCATTTTTCGAAGGAAATGTACGCATCAGTAAGTAATGATAACTTGCTGAATATCTTAAATTGGCCAAATAGAATGTGAAATATAAATATTAGTTGTTAAAAACAATTTATTATTGAATGTCTAATGTCAATTGACGAAAAATTCGTTGCCACGTTGGTTTTGGTTATGGCGCCATTTGCAGGCCCAGTTCCAGCAAGACATACCGGCCCATGGTTCGTCTGTATAAAAGACTTGTCCATTCTGGTACATCTGTAACAACATTTTGACAAACTTAGGTACATTTTTAATTAAGCAAAAACAAATCATTCCAGTAATGCATAAAGGCAAACAGATTACAAACAGGCTGGAGAATCCGGACATTGAATGCACTTATGTAAAAAATAGTACTTGTGTACATATAACACAACTTGGAGAACAGACATTGTCGTCTAATTCCTAGTCCTTGATTGTGACGGCACAGATTCTCTATTCGTCGGTAACTGTGAGTAAAACACTCAACTAAACCTCTTCCAAACATAAAAATAATTGACCAAATCGGTTGACCAATGACGAAGTTAAGAGGTAACCATCTTTAAAAAGAATAGAACCTCCTCTTTTTCAACTTTATAAAATACCTATGATATAGAGAACATTCCTCCCTTTCATCCTCCTAAATATTAGTTTAAAATCACTTAAAAACATTCAACCGAAATAAGTTAATTTTTAAGTCCGTTAAAAAAGAGTATTTGTGAACGATACTAACGAATGAGAGGTCCGAACTCTTATAGGTGACTGCGTCGTAGCCGAAACGCAGCACGAAGTTCATTGAGAATATGGAGAAGATGCATCGTACGTCGGTGGTGGCAGGAATAAAGTAGCGGTATGGGCCGCACCAGTAGGAAATCTTCGGTTCGTACTCTACAGACTCGGGAAATTCCTCACGAGGATTGATCCTGAAATTTATTCATTAGGTAGGTATCATAAGCACTGGTGGTACTCAACAACGAGTGGAGAATTTTTACAATGATTTATTTCTTTCTTAAGACCGACTCACGCTTAAAACGGGTATATATATTATATATGCAGTTTATTTCGTAGTTTTCTTTATTAGCACCAAGTTTGAGGTCTGTAAGTAGAGAGAGCACTGTTCGGACATTGTAATCTTTTAATATGAGGGTAAGTCGTCCCGGAGCAAATTCGGGGGTAGACAAGAAGCCTCTGACGTTCAGCTCTCGGCTCGGGCACGGCCTGCAACGCATGTCGTCTGTGCGCTATTATTTCCAAAAATCGGTATTTCAGTTTTCGGCGAACAATCAGTTTTGTGGTGCTTGTATTGACCTCTCAAGGACCTGGAAGTGCTAGCTACCTGAAGAAGGCCCAGGATCTTGAAAGTCATCGGAGTGTGCTCAAGGTTAGTGACTATATCCCATATTGAATGAGTGCAATGCCTGTCCAATAGTTTTAATATGCTAGGGAACCTAGGACCAGCTGAGCTATCGAAGGGTTCATACGTGAACAAGCACCATTAATCCGAGACTGAAATAGTGCCTTTCATCCCTTCAACCCGCTATCTCCAGTTACCCATGAACAAGATGTATGTAACTGCGTCGAAATATCGAGAGCTCAAAAACATCAAAAAAGAAGCTCAAAAGTGGTAATGACGGTCCTTCATCCCGGTCGATTTAAGTCTAACGAACCAACATTTTAATTGCTTATCGTAAAAAAAAGGAAAAAGACATACTTATTTAGAAAGTACAGTACTCTAGATCAGAAAAGTATTCTTTTCTGCACACTTTTTAGAAAAAAATGACCTACTTTCAGAGCATGAGAAATGAAAAATACTTTGTAAAAAATGTACTGTGATATGCAGTCGCCATTATATTGGAGTGGCCGAGGATCTCAAAATATCTGAATATTTGTGAGCTCCTTTGCCGCTCCGATGTATCTGATTGCGACTGTACGGAAGCACGAGTCTAACTCGCACTGGGCCGGTATCTTCTAGAGCGAGAGCAGATTTTCCTCATTTTCAATTTTATTTCATGCATATTATTACTTTTTAGCGGCGACAGAAAAACACTTAAACTTCAACTGTCTACTCTCATGGATAAGTCGATACTTAGATCGATATTTGCAAGATTTTATTACATTGCTAGTACCTTCTTAAAATAGAAACAAGAATAGTAGTTAGTTAGAAAATGGATGAAATAGCCTTACTTATAAATGCACTGGGCGTCACTCCAGTTATCATCGGAATGGCAGTAGAGTCCCTGGCTCGGGTCTTTGGCTTGGAACTGTTCCGCATGGGGTCCTACATACGTCGTCTCTGAGTGGCGGTGGTAGAAACCTTGGAAGGCGAAGGCACCTGAAATTATTTTTGCTAGATTATAGATATGTCTACAATTAAGGATGTGTAATTCTATAGAAAGTGTTAAGAACCATTAGGCACTAATTTACGAAGAACTTACTAGCTTCATGACCAGCCACAAATAAGGCAAAGCGTAATTATACTGTGATAGAAAATGGTTGTTAGATTCGTTCGGCAGCTGTAAATAAAAATTTACCTCTGAAGGTGTAGCAGTGTGGTTTGCGTTCACTGGCGAGAATCATCTGTGCGTCCTCTTGACTGTGCGCAGAGGCGATGTAGTAGGATGTGCCTAGGCATTTAAACTCTGCAAGATAAACATCTTTTATAAATACAAAAACCGACCACGTGCGAGTCGGACTCGCGCACTCTGGGTTCCGTACAAACCTGTAGGTATAAATTATTATATGATGTAACTAAAAATTTACGGTTTTCTCAATTTTTCCTTTATCTGTGCTATAAGACGTTGCTTCGTACCAAATTTCAAGATTCTGAGTTCACGGGAAGTACCCTTTAGATTTTAATCCCCTTGCGTGTGTCGAAAATTAGCGGAAATTTGCAGCATAAACGGCAGTATCTTTTGATTGCGTTGGCTTAGAATTTTGATTTTTTCACAGCTCTAAGGGACAGTAAACCTGAGTATTTAATAAAATTCTAGCTTGATACCTCCACGCGTTCCGGAGAAAAGGGGTCTTGACAGATAGACAGACGGATGGACGGACAACAAAGTGATCCTGTAAGGGTTCCGTTTTTTCATTTAGAGGTACGGAACCCTAATAAAGTAAAGTAAAAATTATTATTTGCGTTAAAAGTGGTAAACTATAATAGGTCTTAAATATAAAAAAATATATATTATTTTATTAAATATGAAAAAAAAAACAGAAAACTACGAGTGGTTCCATTCCACCATAATCTAGGCGTCTCTTTATTACAGTACATACACACATTTTTGATTAACATACGTCATTTATAAGTTCGATCAGTAAAAATTTTAACTAGACGACGTATTTGTCACCTTATTACGAGTATTATTAGCTTACGCCCTTTTTAATACGCGTTTGCAACAGATCTCTTATTTTAACTAACGCACTTATGATAAGAGTCAGATATCTTAGCAGCGGCGAGCCGAAAAGGACACAAGAAAGAAAACTTATAATTTTTGCTTATACTAGGTCGATTTCAAAGAACTTGCATATTTGCGTGTGAATATATTTTTTAGAGATCCACATCAAGAGCTATTTGTAAGGAGTCCATGTCTAAACCTGTAACACTGCTGTTACAATACCAGGTCTTTTGGTTTTAATTTCTTCGTGTAAACGTTGTAAGAGGGTGTAATAGTAATCAGCATTTATGGTTTTATCCTTTTCAAGTATTCAAGTAGTTTATGTGCTTTCATGTTGTACATAAGTTCTTATGAAACAAAAGTTTCAAACATGAGCCCAAAGCATGAGCTTTTCAAGATAATCAACCATGATAATCCCTTTGCAATCTCAAAAAGCTAAATCCATTACCTTCGCTGATAAAATGGCCTTAGCTTTTTAGGAGGTGGAGACCCTGACCTTTTCCGTTGTTAGGATTGCACTTTTGACTCCGGTGTATTGTGGTGGATCCAAGTCTCGTCCATAGTTATGAAACGACAAAGAAAATTTCGTGTGTCTCATTGAAACAGATCCAAACAATCCTGTGGCACTGTATGGCGGGTGCGTTAATTTACAGCTGAAAGCAGTCAAGGTACCCACCTAGCAGAAACCTTAGAAAACCCAAGATCATTGGTGATTATGTTTTATACTTGCTCATTGGAAATGCCAAGTGTCACCGCTATCTCTGCAACTTTCAACCGCCTGTCATTCATAATCATATCTAGTATTTTATTGTCATGTTCGTATTTAGAAACCGTTATTGGTTTACCACACTTAGGATCATCTTCAACTGCTTCTCTCGTTTAAAATCTGCTATCTGATGTAGCGGATTCTCCTAAAGTTTGGTACATTTCTTCAAAAATTTGGTTTGGCGTTAAGCCCTTTTGATTATTACATACTTTTTACACACTTTTATTTAGCTTCACCGCGTATTTCTTTGTATAAATCGACATATGTGTATATATAATTTTATTATATATGTGCTTCAAATCTTGTAACTTACATTTGAACCACTTCCTGGTGTCAGTTTGAGCTGAAATTTGGTATACTTCCGTATTTCCGATGACAATGCAATAGTATGCCAACATGGAGCTGATCTGATGATGCAGTCGGAAGATAGCCAAAGGAACTCTTCGATGGGAAAACGTAAACACATTGAATTTAGGCTCATTTGAAAGGTCCCCAGAAGTATTTGATAGACATACAAAAAAGAGAAAGTGCAGTCGGCAATAAAAGTGTGTGTAAAAATATTTTTGACGGTTACTTGTTTGTAAACACTTTATGACAGCATGGTGTTCAATTTTATCAATTCTAAAAGAAATTGCGAACCTCTTAGTAATTCTATCACAAAATTTGCAATTGTGATAAAAGAAATACAAAATATTGTAGTGCATTATGGTTAAAAAAAATGTAAGTCTTACGTGCCAGTATTATTTGTTCTTTTTAATTTCATTACCAACCTCAGGCTCAAAACTTTTTAATTCACTCTCGTATCATCCCATCATCACCGTCCGCTTTCGGTCTGCCTTCACCCAGTTAGCCAACAGAGGGTCTACCGCTAACACCGAAGTTTGCAAATTGCAGGCATCTTTCTGGTTTACTCGAATTAAGGTATACAATAACTCTATATTTAACAACTATTTTGCATAGCTGGGTAGCCAACTAGCCTCACAGTCTAACAGTAAAAACCAACCAGAGTACAATCACTCTCGAATAGATTCACTTACAAACTCATTTTACGAAGGGGAAACATAAAATACTACGCAAAAAATAAAATAAAAATACCTATGGTTACGGTGAACTACCACCGAGCCTTATCAAAAATTGTTCACAAGAATTGACTGTTCCCCTAACTTACATTATAAACCAGTCAATAAGCACAGGTATAGTGTCCGAACTTTTTAAAATATGTGTAATAAGACCAATGTATTAAAAAGGAGATTCAAGTAATCCAGCGCAATACCGATCAATAGCCCTCTTACCAACTTTTGCTAAAGTGTTAGAAACCGCAATGTCAAATAGACTTTACTCACTCTGCAAAAAATTAAATTTTTTAAATGAAAACCAAAATGGATTCTGCGAGAATAGATCTACAACTTTAGCTCTATATAAATATATCCAAGAAATACTTAATACCATTGACGGTAAAAACTACGCAATCGGGGTCTTATTAGACTTAAGTAAGGCATACATATAACAAATACGAGTAAGAGTAAATTATAAAATTTTATTTGAGAAACTTAACATCATAGGAGTGAGAGGCATTGCGCATACATGGTTCCAATATTATTTGGCAAAACGTGAACAATATGTACAAATAAAATACCACAATCATAAAACAAAGTCAATAGAGCTGGTAGAATCCAAAACCGTAATTATGTCAGGATCAATCACCTCCATCAATGATCTCCCTAAAATACTTGACCATATTGCAGACGATATCTCCATAGTTTTTCCATACTCTATGCATTAAAATAACCTGACTTCCCTTTTAAACGTCACCCTCACTGAAGTAGTTGATTGGTTAAACCTTCATAACCAGGGGTCGGATAAAAAGTGCGGATGACGTAAAAATGACGTAATCTTGCACACAGGATGATTTTTGAGTTTGTATTTAAACTTCCGTGTGACATGTAGTAACAAAGTAGTATTAATGAAGTAACTAAATAATCTTAAATAAATCCATGGAATTAATAATACAGGTGGTAGGGTGATGTAGTGAATAAAATAAATTTCACGAAACTTGTTACCATAATGTATAATTATTTGAAAATAGTTAGAACAAGTCTGTGGGATTGCCACAATATTCGAGTAAAGATGACATTTTAGAGCGTTTTCTTATACATTAGTAAATATAAACTTTAGCTAAATATAATCGTGAAGATACAATAGCTAAACAATAACGAAGTCAATTTATTATTCATCTGATTGACAATGTGTCAGTCAAAAACGTACTTACTCATTTCAAGTGGCGATATCGTTTAATAAAGAGGTTGATAAATGATAAGTGATAATTGTTTATGAAAATCAAAAATACTATTTGAAATCATTCTATAAGTGGTTTGACGTCATCCGCACTTTTTGTACGACCCCTGTTCATAACCTTGAATTAAAACTAGAAAAAACAATAATCGACAAGTGCGAGTTGGACTCGCGTTGCAAGGGTTCCGTACATCACACGATTTTTCTCTCTCGGCATCTCTGCAAACTGAAAGCCTCACGATGGACTTCATATAACTAAAAAAGCGGCCAAGTGCGAGTCGGACTCGCCCATGAAGGGTTCCGTACCATTTATGACGTATTAAAAAAAACTACTTACTAGATCTGGTTCAAACCAATTTTCGTTGGAAGTTTGCATGGTAATGTATATCATATATTTTTTTTAGATTTTTCATTCTGTTATTTTAGAAGTTACAGGGGGGGGGGGGGACACATTTTTTCACTTTGGAAGTGTCTCTCGCGCAAACTATTCAGTTTAGAAAAAAATGATATTAGAAACCTAAATATCATTTTTGAAGACCTATCCCTAGATACCCCACACGTATGGGTTTGATGAAAAAAAAAAATTTTTTTTAATTTTTATGACGTATTAAAAAAAAACTACTTAGTAGATCTCGTTCGAACCAATTTTCGGTGGAAGTTTGCATGGCAATGTATATCATATATTTTTTTTTTAAATTTCATTCTGTTATTTTAGAAGTTACGGGGGGGGGGGGGGGACACACTTTTTACCACTTTGGAAGTGTCTCTCGCGCAAACTATTCAGTTTAGAAAAAAATGATATTAGAAACCTCAATATCATCTTTAAAGACCTATCCATAGATACCCCACACGTATGGGTTTGATGAAAAAAGATTTTTTGAGTTTCAGTTCTAAGTATGGGGAACCCCCAAAATTTATTGTTTTTTTTCTATTTTTGTGTAAACATCATAATGCGGTTCATAGAATACATCTACTTACCAAGTTTGAACAGTATAGCTTTTATAGTTTCGGAAAAAAGTTGCTGTGACAGAATCGGACAGACAGACGGACATGACGAATCTATAAGGGTTCCGTTTTTTGCCATTTGGCTACGGAACCCTAAAAACCGAGCACATAAAAAATTCGCGCCACGTACCTATATTAGGCGTCGCCCGACGATATCAAGTACCTACTACGAGGCGAGAGCATCGAATCACGAGTCGCCCTGTAGGTTACCCCGTTAATATGAGGTTGCCTTTGGTGCCCAGTACTTTACGTCGGCCTAAACCTGCTTCTTTGAGTAGGTATGAGGACGCGGTAGGCGCCTGACACTGGTCTGCGCGCAGCGCGTCTCATACGTCAGGCTTATCAGTCGAAGGGTCAAGGGCTCTTCAAGCGCTGCAGGCGAGGGCGCCCCAGAACAGGAGCGCTCGCAGCGGGCTTAGTTCAACTTTGTAGCGTGTGGCCGCTGCGCCGCACAGAAGGCCGAGAAGTAGCTGTATATACGCCAGCAGCCCGTGGTTGGAAGACAATATCACGTATACCTACCTATAACTGTAAACAAAAACCATATACTTATTTTGCTTTACCAAAATCTGATTACGCGCGTAGGTATGATACAGGAACCCGACTACGATGATTGCGGATTCAAACCTACTTTATTAAGTAGACATCTATGTACTTGAAAATTAGTTTTTGTCAAAAAAAGAAATTTCTGATACAAGCTTTTATCGCTGCCTGTACTTTTCTTTCCACATGCGACTATAAATACTCATCGAGAGAGGTTGTGTTGTTTTATCACAGAGGTTTAATGACCACCTCCTGTCTCCATCATCAGATCAGCTCGATTATATTAGAATTTTTTGAGGAAACAGATGAACACATACATATATATATCCACGTACATACTACTTTTGCTTTGCTGTACCCAGCTAAAATATAAAATGATAGTTACTTTGTTAAGTCATCACCGCGAACTCACAATGGTCTTAAGTGCCACAGACGTTAAAGGCACTTAAGTCCTTTGAGCCAATCATCGCTATATTTAACATTTCCAAAAAACTAAACAACAGAGAAGAACCTTCGCAGCGGCAATTAGTGTAACTCGTAACTTGAGTTTTATTTCTTAAGTCCGACTTACCCTTGACTAGATTTCTAAAAGGTTTTCCTGTAATCTTTAAATACAGAACTATTATTGTCTATTTTTTTTCAAAATTTTAGATCCAGTTGTTTTGGAAATAAAGGGGAGGGGGGAGGAAGGTCATGTTTTGCTTATTTTCTTGAATAACTTCGAAACTAAATATATTTTAAAATTATTAAAAAAAAAATCTGAAATTCTCACAATAATTGACATATAACACGATATACTTAACAAAACTTTTATTTTTAAATTTCTCGTTTGCACCCCAAAAGTGGCCCCTATGTTTAAGATTCATTAATTTAAGTTACATGTCCGTCTTTGGGTCACAGATTTACTAAATTTCAACCAAATTGCTCCAGTAGTTTCGGAGCAAATAGGCTGTGACAGACGGACAGACAGACAGACAGATGCACGAGTGATCCTATAAGGGTTCCGTTTTTTTCTTGCTGAAGTACGGAACCCTTCCAGGAAAATTATGCAGTTTAAACCGCACCAAAAACGTAACTTATCCATCAACTTTAAACACAATAATAAAGCCATAGATTGCGTAAATTCCTCTTCTTTGCTGGGCATCGAAATCTACACAAACGTAAACTGGAAACTCCATATCCAAAAGATCACATCAAAACTGTCCGCATTCATATACACTCCAAGAAGACTCAAGAAACATACAGATGTAAAAACTGCCTTATGTACATACACGACCTGTTTATCCTACAAAAGAAATGCATGAGAATCCAACCAATATAAAACAAACAGATAGCTATCGACTCCATTTCCAAAAACTCAACATACTCACATTTACCTCATTATACATACAACTAAATTCAAAGAAAAATATATTTACATCTTTCCAGTACCAAAAGATTCGACTACCTCACATTTGCGCCCTAGAAATATAATTCCCGTTCCATTTTGAAATTTAAGTATCCGTGGCTCTAGTCCATACATAGGTATAATGTGCATAAATATTTATAACAAACTTCCACTAGACACAAAAAACTTACAAAATATTTAATAAAAAATAGTTTTTATAATATGAACGAATTTTATGAAAGTTGTTTTTTTACTTACCTAGTTCATACTTAATTTTAGTAGTGGTTTATAAGTTTTGTTATTGTACTTGTTTTTGTTTATTATTTTAGTTTATATTATATTATAAAAATTTAAAGAGCACAAGAAAATGTTAATATATATTTAAATTGAGATTAAGTTTGTAACGTAAATACTATTAGTAAGTTAGTTACATTATATTATTTAGTAAGTTACTTAAAAATAGTAGCTAAATGAGTCGTAATAAGCAGTGCCCTTACAAGGTTTATCATTTATTTAATATTGCATTGTCATGTACATAATAAGGTGTTACATTTCATATTGCCAGTTCATGACACCCTGTAAGGGCACACAATAGTACAGTTCTATTCTCCTAATTCTACTACATATTATAATTAAAGTAACAGAATAAAATTAACATATTAGCGTATCAGTAGTTTAGTAGCCTACTAGTTAGTCACATAAATTAATTTAGTAACTTCAAAAATAGCAACGTCTACAATGCACCGATACAATAATGGCTGATTGAATTAACTTATTTTGACAATTAATTTGACAATTATAATAAATATTTATTTAATGGATGTCAATGAATATTAAAGTGATGGCAGCAATATTATGTCAAGTTACAAGTTAAAATCCTACATTAATTCGGTGTCATACTCTTATTTAGCTAACGTATTATCTTTCAGGGATGATTCTACAGTGTAATAACAATTTTCTATTAATAGTCTTTTCAATTTAGAGTTAAAAGTTTTGTCATTTAGTTCGTATTTTTGATAGCATTAGGGATTTTATTAAAAATTTGGATACATTTATACTGTGGTCCATTCTTATACATAGCCAAATTAGATCTAAGTAGTAATAGCTTATTTCTATATTGAGTCCTCGTTTTACACGTATCGACTTTTAATGGAAATAATTCTGTGTGTTGTCTGACAAATTGTGCAGCCTCCATTATGTATATTGAGGGCAACGTTAACAGTTTATATCGTATGAAGTAATATCGTTTATCGGTGTTCGTTATTGTAATGTAAGACCTCATTGTACCTATGAAAGCAATACATTACTGATCACTGATTTCATCTGATTGGCGTTCGACGCAGTTCTACTAAAGCGTCATAGAGTGCGCTGACAAAACAATTGAAACCCAGAATAATTGAAATCATGCAGTCAATTAATCTTTAGATGAGATCGAACGGGAAAAGATGATGTCTGTGGCGGTTCCTGGCTCAAATCCGTTGATTTGCTTAAGATAAACAATGTAACGAGAGCTAAGATTTGTAATAAGTCTTGTCCAGCAAAGAATGTGTGTTGAATATCGTATTTCATTAGAAGCCCTCATTATCTACGATTGAACGTTCTAATGTGGTATAATACGCCCACGGTTCCTGACAGGGTGTACGCGACTGACATGTCCAACCCAGTCCCATTTAAGCCAATATTACTTATTCTGTGCTTTAGCGTAACGGTCTTGACAACCACAGTAAACAAGTATATAACAAAATTTTTGATGTGATACACTCGCGTAGCTTAGATATTTTCCCATCAGCTGATAAACATTCACTGAGCTTACCCGGGCTGGCATACAAGCCGAATGGTATTTTTGCCTGTGTAGACTTGATCTTCGCTTCACTTGTGTCCATCTTCTTGTTCAACTTAAGTAATACCATTGACATGAGCGCACTATCGGTAGCAAAGAGTAACCGCTTCAGGTCTTTGATATGGGAATCAATAAAGTCGAATAGTTTCTGTTCTGCGCTTTCCAGGATTTCAGCACGTTCTGCCTGTTAAAAAAGTAAAAATTAAAATTTTACTCAGTTGTCATGAGATTTTTTTATAATGTGCGATAATGAAATGATAATAAATAAATTAATTAATTGAAATAAACGATAATGAAATGATAACAAATAAATAAAAATTAAATAATGGAAGACTTTAAAAATCCATATCTTGTTTATACATTACTAAAACAACGGAACCAACTAAGTTAGGTAACTACTTCGATAATTACAAAAGCTCTATCAACGTTTACTCGAAACTCTGTTTACTCGATTAAAATCAACCGATTATTTATAAAAAGTTACCGGATTGTGAGGCTCGCGTATGCGTCCATTCATGTAACTGTAATACACCTTAAGCTTCTCAAATTTCTCATCTGCATAGCTGTGTTTCGGGTCTACCTCTGACGTCGGTGGTAAATTGTACGCCCTCTGGGAATAGTGGTAAATAGTGTTTAGAAAGTTTAATTATTTATTTATTAAAACTTTATTGCACAAAATATATACAACAATGTACAAATGGCGGACTTAATGCCAAATGGCATTCTCTACGTTAATGGCGTTATTACGTTATTATAAAGAAAAAACAAGTCAATTAATTACCGTCTCAACTGTAGGGAATGATAGCCGAGCGAGCTGAAACAACAATGAATTGGAATGAACAATGGTAGACCTGCATATTGATTCGTGCTTTTATTCAAAACAAAATACAAGTAAATAAAACATAATAAAGAAATTAAATTAGAAACTTTTAAATGAAAAATCTGCCCTAAGTCCCGGTCACTTGGTAGGGCACCCAAAAGGCTGGCTGCATTGCTCCACTGAATGGCAATGATGATTCGCTGAGCGAAATTAATATGCCAGCCCTCTGGTCACCAGACGCCTTTATAAGGCGCTTTGACAGCTTTAGGTCCCCACGGTCCCAGGGTCCCAACCCCCAACACCGCAAATATGTTTCTACGTGCGACGTATCAGGTTTTCGGCCGCGGATGCAGCCGCACCAGCGCCAAATTTGGTACTTAGAATATGGGATGGCGCCAGGTTGTCTACGCAGGTAGTATCCCAGAGAAGTGACCAATCCATACTCCAAGGCACCAGTGTTATTCCGTCAGGCCTCTTGGTAACGACCCTGGACAGGTCTTTGGGCTCGAGGACGGCCGCACCTTGGCACTGACAAGAGACCGGATGACGTCGTTGACGTTGGCGTACCGGGGGATTCTCCAATCACTACGACTGCATGACAGGCCATGTGAAGATGCCTCAAAATTATGGATTTTCGTATCTACATTTTTTTAAAGATTAATACAAGATTGGACAACCAAGAAGGTGAAGCGTTTCTATATTAATAATTTTAATTCCAGGATCTGTTCAAATTGTTGTATTGTGCGTTCCTTGTGTAGGCAGGTCTCTGTAACAAAGAGTTCGCATTTTGAAAAGTTGAGGGATAAGCCAATAAGTTTTGAGGTCTGTCTTTAATTTATCCAAATTGTGGAGAACTGAAATTACTTCACCACCAGGGGTCCCGTTACCTAGGTACCTAGTTGGTTACTTATTTATTTAATCGTATGGCGATATAGTCACATAGGCAAAATTATACACATACAGTATTATTTATAAGGCAACATCCAAGTTTAGCAACCATTGCACAGCATCGGGCGTCAAGTCTAATAGATCATCCGGGCTACCCGAGTATGCGCGGAGTGGGCACCGCTGGATGATGTGCTCCATAGTCTGGTCCTCGATGCCGCAGTCGCATAGCGCGGAGTCTCTCCAACCCCACTTATGCCGGAAGTTGGTTACTAAGTTCTGTTACTCGATTTGCAACCTATTTATTTCCGTTAAAACAAATATGCTACCGAAAAAATTATAAATGACATAATGTGGTGGATTTGTGAGCTATAATTATATACCACACATAACGCTTATCTTGTCGTATCTATAATGAATTGGGGCCTAAAAGAAAATTGTATCGCAGTAATTGCGTTGCACAAATGTGGGCGCCCACCAAACATGATTTTGAAGTTGTTTGAAAACCTAAAAATCAACAAACAATTTGTTTATCGCACAATTAATAGACACAACGCTTACCGCAAACAAAAAGGTAATTTGCTTAATGGATGATTAAAGACTATGAGGCAAGAGAGAAGTCGCGTGCTATTGAAGCGGTACGCACAAAATGGCCACCGAAAATGACAGATGAAAAAAAATTTACCATTGAAGAATGTTGTAACCGCCAGAATGACAGAGTGTATGTAAAAAACAGTCAAGAGGCGATTGCAGCTGTTCCGAGAGTGCAACGAGGCCATCATCCCTCTTATGTGATGATTTGGCTGGGTGTGTCATACTCAGGGCTAACACAGGTTCATTTCTGTGAAAAAGGTGTGAAAACTGGGGCCAAAGTTTACCAGGAAACCGTTCTGGAACTAATAGTGAAGCCCTTAAGCCACACCCTATTTCAAAACCAGCCATGGGTCTTTCAACAGGACTCAGCTCCTGCACATAAGGCAAAAACAAGTCAAGCCTGGTTTCGAAGGAACAAAATTGACTTTATTGCCCACGAAGACTGGCCGTCCTCCAGCCCGGACCTTAACCCCCTGGATTATGCCATATGGCAGGTTATTGAGGAGAAAGCCTGTGCTAAACCCCACACAAATCTTGACTCCCCCAAGCGGGCCATAGTTAAGACAGTGACGGAATTAGACATGACAATCGTGCGTGCCGCTATTGATGACTGGCCTCGTCGTTTGAGGGCCTGTGTCAAGGCCAGAGGAGGCCGTTTTGAATGATATTGTCATATGTAATTCCTGATTTTGTGTACTTCATTTTAATATATAGTTTATTCAACTTCCGTTCGTATATTTTTTGTAGATAAAGATTATTGCAGTAACAGAATTTAATAACCAACTAGGTACAATATATTTAATTTTGAATTCAGATTATTAATGATGGAATGAATGGCAAGGCTGGAAATTGCTGGACCGAGAGGGTCGCCTTGTTGACAACCTACGGAAGAAGCTAAAAGAATAGTTTGGTATAACAATTTAGAACGATAATTGTAACACTAGCCAAAAAAAGTTACAGGTAAACGGAATTTTATTTTATTTTATCGTCAGTCAACAAGGCGCCTCTGTCTACTGAATTGAACGCATTAGAGACATCCACCCTCTCCTGCCTGGTGCTCGATATTGGTTCACATCGCACGGCGTGGACAGCGGCTTCACAACCGCTCTAGGAATCGAAGCCGAGCTGCACAGTCTGTAGTTCAGAACTAAGTTCCTCGAGGATGGAGCGAGAAGCAATTTTTGCTGTGAGACGGTCCAAAGTGGAGCCAACTGCAATGGCCCCAATGCCGATTGCCGCCATCTGTTTTGGTTAGGGCGCATAAGTTTGCTCCATACAGGATGCCTGTAATCTCTGGAGGGACTTGACGAATTATACCCACGTCTATAGATACCCATATTTACAGATTCCCATCCACAAAACAACAGTTTTATTTTAACAAGACATTTAATTCATTCTTGAACATTTTACTTAAAACTATCTCATACAAGAACAAAATAATCTTTCGCGGAAACATAGAAATAGTTAATAGACAAACAGCAGATTAATCGTTTGAGACAATAATTTATTTTGTCGGTCATGCATTCTTGTACTTTTTTATTTGAATATTCTTCGATTTTTGGCTCGTAAGTGCAATTAGCTTTGTTGTAATCTCCGATCTTCTTTTTTAGCAAGCTGACATATAACAAAATGTTTGGACTTTTTGGAATACTTGTATTTGACGGCGCATCGACTAAAAAGATAACTTAAGAGCGTGTTAGACGTAAAATTGTAAAGAAGGCGATAGACGTTTCAGCATGTTCGATTGTGTTGGACGTACTTGTATTTGACAGATCGGTCGGGTCGTCTTACACGCTCTGACGTAATGCAGAACACTGGTACAATTCGGACCGGACGCAACGGCCGTGATATCTGACAGTTTAATAGGCCTGGCAACACAGGGCTGGGTGTCATGGCGGTTGTCAGTTTTTATAGGCCTGGCAATACTACGTGGGTGTCATGGCGGTGGAAAAGTGGGCAAAAAGGACAGCTCGAGTAGAATCGTTTTGAATCTGGTCACAGTACCACGTGTTCTGCAGAATGTCATGTGAAATTGATGATTTAAAGTATAGTGGTTAAATTGAAGACTGTATTTAGTGATTTGGATGTGTAATTAAAATTGTGAATCATTTGTACGTCGTTTTATCTCCTCGCCCAATTACCCAAATTTAATAAAATCGAAGGATGGATGATCCAAAGGAAGGAAATATCCCTGCAGTGCCTTTATCAGAAGTGGGATCTAAAGGGCTTGCTCCTGAGGAGAACAACGACGCTGCTACAACAACGGCAACGCCAAATTTGCTGCAAAATATGGAGGCGCTTCTAACTCGTGTATTGGCTACACCGCAGCCTTCAGCGGCAACTTCTAGTGTAATGATGGCGAGACTGGTTAAATTTGATCCTGATGAGGCCGAAGCAGACATCGAAGGTTGGTGCAACATATCTGAATTCATAATAAAGAGTCGACAGCTTGAAGGTGCTGAGTTATTGCTAGTTCTGACACATGCCCTTAAAGGCAGGGCTGCCGCATGCCTTACAAAATTGCAAGCTACACAGCTTACTTGGCCTCATATTAAAGAACTGCTCATCGCTAAGTTTGCAAAGCCCATGCTACCTCAAGATTATTTTGACGAGATCCTGCGCTTTCACATCGGAACAAAGGAGACCGCGTGTGAAGCGGCTGTGCGTTTATGGGGATACATAGAAAGAATACCACGCGTAGAAATGGCTGAAGACATGATAACCGGTTAAGTGACATCCGTTTTATCACAAAAAGATAGCATTATACGAAGGGAGCTCCATTCTCACGTCTTGCAGACCCGAGCTCAGCTTTGTAGAGTGCTGAATAGCATCTCCCTGAAAAGGCGCAATGAAGGCGGCGATACCTTAGAAACAGAAACAAAGAAGCCACGCATTCAAGACCAGCGTTTTGCGGGAAACTGTCATCGCTGCGGTATCGCGGGACATAAAGCGATTGATTGCCGTAAACGACGCGAAGATCCTGCTGCTGCTAAGAAAACAATCGACAAACCGTCGAGCAAAGGTCCAGACAAGGCTGTTCCAGCGAATATTACCTGCTTTGTATGCGGACAACCAGGACATCTTGCGTCAACGTGCTCACAGCGGAAGGGCGGCGGCGGGGCTACGGCGGCAACCAAAGAAGTGCAGATCTGCGAGCGCAGAATAGCCAGGGGGACGCTGACCACATCACTGGGTGAGACCGTTTCCTTTCTTCTTGACACTGGAGCCGCTTGTTCTCTAGTCAAACATAGTGTGTCTGAGAAGCTACCGGGTACAGTGCACAAAGACATATTTGATTTAGTAGGCGTAGGTAAAGATAGTACTGAATGTGTCTCGCAAATTCTTAGCGAAGTAGACCTGCAAGGCATTAAAGTATCACTCTTATTTCACGTTGTCCCAGACGATGTTATCACTGACCCGATACTTATAGGTAGAGATCTATTGCAATTGGGGGTAGCTGTGTATATTGATAAGAAGAATCTTGCATTCTCGTGGGACAAAGAAGTTAATGCGGTCAACACGTTTAGTTTTACGGACATTGATACTGATTTAGAGGGAGACGAAAAGATCGCACTTATCAATGTGTTACGGAAATACACGGATTTCTTTATTGATGGTATACCCACTCGCCGCGTAACCACAGGCATGCTTCACATTGACCCTATTGATCCACACAAAACTGTACAAAGGCGACCGTACAGACTGTCACCTGCTGAAAAAGAAATAGTAAACGAGAAAGTTCAGTCCCTTTTAGATGCTGGTGTCATCCGTGAAAGCACGTCACCTTTTGCTAGTCCTATTCTTCTTGTAAAGAAAAAGGATGACACGGATAGGCTGTGTGTAGACTACAGGGAGTTGAATAGTAACACAAAACCTGAGCATTATCCGTTACCAAGAATTGACGAACAGATAGACCGTCTACATGGCGCTTGCTATTTCTCTTCCCTCGATATGGCGTCCGGGTATCACCAGATTTTAGTAGATCCTAATGGAGACAGTATATCGCGGACGGCTTTTGTAACCCCCAATGGCCACTATGAGTACTTGGCTATGCCATTCGGGCTGCGCAATTCAGCCTCTGTATACCAAAGGTGTATTAACAAGGCCCTAGGCAAGTTCAAAGATCAAATAGCATTGGCATACATGGATGACGTCCTCTGTTTTTCCAAAGATGTAGCTGAAGGTTTACGTAGACTCGACCTCACATTAAAAGTCTTGTCGGAAGCCGGATTCTCGTTTAATGTGCGTAAATGCAAATTCTTGAAAAATGAGGTCCAATATCTAGGTTACGTTGTTAAAGGAGGTGAAGTCGCACCAAACCCACGAAAAATAAAAGCTCTCGTAGCCACACCCAAGACAGCATCTCAAGTTAGGCAGTTCCTGGGCCTGGCCTCGTACTTCAGGCGTTTTATTCCCAGCTATACCCGCATTGTCGGACCCCTTTACCCCCTCACAAAATTGAAAGGCCCCATAAACTGGACTGAAGTTCATGACAATATTCATAAAAAGATTGTGAAAATCCTTACATCAGAACCAGTACTGACGATATTTGACCCCAAAGCACCCATAGAGCTCCATACGGATGCGAGCTCTGAAGGGTATGGTGCCATTCTTATTCAGAGAAAGAACAATGTGCCCCACGTAGTTTCCTATTTCAGCCGTCGAACGAGCGACACAGAATCCCGATACCACTCCTATGAGTTGGAAACTATGGCCGTCGTTCGAGCGGTAGAATTCTTCCGTCACTATTTATACGGGCAGCATTTCACGGTCTTTACAGACTGTAATTCCCTGAAAGCCTCGAAATCTAAAATAGACTTGACCCCAAGAGTTCACAGGTGGTGGGCCTTTTTACAAGCATACGATTTTGATATCGTGCACAAACAGGGAAGTAATATGGAACATGCTGACTTTTTGTCTAGAAATCCGATCCCCGGTCCTGTAGCGAATGAACATCAACCCAGGCCAGTAAGAGCACCCCATAAGTACAGAGATGTGCATTTCGTAGAGCTTCACCAAGGCTGGCTAAGTGTTGAACAAAAACGCGATGCCGAAGTACAGGACATAATTACAAAACACAATAACGGTGAGCTTCCAGAGGCGACAGCGCATACGTACGATGTGCGCAATGGGATCCTCTATAGAAAGATTGAGCGCAATAAGTCTAGCTATTGGTTGCCTGTGGTGCCGCGTTCCCTAACGTGGACTCTGATTAACCATGTGCACACAGAAATTCAACATTTAGGTGCCGAAAAGACCCTCGACAAAATATATGAGCAATATTGGTTTCCTCAGATGGCTAAGCAGGTTCGTAAATTTGTGGACTCGTGCATAGTGTGCAAAGCGTCCAAAGGCAGCTCGGGAGCACAACAGGCCAGGCTTCATCCAATCCCCAAGGTATCTACGCCCTGGCATACCATACACATTGACATTACAGGGAAACTAAGCGGAAAAAGCGATAGGAAGGAGTACGCATCAGTAATTATTGATGCCTTCACAAAATTTGTCCTCCTCGAATACACTCCCTCCCTTGACACTGTGTGTGCGATAAAAGCACTTGAATCGGCAGTGTGCCTATTCGGAGCACCCAAAAGGATTATTGCCGATCAAGGACGATGCTATGTTAGTACAGAATTTAAGCAGTTTTGCGCATACCATAATATAGAACTCCACCTAATTGCAACTGGTTCAAGTAGAGCGAACGGCCAAGTAGAACGCGTGATGCGCACGCTTAAAAGCTTACTTACCATAATAGAAAATAACCCCAATAAGGCATGGCGTGATGAACTTGCCAATGTCCAGTTAGCAATTAATAGTACGCGCTCTAGGATAACTGGTTATACACCGTTAGAGTTGATGCTTGGAATACGTTCAAAATCGTTAGGGTTAGCACAAATAGCGTCAAATGCCGAACCGGAATCCCGTCTAGATCTTGGAGTAATTCGTACAGACGCATCAAGCAATATTACGAAGGCAGCCCTAGCAGAAGAAAAACGCTTTAATCATGGTAAAGCAAGTGTAAAACCCTTCGCGCAAGGTGATTTCGTTTTCATTAAGTCGAGTGAGCGCAATCAAACGAAATTGCAACGAAAGTTTAAGGGCCCCTTTGTTATCACGCGTGTTCTAGATAATGATCGTTACGAACTTCGTTCAATTAGTGGTACAAACCGCGTTTATAAATATTCCCACGAAAACCTGCGCGCTGTACCTGGAGGCTTTGAGGGCTTAGTCGAAGTAAGTGCTAGTTTAAATAGCGACGGGGAGGCCGAGACGGCGGTCCATGGTCAGGAGAGAGGTGAGGTTTCTACTGATGATGACAGTGACATGATTTCCGTGGCTAGCTCTCGCACATCGACCGCCAGCTCTGCCACCCTCTCTGCTTCAGAGAACGACGAACATGAGTTGACTCGTAAGTAAATGTGATTACTCGTGTGATTCATTGGTGAAGTACTCATGTTCATGGCTCTGACATACTTGTCGCGGTAATCAATGTAACTCTGAATTATACGTGATCTGTAATTTGGTATTTTGTTCCTTTGCCGCGGCGAGCGTGTCAATGCCAAAGGCTGTCTTAATGATGGGACTGGCCCATGTGGATCGATGTCCCCGTAGTGAATATAGGCAGCGAAGGGCATCAATGAGTGAAGGCCCGGTCTGGTGAGTTGTGTATGAGGTCGTTGGTCGTTGGTCGTAGGGGTGATCAATGAGTGGTCACCCGGTCCGATCTGCAACAAAGTATGATCGTAGGGGTGCTAACGAGTAGTTACCCGGTCCGGTCAGCGATCGCAGGGGCTAAGCGTTAGCCCGGTCCGATTATAAAAACGGTGTGACTAGAGGAATGTGTGTGTGTGATATTTTAAGTCAGGAATAGACGAGCGTGAATACGAGAAGCTTTAAGGCGGTGTACTTCTTTCTTTTCAGAGTAATCGAGAGTCGCCCGAGGACGAGCGACGTGTCAGTCAGGCCGTGACGGCGCATCGACTAAAAAGATAACTTAAGAGCGTGTTAGACGTAAAATTGTAAAGAAGGCGATAGACGTTTCAGCATGTTCGATTGTGTTGGACGTACTTGTATTTGACAGATCGGTCGGGTCGTCTTACACGCTCTGACGTAATGCAGAACACTGGTACAATTCGGACCGGACGCAACGGCCGTGATATCTGACAGTTTAATAGGCCTGGCAACACAGGGCTGGGTGTCATGGCGGTTGTCAGTTTTTATAGGCCTGGCAATACTACGTGGGTGTCATGGCGGTGGAAAAGTGGGCAAAAAGGACAGCTCGAGTAGAATCGTTTTGAATCTGGTCACAGTACCACGTGTTCTGCAGAACGTAATGTGAAATTGATGATTTAAAGTATAGTGGTTAAATTGAAGACTGTATTTAGTGATTTGGATGTGTAATTAAAATTGTGAATCATTTGTACGTCGTTTTATCTCCTCGCCCAATTACCCACATTTAATAAAATCGAAGGATGGATGATCCAAAGGAAGGAAATATCCCTGCAGTGCCTTTATATTAATTCTATGTTACCAGCCAACTAATTAATTGTTTGTATTCACGTCCTCAATGGCACAGAAGATAACTGAAAATTCTTTTTTATAGAACTTTTTTCTTTTTTAAACGCAAATTTCTCCATGATGGTACATATTTTCCAAGATAGCTGCGATTCCTCGAGGTCCCCAAATGTCAAATGGTGTGGACATGAACAGGGGGCCTTTAATTTACATACATACCAAATTTCAGGACTGTTCCAAAGATTTAGAGGTTTTTTCTATTCCGATTGTGCTATATTGTGACTTCAGGATATACCATTTTAACGGCGTTAATAGCGGCAACCTCAGTCACATCTCAACGTATTTTATACAGGACGTAAAGAAGCCAGGACCGTCCGGTTATCGTAGCCTAAACGGTTGCTCCCTCGTGTCAGGTCTCTCACGTGTTGCCGATTCTGCGGATACCTTTTCATTTCACACCTATTTTAAGGAACCCGATATATAACGTAGCGTAGAATACACAAAGGGAGGCAATGAGGAAATTGGGTGATAAAGTTAGAATAGAACCATATGTCTGTAGACGAAAAAACTTATAAAATGTGTACATTGGGAATCCGTAGACTCATGACTCTTTAGTATTAGAAATTTGTAACGTTGGAAAGATAAAGATATGGGAATTTGTAGAAATGGGAATCTGTAGTATTGGAAATTTGTAGTATTAGGAAGAATTACGATTCTGTAGCATTGGGAATCTGTATAAATAGGAATTTAGCCATGAGATTTTCTCGAGACAGGTATCTGTAAAATAAATATGTAGAATTAGGAACAATTCCACTTGACCAGGCAGCATGACATTTACAAGGGCCGTCAAGTCTCTCAAAAGACTTTCCTTGGTGTCGCCACAACAAAGAACAAGAGGTATTTCAGGTGCTGTGGTGATAAACCATCAAGGCCTCCTGCAGAACCATTAGGGAAAGACATTATGGCTTCGAAAATATTCTCGGTGGCTGCAAGTAGAGTAGGATCCTCAGGTTGTGGGGGATTAGGAAGATGGAGGTTTGGGTCTGAGGGTGAATCCTTAGCAAGTAGAGCTGTGAGGGTGGCAGATTTGGCCGGGGTCACTGCATCGTCCGAAAAGAAAAGCACGTGGCTTTTTGATGCACCTTTGATGTCACCATTATCACCATTAGATATTTTAAACTTTCTGACCTACATAAATTATCATTTAGGCGCTTAAAACCATCCGTGGTAGGGTAACGTGAAATGTCACGGCAGGTGCTCTGATCAGGTTTTATGTGAAGCACTCTGAAGGTAAATGTTAGGTAATTTTCCCAAATGGAACTGTTTGAGAGTACGAATTTAATGGTATGACTTAGAAATTTAAATAAGAAACGCGCGCTCCTCGCGGCATGCGATTTAAAACCGGGCTGGTATTCTTTAGAGCTGGTATTCTTTAGGTCAGGTAGAATTTTCCAGCAAGGTACATTTTGGTTCTTAGATGCCTGGAGATCCATGGTCACTACGGTTACGGTGTGAAGCTGAAATGGCGTAGGTGATGTAGGCTGACTATGTTTTTTGGCGATGTGAATTTTGAGGCATCTAGTCTATAAAAGAGAGGGCAACGAACATGGTTTTCTGGCCATGCAGCGGGTAGAGTAGATTAAGAAAGGCTAGAAAGGGGCATCAACAAATAACTAGTCTTAAAGGGGAAATAACAATTTTATAATTAAATTAAATATTTAACTAATAGTACTTAAATAGCTAAACTAACTAAAGGGTTAAAAATGTAGAAGGATAAAAAAGATATATAGATATATAAGTCGATAGATGTCCTGCCGCTAAAAAAGATACAAAAGGACAAGGAAACCATAAGGGTTTATGGTGCGACTCTGTCCGTCCGTCTGTCACAAGTGTCACAACACTAAATACTTATCTATTTGAAATTTGGCATAGTTATGAACAACGCTAACCCAGACACATTGAAAGTATTATTTTGTTATTTTATTTTTAATAACTATGGGAAATGCCCAATATGAAGAGGGGGCAAAATTTCAAAGTCTAGTGACTAGGTCAAGTGGGGTATCACTTGAAAGAGCTTAAATTGATCATTCCAAAACAATTTTTGTAGTGGAAAAAAAATAATTTATGAAAATGTGTAAAAACAAATACCATCCCCCCCCCCCCCCTTTATCTCCAAAGTTTACCGATTATGAAATTTTTACATAATATTAACATTACTATAAATTTTGCAAGAAAAATAAATAAATAAATATCTTGGTAACTTTTTTTTAATTAACAAAAAACATTTCCGAATTCAGTTTGCAATTTAAACAACTATAAGTATGTTTATTGCACTGGAAATTGCTATGAGATTATATTAATCACGCCTTTTTTTTAACCGACTTCAAGATTTCAAAAGAGGAGGTTATCAATTCGGTTGTATGTTTTTTTTTTTGTTTTTTTTTTAATGTTTGTTACTCCATAACTCCGTCATTTCTGAACCGATTTTAAAAATTATTTTTTTGTTTGAATTGATATATATACAGATTGGTCCCGTTTTTGTTAAAAGTTCTGATGATGGGATCCATGAGGAATCGAGGGAACTCTTCAAATGTGAAAGGCATACATATAGTGATTTTTGTATTTTCTTTGACAAATCAAGCATTTACATTTAAAAAAGTGACATTTGATGAAGTGGAACTGCTGATGATGATCAGAATGGTACTCTTCAACGACGCATAGTACACGTTTGGTGATTTGTCCTCTTCGCTGTGTTTGTTAAGCAAATTAGATTTTCAAGACGAATTTTTGTCAAGTTCGAGTTCTGACGATGGGGTCCATGAGGACTCGAGGGAACTCCTCAAATGTTAAAGGCATATATATATATATATATATATATATATATATATATATATATATATATAGTGATCTTATTATTTTCATCAACAAATCGAGTATTTACATTTCTAGAAGTGGCATTTGATGAAGTGGAACTGCTGATGATGAACAGAACGGAACTCTTTAATGATGCATAGTTCACGTTTGGCAATTTGTTCTCTTTGCCAAGCAGTTAGGTGTTCAAGGCACATTTTTATATTTCTATCCTATTTAGTTTTTTTTGTAATAATATCTGATGCATGGTGTGAAATAATTTATCTTAATTACAGTCGAATACCTTATTGCGGGTATCTTACCAGTCAACCATAGGGCAAATCTGAAATGTGTCAAGGTGGGTGCAGTGGCAAAAAAAACATGTTTTCTAAATAATTAGGCGTAGGACGCTGTCTTTTTAATTTCATTGTATGAAATCTAAAATCAACAATAATCGCTCTTTCACCGGTCTCCCTCATTGAAGTCGGTTTTTTTTTCTTTAAAATTATTCAAATAAAAGAACAATTTTTGAAATCGGTTCACATGATAGAGAATTATCCACGAAAAACCAACATACGTGCATTACATCGCGCAAATTAGTTCGACAATTTGCCGATAGATGGCGCTGTACACAGTTATGCTTAGTATAGGTACATCTGATCAAAAGCATTTCGCCTTTATAGTTACAAGAGATAAATCAAAGTTTATACGGAACCCTCGGTGCGCGAGTAAAACGAACTCGCACTTGACCGGTTTTTCTGGATATAGCTGCAGTTATGTCTCATAAATGTTGTCGTTGTTGGATCGAGTAGTCTAACAAGAGTCTAGCAGGTCTAGCACATATTAATTATTGTAAAATAATGGGAGATAAATTAGTTTTATAATATTTTCACTGAAATCGAACATGATCATGTTTCAGCGCAATCACTGAATCACCTGCATACATATATGATATTAATTTCAACTTGGGACCTCTATGCGTTCCTGAAAAGAAGGCTCTTAACAAATAGACATACTGGTAGGACAAGGAATGTGTCCTGTATTTCCTCTGAATCCTAAAAAGTGGCAAAATGTTTATGTATGTGATTTCAATTTAAAAACTTAATTGCAAAGAAAGATTGAAATAATACATACTATTTGTAAACTAGCGCCCATCCCGTCGCCTTTGCCATGTGACAGTCCAGTTAACAGGAACAGCTAAAATAAAATAACATTAGTTCAATAAATCCTGTCGTAGTTGTTCATACCGTCAGAAATAAAATATTGTCTGTAAAGTCGGTTTACGGACGATAATTTTGCGTGATTGTAACATTGATGAAAAATTGCATAAGTATTTTTATTTATAATTTGAATTGAGCTATTATCACTGAATTATTATTATTTTGTATAATACAAAGAAAGAGTTAATCAAAAAATACAACTTTGTCGATTAATTAATATTTATTTGCTTTTTTACTTAAATGATACAAGTAACAACGTGCAATTAACAATTTATTTACAACTTATATACATGTGTGATATTTAAGATCCTCCAATGTGCGTTATTCTGTTTTAACCTTTTTAACATTTGATCCTTTTTAACCTTTTGAACCATTTTTTAATTTTGTGACTGCTTGATACTTGTTTAAGCTTGTTTGATCTTTGTACTTTTTTACATTTATTTTATACAGGATAAAATAATAATAATAATTAATAATAATTTTTATTTTTATTGTATATAGGATTATGTCACGTTATCATGGAGATCTGTCCTCAACGTGGCCGTAACGTTACCATGGAGATCTGTCCACAACGCGACACTTGTTCACCGATTTATAAGACGTTATCACGTCAAAAGCTTAGCTTAAGCTTAATTTATATAGGGAAATTTCAAAGAAACGCTCCTTACCTATTTACAATGTGTATTTAGATGCAAGATTTGCACTTATTTGCTTAGCTAAAGCAGAGACGCTTTTCACATAGATTTTCGTACATTGATCCGCCTTTTGTTATATTTATTTCACGTGCATATCTAGTTATATCTGTACTGCCCATGATGCCGGTTGTCAATGTGACGAGTTTGACATTAATATATTTATGTGCGTGAAATAGACAATAGGTAGCAACGGGGCGGGTAAATGTACGAAAATATATTTGGAAACAGCTGTTCTTTAAGAAATTTCACGAATCCTGTCCTCTTGTAATGTTTTCCACGAACAACAGGATGTAAATTTAATGCATGTTTGTATCTAAATTGTACATAACTATATGCAAAAGAGAGTTTATAAGTTATTTATTTACATTCTCGACTGAAAAAGTCTATTTATAGACATTTTTTATCAGTATTTCACAACAATGACTGAGCCGCGAACGATTGACCGTGCCACAACTGAATCAGACGATTTTCGTTCGACAGCGGCTTCCTGTTGCACAAAATGTTAGCCTATATAAAATTATTTATTCCAAAAACACGCTAAAAATGCCTTCTTGTGTGGTAAAATATTGCCGCAATAACTCAACCAAACACGAGAAATGTACGGGATGCATTAGTTTCTATAAGTGTAATTCTAGAAGCCTTGGTCACTATTTGGAGTATAATAAAATTACAAGACAACATTATTTCAAGCCATCATTTATTGAACTAGTTCCAAATACGAAACCCAACCATAAACTAAAACCATAACGTAAAATTCCTCTCCTTCATACAATTATAACTAAAATATGTTTATTGAAGAAATGTTTTATATATTTGTTACTTTGGTATGTTTTTCGTACTAAAATCTATTGATCCAGACCTGGTTTTCTTTCCTGGTTTTTGATTTGGTTCCGGAGTATCATAGATTCCAGTTTTGCTATGATCTCCTAGTCATCAGTTTCTTCTGCTTCATAAAAGGAATCAGACTCGCTATCATCACTGCCATAATTTAACACATAAGAGTTAGAATTAACAGATTCATTCTGAGTAGAATTAGTGGATTGATAGTCATTTATGCTACGTAAATGTTGTTTGTTCCTCCTGTATTGGCAACCTTGTTCGTCCTCTACAACATAGGAACGAGGGAAGTAAGTCTTATTTACACCACTTCCTTTTTGCCAGCCATCATGTGACACCTTTTTCTTGAGCTCTTTTTAATACATTAAACGCATATATTTAACCAATAAATTCTTATGGATTATAAGAACATGTTAAACTACCTTTAGTGGACCTCTAATGAGCATATTTTAACACACGTCACGTGACCCAAGTCGAAACGACATTGAAGATTCAGATGACGTCACAACTCAGGGTTTGACACTGGGCTGTAACCGCGAAAATCGAAGTTCGTCATTGCGGGCATTTTTCTCTGTCATTCTAATTACGTCTTAGTAAGAGTAAAAGAGAAAGATCCCCACAATATACGATTTTTGGTTTTAGTGGTAGGCCCCCCCCGTTGTCATTTCCAAAGATTCTGTTCTCGCACAAAATTTAATACTCAAGCCGTAGCCATTTTGATGGTGGGCAATTAATTAAAGCTTCGATATCTGCACTAAAAATTAACATCATAGAAATTCTAATGGATAATGAATACTTTATGATATATAATAACTCATTATTACAGAAAACATATTTTATTAGATGGTTAAAAACCCACACGCACGCATACACAGTTTGCCCACCACCTAAATGGCTACGGCTTGAGTATCAAATTCTGCACTGAGAATAGACAACGGGAGGCCTTGGTGTTACGTGTGTATGTACCTATATAACTTTACTCTTTGGTATGTACATATTTATGTGTCAAACCGTAAACTGTGACGTCATACAATTTTCAAAGAGCGTTATGGGCGCGAAAGCATGGTTCAAAATATATTTTGTGAATTTAACATATTTAAAGCCGCTTTTAGGGTAAAAGTTAAATTTTAGGGCAACGTTTGGTTAATATAGAACGTATTACAAGCTTTTCGAAAAATTGGAAACAACCCTATTGCGGCGAATGAAGAACATTCGATAAAGTAAAACCAGTATGTAAATGTACTCATTATACCATTGGCATTGGCCACTGTCATAAATAACAACCGTCAGACGACGTAAAGCATGGACGTACGTATGACGTCTGAAGGGTTTTCAATTCGAATAATAAAATTGATACTATCCAAATATTTGAATATTACGGATAATTTCGGATAATTATAATGAAATAAAATATTTATTCCAACTAATATAATTCGTAAAACAGGCGCTAAAATAAGCGTGGTGCCATAATGCGAAGTTAGCATCTTACTTTATTTTTTGCGTAAATCAGTAGGGCTAAGATGGTCGGCTCTTTATCATTTGTCGCCATGCCTGTCTCGTTCTAACAAGTATGTAAGCGCGAAAGTGACGGGCATAGTGACAAGTGATAAAAATGGAACCATGATGCCACCGCAGCAGAACTATGGACAAAAAAAACCACCTATGACTATAGAACTATTAAGGGTGCTACTAGAACTCTCATAAAACAGTGAGATGCTAGTTTCACAGACCTTATAGGATGCTTTGAGATCGCATTATCAGGCGGTGACTCATGCAGAGTACAAATATCACAAATGCAATTTTCAATTTAGTTGTTAGTGATTTTGGACTAAAAATACTGCGGACGGAGTATCGGTAAAACACAACTAGGATTCCATCATCCACCAATTTCCTAGTATTTATGCGTGACACACAGACAATGACAGTTATCTCTATGCCCTCATCCACCAATTTGCCGTCAGTCGGATCGACATGTCATTTGAGTAAATTGATGGAAGAAAAATAAAAAATATGCCGACATGCGTTGTCAAGTGTTGTAAGAATTATACAGATCAGACGAAAAAAAGAGATGGGATAACTTTTCATAGGTCAGTTTATCAATTATCATGTTATCGTACGTAAAATCACGATATTTTGATTTCAATTTCTGCGGAACAGGAGTATGACCAGTATGTTGAATAGGGTAATTTCCCGAAAGTAGGGTAATTGATGCCCTTCTTATTAAATCGTTATGTACTTATAAGAGATTATTTAGGTAAATGGATAAATTATTGATTCTGTATTTCAAAATAAGTCCGTATGGTAATTTCCTGAAAATTATGAGATTAAAGACACTTTTATGACTAACATTTGATAGTAAACCTTTGTTTGTTGTTTATATTTTTGTTCAAATTCAAATATTTCTAATGTCTTTTAACAATTGGATCCGTCTAATATTAAATATTATGATTTTATAAGTGTTTGCACGCGGTGCATATAATTTGAGTCCGTAGATATGGTGCGCATGTGTTAAGACTTATAAAAGCATATACTTACGTAGATATTTGTAATTTAGTCTATATTTGATTAAAAAATATTTCAGGATTATTTATACTTTTATATTTATAAATAATCGATATTTATAAATTTTCGATCATAATTTATCATTATTTCCGATCTGCAACATATTTTTTGTTTAAAACTTATGGTTTAAAGATATGTTACAAGTATAAATAAAAAAAAACGAACTGATATCATCCCGATGCTAAATATTATTATTTTAAATAATGTTTGCACTAAGTAACATTACGCGTTTTCAAGACCTATTAAATCAGGTACATATTTATTGTCAAACATAAAACAGTGCATTTATTTAATTTAAAAAATAATTATTATATCAGGGAGAATATGTTTTACATGGTATCACTCGTCTACACGCACACTTTAAAACCATCCGCCATTCCAGTGTCACAGTTTGTCATAAGCAGGGGTCGGACAAAAAGTGCGGATGACGTAAAAATGACGTACTTAATCTTGCACACAGGTGATGTTTGAGTTTGTATTTAAACTTCCGTGTGACATGTAGTAACAAAGTAGTATTAATGAAGTAACAAAATAATCGTAAATAAATCCATGGAATTAATAATACAGGTGGTAGGGTGATGTAGTGAATAAAATAAATTTCACGAAACTTGTTACCATAAGGTATAATTATTTGAAATTAGTTAGAACAAGTCTGTGGGATCCTCAGATAAATAGGTTTAATAGTCAAAAGTGGGAACAGTAGGTAAGATTAGCAGTATACGTGTTTGTCACGTACCTCCAAAAACGGAAAATTGCCACAATATTCGAGTAAAGATGACATTTTAGAGCGTTTTCTTATATATTAGTAAATATAAATTTTAGCTAAATATAATCGTGAGGATACAATAGCTAAACAATAACGAAGTCAATTTAATGTTCAGTCAGCGTCAAATACTTCGTAGCAGTCAAAGTAGCCAAATAGTTCGGTACACCATATATTTAGTATGGTGTACCGAACTATTTGGCCACTTTGACTGCTACGAAGTATTTGACGCTGACTGTTCATCTGATTGACAATGTGTCAGTCAAAAACGTACTTACTCATTTCAAGTGGCGATATCGTTTAATAAAGAGGTCAATAAAGAGATTGATAAATGATACGTGATAATTGTTTATGAAAATCAAAAATACTATTTGAAATCATCCTATAAGTGGTTTGACGTCATTCGCACTTTTTGTCCGACCCCTGGTCATAAGTCAAATTACCTCTGATAATATCTTTACTCTATGTTGGTGATTATTAGTTTTAGACAAAGTTTTTTTTCATTCATAGTAATTATTACTTTCATTGCTAGAACCTGCTGTTAAAAATGGTAATTATCGCCACCAAAGTAAGTGAATGTAAAAAGCTAGCGGAGAACAATAGCCGAATTTGAACTTGTCACTGGTTTGAAACAAGCTCTTTTGCCTCTTTCACCAATGCTGTTCCACTTGGCACTCGAATACATTGTCCTAAATTGTTCTAAATATACTGATGACTTGGGTCTATAGGCTCAAAACAAAAGCGACCTGGAGACCTGGAGAAGGAGAGAAAATTGGTCTGATAATCAACCACCAGAAACATCAGATTGAAAAGAAAAGATCTAGTAATCGGAGCGACTACTTCCCAAGGTGTGAATCATGTACTAGGTACCTTGGTTGCACAGTGCTGGAAGTTACTAACCGAAGGGAAGAGGAGATAGATGTTCGAATTCAAAATGCCCTAAAATGCTCGGCAGCGCCTCACCGATTTCTCTTGTCCAAGCTGATCAGTAAACCAAAACGCCTGCTCAATTATCGTTGACATCTACAAGCACAAGCCCTTAAATGATTCTCAAAGTACTATATTCGGTTCTGATACTTTTTCGACCAACATAATGTTTAACTTTATCTTTATTTTGTTCTATTCATGCAAGTGGCATTTCAATTAATATTATATCGTTACTAAAACTTTGTCTATTCATTTTCTCTACTTACCTGGATAAACTCCTTCAATGCTTCATATATGGCATTACAAATGTCTGGTAAAAATAAGCTGACAGAGGATTTGGAAACTCTGAACAAATACTGCAGACTTTGAAATGAATCTCCAGTGGCAAGATAGTAGAGTAGTGTTATTTGTACTTTTATACGAGAGCTTAATAGTACGGGCGGGGACAGTATGATCTACTACGTCATCTGATACAAGGATAAGCCCCATGGCACACGTTCATAAAAGTGATGCTAAGTTTGGAAAAAATAGTTAAAAAATACAAATGCCCGAAAACACGAAATAAAGTAGCACTTCCGGTTACAAAAAAAAAACTGAAATTTACATCAACTGATACAAAAATGAGACTGAAACCACTCGTCGGCCAGTTCCTATATAGCCGGAAGTGTGTCTGCCGGGCACTTCAAAGGTACCAAAAAGAGTAGAATTCACATCATCTGATACAAAGAGGAGACTAGTGGCATCAGATAGAAATTTGTATGTAGGTTCAGAAAACACTAGTCTGCCAGCTCCCAAATGGGCAAAAGTACGTTTGCCGGGCATGGCAGGGCCGGGTTGGGTGGTCACATTGGTTACATTACATTAGATTATAGTACCTGGGCGACCGAGCTTAGCTCGGTTATAAGTAACTATTTATTGTAATATGGTGATAATCTTAACTACATTTTTTACTAAATTAAACTTGTCTAAAACAATAAAAATTAAAAAATTATATATAAACTTAAACATATCGAAAAAAAACAAAAATTAGTCACCGGGCGGGATTCGAACCCGTAACACTCGTTTAGCAGTCCGCGTCTTAACCCGCTGGACCAGACGGACAGTGGCCGGCAACAAGAAATTCTGCGTCGAAAGAAAAACGCATGAAAACTCGAAAACACGCGTTTTCCCAAACATAAGACTAATCTAGATCGATTGTATACCCCCAAAAACCCCCATATACCAAATTTCAGCGAAATCGTTAGAGCCGTTTCCGAGATCACAGAAATATATATATATATATATATATAATTATAATTTCCAATTAGAAATAAATATATCTTATACCTTTAAACGAGCAATTCTTGTATATATATATATATGTTATTTTTTCTTAAAAATAAACAACAACAAGCACAAATTAACAAAAAGATCGTATGTTGTATACCAAATAATTAAAAAAACCGCTGACACTGTCAGACGTCCTTTCAAATCTTATTTATACAAAATATTTTATACGCGATTTTTGCTTGTGAATGTGATAAATACCAACATGCGAACTCATTATTAACTAAATCATGCGGTCGATTGACATTATACCGCAAGCCACCCCACCCACCCATACTCACCAGTCACCATAAGGGTGACGCATAAAAACATTTGACATTTCATCGGTAAAAGTACGCGTTGTACTTTCCATCATACCGATAAGTCGGAAAGGGACAAACGGTGATTAGCGGCATCGTAACTTTAGTACACGTTCATAAATAAGGGGGTAAGAGTTTATAATTCCAACATCCATTTTTACGAAAACTTCGAAATTTGAATTATTCGTAAAAGTGCGAATGGTGGTTATTGGATCTCGAGTTTTTTATCACTATTACTCATAACTTGCAAACACCAAAGTATAATATTAGGGTTCAATATGTACCTTATAAAAAAAATGCAAGCCGTGAGAGAGAATAACTTTTAAATTATTAACGGTAAAATACATACACATAAAGTTATTAAAACTACCACATTCTTCAGGTCCATTGTGGATGCGGCCCCTCAGCAATCTCGCCAGCGATAACTGCAGCAGAAACGTTTATTTAATTGCTGTTTTCAATTTGGACGTTACACAAAAACCATTAAAAGTAATTGGGTAATTTAGAATATGCCTATAGGTATTGTATTGTAAACCTTTTTAACATTTCTGCCGCCAGTAGGAAAAAGGGCGCAATTGAAATTGTAACTTGTAACCGAGAAATGATGAAATCAAAGAACTAAGATACGTAAAAACTTCATATATTATTTAAAACTTAATGTACCTAATATGATGTACATAGTTTCAGACTCATTAATCTATATATAAAAATTCACGTGTCCTGACTGATTGACTGACTTATCAACGCAGAGCCGAAACTACAAATGCTAGAAAGTTGATTTACAGTACATATGGGGCTACTTTATAGCACTAGTGCGAGAAGTAGCATATTACGTTACTGTGTCGAACATTTAAAGGGCCATATGTACTGTAAAACGTTGTACGATACATGTGCGAATAGGTAATTCGCAACTCGTGTCGATTTAAAACACTCCCTTCGGTCGTGTTTTAATTTATCGCCACTCGTTTCGAATTTCCTATTTTTCGCACTTGTATCGTAATGTATTGTATTTTACACATTAGGTTGCATTTATAAAGTTTACAAGAGCTAAGAAGCAGCTTTGAGAAATTCAACCCCTGAGGTTTAAAAAGGGGATGAAAGTTTGTATGGAGTTCCAGTTTTATTTTAAGCTAACAAGAAAACGGATTTCAGCGTTTTTGCAAATTCATCCCCTAAGGTGGTGAAAAAGGGGTTGAAAGATAGAATGGAGATGAAATTTTTTTTTGACTGCATGACTTAAAACTCTGTACATAAGCATATTATTAAAACACAAGAAAAGTAAAATCAGCGTTTTTAAAAATTCATCCCCTAACAGGCTTAAAAAGACAATGCGTAAATATGACGTCAGCCGTATATCGAGAGTAAAACCAGGAACTGAAGAAGCTATGGCGCTGTCTAGATTGCAAAAATATAGAAACGACGAAACTCCCATTCGGAAACAGCTCGACGTCACAAGTCTCAACATCTCTGCTATGTCAACTGATGACCTACACTCCGAAAATGAGTATAACCCACAAAGAAATACCCAAACCATCCTAAAGCCAAACCAGCAGCATCCGTTCCCGAATGCGAATATTACGATCGATCAAATAGGACAGTTAATGGAATCCAAGTTGAAAAATAATAATAAAGATATTATAGGCGAATTAAAAAGTTTAATTAAGTCCGAAATTGATACTGCCTTACAAATGTTTAAAAGAGACGTCGTAGACTACCACCACTCCGACTTTACCATCTCCGCCCTCTTATTATTGAGCTTATCAGTAACCGAATGAAACGATATGTTCTATCAATATTTTCGAAACTCTGGATACGCTGTTTCAGAATTCCTAAATAAAGAAGCCCTAGAAAAGAGACGACAACTCAAAAAAAAGCTATATGACGCACGCATGAAAGGTGAATTATGCAATTATTATAGGCACAACAAGCTATATAAATGGTATCGAACAACATATACCCACTGAAACACAGGGACCGCAGGCCGCAATTCTCGACTCCAAATCCACTACCTCTACCATTATTTCAATGACCAATATCACCGCTACCACTTCTACCTCGACAAATGCCGACCAGAGTTTAAATAGCAGCTCCACAAGCGCCTCACTGTAACAATACTCTTCTACGCAGAGCAACGTACTGGCAGCAGACAGCACGGATATGGCCACCCAGACAGACGAAACTTACGATTTATGTTTACAAACAAAAAACAGCAACGGTACGAGAGAAATACACCTGCAAAACCGCACCTTTCGAGAATAATCTGAACATCTTAATACAGAATGTACAAAGTATAAATAATAAAATACACATACTGGAAACCTTCCTCAGCTCAAAACAGATATCAGTCGTTTGCTTATCTGAGACCTGGATATCGGAAATGCAGGAAAATCTGATAGGCATTAAAGGCTATATATTCGCTTCGGCGTTTTACCGCAAATCACACGTAGGTGGCGAAGTGGCCATTCGACTACAAGAAGGAATTCATTTCATAAACCGAGAGGATATTACACAATTATCAAAAGAATCTATTTTTGAATGCTTTGCCGTTGAAATACCTAAAGAGAACACATTATTGATATGCGTATATAGGCCGGATCGCATTATTGATATTTTTAAGAAACTCTGGATACCCTTCTCAACAAAGTAAGGCTAAAGGAACAAAAAATGCATATAATCTTGACCGGCGATTTAAATATCGATATGGCAATAAGGTCATCAGTTTCCGAAAGGCTCTTAAATGCCATGTTGCCTTATAATCTACAACAAATCATAAAAGAACCAACTCGTGAGACTAAAACATCCGCTACATGTATTGACCTTATATTTACAAACAAGTTAGGTACAAATACATGTATAGTAAAGGATTACGGATTATCCGATCATAAAAGCATTATTTACAAAGTAGCAAACCGACAATCGGGTAGCTAAAATCAAACAAAGCAAGCTTACACCTACAAACGAAACTACAGCCAAAAAAAACAAATCGCAAACAGAATGGAATAAAATTATCATACATACTGATTTAAATCAAAATTACCTATTACCATTTAACGACCACCTACAACAAATATTAAACAAGGAAATACCAAGCTGTAAAACCAAATTACGAAAACCAAAAACAAAATCGTAGATAATAGCTGGCCTGAAAATAGCTTGTAAGCATAAACGTGCGTTAAATCGGCTTGTCAATCAATCAAGCAGTGGTACTGCTCTAGGAAATTACTATAAGTTGTATGAAAAAATTCTTAAGAAACGCATAACATCGTCAAAAAAGTTAAACTTCATTCAAAGAATGAAGTTGTCAAAAAATACTACAAAGACGATATGGAGTATAATTAAAGATACCACATCTAAAATAAGCCACAAACACAAATACGCTGACAATAAATCGTTAAAAATCGATAAAAGTATTGTAGAATCGGCCGAATCAGGCGCTAATACACTAAATAACCTGGCCGACCTGTTATCTCTCCATTGTTTAATTCTCTATTCATAAGCGACGTCGAGATTCTTACAATAATACGTCAAATGAAAAATAAAAAAAAGTTTTGGTATTGACGAAATTCCATCAACACTTTTAAGACAATGTGCAGCTGAGTTGATCACACGTACCATTACAGTTGCTTATTAACCAATCTTTTAGCAAGGGCGTATTTCCGGACCTATTTAAGATCGCAAAAATAAAACCCTTATTGAAACCGGGAGGCGATAAAACAAATCCTCACCATTATAGACCCATTTCACTTTTGCTGGCAATTTCAAAGATTTTTGAGAAAGCCATGAAAAATAGAGTTCATCATTTCTTTGAAAAGTTCAACGTTCTTGACAAAAGCGGATTCGGTTTTAGGAAGCATCATTCCACTACACTTGAAATTCAAAATTCAAAAATTTATTGTGCAAGTAGGCCTCAAGGGCTCTTTTATAACTCAATACAACATTTATAGTAACATCATATAGTGACATGAAAAATACATAACAACATTTATAAATACAACAGCCAATACCTGGGTAAACATTACATTATAATAATCTTAAAATAAATAATTACTACAATACAATAGAGATGTATAGTCTCTATGGTTAAAAACACATTAAATCTGGAGATGTAAAATGTCCCCAATGTCAGAGTACTAGTACTAATACTTGCGGTTTACAATTACATCCAGCAAATCCTACATAGTTTAGACCAAAAACATTACGGCGTAGGATTCTTGCTTAATATGACGAAAGCATATGACCGTGACCTTAATATGACAAAATTAAACGGCATGGGTATACGCGGAAATGCCTATAGGTGGTTTAAATCTTATTTAGAAAACCGCAGTCAATACGTAAAGACTTACCTTTGTGCAGGCTCTGGGGAAGTTAAAGACATCTTATCTAACATACGGAATATTACATGTTCTATACCTTAAAGAAGTGTTGCCGGGTGTATATTATTTCTGGCCTATGTAAACGACCTGCCTAAAATATTAGACACAACTTGTATAATGTTGGCGGATGACGTATCTTTATTATTTAGTTGCACAAACAGCACAGAGTGCAATGAACGATTGCAGGAAATATCGCTCACTACCCGAAACTGGCTCGACGATCATAATTTGGAAATGAATCTTTAAAAAAACTAAAATAATTCAATTTAAACCGGCGCAGAAAAAATCATTACAAATGACGTTACAAATTAATAATACAACTATCGAGGAAGTGACTGAATTTAATTTATTAGGAATAAAATTGACTCCGGCTTAAACTAGAAGTCTCATATCCAAAATGACACAGCAAAATTATCCAGATTTGTTTACGCCCTCAGAATCCTCAACTTGTTGACTACGGAACCCTAAAAATAGCCACTACCGAATACAGAGCGAAAATTAAGTCTGTTAAAAAGTGGCATTTGCAACGGCTATTTGACGACTAATTATTTTTACAGTACACATGGTGCTACTTTATAGCGCTAGTGCGAAAATTAGCATATTACGTTACTGTGTCGAACATTAAAGGGCCATATGTACTGTAAAACGTTGTACGATACATGTGCGAATAGGTAATTCGCAACTCGTGTCGATTTAAAACACCTCCCTTCGGTCGTGTTTTAATTTATCGCCACTCGTTTCGAATTTCCTATTTTTCGCACTTGTATCGTAATGTACTATTACAACACACTTGCTCAAAACGACGTTTTTATTCCACCGACTTTTGGCTCATAACCCTAGATATTAGACACGCGTGCTTTTTCAGTATATTATAACACTCGTACTTTTTCATTATATTATCCGACTGAGTTAAGAAGGTAACTGATTGCATATAATATGCATGGAAACGGAACCTTCTTAATTTGGTTGAGTAATATATATATATTTAAAATAAACTATTAGGTTTCAAATGTTTGTTCAAAAAGGTTTTATCACACCAAACATAATCTATAGATTAAATTATCTCGTAAATCACATTAATGAATAAACATAACATCTTATCGATTTGATCTCCATCCATAGAAATACGAAAATATTAGCTTTTTTACATTTTTTAAATGGCTGTTTGTCGATTTCGTTCGAGCCTTTGCCTTGCGCGCGCATTGAAATCGTGCGTAAAAAAAATAACGCTCCAGCCATTTTCCCTATTTGTCATAAAATTGGAATAGATTTGCATGTTTTTAGTTTATATGTATATTGTCGAAAACATAGAGTAAAGATATTATCAGAGGTAATTTGACTTATTTGACTCATGACAAACTGTGACACTGGAATGGCGGATGGTTTTTAAAGTGTGCGTGTAGACGAGTGATACCATGTAAAACATATTCTCCCTGATATAATAATTATTTAAAAAAAAAATGCACTGTTTTATGTTTGACAAAAAATATGTACCTGATTTAATAGGTCTTGAAAATGCGTAATGTTACTTTGTGCAAACATTATTTAAAATAATAATATTTAGCATCGGGATGATATCAGTTCGTATTTTTTTTTAATTTATACTTGAAACATATCTTTCAACCATAAGTTTTAAACAAAAAATATGTTGCAGATCGGAAATTATGATAAATTATGATCGAAAATTTATAAATATCGATTATTTATAAATCTATAAAAGTATAAATAATCCTGATATATTTTTTAATCAAATATAGACTAAATTACAAATATCTACGTAAGTATATGCTTTTATAAGTCTTAACACATGCGCACCATAGCTACGGACTCAAATTACATGCACCGCGTGCAAACACTTATAAAATCATAATATTTAACACTAGACGGATCCAATTGTTAAAAGACATTAGAAATATTTGAATTTGAACAAAAATATACACAACAAACAAAGGTTTACTATCAAATGTTAGTCATAAAAGTGTCATTTATCTCATTATTTTCGGGAAATTACCATACGGACTTATTTTCAAATACGGAATCAATAATTTATCCATTTACCTAAATAGTCTCTTATGAGTACATAACGATTTAATAAGAAGGGCATCAATTACCCTATTTTCGGGAAATTACCCTATTCAACATACTGGTCATACTCCTGTTCCGCAGAAATTGAAATTAAAATATCATGATTTTACGTACGATAACATGATAATTGATAAACTGACCTATGAAAAGTTATCCCATCTCTTTTTTCCGTCTGATCTGTATAATTCTTATAACACTTGACCACGCATGTCGGCATATTTTTTATTTTTCTTCTACCAATTTACTCAAATGACATGTCGATCCGACTGACGGCAAATTGGTGGATGGAGGGCATAGAGATAACTGACATTGTTTGTGTGTCACGCGTAAATACTAGGAAATTGGTGGATGATGGAATCCTAGTTGTGTTTTACCGATACTCCGTCCGCAGTATTTTTAGTCCAAGGTCGAAAATGTCTTTTTCAAGCATTGGAAATGAAGAACACATAAAAGTGACGCTTCCAGTAATACTAATAGAGGTAAGAGCCGAGAACGATAGCCTTTTACCATCAAATTCGGGTGAAAAATAATTGGCGGCATATGAAACAATGGAAAATCAGCAAAAACGTCCAGTGTTTCTTGGAAAACATGTTGGTGGCTTATTTCAATGAACTGACGAATAAATGCCTACAAGCCCAGCACGCTTTGGTGAAATTATTCGATGTTAAAACTGTAAGCCACCAGTTTGAAAACTGTACTTTTACTGTTTTGACAAAAAATCTAATTAATAAGTTTTTTCCTCGCAAGTGTGTTGAAAAACGTCGTATGAAACGCGTGTACATTGGTCATTACCCCCATCGGTTTTCTTATTGTGCGCTCGCTTACAGCTCGCGCGCACAATATCGCCTCGTGTGTGATGACCAACTTAGCACACGTGTATCATAATGTACTATTTCCAATTACCTTTAATGCTCTAATAATATGCAATGCAACAATATGCAATATGATACCTATGTATTTCTACTTATATTTATTTATTTACAATTTACTTTTGAGACAGCTCTATTTGGCTTAGGAGGGCTGTATATATACCAGCTATACCTAGTAATAGTTCGAAATGCATGGCCATGTTGAAATAATGTTACTGTAACTAATAGGCCATGAAATAAACACTTTTTTTAGTTATTAGGTTAGTGTTTTTAGATTAGTATACAATCGTTTTATTTTGTTATTTTACATAGTAATTTAAGTTTTTTAACAGTAAAATTTTTGTGTTCTTTGTCAATAATGCGAGAAATAGTTCACGTACAAATTGGGCGATGCGGAAATCAAATAGGATCCAAGGTCAGTTCATTCCTAAATATTTAAAATTAATTGGGTCAGAGCCCTGCCATGCATGTGAAACAAACACGGAGAACGTGCGAGTTCGTTTAACTTGCTCACCGCCGGTTGTGTCAGTTGTGTGCTGCACTGCATCGGCGCCACCATAATGAAAATCAATAAATTATATGGTTAAATGATTTAGGTACGTGTTGGTGATACGTACATCATGTACGTGTAACGTTTATGGCTGTACCTGTAGGTACAAGGGAACGAAATTATGGGCATCGAATGTGGCTCCGCTGGGGAGCCTACTCTGGAGCGCGGAGCCACTTAGTACTCATATGTAGATATTATATTAGGTATTTTTTCTTGACTTTATTTATTTGTGTATTATGTACGTATTGAAAATAATAATGATTATTATTTATTCGTGATTTTATTTACTTTCATTAATTCCGCGTTCCGCCTAAACGGTATGATCTGCAACAGAGACGCGCGGGTGAGCGAGATGCAGATAGAAATTCTTCCCGCGCTTCCGCGCCCGGCTCTGAATAACAATAATATTTTTGTATTGGCTTTCGTTCAGTTACTGTGTCCATACTTCAGTATCAAAAGGAAAAAATATTATAGACTTTTAACTAGCTAACATAAAACTGTTCTCATTTAATAGCCACGCTAGACTACTGTGTATTTGTTATGCAAAAGTTAAGTTATGTTGGCCTAGTGGGTAGTGACCCTGCCTACGAAGCTGATGGTCCCGGGTTTAAATCCTGATAAGGGCATTTATTCGTGTGATGAGCATGGATATTTGTTCCTGAGTCTTGGGTGTTTTCACTGTATTTATAAATATTTATATTATATATATCGTTGTCTAAGTACCCTCAACACAAGCCTTATTGAGCTTACTGTGGGACTTAGTCAATTTGTGTAATAATGTCCTATAAAATAAAATAAAAACTATCCATAAATAATAATAAAAAAACTTATAACGTTGTAAATCGAAAAACTTCTTTGCTTGTCTGTACTTGATTTTTACCTTGGTCCTTACCCTACGTGTCGATGTGAACTCAGTTTCCCTCGACTTAAAGCCATTAAGGACAAAGATTTGAGTTCTATTGGATAGGTAGGAAATAAACCAACGAAGGAGACTACCACGAATACCATTGAAGGCAAGTTTTTCAGGAAGAGCAGATGGTCAACTTTGTCAAGAGCTTTGCGAAAATCGATATATATGACATCCACTTGCTCCCTCGCATCCATGAATTTGAATAAGTAATAACTGTACAGAAGCAAATTTGTGACAGTCGACTTATTTTTCATGAATCCATGTTGCTGCGGTAGAAGAGTACTTTCAACGGAAGGGTAGACAATATCATGTACAAGACCCTCTAAAAGTTTACGGATACAAGATTGAACCGAGATAGGTCTATAATTTGAAACCTGTTTTTAGAGCCCGATTTATGTATGGGAGTCCCATAAGAAATTTCCCAACGTTACGGAGACGTCCCCGCCAAAATATATTTGTTAAATACAATGTGTAACGGGTTAAGTAAAGCTTGAGCCGTATTTTTTATAAAATAAGGATGAATTTTGTCTGGCCCAGCGTCTCTGGCTCAGCCTTGTTGGCGTCTATAGTTTTGAGTTTTTTGAGGATATTAGATCTAGTTAATATTACATCGGATACTTTTACGGCCGATTCAGAGAAGGGTACTTTTTCTAGGTCATCGTAACAAATTGGGAGACATGGTTCAAACACAGACTTAAAGAAGTCCGAAAACATTTCCATTATTTCTTCCGGAAAATCCGATAACTGGTGATTATGGAGCATCTGTGGTGGGTAGTCAGATGACAGACTTTTTAATGATCTGTCTGAGATCTTCCTCGATTAAAGACTTTAATTTTTCAATGTCTGCTTCCACTGGCCGGCCAGACCTAGGTTGATCACTCAACGTATAATTACCTGCAGGAACCATCTTTTAGCTGTAGCTTCCATCCAATATGGCTTGCGGCGTAACACGTTAGCATATGTTGCGCACCGCTTCAGCTGCTGAGTGCCCAGATTGGTATTCGTAGAGCGAACAATGTTGAACATGCATTTTAATATTATCCATATTGTATTTGGTGTAACCTTGATGTTTAAACTATGACTGAAATGAAGTGTCGTCGGTTGCTTTTTATTATGCCTTCGGTCGTGGACGTTTCTCGAAAAACCATTTATTGCTCATTATTGTGCCAACCTAATAATTAGTAGATTGCAGATCCCTGAAAAAAGTGTGAGTTATGATATAATTAATATATTTGGAATTAATCACCCCCCCCCCCCCCCCTAACTTTTCAACCGTGGACCCAATAAATATTCAAAAATCATGCAAATAACTTTAAAAATCTGACCTTCCGTGAGACTCGGATGAGATAAATTAGATATTTTTAAACGGGTCACTTACAAAAGGGGTTTATTCCCATTTGTTTCCGCCGGGTACATATGGGATTAGGCGCTTCATATAAATCATTCCCATTTGTCCCCGTCTCATGTATGGCGGCTGCGGTCGTGGGGCGGGGAAAAATGGGAATGATTTATGAATTACACCACAATATGCGAATGCATGTGGCTCTTCATCATGGGGCAAAACATGTCGGGCAATTTTTGACGTCAAATCGTAAGTGACCTGTTTTTATATATGCATTTAACATGTAAGTAAAGTTTAATAATGAATTTCAGCAAAGATGTGGCAGTATTTATAATATCCCATTTTAGGCGGCCTATTTTGACGGGTGGGTTACTACGGAACCCTTCATTGCGCGGCCATTAAAGATATTGTCATTAGTTTCTCCTACATTTTTTTTATACAAACAGACTCGTTCAAATATGCCTGCATTTTTACGCTTCCGAATTTATTAACTTTAATTTCCATTTTGAGTACCGATTTCTTTTTTAACTTTTCAGTTTTGGGAGGTCATCAGTGACGAACATGGCATTGACCCAAGTGGTGAATATCACGGTGACTCAGATCTCCAACTACAACGAATTAATGTTTACTACAATGAGGCAGCTTGCCAGAGATATGTCCCTCGAGCGATACTGGTTGATCTTGAACCAAGCACGATGGACAGCTTACGTTCTGAGCCGCATGGGGAGTTATTTCGCCCTGATAATATTGTGTCCGGCTATGCTGGAGCAGGCAACAATTGGGCAAAAGGACATTTTACAGAAGGGGCTGACCTGCTCGAAACTGTTCTGGACGTTGTAAGGAAAGAAGCGGAAGGATGCGACTGTCTTCAAGGATTTCAAATAGTTCACTCTATAGGCGGCGGTACAGGTTCGGGATTAGGAACATTACTGTTATCTAACTTAAGAGAAGAATATCCTGACAGAATTATAGTTCCTTTTACAGTAGTACCTAGTCCAAAAGTTTCAGATACTGTTGTTGAACCTTATAATGCAACTCTTTCTCTAAATCAGTTAATAGAAAATTCGGACCAGACATTTTGCATAGACAATGAAGCGCTGTACGATATATGCTTCAGGACATTAAAACTACGAACTCCAACATACGGGGATCTAAACCACTTAGTGTCAGCGACGATGTCAGGAGTAACGACTTGCCTTCGCTTTCCCGGGCAACTGAACGCAGATCTCCGTAAACTTGCAGTCAACATGGTTCCATTCCCGCGTTTGCATTTCTTTATGCCGGGCTTTGCACCGCTGACATCGCGTAGTAACCAACAATATCGCGCACTCACGGTGCCTGAATTAACCAAACAAATGTTCGACGCCAAGAATATGATGGCGGCTTGCGACCCACGCCGTGGTCGGTATCTTACCGTCGCTGCGGTCTTCCGCGGCCGAATGTCCATGAAAGAGGTAGACGAACAAATTCTTAACGTGCAAAATAAAAACAAAGAATTTTTCGTCGAATGGATACCAAACAATGTAAAAACGGCTGTTTGCGACATTCCCCCAAGAGGTCTTAAGATGTCTTCTACATTCATTGGCAATACAACTGCTATTCAAGAATTATTCAAAAGAATTTCAGAGCAATTTGCATCTATGTTTAGTCGTAAAGCTTTTCTACATTGGTATTTAGGTGAAGGAATGGACGAATCTGAATTTGCAGAAGCAGATAATAATTTAAGTGATCTCATATCGGAATACCAACAATATCAAGATGCTACACTCGGTGATCAAGAATTTGAAGGTGAAGAAGCAGAAGAGGGCGAAGAAGGAGATGAATAATAATCGCCGTACCTATGAAATTTAATTTATTATTATGTTTTAAATTAAAAAGTGTTTCTGATAACTGCTTTTATGCGCTTTTTTAACCGACTTCAATTTCACAGAAGGAGGAGGTTCTGTATTCGGTAGAGGCTATTTTTTTTTATCGTATATGGTGATTTGAATGTTTTCTTTTAATTTAATTACCTGTTAGCACAAGCGGATTAAGACCAACCTTGAAACTTATAGAACAGTCATGAAATTTGGTACGTATATTAATTAAAGTCCCCTTTTTCATGCTCACACCATTTAACATTTGGAGATCTCGAGGAATCGCAGCCATCTTGGAAATTGTGTACCATACAGGAGAATTCGTGTTTTACTCAAAATCTACATTACTAATATAGTATAAGGCAACATTAAAGCTTATTAAATTCTACACAAAAAAGTCTGGGATATCTTTGCGGAAAAAATACATTTTGTTATAGAAAATACTTGCTGAATCTAAGTTTAACGCTTATACACTTCCAGGGGACATTCTGTTAATAGGAAACTCGGAGGAATATGAATTCCACTTTTGAGTATACATTTGTACGTGATCTACCCAATATTAAAATTTTACTCGATTGCGACTTAAGAGCCCGGTAACGATTTTAGAGCAAAAATTTTAAATTGATAGATTTAGTCGTTGGAATTGTACACCTTTTGTTACGTAATATCTAAATAACAAGTATTGGATTCTATTAGCACGATTTTTCATCTTGCCTCTTAATAATGAGGTCGTAAGCGTGCGTCCCCGGTAATGATGAGAAGAGATATTAAGAGATATTGCATGAAACCGTCTACCTTGAGTTGGTTTCCATTGACATGTATTTTCAAGTGACAACGCTACAGCCAATCACAGCGCCTCATTTTATAATAGACCAATCGTAGTTCGGGTGGTTTAAATTGACTAATCATGGTCAAATGAAGTTTCGTCGAAGAAAACAAATCCTGAACTTTGACGAGTTGCAATTGGTCCGTTATTAGTATTGTTTTAATAGTGGGGCCACTTTTACGCTGATATTTTGTTTAACGTTAGTCTTCTATGTTTTTTTCGTTCGCTGTGGATAAGGCACTGGAAATAACTCAGTCTCAATGCCACACTTGCGTGCTATAGACAGTTCGAAAATAGCTCTTTAAAAATTACGACCGCAAATAAACGCATTGGATTTATACTAATATACTGACAAACATGGTACGGACTGCGCTAAAAAGGTTCGACCGTGTGTTCTTAGGTATCTACCTACAGAAAGTATGGTCATTGTTGTCGTAGTAAGGCAATCCAACGTATTGTACATACTTATATAGCCGCATCTTTATTGAATCGCACCAAAATCATGGTATTTTTCTAAATTTGGCTTGGCACCGACTTCAAACATATCAGTTGGTAACGCATATACTTAAAAAAGGATAATATTTTATTTTATCCTTTTTGAAGTCGGTTTCCTTTTTTTGTAAATAGTTTTTATTTAATGTACAACCGGGAGGTGTACACAAACCGAGTCGACTTTGAGTACTACGAGGACCGTTCGAACGATTGCGACATGATGTCGTAACTGAAGTGGCTTCACTAAGGATGCACGGCCTAGTAATAAAAAATAATAATAATAATAATAAATAAAAATGTTTATTTATCAGCTCACAAAGGATTTGTAACAATTTCACAGTATGATAACAACATTTAAATTCGATATGTGATCCTTTGTGAGAGACTGGAGTCTGAACTAGGTATAAACCTGTATTACAGTTCACCAGGCTCTCACCCCCGAGTAAACATTAAGTATACCTATATTAATATATAGGTTTTGGTACTAAATCTACAAGTGTACAACAGAACTGATAATAAAATAAAACTAAAAATATCGGAATAATACAAAATATGTATAAACAAAGGGTTAACACTATTTACGTATCACAATGTCTATTAGTGTTAGACAGGAGTTGAAAGTGTGATTAATTTGTAAATAATAATATGCTCGTGTGTGTGTGTGTGTGTGTGTGTGTGTGTGTGTGTGTGTGAGTGTGAGTTGCTCGAATTATATTTTAATAATGAGAGGCTAGGCAATCCTCAATTTCGTTATAAGTTAGCGTTTGTAGTCAATCAGTGACTTTCTGCTTACATTCTCTTAGTGTGAGAGCATATATATCGGTAAGGTCGTTAACCTTCTTGTACAATTTAGAACTAAGGTAATCAACATGACGTCCTGAAACTGCCAAGCGAAATTTCTGTATACCACAGACACGAACTCGACGTTTATTTTTCGTGAGATTTTTATCAAAGGTTATGGTCTTATGTTTTTTTATATATAGTATGTATGTATGTATATACTTTATTGTACATAGAAATAAAAACACGAAAAACCCAGTTACAGAGTAAATTAAATACAACAAAGGCGAACTTATCCCTGTATGGGATCTCTTCCAGTTAACCTTTGAGGAAATGAGTAAAACAGAAGTAACGGTGAATGAATGACAAACACAAACAAAAATGTACAATCGCTGAAATTAATGAAATGTACGTTTTGAATACACATTGATACAAATATACATAGATAGAAAAATAACCATAAAATAATGCATACATATATATATTTATTTTTATTTATATAATAAATAAACATTCAATATATAATATATAAATAAATATGAATTCGAACCAGAAAGGTAAAGGAAATTAAAAAAGTAGAAAGTAGTATAGTAATAGTAGAAATGATAAAAATATGATTCCAAGGCCAGTCGATGGAGATTTTTTTCCTGTCTTAGAATATTCATCCAAACGAAAACTGGTAATTCTGCAGCTTTGATCGGTTTTAGTGTTAGGACGGCTACGGTCACGGTACGGTGCGGCGACGGTTTTAAGATAAAAAAAATATACGCGTAGTAGGTAAGTACTTAAGTAAAAGGGTTAGTATCGTTTCGTCTAAAAAGCAGCTGGTCTATGTAGCATCTGGTCTAAAAAGCAGCTCGTCTATATTGCATCTGGTCTAAAAAACAGGTGGTCTAAAAACCAATTTGTCTAAAACGCCCATGGCAACTGGTCTAAAATGCTTTTCGCCTAAGAAGCAACTGGTCTAAAAATACCTCTCGTCTAAGACGCAACTTGTCTAAAACGCTATTCGTCTTTAATGCAAGTAGTCTACAATGCATTTTGTCTAAATTGTGTTTCTGACGTCACAGGCGTCCACAGGCTACAGAAACCGCTTATTGGGACGTGTTTCTCGCCTAGGGATAGTATTGTCTTTCTTTCATTCATCTAATGATTTGTTCACATGGACATGCTTAGCTTTATTAATTAGTTTGGTTCTAAACAATATTTTGTTAAAATACTTAATTGGATATAACATTAATTAAAGTTTTTATTTAATTTTCTAGATTTAAGCTAGTTAATATTTCTAGATTTAAGTAGTTAGTTTGCTGTACAGTGTACATATTTATTATCAATAAAGGCATTAATTAATAGTAATATCAATATCATCTGAAGTACGCTGTTAAAATCTTTTGGGTTCCTCAGGGCCTCGGTGTATAATAAATAATACCTACTGATTTTAATATGAAAAGTGTTTTTTTAGTGCGTAAGTTGAAACTTAGAAATAACTTTGACGGCCTGCGTAGCTTAGTTGGTAGTGACTCTGCCTGCTAAGCGGAGATCCCGGGTTCGAATCCCGGTGAGGGTATATATTTGTGTAAGTATCACAGATATTTGTACCTGAGTCATGGATGTTTTCTGTGTTTGTGTTCGTCAATATATATTATATACATCGTCGCCCGGTTGCAGCGTTAACCCATTCAGTGCCGAAGACGCGAATTCGCGTCCTGTCTATGCCTAAACGTGATACCGAGGACGCGAATTCGCGTCGTCGCGTGGAAGGAGGCGGCACTGTGATGATTAAAAATATGAAGCGTCGGCAATGAATGGGTTAACGCTGCTCAGAAGTATTTGCGACTGATGGCGACTGTAGTAAGGTAAATAAGAATAATACGCCAGGCTGTAGGTGAAAATAACATTTTATTCTTAATTAAACTATTGGACTAAAATGCTTGTTATCAAAGAGAAAATGCGTTTTTTAAACTAAAGAATGCTTCTTATTAAACTAAAAACTTTCTTGCTCCTAATGTGGCATTTCTCATATTCTTGCATCACCTATCCCGTTCCTATCGTTTGTATATTTTTAAATACTTTTTCACTTCTGTAACCTTCTCCAGAAAGTCAAATGGCGTAATCAAACCCTCCTCCAACGCAGTCAACAGCTTAGTATATTCAGTGTCGAATTTTATATCAACCTTTTTTCTGTTGTTGACGTTGAAAATGTTTTTACACAGTTTAATGTCTTGGATTTTGGATTCTTCGCGTATTTTTTGCAAGAAATAAACAAATGTGGGCTTTCGGGCCACTCGACTATTCAATCTTCTATGCCAAGCTTCGACACTGTTCGTCGTGCGATGTCTTTCCTTGGCACAGCTTATCATGGGTAATGAAAGCCATTGCTTGTTTACATACCAATGGAAATCCCGCATTTCGTCCGTATCAGGTGTTATTTGTATAATATTAATCCAAGCGTCGGCTATACAAGCGGTGGGAATCAATGGTAAATTCGCGGTCAATCTGACAGCGTGGCGTCCTTCCTTTGTTGATGTGAGATTCATTTCTTCACCCTTATCCCATACATTTTTGTTAAAATGGAAGTAGCATCCAGTCAACTTAGCTTGAGGGAATACCATTCTGAACGCTTTGTATTGGCCTACTTCGTAGTCACATTTGAAAAAGTCTATGTCAAGCGATAATTCTCTTTTAAGTGCCTCAAACAATCTGATATATGTTCTTTTTGTTTTGTCAGGGAGGAGGGCATAGACAACTGGAACAATATTCGTATGGTTTTCGTTACTTCCAATATCCAATTGTAACGTGAAAAGTTGTTTGAAGGGTTTGGGAACTCTTTTGAAGGTGGAGTCTCCGAAAAACTGTTTGCCCTTAATGTTTTTTATTGTATTTTGACTTTTTTTGGTACAAAATACTAATATTTTGTCATTATTGTCTCCATCATACCATACCAAAAAGTCTGTGGCCAAAATTTCAGGTACTTCGACGTCATTTAAATTTAGGGGGTTGGTTTTTTGTAAATTTAGAAATTTTCTTCGTTTTCTATTTAGTGTATCTTTTTTCGACACATACATATCCATTTCTATTATTTTTCTTTTTGACTTTTCATGTAAATTCAATTTAGTTATTTGTTCTTCAAAAATCTGTTTAACGGGGGCATAATTCTTACATACTTCTTTTTTACAGGAATCAATTATCAAATCTACTTCATTTCTAAATTTGTTTCTTCGGCAGGAATGTGGAGTTGGGGGTGTCCTCACATTGTTTCGCTGCGGGCCTAATTTTATAGATGCACTACAGTCGGCACGGTTTACGCAACGCCATAGTGTAGTGCTGTCTTTATTAGTTTTATTCAAATTGTATCTATAGCCGTCATGTAATAGCGATTTACCTCCTCTCTGGCTCTCTATAAATACCAGTTCCTGCTGTGTATGCTCTCCACTACTCGGTCCGGGATTCATAATTTATGTTAACTATTTCACATAACCATAAAATAATATTGCATTATCGCAGGAAAACAGCACATAATAGAATGTAGTTGTCATTAATCTAATCAAATACGGAATCAGTATGTAGTCTAAAGTGGCCAGTATGTTTCCGATGTAAAGGAGTTTCAATATGAATTGCAAACAGATTGATTTATTGGATACAGAGTGGACTTGGTTACTTTAAGACTGCTTGCTAATTACATCATCAGCGTTTTAAAACACTTAGTAATTATAAAATGTACTTTTTGTCGAGCACTAGTGGCGTGGCAGTAGTACGCTAGACTTTCAATCCGGAGGCCTCGGGTTCAAACCTAGTTTCTAACTTTTCGGAGCTTATGTACGAAATATCATTGATACTTACCAGTTGCTTTTCGGTGAAGGAAAACATCGTGAGGAAACCTGCATACTTCTGCGAAGAAATTCAAAGGTGTATGTGAAGTCCCCAATCCGCTCTGGGCAAGCGTGGGGACTATTGCCCAAACCCTCTCATGCATGAGAGGAGGCCTGTGCCCACTTGCCCAGCAGTGGGACGTAGGTATATAGGCTGAGCAGGAGGAGGTACTTTTAGAACAGTGGCTATTTAGACCAGTTGCTACATAGACGAGCTGCTTTTTAGACCAGATGCTACATAGACGAGCTGTTTTTTAGACAACATGCTACGTAGACGAGCTGCTTTTTAGACCAGATGCTACATAGACGAGCTGTTATTTAGACGATTTGATTTTTAGACCACCTGCTTTTTAGACCAGATGCAATATAGACGAGCTGCTTTTTAGACCAGATGCTACATAGACCAGCTGCTTTTTAGACGAAACGATACTAACCCTAATAATCATATTTCGTATCGTCATCAACTGTAACCAGTCATCTTCTAATTATACGGTCATCATAATAATGAATGACACTCATTACTCGGCTGCCTATAGAATTTCTTAAGCCGGAAGCTAAAAATAGACTATTGCTACGGGTGGGTAATGCTATTATTGTGTTCAATTCAGTCCTATTACAACTCTTCTACTAGACGGTAGGCTGCTAAACTGGAGTGTACAGTACACTAAGGACAATCAGAATATTGGATTTTTAAGAAAATACTATATACGGTTAGTGATTAGGCTATTTTATTGTTGGCTTGATAACATATGACAGTTAACTTTTTACATTAAACAGTAATTTTTAAAGTATTCGTATAAAATGTATAACAAAAATGCTTTGGTTTCTTGTTAAGTTATACCCATTTTACGAAATTCCTTGACGTCTAAACGGAACTGTGTCAAAATACCTTAATCACATGAATGCCTGTTTTTCTCAAAACACCACGTTCTTAGAATTCCTTAAGTTTAAATCGACGTAGAGTCAATACCTAGACTAGATCTCAAATTACCTACATTCATGGCTGATGTGTTATCCTATATTACCTTCTTGAATTCATATATTTCCACTAGTTGCCACCAAGTTGTTATCACTCGTAGAAGGTGGGTTTTTTTTCCCCAGTAGTTCCCACAATTTTTTTATAAAGTTCATAACTAATAGAAACATTGTAGTATAGTACAATATTGGGTACTTTAATAAATAATGATATGTTGCTTCGTGTGCCGGTAAACTGCCTTGAATTGATCAAAATAGTGATTTGTTTGTTCGTTAGTATTTTAATTAAAATTACATTTAATAAGACATACTTTTTCCATACTTTAATTTATCCTTGACTACTTCAATTTTTGCACTTGTAACGGTAAAACTGATTTTTATCTCCTAATCGGAAAGTTCTGCACCTTTCATAGGCGGATAGCCGGGTGTAAAATTGCATTTCCCACCCTAGGGTGGAAAGTATTTTGTTTTTAATTTGTACTTCGAGCAACGGCTAACAGTCATATATGCCATATGTGGCCGTCCATAACTAAAGGGTCCTTATGGCAGGTATTGAGTTAAGTATAGATCCTAAATCTACGCTAAATGAGCTATCTAATACAAAAAGAATCCCCATACTTTAAAAAGCGGCCAAGTGCGAGTCGGACTCGCGCATGAAGGGTTCCGTACAATTTAAGACGTATTAAAAAAAAATCTTCTTACTAGATCTTGTTCAACATTTTACCACTTTGGACACACATTTTACCACTTTGGAAGTGTCTCTCGCGCAAACTATTCAGTTTAGAAAAAAATGATATTAGGAACCTAACTATCATTTTTGAAGACCTATCCATACATACCTTACACGTATATGTTTGATGAAAAAAAAATTTTTTAAATTTTATGACGTATTAAAAAAAAAAAACTACTCACTAGATCTCGTTCAAAACAATTTTCGGTGGAAGTTTGCATGGTAATGTATATCATATATTTTTTTTAGATTTTTCATTCTGTTATTTTAGAAGTTACAGGGGGGGGGGGGACACACTTTTTTTCACTTTGGAAGGTTCTCTCGCGCAAACTATTCAGTTTAGAAAAAAATGATATTAGGAACCTAAATATCATTTTTGAAGACCTATCCATAGATACCCCACACGTATGGGTATGATGAAAATTTTTTTTTTTTTTTAATTTCATGACGTATTAAAAAAAAACTACTTACTAGATCTCGTTCAAACCAATTTTCGGTGGAAGTTTACATGGCAATGTATATCATATATTTTTTTTAGATTTTTCATTCTGTTATTTTAGAAGTTACGGGGGGGGGGACACACTTTTTTTCACTTTGGAAGGTTCTCTCGCGCAAACTATTCAGTTTAGGAAAAAATGATATTAGAAACATTAATATCATTTTTGAAGACCTATCCATAGATACCCCACACGTATGGGTATGATGAAAATTTTTTTTTTTTTTTAATTTCATGACGTATTAAAAAAAAACTACTTACTAGATCTCGTTCAAACCAATTTTCGGTGGAAGTTTACATGGCAATGTATATCATATATTTTTTTTAGATTTTTCATTCTGTTATTTTAGAAGTTACGGGGGGGGGGACACACATTTTACCACTTTGGAAGTGTCTCTCGCGCAAACTATTCATTTTAGAAAAAAGCGGCCAAGTGCGAGTCGGACTCGCGCATGAAGGGTTCCGTACCATTTAAGACGTATTAAAAAAAATCTACTTGCTAGATCTTGTTCAACATTTTACCACTTTGGACACACATTTTACCACTTTGGAACTGTCTCTCGCGCAAACTATTCAGTTTAGAAAAAAATGATGTTAGGAACCTAAATATCATTTTTGAAGACCTATCCATAGATACCCAACACGTATGGGTTTGATGAAAAAAATTTTTTTTTAATTTATTGACGTATTAAAAAAAAACTATTCACTAGATCTCGTTCAAACCAATTTTCGGTGGAAGTTTGCATGGTAATGTATATCATATATTTTTTTTAGATTTTTCATTCTGTTATTTTAGAAGTTACAGGGGGGGGGACACACATTTTTTTCACTTTGGAAGTGTCTCTCGCGCAAACTATTCAGTTGAGAAAAAAATTATATTAGAAACCTAAATATCATTTTTGAAGACCTATCCATAGATACCCCACACGTATGGGTTTGATGAAAAAAATTTTTTTTTTAAATTTTTATGACGTATTAAAAAAAAACTACTTACTAGATCTCGTTCGAACCAATTTTCGGTGGAAGTTTGCATGGCAATGTATATCATATATTTTTTTTAGATTTTTCATTCTGTTATTTTAGAAGTTACAGGGGGGGGGGACACACATTTTTTCACTTTGGAAGTGTCTCTCGCGCAAACTATTCAGTTTAGAAAAAAATGATATTAGAAACCTAAATATCATTTTTGAAGACCTATCCATAGATACCCCACACGTATTGGTTTGATGAAAAAAATTTTTTTTTTAATTTTTATGACGTATTAAAAAAAAACTACTTACTAGATCTTGTTCGAACCAATTTTCGGTGGAAGTTTGCATGGCAATGTATATCATATATTTTTTTTAGATTTTTCATTCTGTTATTTTAGAAGTTACGGGGGGGGGGACACACTTTTTACCACTTTGGAAGTGTCTCTCGCGCAAACTTTTCAGTTTAGAAAAAAATGATATTAGAAACCTCAATATCATTTTTAAAGACCTATCCATAGATACCCCACACGTATGAGTTTGATGAAAAAAGATTTTTTGAGTTTCAGTTCTAAGTATGGGGAACCCCCAAAATTTATTGTTTTTTTTCTATTTTTGTGTGAACATCATAATGCGGTTCATAGAATACATCTACTTACCAAGTTTGAACAGTATAGCTTTTATAGTTTCGGAAAAAAGTGGCTGTGACAGAATCGGACAGACAGACGGACATGACGAATCTATAAGGGTTCCGTTTTTTGCCATTTGGCTACGGAACCCTAAAAATGATATTAGAAACCTCAATATCATTTTTGAAGACCTATCCATAGATACCCCACACGTATGGGTTTGATGAAAAAAGATTTTTTGAGTTTCAGTTCTAAGTATGGGGAACCCCCAAAATTTATTGTTTTTTTTCTATTTTTGTGTAAACATCCTAATGCGGTTCATAGAATACATCTACTTACCAAGTTTGAACAGTACAGCTCTTATAGTTTCGGAAAAAAGTGGCTGTGACAGAATCGGACAGACAGACGGACATGACGAATCTATAAGGGTTCCGTTTTTTGCCATTTGGCTACGGAACCCTAAAAATAACATCTAACCTAACCATGTTAAAATTGCAGTTTTGAGAAATCGTTAAAGGAAGTTTGAAACTAATTTTCAGTATGTTCCCATCGGAAGTTACATAGATGATGATTGATTATGTATCGCAAAGTGTTATTCTTTGAAATTAAGTTACGTTTTATTTAATTTGACTTCCAGGTCGTCGAAAATCTGTCTTTGATTAGAGTAAGTCGCTTATAAAAACGAAACTAAGAAAAAATAAATTATCAGTTGTTCTTTAATATGTTGTAGTTTAAATCATAGTATATATTTGTATCAATTGGAATTCACATCTTAGGATAGAAATAAAACCACGAGGTATACATAAATTTTTTTTAATTAAAATGTCATAATGATTATATTTTTCATCTTCTTCTATAACAATAATAATTTTTGTACAGCGACTTCTAAATTATATTTAATCAGTCTATAGAAGTATCACAAAAGCGTTATTCTTCAAGTTTAATTTTTCTAGTTATAAACGATTTGAGTTACATAATAATCACAAATTAAATCCCATATATCTTGGAAAAAGGTCCGTATGACCAATCATTGGTAAAAATTATTGATATTTAGAATATAGCACTACATTAACACTATTTATTTACTAATCTTGTATTAAAACATAATACTGAAGTAAAAGTGTTACCATAAGTTTTCTCAAAATCTTGATTAATACAAATTATATTCAAATGATCATAAGAGTAATTCTCATAAATAGGCTTGGGACTTTTGGATGCCCGCCGTGGTTCTAGCATCCGGAGTCGCCATTATGTTATAATATTTTACAGTACATATGGTGCTACTTTATCGCACTAGTGCGAAAATTAACATATTACGTTACTGTGCCGAACATTTAAAGGGCCATATGTACTGTAAAACGTTGTACGATACATGTGCGAATAGGTAATTCGCAACTCGCGTCGATTTAAAACCACTCCCTTCGGTCGTGTTTTAATTTATCACCACACGTTTCGAATTTCCTATTTTTCGCACTTGTATCGTAATGTACTATTTTTCGAACTCAAAGTCAAAGTGTAAAAATAATAAATTATATAATATTATATTATTTATGCTGTTATGTCGGCAATAAACACTTTGTTATGACTGCAATGAATTTTGTCATAAATCAATACTATTATCATACACACAAGTTACTGTCACAGTTCACAGCTGACGCGATATGCATTTTAAATGATTTACTTAATTATGCATCCTCTTTGATACTTGTGTTGTGATAGACTACTAACATCTATTTTACAAATAAAAAATATATTTAAAAAAAAACACTTGAGTAATAAATTACCATTTTTGATTACAGACGGTTTAAGCAATTTCTGATTAATTTAAAATGAATAGTTTAACGACTGGCGACATTGAGCTGGTTAGAGCCGTATAGTCGTAAGGAGTTAAAATATGATGAGGAAAATTCTTGTACATCTTGTTCTTTCTGTGAGATATATATCAAAGTAGAAAAAAAACGTTTATTGTTAACCATGTTAAAAGTGTATCCCATCAAAATAACTGTGGTGAAGATAGCTTGTTGTTAGATTGGATAGAGCCTTACAGCGAACTAGCAGTAAGTGAAGACAAGTCCCACATTTATTGCTCCGCATATGATACTAACTTGAAACTCAAAAAGTCGATAATTATAAGTTTTTCATCAAATCTCCGTCTTTAATCAAAAATTACAATTTATTACTCAAGTGTTTTTTTTTTTAATATTTTTTATTTGTAAAATAGATGTCAGTAGTCTATCACAACACAAGTATCAAAGTGACAGTGACTTGGGAGTATGATAATAGTATAGATTTATGATAAAATTAAATTGCAGTCAACAATAACGTATTTATTACCGATATAACAGCATAAATCATGACATCTAATATAATATTTTATTTTTACACTTTGATTTTGAGTTCGAAAGAAATATTATAACATAATGGCGACTCCGTGGATTCTAGAACCACGGCGAGCATCCAAAAGTCCCAAGCCTACTCATAAACGTTGTTAAATGATTCACACAGTATTAGTTATCCCGGAAGCGAACTAGTGTCCGATCGAAGGTTCGGTTTCGGATTCGGCGATTTTCGGCCTAAAATAATGTTTCGGCCGTAGTTTCGATTTCGGCCAAATATCGGCAAACCTTTCAGATGAGCCGAAACTTACCAAATGTTACTTCATACTAACGAAGTACTATTTCGGAAGTTTTGTAAGTTCAGTACTGTGTCAAAATTATTAGAAATATTAGACACCTTAATTTGCAGTTCGTAAACTAGTACTTACAACAGTTTTCCATCGCCAAAGTAAAGTTTGTCCCTCAGTACCTAGTTACATCTTTTCATTAGAGTATCGAATCGAAAATCAAACTATTTATGTAGAGGTACATATACGAGTAAGTTTGGTACCTATTAAAGCTAATGAGATCACGCTTTTCCCTCCAAGAAGTTATGTTTTAAAATAAAAATATTTCATAACGCACGAGTATATTATACATATGTATATTATGTAATCTACTTACCGACGCCTTGAAACGTAGAACGTCCGTATTCGTTATAAAGTCCAACCATACGAATGTTCAAAATGTCACGCAGGCATTTGAGCTTAAGAATGTGACTTTAGTAGAGACACCATGTTTTGGAATTTGGAGTCATAAAGATTTAGATGCAGATTTTTATCCAACTTGTCAAGTCCACAAATACCTTATTTAGGTCACATCAGTAATCACCGCCGCTGAGAGACAGTCTTTTAAGTTGTAATTTGTAATGTACCAAAATTGTGGGCATTTCAATTATGTATTATCATATTTATCATTTAAATTCTGCCACAGAAAAGACAGTAAAGTATAAACAGGGTATGCTTTATTCACTGATGACAGTGATGATAAGGAAAAACTTCTGAGCTGCTGAAGTTGGTAACGTTTTAACAGTATATAAGTTTTTTTTTAAACTATCATTTTAGATTTAATTGCTGTTTAATAGCTGTTGTAGATCTGATTAATTCATTACTTTTCAGATAAGAAGATCACAATTTAACCATGGTATTGAAAAGAGTATGGGACTCTAGCTGTCCTCTCTTGTGGGATAAATGGGAAGCCGACGGAATCGTATGGACTATTGAAGATCTTCCACCAGAAGATGATGAACGTGCTGTTCAGCTCTTGATAGAACAATTTTGCCCGGATGAGAGATTGATCTCTACCCTCGGTATGCAAGCAATAGTTATTTGTGCAAGATGGCAAAGTTCATTTTTGCTTCAAGTGCTAAGCGAGTGAAAATCTTGGTCCTCCCAGACAACCATTTTAAGTAACATTCCGTACCTGTGTACAATCTTTGTGTCGACACGTGTAATATTTTTAGTTATTCTTCGGTCGTTTCGTAGTTCTGTCGCAACGATCACAAGTCGGAAAATTTTGACACAAATTAATTTTTCATTTTAGTAACCCACATACCGCACAAAGTGCACACAAGTTTCGTGTTTGCGTCGACTTAGAACGAGAATTACATTCAATATTTAACTTGATTTCGTTCATTTCGATGTCGTTCGTGTTGTTTTGGAGTCAATTGAGGAGGCTTGCTTTGGTTTTTATTGTCGCTGGTCAGACCTTTTGCCAATAGCCAAGGATACAGGAATTCTATATACATAGGTAAGAGACTGGTACATTTTCTGAATTCGAATGATCTAATGTATACCATTGAGATATACTTTTTATTACTATAGAGAAGCCACATCAAACAACGAAATTGTCGCAATTGACAACATTTCAATTTGCTGACCCTATAATTTTATTGGTTCTCTACATTATAATTGAAACGAGAAATACACTAATAGTTTATTTTTTGCACTAAGATTTTTTGTATTTAATTTATTATATATATTTTTTATGTGTACTTATTCTAAAATGGCGTAACTCCAGTTCTACGCTAGAAGCTAGGTCTTATCTTGATAAAAAAAAAACATGACTTAATTAATCTGACGCTGTCTGTCATTGTCAATGTTTTAAACTGGTCCGTTTTTGTTTTAAAACAATTTTGATATAATATCAGTTTTTCTACGACGATTTGGATATTATAACCGGATACTGATACACGAATACGACACCAGGCTTTCATACGGATACGACGGATAAACACTAACGAATGTAATGTAATTAAATGTTTGTACCGAAATCTTCGACGAATCATTTTTGCTATTTTTGCAGTTAGTCCATGGAATTGGTACATTTTACCTAACATCAAATGAGGTAGTTCTGTGTTTTTAATGTGTGGGTAGTGATGAAATGGTAATAACAAATCCAAGTTTTCGACCTCGAAAGCCCTTGGGATCATTGTAATGTACGTGAAAATCCATAAAATTTTAGGACTTTTTCGGTTTTTGTAAAAAAAATCCACCTAGAACCAGAGTTACGGCAAAAGTAACTATGCACACTTTCAAGAAGATGAAATTAACAATTAATTGACAATATAGTCTTGATAGTCTCAGTGAGCCAAATAGTTTCTACGGCTTCTCAAAGGTTACAAAATGTTGACTAACTGTAATTGCAAAAAAGGTTGTGCCAGCAGTTGTGGTTGCAGGAAAGCAGGACTCGAATGCTCAGCTGTTTGCAACTACAGCAATGGTCAAAACCATTCACTGATGATCCACCATCAGATGACGATTTCGACCTGCCTAATCAGGTTGACGAAGAAATACGCTGGGTGCAAAATAAGTGGTGTAGATTCAGAGGACAAACGTGGTCCATCAAAGATATACAAGAGATGCGAGTTATAACAAGTTCACTCACTGTACTGTATATACTAGCAGCCTAAGCAGGGTTTCGCGTAATATATATTGGAACTTTAAAACAAAAGAAACTCAACCTTATTTCCTACACTATTGGTTTCAAATTCAAATAGCAATTGTTTGTATGGTGGTCCGCAGGTGATTATTACTTTTGTTTACTGAGAGAGTACTGAAGTACTCAATTTGCTCATCTTTGCCTATCAAGAAGTAATTGAGTAATTTAGATTATAAATTAAAGTGTAATTTCGATTACAGATAACTCAGTAATCTCAATTCAAGTGGTTGTAACTACATGTAATCGAACTTGTAGTTAAAATTACACAAGTAATTGATTCCGCCCAACACAGATGCATGGCCCTACCCTCCGCATTTATTCTACAGAATACACATAGATTATACTCGGACTAGTAAATAATAAGTTGTACTTAGTTGTCGTAGACGCCTATTCTAAATGAGTAGAAGTATATTCATAGAATAATACAAAATCAAGATTCGGTCTTATGCATACTCTAGTTAGTGATAACGGCACTTGTTTGTGATCAAATGAGTTCGCGCGTTTTTGTACGGTAAATAGGATTTCCCATATAACTTCTTCCGCTTATAACCCGGCCAGCAATGGACAGTCGGAAAGCTTAGTAAAGGTGGCAAAATGGTATACGGGCATGTTTGCTGTGTAGTAGTGCAAGGCAAGTCGATCAAAACTTATTAAACTACCCATTCGACTATAGGAACTCAGTTCACACCATTACGGGCGTTTCGCCTGCCCTGTTGGTATTCGGGCGGAAACTTCGTTCGCGCCAGGATTTACTTGTACCTAATGTACCTGGCGCCGCGCCGTCCTCACCTGACACTTTTGCTGAGACATTTAATCAACGATGGATTGTAACGAAACAATGTTGTATATGTATACATGTAGCTATAGCGGGTTCGGTGCCTCGACCCCTACTTAAGGTAACACTTCGCAAGAATAAAACCAGTGTGATTTCAACCGCCGTTAATTTCACTTGTCCCCTGTCACATACATATCATATAGCAGGTATAACTTCTTTATAGGATGCTTAACGTGATTACACATGGAGTGAAGTCGCTCAGTCAGGATTAGGACGATAAAACCAATTCACAATACTATTAGTGACTAGATGGCAGCGTTTAATTTACATGTAATGTACCTACCTATTTTCCCAGGAATGCACGAAGATCCAGATGCTTTACAGAAGATGGGTGATTTTTGGCGAGATTGTTTATCGCAACGCATGAGCCTGGCTTGCTACAAAACAGTTGATAACAACAGGTCTTTGGTGGCGTTTAATGTTTGCGTTGTCAAATGCGTCGACGACGAAGACATAAAAACTGGAAATGTAAGTACCTATTATCCCACTATTCCCAAACAGGTACAAATACATGCATAAAAGCCAGTTAAGTGCATGCCAATCACGCAAGGTTGAGTGCCTTCTTCATCATTAGCTTGTTTCATAAATGTTTGTACCTACCTTCATCCCTCGATATAAAAAGCGTCATTACAGTCAGCAGCCAAAGTTGCTACGCGGACCTACTTGGTTCAACATGAGATTTTGCTCCCTAAACAATAGTCCGTTTAGCTACTTCTGCTGCTGTAGATGTGTAAAAGCTTTTCCCCGTGGGATTTTATAATTTCCCCCTTCGTTTTTGGAAATGGTATGGTGTGAACGTATATTAATCTCCTAAGGCCCAACCATACAAATGAAAAATCCGAATTTTGCTACTGAAATTTGAATGTATAGTGCACTTAATTTTATTTTGTTTGAAAATTAAACAAAACTGATTTAAATTTCATCGAATCTTGAGCCTTGCGAGGTTAATTTCATACAAAAAAAAAACGTTTTTTTATTATGAAAAATAAAATGCACTAGATCCCATTTATCACCGCCGGGCATGTTTACATATAGATGATTCCCATTTGTCATCGCCTATGATATAGCGGCCGTCATGTGGGAATGGGAATCAGGAATACACCACTAGTTCGCATAAACGAACGTACGTCACGTAGTAGGTATCACTTTTTAACCAATTGTATTAAAAATGTGTTTCTCTTCTACAGCTCTAACAAGGGTACTTCGCTGTTTAAAAACCTTGGCCAAAATACGATTTTGCTGCCAGCGTAAGGCCAAATGACGTTTTAGTGGCCTTAATGTTCGAACGTCAATTCAACTAGTGGAGCCTAATACAAAATCGAAATACATATTCCATTCATTCTGTCCCATTCACGTAGCTAAGCTAGTAAGTAAAAAATCCCGGAAAGTGGGAGTCGGAATCGCCCACTGAGGAAACCGTACTTCTTAGTATTTGTTGTTAAAGCGGCAACAGAAATACATCATCTGTGAAAATTTCAACTGTCTAGCTATCACGGTTCATGAGATACAGCCTAGTGACAGACGGATAGACGGACGAACAGCGGAGTCTTAGTAATAGGGTCCCGTTTTACCCTTTCGGTCCGAAATCCTAAAAAAAAGACAGAAAACCGTTTAACCCTCCAAGTAGCACATATCATTTTTTAGTGGTAGAATAGTACATTACGATACAAGTGCGAAAAATAGGAAATTCGAAACGAGTGGCGATAAATTAAAACACGACCGAAGGGAGTGTTTTAAATCGACACGAGTTGCGAATTACCTATTCGCACATGTATCGTACAACGTTTTACAGTACATATGGCCCTTTAAATGTTCGACACAGTAACATAATATGCTACTTCTCGCACTAGTGCTATAAAGTAGCCCCATATGTACTGTAAATTTTAATTAAAACAGTCAAATGACTTAATCGGCCACGAACCGCGGACTGCCAATTGAAGGGTTAAACGTCATTCAACCGTATACTAACGCGGCGGTGGCGGTTCATAACGGGGATTCCAGTAAAAAATGTACCTTTACTTTTTTCGAAAAATAATAACTTTTGGGATATACCTTTAATGAAACTGAAGTCGGTTAAAAAGAAACACACATACAGTTCCTCTCCAACTTCCGTTCGTGTTCGCGGTAGGGGTCACAAAACCGCTAGTATTTTTGAAAACCGGTTTTTCGGTTTTTGTACATTACAAAACCGGGTTTTCCGGTTTTTCGGTGATTTTTCGGTTTTACATATAAAAAGTGAAAAAAACTGCATTTTATGAATTTAAACTTTAATATTCAGTCACTTGACAATGGATATAAAACCTTTTTTATATCTTATAATTATTAGGAACAAAAATTAAAAACAAAATAACTAAAATAATAACCTCCATGCACTTCTGGAACGCAAAATTAACTACAAATAGTTATCATTATAACACAAAACACAAAACATCGTATATTCCTTTTACGAAAGTAAATACTTATTAAATACACTTAACATTTGAGATCAATATTAATTTCTTTCATAGGTTAAGTTAATAAATTGGAGATCAGTGAAAAAAATAATGCAATTATATGGTTGCCACTTTGATATGATTGTGTTGCAATTGTTAAAAAATATCTCGTTCGGTATGTTTATTTTAAACCCGCACACACTTTGTTTTAAAATAATCTTTTGTCATGTTAATTAACTTACAGATATTGTTCTTTATTTTTATTTACCGTGTATTCATTTGGTGTATGTTACATGCCGTGGTTTCACTGAAATGATTCCAAGTTTCGAGCGGAAGACCAGAGATGTTGTATTGAAAAACAAACTATACGTAGGGTAGGGCAATTAGCTAATTTTTATTAATTCAATTATATGTTCTATTCTATATTTACTGATAAACTAAAAAGTAGAAATTACAAATAGAAGATGTTATAAGTAGTAATAAACTGATAATCAAAGTAATACTTACAACTATCAAGTATTTAACTGTAAAACCGAAAAACTCGAAAAACCGGTTTTTTCAAATTTGAAAGCCGGCTTTTCTCAATCGACGAAAAACCCGGTTTTTCCGGTTTTTTCGGTTTCGGTGAAACCGGTTTTGTGACCCCTATTCGCGGTTGAGTTCACATTCCCGTTCTCGTCCCCAACCCTTATTCTCACTCCTGCTCTTATGGTACTGATTTTAAGTAACATAGCTCCCTCGTTCGAGCTACTGAGGTGAAAAATGTTTATCTCGCTCGCTTCTATAGTACATTGTGCAACGAGGGGGGTAAGTGGAATATTGGATACGAGGGTGGTAATTCCCGACAGCCGCAGGCTGGAGGGAATTAAAGACCCGAGTTTGCAATATTCTTATCCCCGGAATTACACACAATGTTTTTCATCACACTTGCGCAGAAAAAACTAAATTTTAAGCGATATGCTTAATTTGCTCGATTTGCTTTAGAAAACACCCAAATTACACGTGCCTTTAAAAAACAAGGAGTTCCCTCAATTCCTCACGGATCCCATCATCAGATCAGAACCAAATTAAAATGGGACCAACTTGGAGATAACTCGTTTCAAACAAAAAAAGAATTACTCAACTCGGACCACGGGTATCGGAATAATCGGTGAAAATACATAAATATATTATAGCCACAACCGAATACAGAACCTCCTCCTATGAAATTGAAGTCGTTTAATTAAAAGTACCATAGTCTTTGATTATATTAAGCAGGTTTCGCACGATCTTATACGACTCTATCCTATAGCGTGAAATGATGCTGACCGGGTCATGTAGACGCAGCCCGCAGCTATATTAATTCGCACTTTACGTTTTTCTTAGTGGATACATGTTTTAAAAAACAATACAGTAATAACTCCCCGTTCGCTAAAACACGACATTAATAGTTTAAAAAAATTAAATTTGAGTTGAATAGGTCCCGTACAATTTTTGCTACAATAAGGTGAACATTTCCGAGCATATTGGATTGGAGAAAATAATGTTTCGCAAACAACTCTATTAACACTGCGCCGCGCCGAGCTGCACGGTCCAAACGCGTCTTATGGTTCGGCGGTGATACGTATAATCGTAATTACTAACGATCACTTAGGCCCTCAGCACACGAGGCGTCAGCGTAAGCGTCGCGTAATCGTATCATAAAAACGTTACGAGTAGAGACGCGTAGAGTTCTGGGCACCAAGCGTAATAGTTTTACAAGTGAAATCTCATTTGTTGAATCGGCGGTCTTCGGCGGATGTATTGACGATCTTACTTTCTCATCAGATAAAGAAGATTTTTTATTATTTGATCCCATCAAAAACATTTTCATGTGAAATGTAACCAAGACGAAACCATAAGGCTCGCACTGTCAAAAAGTTATCATATCTCTTGTAGAGCCAAGCATCTAACTCTACAAGCCCTAACTTCACAAACTACACCCTAGTCAACATACTCGTATATGGCTTGGCCGACTCGCCTCGATTTCACTTCTGTTTAATAATAATTGATGACGAACAACTATCGGAAATATATTCTGAAGGACGGTACGGTCGACATTTGTCGGGCATGCCGCCGTCCCCGGAGAGCCACTCAGGCATATAATACAATACAATACAATACAAATCCTCTTTATTGCACAACCTCTGAAAAAATGTACATGGAAACACATATAATACATGAAGATAGAGGTAAACAAGGCGGCCTTATCGCTACAGAGCGATCTCTTCCCGACAACCTTTAGGTAGTGGAGAAATGAAACTTAATTTAACTAATTAGGAGGTGCAAAAAAACTAAATAGCAAACTAAATAAAATACCCTTAAAATTTTAAGTCTACAACAGTAAGACAATACATATACATACATACTACTTACATAATTATATACCTACATATATGTATACAATACTATATAATTCTTGCCAAAAGTGATAACGAGTAACGCGGACAGAAACACTAAGGAAGGGACAGTAATAGTCTTTAAGATGGGATTTGAAAACAGCAAGGGATTGAGCGCGTCTTAGTTCGACAGGAAGAGAGTTCCATAACCGAACAGCCCGAAAAGTGAATGGGCAATTATAAAATTTTGTGGAGGAAGGAGGGACAGAAAGAAGCATATTGTAAATAATTTCCGTTTGTTCTCATTTTGCTAACGGTGAGTACTTGCACAGACATAATCTCGTAGCCAGGATTTTTCACCAGCAACTTGCTTTTCTATACGGCCTTGTGGACCGCGAAGTACCGTGCTACAAGTACTCACATGCGCCAGTTCTCGAGGCTTCCTAAACGCCAAAGATCTCCACAACCGCGAGGTGTGCAATCTCAGGAATTATTTCGTGTGGGATGGTGGCAGTAGACAGGAACCTCACGCCGCTTTCCTTGGCAAACGAGAACTAGCGCAAACATGTGGTACTAAGTACTGCGAATCGCAAAGCGGCATGGGAGAGTAAGGTGCTACACGGGCGGTTCTACAAGGCCCTCACGGGACCCGACGTGGACGTGCTCGCGTTGGTGAACTGGTTACGATTCGGGGACCTCTTCGGAGAAACCGAGGGTCTTGCCTGTGCAATTGCGGATGAAGTTATGATGACGAACAACTACCGGAAATATATCCTGAAGATCGATACGGTCGACATTTGTCGGGCATGCCGCCGTCCCGGAGTCACTCAGGCATATCTTTTCCGGTTGTTCTCATCTTGCTAACGGCGAATACTTGCAGAGACATAATCTCATAGCCAGGATTATTCACCAGCAACATGCTCTTCTATACGGCCTCTTGGACCGCAAAGTACCGTACTACAACTACTACAAGTACTCACCTGCACCAGTTATCGAAAATGGTCGTACTTCGCTCTATTGGGATTGATCTATTATCACTGAGAGGACTATTGTAGCCAATAAGCCTAACATCGTGATAATAGATCCATCGCAACGCCGGGTTGTGCTCGTCGACATCACCATCCCCCATGATGAGAATCTCGTGAAAGCCGAGAAAGACAAGTCCAGTAAGTACCTAGACTTGGCTCACGAGATAACCGCCATGTGAGATGTTGATTCGACGATTTCGTTTCAACATTGCCCCGATAGTCGTTTCAGCGAATGGTCTGATAGTGAAGAGTCTCGACCAACACCTTGAGACACTCTCGCTAGGTTGTTGGATCATGGGTCAGATGCAGAAGGCGGTGATCTTGGACACGGCGCGGTTAGTCCGGCGGTTCCTCTCTCTGCAGCCCTGACCACCGGCAGGTTGGGCCCTGCCCCGCTGCTGGCGGCACCCTTTTATACTCATATTATAAATAGCCTAATCTAAGATTTTAAATGAATAAAAAGTAATAATAAAAGCATTTATTACGGTAATAAAACCAATACAGTGCAATACACTACTAAATACATGATATAAGCAAAATTATTAAAAATAAAAAATAATGATGAACTTACACTATTAAAAATAATTAAGCAATACATTTAAAGCATTGTCAAATTATAACATCACTAATAAGAATAAAAAAAGAATAAAATTAAAATGTCAAGTCAATAATAATTTCAAATTGCAACGTGATAATAATAATGCCCCAATTTAGAATGTCGTGATTTAAAATGCAATAATTTAATTTAGTTTATTTTTGTTCGCTTATGACAATCTTTCATCCCCTAATTTAAAGGGTGCGGGGTGATTTACTATTAATAATCCTGAAATACGTATCTATATTTTTTTACTGGTTCCCCTTACAAGCTTCAACCCCTTTTTCCCCCTAACGCCCCATTCCTCCCCCTTTTCAACCTTACAGGGTGATTTCGGGGTTGAAAACTATTCTATATTCTTCCCCATAACAAAAACAATTTACATACCAAATTTCAACTAAATTGGTTCAATAGTTATTGTTTCCTCATACAAAATTCCACCCCCTTGACACCCCTTAGGGGCAAAAAAATTTAAGTTTTTGTATATTTGTTGTTGTTTATATACATATGCTACCCTACTTACCAAATTTCAGCTTCCTAGGACTTCAGGAAGTACCCTAAGGGTTTTGATGATCATCAGTGAGTGAGTGAGTCAGTGACGGAATCGGGGTATTTTAAATATGAATAAAATCTAAAGCATGAGAGCTATGCAAATGTATTTTTTTATGCTTAATAAGTCGACTATTGACATTATTATATCTCGAGAATTTTATTTATCTGGTATAACCCCAACCCAAGTTATGAGGGTTGAAAAAAACGACGAAGCGCTTCGAGAATAGAGGTAGTGCCCTTGCGCTTCGCTTTGCTCATCTTCGCGGGGGCAATACCGTGCCCCCAGATTAGACATGTGCGCCGCGCCGCCGCCACCGCCTATTTTTCCACGCCGCCGCCGCTGATAAATTTGACCGGCGTACAATCGGCGTGGAAATTATTGATAAGTACTTATTTTGTCTTATTGTATGTTACGTAGTGAGTAGATAGTGTCAGAGGTAAAATTTAGTCATGCCTATGTTTTTTCACTTATTATTTGCCAGGGAAATAAATTGGCATAATTTTTGTCGTTGCGATGGTAGCTGCGATAATGATTTACCGTTAAATGAAAACAAGATCTAATTACACACGATAAATTCATAGGAATTTATATGGTGATAATTCGTTTTATATCGCATTAATAAAAAAATAACACTTATTCAATCAAAATGATTAAAGTCAGCTTAAAGCATCATAACTAGACGTGCGCGCCGCCGCGGCGCGCCGCCGCCATAAGGAGTCAGCGCGCCGCCGCCGCCGCCGGTAGTTTAAAATTCGCGCCGAGACAAAACCCGCAAGAGAGTACAAGTTTAAAATCAATGGACATAAAGCGCGTGCGACGCGTGCCGTGGAGCACAGCGAGCGCCGGAAAACTCGCGTCCAAGCTCAAAAGCTCGCCGTTCGTACGCCTGCCTCCGAGTAGCTTTAGCGTTCCGTTTTTTTTAATTCGTTGTATGAATCTGTGTATGTAGGCTGCTCTGCTGGCAGACTAGAATCCCTTGAGTCAAACTCAAAGCTAGTCCAGAACTGTAAAACAAACCTCAATGCACTGGCTTACTCCAACAAATTCATACTTAGATGGGTACCAGGGCACTCCGACATTAACGGAAACGAACAAGCGGACGAACTTGCTAGAAAGGGCGCAGACACACCCCTGGTCGGCCCAGAACCGTTATGTGGAATCACAAAACGGGATGCTTGTTCTCTGCTCAGCAATTTAGAAAAAGTCAGGGCAAACGATTGGTGGAAGTTCGTAAAAGGACAAGAACACTCGAAAGCTCTAATCAAAGGGTTTAACAGTAAAACTGCTAGGGAGCTTCTATGGCTCAAAAGACACAAAGCCTGCGCGGTGACCAGAATTTTGACTGGACACTGTAAGTTGAACAAACACATGTTTCAAATTGGAAAGAAACAAGACGCGACATGCAGGTTCTGCCATGAGTCAGAGGAGACTGCAATGCACATTCTCTGCTCCTGTGGACCACTAATGTCAAAAAGAAGTACCCACTTAGGGCGGCACGTATTGCAACCCTATGAGGTACAAAACATTACGGCCCAAAGAATCTGGAATTTGCTAGATTCAACGGGCATCAGTAAGGAGCTTTAAATGGCTGTCACAATAGATCACTACCTGGTTGACGTGGCACTCAAAGGCCCAAAAAACCCCAATAATAATAAATGTAGTATTGAGTTGTTTGTATCTGTTAGTTACTGTGTTACAGCGAACATGACATCAAAAGCGGATATTGAAAAAAATAAGTTAAATAGACTTTCGGTAGCAATAAATTTTACCTCAAAAACAAAAGTTGACCTCTATCTGACTGCTAACGAATTAACTCCAGCTGGTTTCTTGGCAGAATATGCCAAAGAAGTAATCCCTTACTACGAACATAATAAAACCATTATTACACCAGGGTCAAAAGGAAGAAGCGAGTACAAGTAAAGTTTCAATACTTTCCCAACTCTCGCGCAAATACAGCATGCAACACAGTTCTCATGGTTCCGGCTTCGATGATGCTGTTGACCAGGAAGCTTGGAAATACCTAGCTACTGCTGATCCTGCGGAACTTGAAGACGGGGACATCTTGACCTACTGGCAAACCAGACAATCTGCCTAACAGAGTTTATCGTCATTAGCACAGGCTCTGTTATGCATTCCAGCAACTAGCACTCCGAGCGAAAGAGTGTTTTCGGTTGCTGGATTGCTTTTAACAGCCAAAAGGTCCCGGCTGAGTCCATTTAGGGTGAAACAAATAATTTCTGTGCACGACAACTATAAAAGTTGCAAACAAAATATTTCTGTCATGAAAAGTGATTGAGTCATCTTTTCAGTTCACTTAATAAAGTTCTTTCGTTTCAGCGTGGTTTTTCATTATACGTCTTAATATGCAAAGTTGAAAAATCCCACGCCGCCGGCGTTAGGCCGCCGCCGTGGACTTTTTCGTGGCGCGCCGCCGCCCTATTTTTTTCGACCGGCGCGCACGTCTAATCATAACATAATACATTTAAATCAATTATATAAGTAATAAAATTGCCAAGAACGGATCATCACTGAGCTTACAAAAAAATAAACAGAATTGAGCATTTATGTCACATAAGTTCACTACAAGAAGGGCTTAAAACACTTTTACGGAGTACCGGAAAATGGTCCTACTTTTCTCCAATATTTGCTCCAAATTAAGGAAATTATAACATTATTTAAAACTATTAATCATTAAATTTATTCTTATGAATTGATATTGAGAAGAACATATTATGAAGCAGGGGGTCCCTGGTTCAAATCCTTATAAGGGCATATATTTGTGTGTCGATCACTGATATTTGTTTCTGAGTTATGGATGTTTTCTATGTATTTAAGTAATTATCTGTATCTTTTTTATTATACTTAACGTCGTGTGGTACTCACAACACCTTATTGAGCTTACTGTGGGGTTAGGTAGGCTCAAACCGTTGTGTAAGATTGTCCCATAATATTTGTTTATTTACCTATCATATCCCTATCAGTAAATCAACATGAAATATTTAATTATATTTCTGAATCAATTAATAAATAGGAAAAGATATCCATGGTCTTGTGGGGTATCTTTGCCCCTACCTATAATACTATTAGGTATTGAGGGGCGCAAAGTCACCACACTGTGCGCCAAATTAATAGGTGCAGGCCTAAACAATAGAGACTAGATTATTACCAACGTAGCAATTCAAAAGATGTATTCATATTCGTTTACCTGAGCATATATAATAATACACAATAACATAGAAGTATTATATTTGAACATATTAGACGTTAAATAGTTTTAGGTATTACCGATTTACGGTATCTAATTAAAAAAATCTCAAGCAACTTATATTGTCCATCATTGGGCTCGTCTTTCAAATCTTTGGATAGTCGCTCGGAGTACGTAGGACTGAAGACACGAGGGTTTTTCCCTGCAAGTGATGAATCAACTTGCCAGAGACGTTTAGTTTCGAAAACGACGACAAGTTAGTTTTGATCTCACAAACATTTCTTACATTTGTGAACAAATATAGTGCGTAGTGCATCATTATTTAGTAACGTTTATTTATTTGACAAAATCAAATGACTGGTGAGGCGACACTATGGCAAAAGCCAGTACAGAAACCCAGGGGACCAGGAAAGCCCTTAATGCAAGTCAGTTATACCTATCCTATATTCATTGAAAATTCCATTTTACTTACAGCGTGTTTAAATCTACGTAGTCCATTTACTATCAACCTGGTTGATCTAATTTTCAAGAAAAACTACAAATTAATTATTTTTCTTAAGGAACCTGAAAGTCACGGTCACGCCGATTTCACGCCGATCATTTTGCCATAGACGCACATGTCTAGTTGTCTACCCCAGATTATGTAAATTATTATACTACTGTATTACGGCTACGCCTGTCGTAATGTTAACAGAAATCTCATTTACTACGCTATGACGACGCTTCGTGTGCGGACTTCTTTAAACTTGTACGTGCTCGTAACGCTCTCTTTTTACGCGCGTATTATGATACGCTTACGCGCCTCTTACGCTTACGCGCCGTGTGCTGGGGGCCTTAATCCATTGCCTTCTTAACTTATTTTGATCCTTTAAATAATCAAAAAGGTATATTTTTGATGATTTAAATGTATGTTTCAGATTGAAAAGGGTAAATTTGCTGATCTCCTTAAAACACTAACATACCTAGATAGAAAATACGATGCTTTTAAAGATTTGGGAGTCGACAAATTTTTGTATGGTCTCGGCTTGCTCGTAACAAGGGAAAACAGAGGGCGCAAACTGGGCGCCAAGCTACTGGCTGTAAGGTAATTGAGGTCTTGCAAGTTTCCCCTCGTTTTGGATTTGTCATCGCAGTAAGCTAATATGTTTTCGTTTTCTAGATTACCAATGTGCCAAAGATTTGGATTGACAGCAACGTCAACTTTGTTTACTGGTAACGCCTCGCAGAAGTTGGCAGCACAGTGTGGCTTTCGAACAGACTTAGAAGTTACCCTCGGCGAACTCGCAGAAAATGGTTTACCGTATCCCAAAGGCGACGAGAGGTCTATTAAAATAATGTCAAAAAAATATTTATAAAAATATACTAACAGTAAATATTGCTATGTCTGTATTTTCATTATTGTATTATGAACTAATAAAAGATATATCACAGTACCTAAACTATTAATTGTTTCTGATAAAACCAAACTTTAAATACTAAAAAGAGTGAAATCTACCGTTGCATCATTTAAAGGTCCCTTTTTAGGGTTCCGTAGCCAAATGGCAAAAAACGGAACCCTTATAGATTCGTCATGTCCGTCTGTCTGTCCGTTTATTTTAGTTTATCGTAAATAACCTGTAAACGCATATAAACGTATAGCAAAAAAAAACTTACACGCAATTATTCTATATAAAATCGATATTAAAAAAGATAATCAAGCGGAAAAGTTAATTATAATCAATTCTATGGTAAGTTTATTCTACATTTTCGTAAATAACGCGTAAACGGAAACCAATAGCAAAACATGTTGTTCAACGCAAATAATCTACACAAATCCTTCTACAAAAAAGATTAAGTTTGTTTAATGCAAATTTGATATTTAAAAAGATATTAAAGAGGGTAAGTTAATTAAAATCAATGCTAAGGTTTATTTGCTATAGTTCTTCGTAAATAATTTGTAGTCTGACCCATAGTTAAAAAAATTATACATAAATATTCATCATAAAATTTTCTACAAAAGAAACATGTGGAACACTTTTCGCTAGGATCACTATTTAAAAAGATACTAAAGCGATGTAGAAACAGCGCGCCAAGCAGGACGTTTTGGAAACTCAAAATCCCATACAAAATGAAACAGACGCGTACGTCACGTCACGCTATCGAATAAATTTACACTAGGGGTTCAGATGTTAAAGGGCGAAAGTTCATTATACTTAAACAATTCTACACATTGTTTAAGTTTCCCGCTTGATTTTTGAGGGATACTCATACTTATAGGATCAATATTTTGCGAGATATGTATGACTTTTATTGAAAAAAAAGAGAAAAAATATATTTCAAGTCAAGAGTAGGTATTAATCAGCAAAAGCAATTAGAAAACTTTTATTTCTTTATTTATTTAATCTTTATTGCACAAAAAAAAATACTATCGTACAAAAGATGGACTTACAAGGCATTTTCTACCAGTCAACCTTTGGAAAAAAACAGATAATTTGTAGGCGGTGCACCATCATTTGTTGTAATTACAAAACAAAGAACGTTTAATTACACAACTCATTTATTTGTGGCATGAGTTCGAATATTTGTTCCTGAGTCATGGGTGTTTACTACGAATTAAAGTATCTAAATATATATTTCCTTGGCTAAGTACCTACAGCGCAAGCCTTATTAAGCCCATTGTTGGACTTAAGTAGTTAATTTGTAATTTCTTATAATATTTATTTATACAACGAAGTATATACAAGAAATATATAGGCATAATACACACATATACTATAAGTATATTATAAATAACATATACATTCACATATATGAGAAATCCGGATCCCTTTGTTTGACATAATTATTGAAAGTCATAATGTAATGATAGTCATATTATCATTAGTCATAACTCTGAAACCGTTAACTTTTCAGGAATTTCCTTAGATTATCCTATAGATTGGTTAGGTTAGGTTAGGTTTGTTTTATGGCAATCCTGAAAAGTTAAGAAATACATCAAAAACGCAGCTTTTCTGAAGAAAATTCTAGAAAGTCTTAAGATCATCCATTCAAAGACCAAATTGATGGTAGTAGACAGGGCTAACTTACTCCCAGTTACCGACGCACTCGGCGATTACAAAAAAGCGAGCTGATAACCAGTGCCGGTGGTTGCACCGCCGAGATAAGTTCTATGGCTAACCTTGACAAGATATGTAAGAACAGAGGTATTTGGCGTGCTACTGAAGTGCGGTTGGTACGAGCTCTCGTCTTTTCAATATTCCAGTATGGTGCCGAAACGTGGAGCCTTAAAACTTGGTGTTAACGAAGACTGCTGCTTATACCTTGGACAGCTAGAAGAACAAACCCCTCCATTCTCAGAGAGCTCAATATCGCCACTCAGCTCTTCACAATATGTTTTGGGTGAGCCCTTAGATTCTTCGGACATATTATGCAGTTTCCAACGCATGATGTGGAGAAACACATCAATTTAGGCCGAATGAATGGCAAACGTGCTCGAGTTGGAGCATGTGTGAAATGGTCGAACGCTATGAAGAGGTCTGCTGGCGGTAGTCTGCAGTCCACACGGCTTATCACCGCACGAAATAGAGACAAATTACATGTGGTCGCGATCCTCAGCAATGATAAAACGAGAAAGAAGATACATCTCAGTGAACTTGGTGCTTGTACGACAAGAAAAACAATTAAAAGGAAGGAAGGATTATTAGCAGGAAGCATCGGATCGAAGGTCATTGGGACAAAGTAACCCCTTAATGCAAGCTAGTCAGAGAAATCAAGTTATGATGCCTATCCTATATTCATTTACAAACCCTATTTTACTCACAGCTTATTCGAAAACATACGTAGTTCACTGTCCTGCAACTTGCTTGGCCAAATTGTTAAGAAAAACAACAAGTTAATGATTTTTTTTTTAATTTCACACCGAAAACACGCCGCCGCCGCCGATTTTTTGGCAAACGCCGCCGCCGATCATTTTTTAATCGGCGCACATGTCTATTCGAAACATTGTGCTAAATATACCTCAAATACATGAATTAAACCGTTTGAAATTTAGTAATAAGTCCATGTTTATTATAGTGGAGCGTGAGGCCTGTTGTAACAAAGGTAAGTTGTAACACTAAATTTTGACCTGGATTTTCACGTATTTTGTTTTTTTTTTTGCTGAAACTCCTTCTCATAACTCGATGCATAACGTTAAGCGCCAGTGTCCCGCCAGACATTGAAACCAAAGGATATACACACGTGCTCTTTTTCGGGCAAGTATCGTAATAAACACTGAAGAAAATTTTGATTTTACAATTAAAATAAGTTACTCGTAATTTCTACTTAATTAGGATCAGACTCGTCTATTTTAGTTTTTACAATTATACTGGTAAAACTGTTTTAATAGTTTTGATCACTTTTATCGTAGTTTATGTGACTACTACACAATAAAAGGCATTAAAATACACGAGTGTGGGTTTAAAAGACGAACGCTCACTTCGTTCGTCTTTTAAATAGCATCACAAGAGTCTTTTAATGCCTAATTATGTACAGTCAGTGTATGGAAAAACATGGAATCCGCATTTGAGAACATTACTGTTCAAATTCTCGGGACAATTAGCACACATACACAATTACGCCTACATTTAAATAAGACGATACGTTTACAGAACCTGTAATCAAAACTGATAAACGAAATAATAGTCATCTCTATTACACTGTGTACATAACACAACTAAGTGTAGATGAAATGCATATAATGTCAATAACTACCAATCAGCGACATTAATTCGCTAATAACCTTCTTCCTGGCAGCTAAGAGTTCGCGGTTCATATTTTGATTAGAATATGACGTGGACAGAGATAGGTTTATGCCATAATAGTTTGAAGAACCAGTCAAATAATCCACGTAAGTATGTCACAAGTGTCAATTTGGTTGAAGCAGAATCTTCTGACTTTAAACACAGCAAAAACCAAATTCCTGTTTCCATAAGACTTCAGCTTCTGCACCAAAACAACAGCGAGATATTAAAGTCCATAATCGTAACTGTATTAATGCCCCGGTTCCAAATTGCACTTGTGACCACATGTCACGAACAAAAACAGTGAGGTACCTTGGAATTATGATAGACGAAAATTTAAACTTCAGAGAGCAAGTTTCCGCGGTTTCAGGTCGGGTCCGAAAGCTGATACATACAATAAGATTGCTGCGAGAATCAGCCGATTTTTCACTGTTGAAAGCTATATACTTAGCTCTTGGGCAGTCAATTATCAACTACTGCATACTTGCCTGGGGAGGTTTAACCTCCTCTGTTATTCTAAAACTAGAAAGAGCTCAAAGAGCGGTGCTGAAGGTCGCTTTGAAGAAAACAATTAGCAGGGGTCGGACAAAAAGTGCGGATGACGTAAAAATGACGTAATCTTGCACACAGGATGATGTTTGAGTTTGTATTTAAACTTCCGTGTGACATGTAGTAACAAAGTAGTATTAATGAAGTAACAAAATAATCGTAAATAAATCCATGGAATTAATAATACAGGTGGTAGGGTGATGTAGTGAATAAAATAAATTTCACGAAACTTGTTACCAATAGGTATAATTATTTGAAATTAGTTAGAACAAGTCTGGATCGGGACTGGTGGCGTTCTCTCGTTTCGGAGGCCAAGATTCTTTTTGGATCGCTGAGCCAAAGCAGTTAGTTAGTTAGTTAGAACAAGTCTGTGGGATTGCCACAATATTCGAGTAAAGATGACATTTTAGAGCGTTTTCTTATACATTAGTAAATATAAATTTAAGCTAAATATAATCGTGAAGATACAATAGCTAAACAATAACGAAGTCAATTTATTGTTCATCTGATTGACAATGTGTCAGTCAAAAACGTACTTACTCATTTCAAGTGGCGATATCTACGGAAGGTGGAGATAAGGAATGGAATCTCCATATACCAAAAAGTGTCATCAAAAAACCTTAAATAGGTGGCGCTACAATACCTAGAATACTTGAAAAGAAAATCAAATCATAGACAGCGCACTTCACTCCGTCAATAACGCCTAGGTTCTTAGCTACTCTAGCGCTACTCTGGAGAGATTTGGAACTATTATTTATAGCTGACCACTGGACACTTTTGCATAAGTTCTGCCTATGGAGATTGCGTTCCTTAACTCTACCTTCCATAGCGATATCGTTTAATAAAGAGGTTGATAAATGATAAGTGATAATTGTTTATGAAAATCAAATATACTATTTGAAATCATCCTATAAGTGGTTTGACGTCATCCGCACTTTTTGTCCGACCCCTGACAATTAGGTATCCTACGAGCGATCTATACAATGACGCCCAGGTGCTCAGCGTTCGGAAGCTCTACTTAATAAGGGTGGCGTTGCACGTACATAGAAAAGTCCTTAGCTCATCCAATTACAACACATTACTTAAAAATCGTATTTTTAAAATTCCTGTTACAGCTGTTAAAACTACATTTGCACGCCATTTCCCAATCTTCCTATTGGGACCGTGCGAAGTACATGGTGGGGGTAAGTAAAGCGATCCCAGCGCATAAGGTGGTAAAAATTTGAACTAACTGCGTATAGCGTCTTTAACATTTCGTACAATTATATGGCTCGAAATGAAACTTTGATTTACGATTACTCCTGAAATATTCATTTAAATTGAATGGTGTAAGGGACCATTGTAATCTGTATGAAATGCTTAATATAACTAACGTATTTATTTTGATAATTGTTAATAATGTATCCATGTAAATAGCTTTGCAAATGCCACATATTACGTGATCTTTTTCTAGAAGTTAAGAATGGATATAGTAAGTTATCCTTAAAAGATAGACATTTAACATCGCGGACTTTTTTGTAGACCTATGAATGAGAAACAACCCCACCATACATTGTGTTGTTATAACTCAAACGGATTAGGCAGCGTTTTCGATTAAAGCTCCTAGCCAGCGTGATTTTTTCCGACAAAATCGTTATATTTCAAACAATTTACACAAAACCTGAACAAGTTATATACTTAAGCCTTCCTCAAGAATCACTCTATTGATAGATGAAAGTCGTATGAAAATCCGTTCAGTAGTTTTTAGTTTTGGAGTAGTTTTATAAAATGTAGTTAATTGACATTTTCCCCTAGACTTGCGGACACTAGGTTGCGTGACAGTCGTGCACGCTCCCAATATCCCCGAATTTACAATCGACTTGTTAGGTTATATGAATTTAAAGAACACTCCATTTTCGAGGCAAAAAAAGTGTTATCAAAGAACTTAATGCAGCTCTCATATGTAGACACAGAAAAGGTAATCAAGATACCATATTGAATAAACTCACTCACAATAACCACACACACACTCCACCCACGCACACATACTCTCACACACACACACGCACGCACGCACGCACGCACGCACGCAAGCACGCACGCACGCACGCACGCACGCACGCACGCACGCACGCACGCACGCTCACACGCACGCTCACACGCACGCACACACGCACGCACACACGCACGCACACACACACGCGCACACACACACAGACACAGACACAGACACAGACACAGACACACACATGACACGTTTCGTGTTATTATATTATAAATCTTAATTTACGAAGATTATTTTTTGTTACTAATGGTAAAAATAATTTATGTTTAAACTTTTTGTTTCTCGATCTTTTCTTTTTTGACTCACTGTAAACTGTACCTCTGTAAATTCCATTCACCACCGTTTCTTTTTCAATTGTTTACTCTAAATAATTGTATATTATTATTTTCAATTGTAGTATTGTTTTTTTTTTACTTGTAAACCGTATTATGTCCACCACAGGACAGGCTATGCCTAGTGTGGAGGCCAGCATAAATGTAATACTGTTATTATTTTATTTCTGAAATAAAACATTTGTATTTGAAAAAAAAAAAAAGTAAGTATAATAATTTTGTGCAGATTAAAAGATGACTAGTTAAAATGTTGTTATGAAATGAGCAACTAACCCAACATATTCATATTCATTGATGTGTTAACATATTCCGCTATAATAAGTATTTTTATGCCTTGATAAATTTTATAATCAATCTGTATGGCAGAGCGTAGTCATGTTCAAGTACATCCAGCATAATTTACATGGATACACGAATCGGGTCAAAAATATTTGAAAAGGCGGAGCGAAAATAAAGGCTCATCCCCACTTTCAGTTCCAACAGAAGTATTTTTTTTGGAAATGGTGACCTCTGCGTGCGTTGTCTAAATACAAGACGGAGGAATAATTTCTGGGCAACTGCAAGTGAAAATGTACAACGGGAGAAAGATTCGACAAAAACTCTTAGCCATATTGAAATGACAGCAGAGAGTGGATTCAAATGATCCAAATTTTCACATATTGTGTCTATTTGTTAAACAAATTAATTGAAAGAGTGGCAGAAAAAATATCTACATATACTACATACCTATAGGAAACCGGATATGGTGATCTCACGGGTTGGTTGTCACAGAACGGCCGTAACAAACCATTAAACTATAATAAATAAATTAAACGAACAGCGGTTTTATTAAACTGTGTAAACCCGGCCTTTTTTGAGTTTTTTGACAAGTTGAAATATTCATCTTTGAAATCAATAAAACATATTATAGATCTCTTGCCAGGCATCCAATCAATTTCATGTCTCTCTAATTGGACAGCTTTTTTCATAGTTCGCTGCGAATACCATCTTGTGCGAATCGGATTGTAAAGTATAACAAATACTACAATGTAAAATGACAATACCAAAATTAATTATTAGTTTGAAATTACTAGGTACTTTTTTATAGCTCTATCCCATGAAAGATAAAAGGAAAATACTAATCTGTAAGAAGGAATTTATTACAATATAGAAAATATCGAAATCAAACATAAGTTAATAACATAATCTACTTCATTTGGCATAACATCATCCCTATTATCCTCGTAATCTAAAAAGGCGTATGTTGTTATGAAAGTCGTATGCAGTTACGTTTTAAATTAGCATGGTAATATTGAAAAAATGTCGTTATATTTATTCCAAATTTTACTGAAGTTATCTGTTTACTTACACGTGAAATGTGATCCTACTATCCTTGGAATGATCAGAATAACTTCTGCACCACTTCACGACACATGAAGACATTTTTAATTATATAAAAACGTTGTTTTTATAAACCGATTTAGCCATCTATTTGCCAATTGAGTCGTTTGTAAGCCCTGCCTACCTTAGGGTAGTTTACGTTGGGCTATAATTGAGCGGTCAGAATGGTTCCATGTTTTATTTCCGTTCACTGTGTACAGTTACATACACTATGTAATCTACACATATATTATAAACTTTCTATGATATATTCACTAACCCAAATTACAGAGCATCGTTGCTCTCTTGGCGGAACTCGCGGATATGTGGTGGCGTCACCGAAATATTTTTATCGCTCATTTTACACGAAACTTTTGCTATAGTTACTTTAAAAACAACAAAACATATTCATTTTATACTTAAAACTAATTAAAAGATAAACTGTACGTCAAATGGCGGCAAATGAAAACTTTGTCACACTAAACTAACATGCGAGTAATGTCAAAATTGTATGCAATTGACATTTCGTTTCCAGCAAAAAGGCATCTCGACTGATATTAGAATAGAGGTCAAATGGAATTGGTTTTTTTTCAGAGATATTCCAAATTTGAACTCCTAACCAAATCGATTTTGATGTAAGTAGTTATGAAGCAATTACAACATCATCACAGATAAGAAATGTGTTGTAACAAAACAGTTTATCGTAATGTTGGCCATTATTTACGGATTTTGAAGGCATCATAGAAGATTTATGTTATGTGTGTAGATAAAAGTAGTTTACTGAAGCACTAATTGGCACATAATTATTTATTAAATCACGCTATATTTATTACTATTGAATTGTAACAACATTTTGGTGGTAACTACTGGGATTTTTTTCCCATTAGTTACCAGTGGTAAAAGGTGGGAAATAATTCCCAGTAGTTAAGTTACCTCTGGCAACAACTTGGTGGTAACTAGTAGGAATAACCCCTTCTTGTTGACCCGTTTTTTTAATGTTATTCAATGGGTTATAAAATATCCACCATGTGATCAGATATTTGTAGATATAATTTATTTTTACAGATGCAATAGTCGTCTGATGCTTTAGATTGCATTTTATTAGCAATAAATGATGATATCTGTGGGTTTACATGTTCTATTTATATTAAAATCCACATTTTTTTTAAAGGTAGGTAACTAGTTTGTCGAGGGATTGGCATTGTATCAAATGTGATACATATGATCTTCCGAAACTGGAAAATCCTGGATGTTTTTCCTTATTTTTAATAGTCTACTATGCTATGCTGAGTAAGTGACAAAAAACAAATGTAAGGTATTTTGGGCCTTGCCAAGATAAGGGTTAAGGAGTTTCAATTTACATGAGCTAAGGGCGCACTTAAATAACATTTTATTATAATTAAATGTCGACGTGTCCGCGCGGGTTTTTAGCCCCACCATACATTACTTACACTAAATAAAAATAAATATTTTTTTTCTACAGAAGACTAGAGTCTAGTCACTAGACTAACCACTGAAAATCCAAGAGTTTCCTGCTTACTCTTTTTAACCGACTTCAAGATTTCAAAAGGAGGAAGTTATCAATTAGGGTATGTTTTTTTTAAAATGTTTATTACTCCATAACCCCGTCATTTCTGAACCGATTTTGAAATATTTTTTTTTGTTTGAATTTATATATATATGTTACTGTAAAAGCCCGAAGTACGGTAAAACCTAGGATATACCGGTAAGACCTAGGTTTTACCGATGCCGATCGGTAAAAGCCCGAAATGTGAAATAATTATTGTTCACTTCGGGCTTTTACCGACATGGATTTGGTAAATCCTAGGTCTTACCACGACGACCGGTAAAGGTTGAATCATGCACTGGTTCTTGACATTATTAGATGAAAATCTTGTATCAGTGTAAGGGGCGTTACATGTAGCGCCATTTAGAGTGATGCTTCGTATCGTTTCGGCTATTTTACTAGTCATATAGATCTAGGTCTTTCAGTTTTGCTGGTGAGGTGAGAGTGAACTCTACTCACTGCAAATTCGAACGCCCGTGAGCAGGTATGTAGAAGTCCTGAGAGCAGAGTAATGTACAGTGTGTCACATACCCTTTGTAAGCAATATGCCCAGTTGGTGGAAATTTTCGGACTAGCTAGCCGCTGTAATGGGTAACAGAAACGCGTTCCGTCTGTGCTTCGCTTTCCAGATAACTAGGGTGCTCTGCATAATGCAGAGATTATCGTATCGCGAAATGAGAAATTTGCTCTATTAAGTTTAAAATATTGTTTCGAGACCAGGTCGCTTTACTAATATCAATAAAACACACATACGCATTTAATTTGAGCAAAAAAAGGAACATTATCCTGATAAATAAGTATGTTTCCTTCAATAAGCGGACAAAGAAAGTGCCGAGAAACGTCAACAGGTCGGTCGGGCTGCCGAGGGGCGTCGCAGATAGAATGCCGCAAGCGATCCCATGACGCTCCCCTAACGGCAAAAAGGATGAGACAGCGCAGGGGATGTTAGTGGGTATTCTCCTCCACTTCCTTTGGCTAACAGAGGGAGTAACGGGAGGAGCGAGTCCCACATACCACCCCCCAATGGGCTTCCCCAGCCCGGGGTGAGATCCGTAAATGCATTTACCACTGCGTCAAAAAAAAAAAGAGGACAGGGAGAACACGCTTATCATTCATGCTGTTGCTTTCTAGAATAACTACCCCGCGTGACCCTGACACGTGCAGAGCCGTTCCGTGTGGGCCCCCAATCCACTGGCTCTACGAGGGGGAGGAACTAGCTGTTGGCTAGGGCATATTGCCTACCTAGGGAGGAGACCCTCCCTCTCCGCCTACGCTGGAGCGGTAGCGCATCTGCACTATCTTCGCGCAACCGCTCCGCTGCTTCCTTTTGGGAAATCACGGTTTCGCAAAGGCCTCCACTTCCTACCATGTCCTCTTGCTGCGCAACATGGCCGACACGACGTCGTGCAGCGAGAGGTCCCCACTCGTAATTTCCGCTGCCACCACCATGTTTTGGCGTACCACAGCCCATCACCTGCACGATTCAAGTGTGTGCTGGGCCGTGTCATGGCAGATTGTCGTTGGCTCTCTCTTAATTTCATTGAGGTAATTAAGTAATTAGGTTTTCAATTTCAGGTATTGACCGAAGCAACCGTGTTCGGTTGTTACCTGCGTCAATCTCTAGCTGGGCACCCCGTGTTCTCTATCGAGCCACTGGTTGAATGACGGGAGGAGAACCCCTATATTGCGGACTTCATAGGAGGAATCCTCCAGGTCGCTCTTCCAGCGGTCCCTCAGTTTCTTGACAGCCTGTCGTTGCTCTCTCTTCACCTCCTCTGGGTCGAGGCGTTCTCCACGCGCTCTGGCCTCTGCTCTCATACGGTAATTTCCAGCTATCATTTTAGCTTCCAGCACCCAGGGTGGAGTGCCTGTCAGGGCTCATGCCACCGCGAAATACACCGTATGGTATGCCTTTATTATGCGCAAGGCCACCACCCTCAGCGGACGCCTTAGGAGAGGCTTGGCTTTAGCCAAGAGCCTGTCTGCCCAAATTCGTGCCCCGTATAAGGCCATGCTCCGAACAACGCCCACGTACAGGCGCCGACAAGAGGCTTTCAGCCCACCCACGTTTGGTAATAGCCGGCTAAGGGCTGAAGTAGCACCCACGATTCGCGGCGCTAACCTGAGGAAATACTGTTCAAAATTCCACCTCCGGTCAAGAACAAGACCCAGGTACTTCATGTGTGAATTGACCGGAACCCTCTCACCTGCAACAGCTATAGTTAAGCCCTTCCAGGTCCCTCGAAGACAATTGCTTCAGTCTTCGGGAGGGACACATTCAATCCTAGGCGTTCGATGCGACCCACTGACATCTCTGTCGCTACCGCCGCTCTGAAAAAGTTATCTTCCATGTGCCTTCCCCGCACAGCCACCATGGTGTCGTCAGCATCGCAGATGGTGATCATGCAGGGAAGCTGGCCCCCCCCCCCTTATGGCCCAGTCATACCATATATTACCCCACAGCAGGGGGGTGTTCTCCCTGTCCCACCTTCCGTACTCCAGAGAGAGCCGCCGCGGCTTGTTGTTGAAAAATTGTAACTAAACCTACAGCAAAACCAGAACATTAGCAGTCAGCACTATGACTATTTTTAAGAAATACGAGTGTTAAATATATTATCAGTGGGAGCGGGACAGCAATAAACAGTGTAACGATGCACGTTATTCTAATCAAAGTAAGATTAGGTTATACTGTGCGCGACTGTACAATCGCGAGAGTAGTCTCAGCGTAGCAACAACGTTAGCAGTTTTGATCGCGCGGTACGTTCAGAGTACTCTGGCACTGATGCACTGCTGCCTTTAGGGTCCGGTCCTGTGCGGTTGCGTTCATGAGCTTTGCGCCGTGACATCAACGCGACGCGTCGGACAGGTCAAGTGTCTCCTTTTCTTACAGAATAAAATGTTAGGTATAAAAGTAAATAGTTTAGCACAACCTTTAATATGTAGAAAAGGACGTATTTAAGTTTCGTCTCGTACCCTGGGTATAAACAAAAAAAATATAAAAAAAACCGTTTATTTCAGATCACTGATCCATAAAGACTATTGGTATAAACTTAAAACTATGCTAATTAGGTACTAAGAGAAAAATAAAAATAAGAACTTATAACTAAACACTAAGATGTGTGGAGAGTAGGGGCGTAGGTTGCCATACTCTATTTCGCTCTCCCAATTGCCACCTCCACCCAAAACTTTATAACGGGACAGTCGAGGTGCTCGGCCAACACCTTGCCGACTGTTGCTGCTGCCGCGCACCCGTCTCACCATGGAGGCGATTCTTTTCCGCCTGATGGCAAAAAAGTCATCTATTCGCGCCTCAGCGAACATGCCGGACGCGCTGCAGTGCTTTGCCAGCCGCAACAGCATCCTCAAGATGTTATTATATTGAACGCGCAATGCGTTATAGGCTCGTTGTGTAAACTTCACCCACAGGCTGCACGTGTAGAAAGTCTGACAGTAAGCTCTAAAGAGCGTCAACTTAACTGATGTATTACACCGTGCGAACCTGCGGGCAAGCATATTGCCTCTCACTGCCGTCGCTCTTTTCTCCCTTTCCAGATCCAGATCGTCATTCAATTCAATTCAATTCAATTTATTTTTATTTCGGACCATGTCCATAGTGTTAGTATACATTCCCTTAATCCTATGTTAGTTCTTACAGTTCTACAGTCAGTTACAGTACAATTCAGTTGTAAGCATATGCCCCAGATATTTAAAGCGATCTACAACTTTTAAGGGTACGCCACACAACATGATCCTCGGCTCCGTAGACGGGTTATACTTACGAGCTTTGAATATAACAAGCTAACTTTGGGCCGTGTTGTATTTTAGACCATGCTGCCCGGCGTATTCCTCACAAATATTGATGAGCTGTCGTACCGCGTCAGCCGAAGGCCCCAGCAACGCCATGTCGTCAGCGTAACTTATATTGTTACAACACACATCACCTGTATGGCAACCGACATGTGCCCTGCTGAGTGCCTCGTTCAACTCGTTTACGTAGACGTTGAAAAGGAGAAGGGATGTTAGCCCTCCCTGTCTCGCTTCACATTGTAGTTTGTACTCGTCAGACTCCTCTCCCGCCCATCTCACTCGGTTGACCTGGCTGTTGTACCAATGTTTAAGCAACGCGACATATTCAATGGAATCTCCCGTTTTTAGAAGCTTGTCGTACACAACCAGGTCAAACGCCTTTGACAAGTCCAGAAAGCACGCATAGATCGGCGTGTTCCTGTCCTTGTAGTACCTGACAGCTTGCTTAAGACACAAAATCGCACTTTCGGTCGACAGCAGTCTTACATAATAGAGCTATAAGATTCCGGTTCAAATAACCCTTTAGCGGCGCGGTTCCTTTGTTCCGATCGGCCATACCAATAGTTCCTAGGGACGCAGAGGCCTCCTTTCGCATCCACATCAGCTGTCCACGGCGCTTAAAGACGTTCCTGGCTAACCAGGAGCGGCCCTCGGTACGACCAACTAGCATGACAGGGGAGTACCAACATACCACGGAACCAGACAGGCTTATTTCTCTCCCTTACGAACCACTACCATGACCAACGCTTGGCAAAAGGTTTTTACTTAAAATAAAATGATTTAATTTGATCACCCAGCCATAGTCGCTTCAACAGGCGAAAACTATTAATAGATACCAAATTTGTTTTTACTGTAAACTATACCTAAACCTTGGTACCTAGTCAAGATGCCAATCGTTCGCGATATGATAATTTCTGCATTATGCAGTGCACCCTAGTCATCTGGAAAGCGAAGCACAGACGGAACGCGTTTCTGTTACCCATTACAGCGGCTAGCTACAGCCCGAAAATTCCCACCAACTGGGCATATTGCTTACAAAGGGTATGTGACACACTGTACATTACTCTGCTCTCAGGACTTCTACATCCCTACTCATGGCGTTCCAATTTGCAGTGAGTAGAGTTCACTCTCACCTTCAGCAAAACCGAAAGACCTAGATCTATATGACTAGTAAAATAGTCGAAACAATACGAAGCATCACTCTAAATGGCGCTACATGTAACGCCCCTTACACTGATACAAGATTTTCATCTAATAATGTCAAGAACCAGTGGATGATTCAACCTTTACCGGTCAACGTGGTAAGACCTAGGATTTACCAAATCTATGTCGGTAAAAGCCCGAAGTGAACAATAATTATCTCACATTTCGGGCTTTTACCGATCGGCATCGGTAAAACCTAGGTCTTACCGGTATATCCTAGGTTTTACCGTACTTCGGGCTTTTACGGTAACATATATACAGATTAGTCCCGTTTTTGTCAAAACTCAGTTCTGATGATGGGATCCATGGGGAATCGACGGAACTCTTCAAATGTGAAAGGCATACATACAGTGATTTTTGTATTTTCTTTAACAAATCAAGCATTTACATTAAAAAAAGTGACATTTGATGAAGTGAAACTGCTGATGATGATCAGAATGGAACTCTTCAACGACGCATAGTACACGTATGGCGATTTGCCCTCTTCGCTGTGTTTGTTAAGTAAATTAGATCTTTAAGAATTTTTTTTGTCAAGTTCGAGTTCTGACGATGGGGTCCATGAGGAATCGAGGGAACTCTTCAAATGTGAATGGCATACATATAGTGATTTTAGTATTTTCTTTAACAAATCGAGTATTTACATTTAAAAAAGTGACATTTGATGAAGTGGAACTGCTGATGATGATCAAAATGGAACTCTTCAACCACGCATAGTACACGTTTGGTGATTTGTTCTCTTCGCTGTGTTTGTTAAGCAAATTAGATTTTCAAAACAATTTTTTGTCAAGTTCGAGTTATGACGATGGGGTCCATAAGGAATCGAGGGAAATCCTCAAATGTTAAAGGCATATTGTAGCAAAATTACTATATATGTATCAACATCTGTCGGTTTATTTTTGAACTTCTACAGTGACTAGCTGCCAGCTTGCTCAGTTCTCTTTCTGTTGTCTCTCTATGCGGTTTCATAATTCAGGCGTTGATGATTAGATGGCGCTGTATTACATTTAATTACAGACGGGTACAGTGACAAAAAAACATGTTACCTCCTTTTCTACATAACTAGGCGTAGAACGCTGTCTTTTTAATTTCATTGTATGAAATCCAAAATCAATAATAATCGTACTTTCACCGGTCTCCCTCATTGAAGTCAGTTTTTTTTTCTTAAAAATTATTTTCTTCTGGTTCTAAGTATAGTCCGGGCTTGCTCTTTATCTTTATCCACTTGTTTAGATTCGGTGTCGTAGTTTAATGAAGATCCTTTGCCATTCAATGGTTTGTTTGAAAGGTTATCTTCATCGCTGCTACTTGTAGTGTCATCATCCGGATTGCCGTGACTCTATAAAAAATACATAATTCTTTTGTCAAACATTTAATTTTTGATATATGTGTTTTATCGCCAGGCATTAACTTCATTGAGACGATTCTTATGTAACTTATAAATTATAAATGCTATTCCTTAATACTACTACTACTACTACTAGTATTAGTTGAATATGTACCTACCTCAAAATGACCTGTAAAACATTGACTTTTACCAATAAATTTCTTGTATCTTGTAATAAGAAAAAAGTAAAAATATGGAATATTACGCGAAACTCTACGCAGGGGGCGCCACTACCACAATCCATCAAAATCTAAGGTTCTACCGCGAAACAAGAAAATCGAAATTTCGTTATCTAACCTCTCTATTACTCTTGCATGTTCGAGCGATAAAGAGGCAGATAACTAAATTTCGGTCTTCACGTTTCCCGGTACACCCTTGTAAACCTTGATGCATCAATGTTATATTTTATTATCCGTGATGACTTGTCAATAAAACAGTTAAAGCACAGTTACGTATAAGTTACTCCTGTGGTTTTCGATAGGTGCTAGTGCTGCACTCTGGCGGCAGAATATTGCAGTAATACGCTATAATAATATAATTAAAGCTTAACCCTACGACAAACAGCAAAAGTGGAATAATAAGTGTGAAGAAGACACCTAACTACCAACCAAAGGTAAAGAAGAACGTTAATAGTACATTACGATACAAGTGCGAAAAATAGGAAATTCGAAACGAGTGGCGATAAACTAAAACACGACCGATGGGAGTGTTTTAAATCGACACGAGTTGCGAATTACCTACCTATTCGCGCATGTATCGTACAACGTTTTACAGTACATATGGCCCTTTAAATATTCGACACAGTAACGTAATATGCTAATTTTCGCACTAGTGCTATAAAGTAGCACTTTGATAAGTAACTATCAAAACATTTTTTTCGTATTTATAGCATATGACCAAAGAATCATACGGTACGAGTGACAACGACGTCAGCCCTCATGCGTTTGCCCGCGTTCGGGTTGCACACTGTCACATCGCCCCCTGCGCTGTGCGCTAAAATGCATTTATATATCTAAATATTGCGTAATATGGTGCTTCTTTACCGCACTAGTGCGAAAATTAGCATATTACGTTACTGTGTCGAACATTTAAAGGGCCATATGTACTGTAAAACGTTGTACGATACATGTGCGAATAGGTAATTCGCAACTCGTGTCGATTTAAAACACTCCCATCAGTCGCGTTTTAATTTATCGCCACTCATTTCGAATTTCCTATTTTTCGCAATTGTATCGTAATGTACTATTGTGATACAAGTGTGCTAAGTTGGTCATTACACACGAGGCGATATTATGCGCGCGAGCTGCAAGCAAGCGCGCAATAAGAAAGCCGATGTGTGTAATGACCATAGCTCACGCGTTTCATACGACGTTTTTCAACACACTTGCGAGAAAAACAGAAACTTTCATATTAATCACTAGCGGAAGGCGCCGGCTCCCGCTAGTCCACGTTGTAAAATATACACGACCAATTTAAGAAGGCTCCGTTTCCATACATCATATCAGATCAGAAAATAATAATAAAGCACGAGTGTTATAATATACTGAAATAGCACGTGTATTTAATATCTAGGATTTTTGAGCCAAAAATCGGTGAAATTAAAACGCCGTTTTGAGCAAGTGTGTTGAAAAAGAAGTTATTAAATTTTATTATCTTGAAGATAAAAGACTATTCGAGGTTCTTGTCGTTTTGAAAATAAAACAATTTCAGATAAGAGCTAAGTAAGAATATGGTAAGTAACCATTACAATACCTAGTTGTGATGATCCTTTTCTCACCTGTGGAGGAATAGATTTACAACAAGCTGGCTGATTTAGCCACTTTCGACAGGTAGGCATAGCAGCAACTCGTGCTTGCAGTTCTTCTTGTCTACCCTCTTTGAGCAGTGCCAGATATTGCAGCAGTGATGTTGCCACTTCTGTAATTATAGTATTACGAGTAAGTTCTTTTATTACAAATCCAAGTTTACGGGGGAGATTTGACGAGCAACAACTACCATGTGTTCCCTTTTCTATCCACCAGATGGGTCCTAATCCATAAAGGTCAAAATTGACACAATTTGTATTATTATCATTACCCTACGGGATCTAGAAAGCATGTTTGTATGGAAATACCAGTAAACCCATTATATTAATTGAGTTATTTACAACATTGCTATTCAAATAGTGTTCAATAAAATACAATTTGCAAGCAATATACACCATCTTTTTTTATTTCCGTTAATTTCAAGGGTGCATTCCTGAGCTTAAATTAAGTTACTTTTATTTGAATTGTTGATGTTCAGTTAAACAATAATGCCCATATTAAAACAACGCTATATGCAGCATTTAATTACTTTAATGAAAAAAATATATACAACTTTTCGTGAATAAACTAAACCTTTGAGTTATTCCCACTAGTTACCACCAAGTTGTTACCAGTCGTAACTACTGGGTTTTTTTCCCACCTTTTACCACTGGAAACTACTGGAAAATAAAATTCCCACTAGTTACCTCCAACTTGGTTTGGTGGTAACTACTAGGATTTTTTTCCCAGTAGTTACCACCAAAATTTGGTTAGCATTCAATACTAATAAAAACAGTATAAATATCTTCTTCTGGTGCCATGCCCAGTCTAATGGGCGTCGGCGGTCAGCATGGCATTCAGCTCTCTGGTCTTTGCCAATCTCTTGAGGGTGGCTGCGTCTTTTGTATGCGTCCAGTCTTTAATGTTATTTATCCATTTATTTCTAGGTCTACCTCTCCATCTTTTTCCCTCATACTTTCCCTCGATGATTGTCTGTAATAAGTCGTATTTATTATTTCTATAGATGTGACCCAGATAGGCTGTTTTTCTTTTCTTAATGATGTTGAGTATTTCTGGTTTCTTCCTCATAAAGATAGTATAAGTATAAATATAGAGTTCCTTAAACAATAATTAATTAAACGTAGAATTAATTATAAGTTAACTAGTTATTCGTTTCATTATAAGTCGATAACTGTTTCAGTAAACTGCCTTAAAAGTGATGAAAAAAATCGGTTTTTGACTGATTTGTTTGTTCGTTCGTGTAATTGTGACGTTATTTATTGAAAAGGACTTTATCGTCGATGGCGCTTACGCCATTATCAACAATGCTCCTATACAAATACAGAAAGAATTTGACAGCTACCATTCCGATAGCGGAGTCTAGTGGGATTTTTGTGGTAAAAGGTGGGAAATAAATTCCCAGTAGTTACCATTGGTAACAACTTGGTGGGAACTAGTGGGAATAACCCGTACTTCTGAACGTCTGTCAAATTAGACCAGTTTGACAGCACTGGCTTCCCTCGAATGCGGCTGACCCAAACATACTTACTTAGCCATAAATACCCCAAAGTTAACGGAATTTAAATTAAAACATGGTGTATGTTAAGGTGCAAAAGAGAACTTAAACTAGGAATTAATATCAAATTATAATTATAAATGTCACTTTGTTGAGTTATTTCTAACTTCCATCAATCATAGTTCAATCTACTAATATACTTAAGGATGAAATACAAACTCCATATAGTATAAAGAATAGGCATATTATTAACCGGGCAACTAAAATATTAAATGGGAACTTTAAGTGGCCATATAATAATATAATTTGGCTGTGGATTAATATTTTGGCGCCAAAACTGGTGGAAAATTCAAGCCACCAAAAAAAAAAATAAGGAACTTGAAATGATAGTCTGGCGTCTAAAATAATAAACTGGTATCTAATATTGCAAAGCATATGATTTTTAACACATTCACTGCCGGGAACCCACCTGGTGGGCGCTCGTGAACTTTATTCAGATGCCGGACAACCCACTGGGCGGGTTGTTTTGTATGCAGCTATAGACCACCGGTTTCTGGGATAGTGCGCCGTTTTTTGTCTGGCAGTGAATGTGTTAATATTTGTTCTCATATAGTTGGACATGTAGGAACATAGCTATGGTTAATATATATCAAATGTTATAAAATATTTTCCATAATGCCTTAGAGGAAAATGGGGACTATGTTTGTATGGAGAAGCCGCCGTCCCTTTTTCTCTTAAGTTTTCTACCCATAGGTTCAATGTTTATAGGACCACAATGACTGTTTTAGACTTTTTTTGGATATTGAAATAACAAGTTAAGTAATGATTGTCAATATACAAATTTCTCATGCTCTGAAAATGGATCTTTGTTGTTCTAAAAAGTGTGCAGAAAATAATATGTTTCTGCTCTAGAGCACTGTAATTTCTAAGTACATTTTTATTTCTTTTTTTTACAGTAAGCAATTAAAATATTGGTTTTAAGTTGATTCGTACATTTTCCATTAACTCCCCATTCCATAAATATTGATATTTTTATGTTAATTGTTAATTGAAGAGCCCTCAAGACTCAAGTTTATACTTAGCTGTGTTTTTTAAATGCATGTGTATTTCACTTTCATTGTATTCGAAATAACAAGTAGAGTGTTTAACTTGGGTGAGAAGCACCATTTCTGAAAAGTGTATTTCATCTCTTTGTTGACAATCTACTATAATGCACATTTTACCTTAATTTGCTATCTAAATATTTTAAAGGAACTTCCTTTTTAAATTAATAGATAGTCATTTCCGTTTAAAATGTGCTTCACAATTAGTCTCCAATATAATAATTCAGTTGCCAAATAAATAATTGGAACTTGCCTTCACATAAACAAAAACTGTAACGGCATTAAAATAATGTTCATATTGAAAAATTTAAAAGCTCTGCTTTTGTCTCCAAATCATTAATTTTATTAACTACTTCTATTTTGTTTAGCTACCTAAATTTCGAAATTTTATTACTTAGTTGAGCGGTTAAATACTTACCTAAAGAATATCCTAACTTATACTTTGCAGGTTGTATTTCATGTCATTTAAATAATAAATTGAAATAGTTGTAATAATTATGAATTTAATAATTTCTCTATTTTTGCATTTCATATGGGCTGAGTCAGTTGCAAAATAACAATTTTGTTTAATGGAAAATAAAAATCCATGACATGTAGATAAATAAAATGTTATAAATAAACTTTGTGCCACCTAATTCAATACCTTTGGGTGAATTATCATGGCAGACAGTTTCAAACTCTTCGTCCATTAAGTCTTCTAATACTTCAGTAACATTTTCAATATCTACTATGTTTTCGACGCAGTACCGGGCGACGTAAACTGACATGAGCTGTGCAGTCTGAAATAGAAGTTATGAAATAAAAATATTTTTCCAAAAATGATGTTTATATCAAGTAGTTTTCAATTAAAAAACCTTTTCACCACCCGGCGCACCCATGCCCTGTTCTACTGCCAACTGTAATGCTGTCCAGTTGTTCAATACGAGATCTACAAGTGGTTTAAACTGGTCATACAACATATTAGATAAAATTAAATAAGATTCAAATTATATTTTCTATTATATTAGAATGTATCTCCGACTCTATTGTATTATATTAATCGAAATCTGATCAAAACAATAACAGACATCAAAAACATTAATTGTATACGAATGACACCAGCAAAGAGCATATAATCACTACGTTTTGACACCAGCACCGCACTGACTTAATCAATGTTGCCAGGTGCGCGGAAGAGAATTGTCATATTTCAGTGTCAAAACTGTCAAAATTATCTTACCGTTGAAAAAATGATCGTACGCCTATCAAAAGGGCAGTACCCTAAAAATGTATTGCAAAATAAGCTAAAAATTTCCAATATACAATCAAAGAAAACACAATTTTCGTCTAAATTGCGCAAAAATCAGTTTTATATTTGTGTATTTTTGTGACAGATCCTAACCGTTTACAGGAAATTTCGACATTTTTGACTTACCCGAAAGGAGCCGAACACTCAAAAAGTGGTAATTTTAGCCTATTTCTGTGGAAAGTGTCATATTTGGCATGGTCCAAGAGCTGAAATTATCGTAATTTTGCTTACGATAATGCTCTTTGGAACGTACATCGTACCAGAACCCAAATTATCGTAGATATACGATAATTATCGTACGCCTGGCAACACTGGTCTTAACTGAATTGAACTGACAGTAGTTGATAACATGCTGACAACTGGCAATGACTCAGATAAGATGATAATAAAGTTTTTTATACATAGGCACAAAACTAGTACTGTGAAAAAAGTCAATAAATAAGATGTACCAGTCAATGTAGGACAAGGCCTGCCCCTCATCTGTTCTCAGCAAGTTCTCAGAACAAAATTTGATACTCAAGCCGTATCCATTTAGGTGGTGGGCAAGCTGTGTAATGTTTGCGTTTAATTAAGGGATGTGGACTTGTCGATTTTAATCATCTTATATATCGATAATCTCTGCACAGCGTGTTTAAGTTAAAACCTCTTCCTGTTAAAGTGGAGGACTCTTTAACTTTTTTTACGCTAAGTAACAAGAACTAGAGTGCATAGATAGATAGATAGATTTTATTTGGTATTAATCATACACTGTCACATTAAGTACAATTTAGGCATAATTAATTTATGGAGGTACGTGCGTAGATAGGACATCCGACTTATGCCTGAAATTCATCCAGCTACAAAAAGGACCCGAATCACGACATCATTATGCATGTGTTTATTTTAAAGAATATCTGGGCCTCTGGGGCGAACTGTTAAGAGAGCTATAAAGCGAGGATAGGACACAGATCTGTCAGTGTCAAAAGTGACGTTTTTGGTTAATTAATTGTCACCTTTGACACTGACAGATCGGTATCGTATCGCTGTGACATATTATAATCATTATTAATATACGGTCGTAAGAGGTTCGCAATGCAAATTTTCTAAATTTATAAATGAATCATGTTATATATGTAATTTCAAAAATACACATATTTAGACGCCTTTAGACGTTTGCAACTAGGAGAATGTCACATGGGCGTTCCCGTCTCTGAAAGCCTGCTAAAAATGTACACTACAAAACTTGGTGGCCACTTCATAACGAAATCAACCCTTGGGTCCTAAGGAAATGCCAAAGGAAATCTTCAGTTCGAAACTCGTTATTTCATCGGCTGCAACTACCTCTAATCAAGTTGCCCTTTTGAGCGAGGCCAAATGCCGAGCAGCAGGAGATTCATACTCGGCTTTTTACTTTATGCAAAAGTTGGCCTTAAGCCTCACATAAACTTGGCCATGTGTCCAAATCCAGGTCTTATGGCTTGTTTGCAATTCGCCATTGGTTTTTTGATAGCGCGCCACCATCTGACACTCCGGGCGTCCAACCTTATGAGGACCTCAGCCTTCGGCCTCATTCACACAATTTGTCAATTCCAAGCTCTGCTTTCTTGCAGCACGGCCTTTATTTCCTCATACGTATAAGCGCCGATCGGACCGCTCTTTCAGCCTTATGAACAGCTCAGTTTTCGACTTTGTTTTTTAAGACATTTGGCCATAGGTTCTTGCCAGAGCTCGGCCCTACTGAAGCTCGACCTTTGGCCTCACATGAATGCGCTTCTCAGAAAAGCTCTCTTTTCAACCTGTATGGAGCTCTGCCTTAGTCCTCGCTTACACTGGGTAATTTTTTCAGCCAGTTACAAAACCCAGCTCTCTCGCAACTCCGTCTTTAGGTCTTGCTCGGAAGCGCCAAGTGGGTATCGGGATCTTCAACATTATGAAAAGCATGGCCTTTGTATTCGTTTTTTGACTATTGCCACCATTGGTTCAATTCCAAGCACTGCTATCCTGCAGTTCCGCCTTGCACGATAGCCCGCCACGGTAGAAAGAACTGAGGGTCAACCGCGTACCACGTTCACACGTGTTGTCTCCCTGTCACACTTTAGTACGAATTTACAAGTGCGACAGAGAAGCAACATGTCAAACGTGGTTTGCGGTAGGCCCTCTGGGCCTCAGTCCTTGTAACTTTCGGGTTACCTTTGGTCAGGTGTATAATTCAGTGAAAATCTTGGGGTCATGTTACTTCTAGGGTTTGTTTGTGAAGTGAACCTAAGCAGGTTTTAATCACATAGTTAGCCTAATTTCAGTCATTTGGTTCACGCATGCTTTGATGAAGGTGACATTAGGATGGCGACTGCACCAGCATTACTGTTGCAAGTGTTGCAACGTTACTGCTGCAGCACTATCAATTTCCTTAATAAAATAAGTAATGGATTGAAAATACTAATTGCAGCAGTAATGAGACCATGAACGTCACTATACCAAGAAAATTCAATGTTGTCAATGTAATCTTCTTGGTAAATCTGGATGAGCCTATGGAGAGGGGGCACCAAGATATAGAAATGCTTAGGGCATCAAAATATCTTAATCCGGCACTGGTTGCCAGAAGGTAAGGTTAGGTTAGGTTAGAACTGCGACCCCCATGAAAACGAACTGTTGCCAGAAGTGGGTTAGGTTAGGTTAGAACTGCGTCCCCCAAGAAAATGAACTGTTGCCAGAAGTGCAGTGCAGTGCAGTGCAAGCCACACATTAATGGTCATTTATTAACATATTTTTTTTATCTAGTTATTATTTAATATATTAACCTAAAATATAAGAAAATCAATCTCTGTTTTTATGATAAATAAAGAAATATTATAGGATATTATTACACAAATTGACTTAGTACTAAAGTATGCATAGCATGTGTTGTGGGTACTTAGACAACGATATATATATACATATATAAGTATTTATAAATACATAGAAAACACCCATGTCACAGGAACAAATATTCATGCCCATCACACAAATAAATGCCCGTTCTAGGATTTGAACCTGGGATCATCGGCTTCATAGGCAGGGTCACTGCCAACTAGGCCAGACCGGTTCTCATGATTAACAGACATATAAATACATAAAAAATTAGGGCTTTGATAAAGGGATGTTGATAACTGGATGCCGAAAAACATGATTTATAGATGCATATTAGCGCTAAATAATCAGTTGATCATCTCATTAGCAAACATTTGGAATATAAACTGTAGATAAAGTCATGTTTGTCCAAGGCTGTATGTTTTCAGATGCAGGCAGTGGGTCAAATTTGTTGGGAACGAAGACCTGATACAGTTTCCCATAGAAAAGTTACATTTATTGAAACATGTATGTGCAGATCATTTTGAAAATAAAGCTTTTAATTAAAAAAAAAAAAACACGACTTAAAAACTGTATTAAAATAATTCGGGTCCACATTAAGCCCGACCAGCAGATATTAGTCCACTCAAAGAACTATTTACTATATAACATACTCGTATAACTTAAATGTGGACTCGATGCCAACCTGATTTCGAGTACAAAATTTGTAGACAGGAGCCGGTCCACATCGATATCGATAAAAATCGCAAGCGTGTAGCGTACTACACTATTTAAATCGGTTATGTTGGTACTATGGTTCCTTGACAGTTCTTTGTCGTAGATTTTGGTAATGATTTGCGAAACAAACTGATTCCACTCGCTAGAGTAGGCTTGAGTCGGTCAGGACCGAAGAACTAAAAGGAATGAAATCCCACCACAGACCGAAAGGAACTAGTTCATCTTAAGCGCTCTTAATCGGTCTCGGTCCTTTAGTTCAGTAGTCAGTATGTCAGCGGGCCTACCGCGAACTACGTTCGACGGGTTGCCTCCCTGTCACACTTACGTACGAATTTACAAGTGCGACAGAGAGGCAACACGTCGAACGTGGTTCGCGGTAGGCCCTCAGTACCAAGTAACAAATCGGTCGGGAGCGAATGATCGGAATGAGTCAAGGTCAAGAAATTCGCTCTCTCACGCTCTCGCTCTGTTTATTTGCGAGCGAGAGCAAGATATAACCTAGTCACCCTCATTCAGATCTCGAGATTTGCTCCTGAACTAAAGGAACTAAATGTCCTAAAAGAGCGAACTAGTTCGTTTGACCGATTGACCGAGATCGGAGCGCTCTTTTTAAAGACCGAGCGGGCACAACTCTACGCTAGAGTCTGGCTAACCAAATATTGTTGACAGATATTTCCTTGTTGTATCACCAATTGTCTATGATTTTAAAAAAGCTAAAAGTCTGTTGTCAATTTATGTCATTCATTTAAATTGTTTGCGGTTTATAAGGGGTTTATTTCAGTTTATTTTAAATAATATTAATACGTAATGACTATACCGAGTGAGGTCCGCAAACTATTATTTAACCTCGTAAATAATTACGACAATGTGCGAAGTCGACGTGAAGCGTTGTATAACGAAAAACTGCAATGTTTACAAGTCGTAAACAATTTAGTAGGTTGGTGCTTTATTAATATTTTGATACTTTAAGTACTAGTTCTAACATTTGCCTATAACTTTAAGTACGTGAATTTCTTAATACCTGAATCTCTTGAACAGGACAGGTGTGTAAAGAAACGGATAAACTAGAAGTTCTGCAAAATATCAATAAAATCAAAACATTGGAACGTATCGAGTTACTGAAAACAGTGAAAACCAATATTTAGAAGAAATCTGCGGAGTCAGGTCTGGTCAGTAGTAATTTGATATAAAAACATATAAAAATATCTTGGCGAAACATGTCTATACATGTATGTCTTTGTACTTTACATAGTGCACGTGAACGTATATATAACTCATTTCCTTAGGTAGGTACCTTACGTGTGCTCAGAAAATCAAAAATATTTTCTAGTATCAAAACTATAATTCCTACTACACAAAGTGTGACTAGCCCAAGATTTTTTGAATTTCCCGCCAAAAATGTGTATAATATTTCAGTAGCCAGACTCTATGGGTATGAAAGTCCCGTCTCTTAAAACGTAATGATTATATGCTCTTTGAGCTAAACCATTATAGGCGTTTGACATGTCACTGTCACTGATTATAACATGTGCTTGTTATAAAATACATACGGCGGAAGTTTATTACGTAGAATCTTATAATTAAGATGCGCTTTGGATGCTAGAAAATCAGTATATTTGGTCTTTGTCAGTGATTTCTAATCATTTCAATGCCATTATCCGTTCGGCAAAGAACTATTCTTAATAAAAATGGCGCTAAAAGAACCACTAGTTTTAAAGGAAAGAGATCATCAAAAGTCAGTGAGGGGTATGTATTTCAAGTTATAATTTCCTTATTGTGTTTGCAACTATAGCACATTCAGCGTTATAAAAGTTTCATTATACTAATATATTGTAATATTAGGCCGAACTTGTTTATCGGACAGGCTCTACCAGCAAACCACTAAGATGATGGCAGCCCTTGCCCATTTGGCCAACTATATTGGCACACTTCCTTATAGTATCTAAGGCGTGTGGCGATTTATAGGGACTGTGTTCATTAAACGGTCTATCACATTGTTGCCTAAATATGGAACATAAAGTTCACGTTACCCCTTCAAGCCAATAAACTACTCTTGGGTTGCCTCTTACAGTTCATGCATGCTCCCTATTTAGCCTCTATGGCTGACACTATCAGACTGTACCCGGTGTAGTGTACCCCATTGTGTTTATAAGTTGGGTTTTTGTTTGTTTTTACAGAGATGTACTAGTCGTGAATGCTCCCTCAGATCTAAGAAGTATTGCATATCCTGGAGGTGCAGTGGTTTTAGTATTATTACTCTCAGCTCGTTTACTCTCTTCATATTATGGCCATATAGCAGACTGTGATGAAACATACAATTATTGGGAACCTTTGCATTATCTTGGTAAGTGATTTCATTTAGCAATTTTAATGGAATAAGTTATATTAAAGCTGTATCAAATTCATTAATTTCATGACTTATTTTCATTTGGAAACATTTAGCAATAGATTTAAAAAGTGTTGCATCCATATGGATGAATTGTAAAAAAATTGTACATAGTTAATACATTCACCGCTCAGCAATGATCGTAGCCTATGTTGTGGCCGATAACTTGCTTTTTCCGGTATGTAGGGAAAATCCTTCATAGAGGCAAAACAACTATGTGTTACGATTAGCACTGAATGGGTTCAGGCCCTAATTGGGTCTTAATTCATCCACAGTACATTGATTTCTCTGTGTTACAAACTTTTATTTCATTTATATGTAAGTTTTTGCTAATGATGCATGTCTACATCTACAATTCATCAGTTACAATTGATATATTTGACAAATATGGTAAACTGGTGTGACGGTGCAGCCTTATTGCGTTTGAGTGGTGTAGAATTATGTGAATGATTAGTAGATCACTAGACAGTGGTGTGAAAAGTACCGTAAGTGGTAAAAACTTGAACCTAAAATGAATTATCAGAATAAACTTATTCTCTACCCTACCATTAGCCACATTGTATCAGGTAGCAATGATAACTTATTGTCAAACTCTGTTATCAATGTTGCTAAGTCTGAAAATCAGGGTTGGCAAAAGTATCTACTGTAGAGAACTTCACTTTTGGTGCCCAACTTGTGCTGTAAAATATTCAATCAATTTGCAGTAAAAAAGTAGAAAAATATATAATAACATTTTTTAAATTCTAAAAATTATACTAAAACATATTCAAAATCCTAGTTGTTCAATACCCATAAATCCCATGATACAATTTATAGTGGGATTATAATAATGGTAGTTTAGGCGAGGGTATGTACTAAAGGCGAATGTAGGGTATGCATTTTTGCCTACCCTTGTTTTTGTAATTCTACAATATTTTTTTACAGTTTATGGAAATGGATTGCAGACATGGGAATACAGTCCAGCCTTTGCTATCAGATCATATATGCCATTGTGGTTATTTGCCATACCTGCAAAAGTACTAGCTATATTTATGAGTCCTGTAAAAATATTTTATGTGTTACGAGCAGTACTTGCTACCTTCAGTGCTGTTGCAGAGCTGATGTTTTACAAGTGAGTACCAGTACTCTTCATACTATCCTATTTACCGTATCTATATCTACCTGTTGTAACAGCTGCACTTAAGGCGATGAGAAGAAACTTTCTTTATTAATTTGGTTTTATAATTTGCACTGCTGATATCTTATTTATTTGTGTTTTAATATTATATAAATATGGTGATATTTTCTAATAAAGTCGGAAAAATCACGCTGGCTGAGAGCTTTAATCGAAAACTCTGCCTGATCCGTTTGAGATATAACAATATATTGTATGGTGGAATTGTCTGTCTTTCATTGGTCTACAAAAAAGTCTGTGATGGTGATGTCTATCTTTTAAGGATAACTTTTTATAACCATTCTTATCTTTTACTAGAAGATCACGCAATTTGTGGTATTAGCAAAGTTATTTACATCGATACTTACAGTACCTATTAAAATTTATTAAATTAAATATATTACTTAAATTAAGCATTTCATTCAGATTACAATAGGCCCTTACACCATACAATTTAAATGAATATTTCAGGAGTAATGGTAAATTAAAATTCCGTTTAGAGCCATATATGATGTAACTTCTACAAAATATTAAAGACTTAACATCCGTAAGTGCCAACTTTTACCACGTTATATCGCGATCTACTTACCCCCACCATGCACTTCGCACGGTGCCAATGGATGGAAGGAAAGGCATTTTCTGACGAGGTATCTGGTCCTAATCAGAAAATGCCTTTTCCACTGAGGTATAGTGTTTTTCTCAAACATGTGAGAAAATACAATAAACCTATCAATATATTTTTCTCAAATATGCTCAGAAATGGTCAAATTTTGTTCGTAAAATGCAGCTATTAACTGTAGGTCAGTGTTATAAATTTTTTCATTAGAAGCCCTTGGCATTGAAATTATTTCGCGGCCCCATAAGCTTAAAAAAAATAACCACTTGCCCTTCGCAGTTTGTAATTTGCTTTGTTTTTTTTTCTTTTTTTTACTAAGGGTTTTTTACAAGCCTTCGCGACTTCCTAAAAGTCTTCCAGTCTTCCTTAAAGTCGTGTCCAGGATTAGGCGAACTAGTTTGACAATCATTATGCACAAATGATACCACCGTTTGACCAGTGTTGTTCATACCGATATTATCAAAAAAGTTTGAAATAGGGAATATCGCGAGAATCAACAGCTAGGGGGCTACTGTTACGCGGTCACGTTAAATGTCACGTCAGCGTCAAATACTTTGTAACAGTCAAAGTGGCCAAATAGTTCGGTACACCATACTAAATATATGGTGTACCGAATTATATGACTACTTTGGTTGCTACAAAGTACTTGACGCTGACTGTACATTTCTCATAGTATTTTATAAATAGGTAGTAAAGTATTTTGAAAATTGTATAATTTTGTAGTAATAATGACTACGATGTAGGACTCATATATAGGGAGCGTGCATGAACTGTAGGAGGCAGCACAGGAGCCGTCAGATTTTTGGCGCGAGGCGTAAATGTGATGCTTTTTGTTTCGATGTAGCCCACAAGATGGCAGAACCTACTATGCACAAAAAAACTCGTGACGTGTACATGTGCATGTTTATGGTTCCGATTCAGGCCACAAGATGGCAGACCCTCCAACGCGCACGGTCCCTATTGTGATTAAATAAATGTTTTGGCCCAAGTTACAAAGGAGTCATCCATTGTTTACGTTACAAGTTTAGTTTAGGGGGAGGGATCAAAAATTAAAATATGTGTCAATCTCACCTTAATAATAGCCTCATAAAACACATAAAAAGTTTTCCTATCTGATTTGAACGTTGAACCTTGTTTTATAAGTAAATAAGAACGAATTTCGTGAGTTTTAAGAAGCAATGAAACAAATAAAATACCTACTACTATATGGTTTATGAAAGATTCTAATTAAATTGCAACGAATATGTAATGGACCTACATTGAGGCTTACGAGGATAGTATAAAAAGAAACCATCAATTTTAGATTTATGGCGATTGGCGACAACCGTAACTTGCCCCAAACCTGCTTACTAACATCTATGTCATTTTCACGCATTTCACGTCAGTAGGTCAGTACCTCATGATTTGATCGGTAACGTCACAATCTTGCATTCAAATCAACCACTCTTCTTGTTTAGTGGTGGGTATATACTACGTATGAAAGGATTTGGATTGAAAACAATTCAGTTGGCTCAGCCAGTGTGCTCACATCAATACGCTGCCGAATTGCAAGGCTTACCACGCTCATTTATTTTTAACTGACTTCAATTTCATAGAAGGAGGAGGGTCTGTATTCGGTTGTGGCTATTTATTTATGTATGTTTACCGATTATTCCGACACTATTTAAATCTTTTTTTGTTTGAAAGGAGTTATCTCCAAGTTGGTCCCATTTTAATTTGGTTATTACCTGATGATGGGATCCATGAGGAATTGAGGGAACTCCTGTTTTTTTAAAGGCACGTGTATGTTGATTTGGGAGGTTTATTAGCAAATCGATCATTTTCTCTCAAAAACGATCAATTTGATGAAGTGGATCTGATTATGATGATTTTTTGATGATAATGATTATTTCAATGTTGTATTATCACCGATTACTCCGACACCCGTGGTCCGATTTGAGTCATTCTTTTTTAGTTTGAACCTCCAAGGTGGTCCCATAATATTTTTGGTTCTGATCTGATGATGCAATCCATGGGGAATTGAGGGAACTCCTAAATTTTTAAAGGTACATGCATGGTGATTTGACTGTATCCTTAAGCAAGTCAAGCATTTCCTCTTGAAAACTACGAATTTGATGTAGTGCAACTGTAGCCTTACCACGAGTTTGACTCTACATCTTAGCTGACGTGTTCGTAACTTCCTTTCTATACATCTCGCTCGCACTAATGTGATGCAAGTACTAGCCCGATGGATAGAAAGTAAATTACGCTAGCGAATATGTCTATCAAACTCGTGGTAAGGCTACTTACTGTTTTTTTTGTCTGTTTTATGTCAAGCATTTCCTCTTGAAAACTACGAATTTGATGTAGTGCAACTGTAGCCTTATCACGAGTTTGACTCTACATCTTAGCTGACGTGTTCGTAACTTCCTTTCTATACATCTCGCTCGCACTAATGTGATGCAAGTACTAGCCAGATGGATAGAAAGTAAGTTACGCTAGCGAATATGTCTATCAAACTCGTGGTAAGGCTACTTACTGATTTTTTTTTGTCTGTTTTATGTCAACCTGTTATGGGCGATATGTGGAACTTACCTGTTATAATTGGTGGTGTTGGAAATAAGAGGTGAGGGGTAAGTGTGAGAGGTGTGTGAGGTAGACGGTGTTGGTAAAGGTAGACAGTCTACGATTGGTAAAGGGTCTGAGATTGCGGGTTGCGGGATTGGGGCTTGACGAGTCACGGTTTGAGAGGTTAGGGGGTTGAGGGGGCGGCGAGTTGATAGGTCGGGGACTGAGGGGTTGGGAGTTAAGGAATCCGGGGGTAGGAGATGAGTGGTCGGGGGTTGGAAATTGAAGAATTGGGGCTTAGGATTAGGAGTTAAATGGTCTGGGGTTGAGGGGTCGGGGAATGGAGGTTAAAGGTTTGGTGGTTCCGGGTCAAGGTCAATCAGTGATCAGGGGTTGATGTTCCGTGAGGTTGAGTGATCGGAGGGTTGAGGGATCGGGTCAGTGGCGGGGCGGGGGTCCGCATTAGAGTAGTGGCAGGAATGTCATTCTTTTTGTTGTTTGAAAAGAGTTACCTCCAAGGTGGTCCCATAATATTTTTGGTTCTGATCTGATGATGGAATCCATGGGGAATCGAGGGAACTCCTAAATTTTTATAGGCACATGCATGGTGATTTGACTGTATCCTTAAGCAACTCAAGCATTTCCTCTCGAAAACTACCAATTTGATGTAGTGCAACTGTACTTAGTTGGTTACTAAATTCTGTTACTGCAATAATCTTTATCTACATAAGATATACGAACGAAAGTTGAATAAACTATACGAGTATATTAAAATGAAGTACACAAAATCAGGAATCACATATGACAATATCATTCAAAATGGCCTCCTCTGGCCTTGACACAGGATCAAACGACGAGGCCAGTCATCAATAGCGGCACGCACGATTGTCATGGCTAATTCCGTCACCGTCTTAACTATGGCCCGCTTGAGGGTGTCAAGATTTGTGTGGGGTTTAGCACAGGCTTTCTACTCAATAACCTGCCATATGGCATAAATCAGGGGGTTAAGGTCCGGGCTGGAGGACGGCCAGTCTTCGTGGGCAATAAAGTCAATTTTGTTCCTTCTAAACCAGGCTTGAGTCGTTTTTGCATTATGTGGAGGAGCTGAGTCACATGGCTGGTTTTGAAATAGGGTGTGGCTTAAGGGCTTCACTATTGGTTCGAGAACGGTTTCCTGGTAAACTTTGGCCCCAGTTTTCACACCTTTTTCACAGAAACGAACCTGTGTTAGCCCTGTGTATGACACACCCAGCCAAATCATCACATAGAGGGATGATGGCCTCGTTGCACTCTCGGAACAGCCGCAATCGCCTCTTGACTTTTTTTTGCATACACTCTGTCATTCTGGCGGTTACAACAATCTTCAATGGTATTTTTTTTTCTGTAAATAGTATTTTTCGGTGGCCATTTTGTGCGTACCGCTTCAATAGCACGCGACTTCTCTCTAGCCTCATAGTCTTTAATCGTCCATTAAGCAAATGACCTTTGTGTCTGCGGTAAGCGTGTAGTCCAAGGTCTTCATTGATAACTTTTTTTAGGGAGCTTCTCTTCACAGACATCTGTATTACCAACAACGTTTGCTTCCGGACGGGGTTTCTTGTAATTCTCGCTTTCACTGCCTTTATTAGAGCTGGGGTCCGAACGGTGTGTGGTCTTCCAGACCTCTTGCGGTTATCGAAGCTCTTGAGTACTATTGTATCTATTCATTGTGCGATAAACAAATTGTTTGTTGATTTTTCATCATGTTTGGCGGGTGCCCACATTTGTGGAACGCAATTACTGCGATACGATTCTCTTTTAGGCCCCAATTCATTATAGATACGATGAGATAAGCGTTATGGATGGTATATAATTATAACTCACAAATCCACCACATTATGTCATTTTTTATTTTTTCGGTAGCATTTGTTTTAACGCAAGTAAAGAGGTTGCAAATCGAGTAATAGAACTTAGTAACCAACTAGGTAGCACATTTATGCAACGCAATTACTGCGATACCATTCTCTTTTAGGCCCCAATTCATTATAGATACGACGAGATAAGCGTTATGTGTGGTATATAATTGTAGCACACAAATCCACCACATTATGTAATTTATTTTTATTTTTTCGGTAGCATTTGTTTTAACGGAAATACGAGGTTGCAAATCGAGTAATAGAACTTAGTAATCAACTAGGTAGCCTTACCACGAGTTTGACTCTACATCTTAGCTGACGTTATCGTAACTTCCTTTCTATACATACATCTCGCTCGCACTGTGCAATATGATGCAAGTACGAGCCAAATGGATAGAAAGTAAGTTACGCTAGCGAATATGTCTGTCAAAGTCGTGGTAAGGCTACTTACTGATTACATTTTTTTAATGTCTGTTTTATGACAACCTGTTTATGTGTAATAAAGTGACATACATTTATGCATACATTATGAAGACCACGAGCGATATGTGGAACTTACCTGTTATAATTGGGTGTATTGATTTTTGATGTAGGTGGTGTTGGAAATAAGGAGTGATGGGTAGGTGTGAGAGGTGTGAGGTAGACGGTGTTGGTGAAGGTAGACGGGGATCTGAGATAGCGGGTTTGGGGCTTGACTATTCACGGTTAGAGAGGTTAGGGGGTTGAGGGCGCGGGGTAAGGACCTGGGGGAGGCAATGCGGAGGGCGGAAGTGGCGGCGGACCTCATGATTCATAGGATCCGCCTCCTAGGACTGAGAGTCTCCCTCACAAAGACTGATGCAATAGTCTTTGCGAGGAGAGGTTGGAGGGTGCCCGCCGGGTCCTCCCTCAGAATAGCCGGCGAGGATGTCCAGGTGAGGCCCCATATAAAGTACCTCGGCCTCACGCTGGACAGATGTTGGAACTTCGGGGAGCACTTCCGCCAAATTGCTCCCCGAATAGTGACGGCGGCGTCGGAGATGGGTCGGCTGTTGCCCAACGTGGGAGGACCGTCACATGCCTGCAGACGTCTATACGCTGGAGTAGCCCGATCCATGGCCCTCTATGGGGCCCCGATCTGGGCCGACAAACTCAACGGGGAGAACAAAGCCCTGCTTCGGAGGCCCCAACGGGTAATAGCTGTACGCGTCTGCAGGGCCTATGTGACGGTGAGTTGGGCGGTAGCGTGCGTATTGGCGGGCACCTCCCCTTGGGAACTGGACGCTGAGGTGCTCGCTGATGCGCACAGACGGAGAATCAGGAGTAGGGAGACGGGCGACTTCCCTGCTCCTGAAGAAGTGAGGGAGGCACGCAGAATGGCGCAGAGGAGATTGCGTGAAAAGTGGAAGGAGGACCTGGAGAACTCCCCCTATGGAACCTACACCATAGGGGCAGTTCTCCCGTCGCTAGACCGATGGCTTGACCGGACGCACGGCAGGGTTGGGTTTAGACTGGTGCAGGTACTGACCGGACACGGGTGCTTCGGTCACTACCTGCACTGGATCGGTCGTGAGCCTACCCAATCCTGCCATCAATGTGACGAGACGGACGACACCGCCCAGCACACCCTGCAGGTGTGCAATCGCTGGGCGGTGGAGCGGAGTGCGCTGGTGGTAGCCATCGGGACCAATGATCTCTCGCTGCACAGTGTCGTGGCGGCCATGCTGGGCAGCGAGAGATCCTGGGAGGCGGTGACCTCCTTTTGTGACGCGGTTGTCTCGCAAAAGGAGGTCGAGGAGCGGGAGCGCGAAGAGGATCCAAACGCGCTCCCGATCAGGCGAAAAAGAGCGGGCAGGAGGGCTAGGCGGTTCGCCATTGCGAACCGCGCTATACCCCAGTAGGGCAGCGGGTGAGGGACCCGCAACACGGCCCTACACGGGAGGGGGGAGAGTCAGTTATGCGTTTGCTGATTCTCCCCAAACTGGTGTGAAGTCCCGGTTCATCCGGGTCGGGACCGCCGGGGGGGTGCTGAGGTGACGTGCTTGCGAGCCCCCTGCACCCCCCTTAACGGCATGGACGGAAACGCCGCAGGGGAGGTTAGTGGGTATTCTCCTCCTCCCCCTCTGAATAGCAGAGGGGGTTACGGAAGGAGCGAGTCCCACATACCGCCCCCCCAATGGGCTTCCCTCGCCCGGGGGGCGATGATGCGTAAAGGCATTCACCCCTGCGTCAACAAAAAAAAAAAAAAAAGGGGGTTGAGGGCGCGGTGAGTTGATAGGTCGGGGACTGAGGGGTTGGGAGTTGAGGCATCGGGGGGTAGGAGATGAGTGGTCGGGGGTTGGAAGTTGAGGAATTGGGGCTTAGGATTAGGAGTTAAATGGTCTGGGGTTGAGGGGTCGGGGAATAGAGGTTGAAGGTTTGGTGGTTCATGGTCAAGGTCAGTCAGTGATCAGGGGTTGATGTTCAGTGTGGTTGAGTGATCGGAGTATTGAGGGATTGGGTCAGGGGCGGGGCGCAGGCTCGATTTAGAGTTGTGGCAGGAATGATTTCTCATACGGACTCGAGGATAATCCTGATTATTTATTTAAGTTAACGAATTAAGTGTTAACATTATTGTGTTTTTCATTCATGCGTCACGCATCACTCATCAGCTCTCAACAATGCCTTAAAACGAAAAATGTAAAAATAAAAACTTTTTACAAAAAATAGTAAACTGACTTCAAAAAGGATAAAATAAAATATTCTATTTTTTTAAGTATATGCGTTACCAACTGATATGCTTGAAGTCTGTGCCAAGCCAAATAGTAATAATACCGGTCAAAAATAATCAGCTTTGTCTATAAATCACATGACAACTGTAGTAATAGGTATTATAAACGTAGAATAAATTCGATCTGTCTCTTTGTTACCTTTTCACGGCTAAACATCATCTGAATCGATTTAGGTAAAATTTGGCATGAAGGTAAAAAGTATAAGCCCTGTAGACGGTCCTTGAATTGATTTATATTTTGAAATGAAGTTCTCTGGATAACAGACTGGAAATAAATCAGTCTCAATTCCATACTTACGTGCTATGGTCAGTTTGAAAATTGGTCTTTAAAAATTACGACGGCAAATAAACGCATTGGATTTATACTAATATACCGACAAACATGGTACGGACTGTGCTAAAAGGTTTAACCGTGTGATCTTAAGTAACTACCTACCAACAGAAAGTACGTTCATTGCTGTCGTAGTTAGGCAATCCAACGTATTGTACAGTCGACGTCAAAGATATATTTACAATTGAAAGTTACAAAAAGATTTTTACATTAAAATAAGTTGCCATGTAATGTGACAAGTACTTGTTTACGTGATATATACCAGTTTCATATTTTCACTCAATGTGCCCAAAATATGATTACACTATTTAATCCATGGAATTTGCCACTTTTTCTGACTTCGTTTCCATGACAAGTTACAGAATAATATTTACTCTTAATGTACCAAATTAAATTGCATGTAAAGCTTTATTTTAATATATACAATCAACCATACATAAACAATTTTATATTTTCTGCTAAATAAATACCTACAAACAATTGAAAGCAGCATTCTAATTTCCAATAATGACAATCGTCGAAAAGAGTACCATACTGTAAAATGGTCTGTTTGTCTCGTTCGTTTAGATGATGTCAATGCTATGTCGAGTATTTAAACCCTTTTTAGTATTTTTGATTTTTATGCCCTGATTCATAATTAAATTCCATCAAATCTACCACTGTGTTGCCAGTAAAATGAAACGTTCCATAACTAGTAAATATATTATTGGCGAAAGAATGCACGTATATTTAAATTTAATATTTAAATGCTTCGTTTAAATAATCAGACTTATTAAAAAAGCAGTCCCATTAATTAATATTGAATTAAAACTATTTTGAGGTATAAATGTTCGTTTTGAAATGGTAATACTTCAGGTCTAAACCACATTTGGTATTCCGTTTTAATACAATAACATTATCGACTTAAGATATGTGGGTATTATTAGTATTATTGCTATACCTTAAAACTTAAAACGTAAATTCGAAAATGACAACTACGGGATTACACTTGTCAAGTCAAGTTATCACTTCATTCGGCATCTGACGTCTGTTACATACAGTATTTTTCAAACAAAAAGGGTAATCAAAAAAGAACAGATGTCATATCAATACAATTTTACGAGATTTGGCATTTTAAAATTATAAATTGTATGGAGATGACCCACCGTACCCAGCATGCTTTAAAAATACTTACTCTAGTCCCCAACTGAGCAAGGCTTGTACTGTATAAATTATAATAATTGCTTAAAGACGTATCGTCATTTGAGTGTAATTTTGTACGTATAGTGAATAAATATTTACTTATATACTTAAAAAACATCTAAGAGTGGAAGTATAGGCGACATATTTAACAAAAACATTTATGAAGTTGGCAGCGTGTCATTAAAGGTATAGAAAATGGCGTGACCGAAACCGGCAAAACGTCCCACTTTGTCTCTTGCCATAAGGACGAAGGATTTGCTTGTATCTTTATACGAATAACCTGTCAAGGCGTCCTTATGGCAAGCGACAAAGTGGGACGTTTTGCCGGATTCGATCACAATTCACATATTTTGACGTAATTTCTGTATTCAATACAAAAACGGTTTAATTATGTTTTATTATTCCAAAAAGGTTGGTGACATCTGGTCCGTCATACTGACGTTGACAGATGTCATTGTGACAGTGACATTTCGTGGTAGATTTAATGGAATTTAATTGTGAATCAGGGTATAGGGTTCCGTACCTAGAGGTTAAAACAGACCCAATTACTAAACCTCTACTGTCCGTTCGTCTATCTGTCTGTCACAGGCTGTACCCATCTCACGAACAGTTATAACTAGGCATTTAAAACTTTCAGGCGATGTATTTCTGTGCCGCTAAGTTTAATAACAAATACTAAAATCAGAATAAAACAATAAAATAAATATTTAAGTCGAGCTGTTTATTTGTACAACAAACGTGATTTTTTGAAAATTGTACGGAACCTTTAATGGACGAATCCGACTCGCCCTTGGCAACAAAATAAATGCAAAGATACTGAAGTAAAAGTTTAAATAAGCTTTAACTGTTGGTAGTAAGACATCTCTGAGGATTTCTATGTAATTGTTGGCATTCATTCGTGTTGTGATTTCCACAAGTTCACCTGGACCCGAACTCGAAATCCACCCCCAAAAACCAATTGATAGATGCCCACTTCTTCTATCAGCCAAGACATTTTGTTCGTCTTAACGCGTGTTTTCCACACGATATAGGGACACGCGTCCATCTTGGCGTGTTGTGAAGACCTTTTCGTCGATAAAAATCGCGACTTTAAAGTCGAAATGTCGATATTTATTGGCAAAATTCAACCGCAAACCTTTGTGCCTTTGTGGTCAGTTAGTTGCGGTTTCCTTGCAGGGATTCTAGGACGAAGTCCTGCACTCTTTAATCGTCTTCTGATCGTATTAGCACTACCATTTAATTGTTGTGCATATGTATGTATGTACGCTTATGAATTGCTGGACCGTCACACTTTCTATTAAAGCCCTATCAGTGTCTTCCGAGGTTTTTTTATTTCGGCCCTTAGATGAGTGACATTTCACTGTTACCTTGTTGCCCCATTTGTTGATCCACAGATACACCGTTGGTCACTGAAACAAGATGAGAGTGATGAGATTCACTGTTTAATATTTCTCATAAAATTTAATACGTTATGACGTAAGGCCATATTTCTTTCCGTCATTTAAAGGTTTACTTACGGGAATGCCCAGTTCTTCCGATATATCCGTATTAACCGTAGCTCCATATTCACGCATAGTAATTATTTTGTGCTTTCTATGGTCGTCTATGCGAAACATTTTATTTAATATTGTTAATGTAATTTATCTTTACAATGCCACTCGCAATGCATCAGTGACACTCGAAAAGATAAAACACTTCTAGAAATAACATAAATAGAATGGAATATTCTTAATATGAATTATTAAAAATAAAATAAGAAGCTAAAGAAAATTATGGCAAGGAGGTTTCATAAATAAAAGGTCGGCCAGAACGAAATGTAAATGAATATAAGTCAGAAAAAGTGGCAAATGCCATGGATTAAATAGTGTAAACATATTTTGGGCACATTGAGTGAAAATATAAAACTGGTATATATCACGTAAACAACTACTTGTCCCATTACACGGCAACTTATTTTAATGTAAAGATCTTTTTGTAACTTTCAATTGTAAATATATCTTTGACGTCGACTGTACATACTTATATAACCACATCTTTAGCGAATCACACCAACATCATGGTATGCTTCTAAATTTGGCTTGGCACCGACTTCAAACATATCAGTTGGTAACGAATATACTTAAAAAAGGACAATATTTTATTTAACCTTTTTGAAGTCATTTTACTTTTTTTTGTAATAAGTTTTTATTATAACATCACATCTATTCCTTTTTAACACACTAATGTAACAGTTAACCATGAAACTCAATCTACGCAAGATCAAATATTTCACAGCCACACACACAAGAACACATGTTTCACAACTAGTAAAAAAATAAATACAATCTTCACAAGAACATGTATATGTTTCACAGCCAAAACATGAAATACAAATAATTCACAGACTTGAACAAACACATATCAGAATAGCCGTACACACATTTATAAAAATCACATAGAAATTTATTTAAAGTACTAATATTTACATATATCAATGTATCCTAATTTGAGTTACAATCAGACCCTTAATCAATTACATACTAGTAATACCTATAGGCGCACAATAATCAATAATGACCATATATCAGTTAATCATGACTAATATGACAAGCATATGTTTAACTTGCAACAAATTCAGTCAGTTTCTCAGTCTTACCAATACGAATAAACGTGTAACCATAGCACAGACCCTTGAGTTATAATAAGTTTAAGCCACCATTTATAATACCGACTAGTAATAATAATTTATTTAAAATCAGAATCATCAGTGAGAGACTCAGACTGTTCTTTACCCTTCCCCCATACTCTCCATTCTCCTTCAACTTTTTTTAAATGAACTGTGTTTCTCTTGTATTGTACTCCTGCCCAGTTAGATCATTCCGTACATTAATATCGCCTCTATTAGCACTACGAGGGTGGGATGATAAGTAACTGGCCTAAGTAGAAAATACTTGAATTTCGGTGTTAAAACTAATTTTATTTTTCGACATAGTCTCCACCTAGCTCTATGCACTTATTCCATCTTCGCTCTAAAGCTGCGATGCCCTCCATAAAATGATTCTTTTCGAGGCCTGCAAAATACTCCACAGCGGCTATGACGGCATCATTAGTGGCAAATTTCTGTCCACCCAAAAAAGTTTTAAGCTTCGGGAACAGGTGGAAGTCGGATGGTGCCAGATCAGGCGAATAAGGTGGATGGGGCAGCAAATCATACTTTAATTCGCCGATTTTTGCCATGGCTTTAACACATGTGTGAACCCTAGCGTTGTCTTGATGGAAGATGATTTTTTTTTTTGCTAAGCCTGGTCGTTTTTGATGAATGCATTGATGAAGCTTATCTAAAAGATTAGCATAGTATTCCCCATTAATAGTTTTACCTTTGGGAAGGTAGTCTATCATCAAAACTCCACTAGCATCCCAAAAGACGGAAGCCATAACTTTTCCAGCCGACTTTACAGCCATAGCTTTTTTGGGACCCGAACATCCAGATTCAGTCCACTGTTTTGATTGATTTTTTGATTCTGGCGTGTAGTGGTGAACCCATGTTTCATCTGTTGTTACAAATAGACGCAAAAAATCAGCTTTATTTTTCTGAAAACGATCCAAACATTCTTCCGAATTTTGCACGCGGATTCTTTTTTGATCGTGCGTAAGCAATCGCGGCACCCAACGGGCGGATAACTTTTTCATATTTAATTCTTCACTTAGAATATGATGTACCCGTTCCTTTGATATCCCTGTAGTGTCAGCTATTTCTGATAACTTCAATCGTCGATCTGCCAAAACCATATCGTGCACTTTGGAGACCATTTCCGGAGTTGTGGCACTTTTTGGACGTCCAGAGCGGGCTTCATCTTGGACACTTGTACGGCCTCGTTTAAATTCAGCCACCCAGTTTTTTACTGTGGCGTGAGAAAGAGCACATTCACCTAAAACATTCTTTAACTCTTCATAAATACCTATCCCCTTCATACCCTTCATGTAAAGAAACTTTATCACCGCTCTTTGTTCAATTTTATCCATTTTGAAAACAATCGTCACAATATATTTTCAAATAACAGAAAATCGATAAAATATTTAAGCCATCAAATTTAAATTTCGAACACAGATAGCCAGAGACACGAAGCTTAAATTACGCTAGTTTATTTTTAAATTCAAACTTTTTAAATAGCTAAGGCCAGTTACTTATCATCCCGCCCTCGTAGTAACAGTATGAGGTATAGAATTGAAATTTGGCGTTAATTTGTTATCTTTTGCGATCTTCTGTTATTTTCCTTTCTCCTTAATTTCCGTGTCCTTGTCCCTTATTTCCAGATCAGTTTGCATGTGCTCAATATCTGAAAGATGAGGCATTTTTTCCCGAAACAACCTGTTGAAAAAAAGTTCACAAGGTAACTTTCCAATAGTATTGTGAGGAGTACTGTTGTACATCATAAGATAGTGACTTGACTTGACTTAAAGTCCTATGTCCCTTAGGTGGGGCAAAGGGTGTCCACAATGCGCCGCCATCTCGTTCTGTCTTGGGCTACGTGACGTGCTTCCTCTTCGGTAAAATCAGATAGTACAGCACGTCATCTTTTCAACTGGTCATGAGGCTTTGGTTAATCTTAAGACGTTTGACAATGTTGCAATGATTCTACCAGGAGCCTCTCTTCTACTTCCTCACGTTGTCCCAGCATTTTGCTATGGCTCATAGGAGCCTGGGGTCCGCTTGACAACTAATCCCAAGATTTGGCGTAGGCACTAGTTTTTACGAAAGCGACTGCCATCTGACCTTCCAACCCAGAGGGTAAACTAGGCCTTGTTGAGATTAGTCTGGTTTCCACACGATGTTTTCCTTTACCGAAAAGCGACTGCTAAATATCAAATGATTTTTCGTACATAAGTTCCGAAAAACTCATTGCTAGGCTACCAGCGCTTACCAGGAGCCTCTAGTCTTGAGAATAATTAATTAATTGTATCTTGTGATATTATGGATTTCATGATTTTAATTTCCTTATATCGACTATAAAAGTCAATGACTACCAGCAAATAGTCTCCACTTGGTAGTGGCCCTAAAAAATCTGCTGCTATGTCAACCCACGCTTGTGATGGCAACTGCCGTCTTGTCATAGGGACAGGTTGACTAGGCTCAGAAACTCATGTGCATCCTTTATAATACAGTAACTTTATACATTAGCGTTTGTGTCATATCCGGTAGTTCTGATTTTTTGCAGACCTTCTCAGGGCGTAGCTTAACTTGCTAGGTCTTTGGCTGGGCAAGTCTTATTTTCAGCGTTATATTTTTTACTGCCACATCTGGTAGACTCTTTTGTTGGCTTAAACTTTTTACTTTGAAATCTTTTGCGCTTGGCTTCAATTTAGTGTATAGAGTTGTTGGGTGCCACTTTTTCAAATGCTGTGAGTTGTCGCACTACAGTTTTTAGTGTTTGTCTCTGTTATGATTTTATTCACTGTGACAGCATCTCCGAGTGTTCATATTTTCTTCCGTAGCGTAGTCTGTTGATCTGATTTACACTTTTCGGTGATTTGATCAGGTTATTGTCGCCGTTGAATTTGCATTTTGAACTTTGATTACTTAGTCTTACCAAGAATTTTTAAATTGTTTCCCCTTCTTCTTGCTTTATGAGCCGAAATGGGCTATTCCCACTAGTTACCATCAAGTTCTTACCAGTGGTAAGGTAGTGGTAAGTGTTGGTGGTGGTGGGAAAAAAATTCCCAGTAGTTACCACCAAAATTTGGTTAGTGTTCAATGCTAATAAAATAGTATGCTTTAATCAATAATTAAATAAAAGTCGAACTAATTGTAAGTTAATTCGTTATTGGTTTAATTATAAGTCGATTACTGTTGCAGTAAACTGCCTTTAAAGTGATAAAAATCGCCCTTTGACTGATTCGTTTGTTCGTTCATATAATTGTGACGTTATTTATTGAAAGGGACTGGCGATGGCGCTTACTCCATTATCACCGATCCTCCTGTATAAATATAACGCTGCGCTACGTAGTGTGGCGTAAGCGCCCTTGACAAAAGATCCAGTTTTCATAGAAACGTCACAATTAATTCAATTTACAATTAATAAGATAAATGCTCTCATGCTCTCGATGTTGATGGCAAAAAGGAAAAAAAAACTTATAATATAATAATTAATATAATGTAATAATTACAAATGAAACAAAGTAAAATATTTATTATAAGCAATAATAGAATTTTAACAAACTACATTGTATTGCTATCGGCGCGTAGGATAGGACGCCGTAGCGATTAAAAATTAACACGAAACAAACCCATGCATGTTGTAGGACTGTTATTGCCAACTGCTGGGCGAGCTCGGTGGACGTGTTGACCGCTCAGACCAACCAATATGAATGCGTATCTCTAGCGCGCTCTCTTTATTAATGTCTCGGTCACGTTACGCCGGTCTGCGCGACAGCCCGGTCCGCCCGCGCTCGTGCGATGTCAATTTCACTGTACTCTACTCGCTTACGAGTTGCCAATTCACACAGTACGTATACGTACCCACTTTTTTCTTACAGAAATAAATAAGTTGTTTTGTTTTAGAATATATGTTATGCTATTCGTGCACTATGTAAATAATGTGTATTATGATTGCTTGTATTTCTCTATGTTAGTGAATTGTAATATTCTGTTGGAGGAATAAATTCTAATTTAAAGTATAATTTTAGCCAAACGTTAATTTGTCTCTAATTTTTTTTTCACTTGCACCGGTTTTCATATTTTTTATCAGTTTTAAGGCAGTTTACTGAAACCCTATTATAATTATTTATGAAAGCACTCTATATTTATACTATCTACTTCTATTTTTTATTAGTATTGAACTCTAACAACATTTTGGTGGTAACTAATAGGAAAAAAAATCCCACCTTTTAGCAGTGGTAACTACAACAACTTGGTGGTAACTAGTAGGAATAACCCGCCGAAATATGTGACTTTCATACACATAACTTTGTTTGGTGGTATAAACGTAAACTTCTTTTCTTTCATTGTCATTCGGTTCTGCGTCTGCACCAGGTAGGTTGTAATAAATTTCCTATAAATTGGCCTAGGGGCCACCCGTGTGTAATAATGTGGCTCTCTTTTTTATCGGTTACTTTACTGCAGAAGCAAGAAGGTAGAGCTCTAGTCCTCTCTTCCACTTCTCCCATCTAGACCCCAGGGAGTGTGAATCTCCATCACAGTCAAGTGCCTCTGGTTCATCAAGCATTTCCTGAAAAGTGAACATCTCATCTTCAGCTTACATAACGAAATTACTATTTGATAAGTACCTACTCATGGTACAGTGGTTTTATGGACAACTAATAAAGTACAATACAATTCATTTTCATCTCTTTGCATTTATGGTATTATTGTTTTACTACTCGGGCGTACGAGTTGGTAACCCGTATATTTTGGCTCCAGCCGTCTCAACTTGTTGACATCTTTCGTTAGTACTGATTTGTTTCCATCGTTTTATGGAGCTTACGAGTATGATGTTATTACTCTACAACTCGGACGTACGAGCCGTTAACATCATACTTGAGGCACCAATACATTTGTCAACTTGTTGACATTTTTCATTGCCAACGATTTGTCCCCATCGATTTATGGGGTTTATGATGTTATAGCTTTACAACTTGGGCGTACGAGTCGTGACATCATTCGTCAGGCACCAAGACACTTTGTCAACTTGTTAAAAAAATATTACCAAGGATTTGAATATATACATGCATTTACTGCAATCGTTTGTCTATCTCAAGACAAGATTGAATTGTACTTTGTTTTGTTAAAAAAGAAACATATCGATACCATTTACAATCATCAGACGCCGCTGCAAGTAAACATGGCGGCTTATTTATTTCTGCACGCATATTATTTCGAATTCGGAACTTATGTACAGTCAACCAATTTGAATCCGAGGCCACTATAGAACATTGTCGCTTTAACTAGTCTATACATGACATGCATCACTCAATAAGCACTGTCGTAGAAGTCATTATGACATGGTTCTATAGTGGCCTAGGCATCAAATTGGTTGACCGTACGTAATATCATTTGATATTTACCAGTCGCTTTTCGGTGAAGGAAAACATCTTGGGGAAACGAAACTAATCCAAACAAGCTCTAGTTTACCTTTTGGGTTGGAAGGTCAGATGGCAATCGCTTTCGTAAAAACTAGTGCCTACACCAATTCTTGGGATTAGTTGCCGAAATGCCGGGCAACGCGAGGAAGAAGAAGCATGTTATTTCAAATTTGAGGCATATTTCGTTTTACTTACAGTTCTCCCATCCTCGTCATCACTTGTCCTCTTATTTAGTGGTGGGTACGTATTACGTATGTGAGGATTTGGAATGAAAACAATTTATTTGGTTCAGCCGGAGCGCTCACATCAAAACGGTGCCGAATCGTAATTGCGGCCATACGTCAGTGTTGCCATCGCTACCACGCTCATTTATTTTTAGATCATCACAATCCCTTTATAATTATCACGTGGGTAATTGCAATATCTTACTTATCTATATTATTTTATCGACACTTACTTGTGACTATTTTTTCATTGCTATTCCTGGTATCATTCTATCTGTCAATCTCATGTCAATTTAGTTCGCCGAATTCTGAAGGCAACTTCAGTGACCCCCAGGTAGGAAAACTTTAGTTAGGTTTAGGCAAAGAATACAATACTCACTAGGAGAAGAACGTTAACTCCATACAAAAAATGTCCCTTTCAAAACTTCCTTTATACTAGTGGCGCTCTCTTTGTATCTCAGAACTAAAATTGACAACCGGTTTAGCCTGGCGGGTTTCGTAGGTATAGTGTACCAGTTCTAGCTAGTGGTTCTAGGTTCGAATCCCGGCCATGGAATTTATTTTTGTATTAATTTTGTTTTTGTTATGGTGAGGTTTTTAAATTAGCATTTCTCAAATAGAAAAATATTATTTTAGATATTAATCAAAATCACAGGCATTATTTGTCCTATAAGAGATAATGATATCTATATTAACATTTATTTATTATTTCGTCATCGTAGGTGTAAAATACATTTATTACAGGTGATAGGGTGTTTAACATGTAGCAGCTATTGATGTACCTTTCCGGCGTACGACATTTAAAAAAACATAAGTACTTACCTTAATAAATTAATTTATAATTAAAATACATGTTACAAACAGAAAAACTCAAATAAATAAACAAATTTAATGTCAATAAACCTTACATACTATACCCACAATTAGATACTAATAATAATGTACGGCCACTTTAAATTATATTTAGGAATATTATAATAAATTCAATGTCAATATATTAATTTATATACTACTATCACATAGAAAGTCTTGAAAATTATAGTAGTTTTTTTTCAAAAGAAAGGGCAGGTTAAGCCAACAACAGTGGCCGCCTCGAGCAATTTGGATATACTTTAAGGTGGAGTAGTGGTTAAACCTAAGGACACCGTATGCATATCTTTTGTTTCAGAGTTATTTACTATAATGTTAAAAAATGAAGGCAACTATTTCTCCAGCATCAGACCACACATGCGTAATTATAAAGGGTCATGTCTTTCTAAGGAAGTCGAGAGGCCTCGGGTTTAGGTATATAGCTTAAGGAGGAAAGTCAGCTCTGATAGCGGAAAGAAAAGTGCTCAGGAAGATCCTGGGACCTGTCCGAAGTGACGATAGCTCCTGGAGTATCCGGAAAAATGTCGAGATTGAGGAGTTGGTGGCTGAGCGCAATATCATCGGCGTAACTAAATCCCACAGACTTTGCTGGCTCGGTCACCTACTCAGAATGGGGTAGGATTGGGCAGTCAAGGAAGCGTACTTGGGGCGACCAACCGGCCGTCCACCGATCTAGGTACCGCTGGTGTGATGTCGTGGAGGCGGACCTGCGTCGGTTGAATGCCAATTCATGGCAGGAAACCGCGCTGGATCGGGACAGGTGGCGTTGTCTCATTTCGGAGGCCAAGATTTTTGGATCGCTGAGCCAAAGCAGTTAGTCAGTTAGTTAAGGAGAAATTTTAAGTCTGTTTCGTAAAAACTACTACAAAACTTTTGTTTTCCTTTTTTTCGTTACTCGAAGATATTTTCTACAATTCTAAGGGACTACATATACGTTAATTAAGATGCCTGAACAGACAATGGTGTGATATGTTACAGAGCGATATGTCACGAATACGGCGTGCACGTGGGGCGGGTGTGGCTGGGTCTTACGCTGCCAGCGGCGGGCTGCTTCGCCAGCTGCGCGGCCATGCTGCCATCGGCGTGGAGCTCCGCGCTCACGGCGGCCGCGCTCGCGTGCTGGTGGCGGCGGCGGTACCCTGCCGCAGTCATGTTCACGGCTGCCAGTTCCTTACTAAGTGAGTGCTACCCGAACAAAAGTACCGACCGACCTGGATTAAAGTAGATATAACTAGGTCGATGGTTGCACTTCTCAAATGGCTTCATATAATTCTTTTGTTTATATTAGAACTACGCAGTAGTATGCGTGAAGTTCTATATCAGGTACTATCAGTAAAATGTTGAAGTAAATAAGGGAGAATTAATGGTGCTACTTGAGATCATATGTTTATTATACCGCGTAGTATTTGCCCGGTACCTAATAAATATCCTTATGCTTAATATACTTACTTCTGAGGAGTTCTTCCAAAAGCTAAAGATGAGGTTTGTAATGCAATGCGAATTACAGTATGCTTTCCTGACCGCACGGCTGTGGCCACTGCGCTGTTATCACTATAACTATAACGCTACTAGAGCGACGGGCAATATTATTAGACATGGCTTGGAAAATATGTCTGTAGCTGTTCGGGCTAAAATAATCAGTAAAGCGCGAAATTACTTCTCGTTAACGAATGAGCCTGTTTTCGCAGCATGATTGTCCTAATTACATAAATTTCAATTTTTAGAGCACCGTTGCCAGAGTTTCGGGGACCATGCCACAAGCAACTAGCGAGGCACCTTTAGTGAATTGGATCGGGTTATTCTCACTAGTTACCACCAAGTTGTTACCAGTGGTAACTACTGGGAATTTTTATCCCACCTTTTACCACTGGTAACTGCTGGGAAAAAATCCCACTAGTTACCACCAAAATTTGGTTAGCGTTCAATACTAACAAAAACAGTATAAATATAGTGCTTTAATCAATAATTAATTAAAAGTCGAATTAATTATAAGTTAATTAGTTATTAGTCTAATTATAAGTCGATTATTGTTTCAGTAAACTGCCTTAAAAGGACCTTATTATCGATGGCGCTTACGCCATTATCATCGATGCTCCTATATGAAAACAACGCTGCGCTACGAAGTGCGGCGTACGAGCCGTCGACAAAAGATCTAGGTTTCATAGATAACGTCTGCAACTAATTCAACTTACAATTAATAAGATAAATTTCAACCAAATTTCTCTTTAACTTTTCATTTTATGCACTTGCACTGGTTGTAATATTTTTCATCACTTTTAAAGCAGTTACCTGAAACACTAATTATTTATTAAAGCACTCTTTATTTATACTATACTATTTCTACTGTTTTTATTAGTATTGAACTCTAACAACATTTTGGTGGTAACTACTGGGAATTCTTTTTCCAGTAGTTACCACCACACTGGTAACAACTTAGTGGTAACTAGTGGGAATAATCCATTGGATCGGATAATGTTCAAATAGTTTTATCCTAAAGGCGTATACTTGTTTTACCTGCATTCATTTTTATAGTATTATTACTTTATTTTGAAAACAAACAACTATTTACAAAATAAGCCTATAAATATGAATTCATAGGAATCCGTTAAAATTCTGTAAGATATCTGAAAGATCTGCTACTGACGCATTCAACGTTTATGTTTAGACATTTAAATTTTATTAACGTATGCTATAGCGAAATAAGTTAGCTTAGAGACACTCCATACTTGAGTTTTCTTACTTACTTAATGGGAGGTATGGTAAAACGTATTACTAATAAGTTCAGAAATCGTTTAAAACTGAAACTTATTATGCTTAAATCATATTACATATTATCTATCATATAAAAAGTTATTCCGTCTCTTTTTTTGTTGTAATTTTTACAAAATTTAATCACTCATGCCTGTATTTTTTTTTCTTCCAACAATCGGACTGACCGCATATTGGTGGATGAGGGCATAGAGATAACTGTCAATGTGTGTGTCGCGCATAAGTATAAGTTTCTATTTTTCTCCGTGAGCTTCTACGGATTATCGTCTTATCTATTGTTTAAAAACCGCAAAGCTTTGCGGAGAAAAATAGAAACTATACTAGGAAATTGGTGTATGATGGAATCTTACTTGTTTTTTTTATTTGTTTATATATTTATAAAAGAGAAGTTACATCGGCTATGATCTGTGTTATGTTTATTATCAATACTACATCCGTAGCGTTATTAGTCCAAGTTCAAAACGATGTAATATAGGTTTACAATCTTTTGAAGTAGAAAGGTCAAGTCTCACTCTTTAGGTATATAAATGGATCCTCAATTTTAAAAGGAATCGATTGACTAAAACAAACAGAAAAACATGATAATTAGAATAGGTGGGTAAAAACTATTTTCGTTTTCTTGTTTTTTGTCCCCACAAAATGAGACGGAGTGAAGCTTTTTGTATGAGATAACGAATTATTTATTTAATTTTTTTCATTTAATTTAAGTTCTATTTAATATATATATATATATATATATATATATATATATATATATATATATATAGTAAAAGTTTTTAGTCTGTACATATGATCAGCATGAAAATGGTGTAGTTATATTACCATTAAGGTAGTTCGATCTACTTATTCATCGTAAATTTTTTCAACAGGTTGGCCCTTTACAGCATTAATTGGAGTGCCCATTGCCATAGATATGATTTTTATGAAACAACAATATGTAACCTTCTTCAAGTGGTCGGTCATATCACTCGTCACAATGTTGTTACCTATGATAATAGTGGACTCTTGGCATTACGGGCGGCTAGTAATAGCGCCGTGGAATATAGTATCTTACAATATTTTTACCGAACATGGACCAGATTTATACGGAGTCGAGCCTTGGACCTACTATTTTGTGAACGGATTTCTTAACTTCAATATTGTATGGGTAAGTAAATTGTATATTTTTTTTAATACATTTTATTGTGTATTGTAGGTACGATTTCATAACGAAGGTATTGGGAGCGTGCAGGATGGCAGCGCCGCTTAGCGTTCGCAACTACTGGGGAGCTGTCAAATAATGAGCTCAACAAAATAAGGATTATTCCTTAAAAATGTTTACTACGAGTATAATACAGTTACAAATGTGCGGAATCTTTTCGTTTTTAATGTTAAACACACTTGACTTTTGCTTTACTGAAAATAGTCAGAATTATTTGTGTATTTTATATTATTCGGTTAATTTTCTTCGTCGTTGTTTCGTTACAAATTCAATGAAAATTTATGTTTCATTATGTTTTGATGGCCCACTTCGGGATCTTCTTCTTGGGGATACGTATGATGCTTTCAAGTATAAAAGTTTTGCTTCTTCACAGGTTTTAATCAACTCATGTTAAAACATATGTTCTTTCGCTTATCACGTTTGTTGTGACAGACGACAGACAACTCTGCGTGCCAAAATTATGTCTCTTTAAGTAACTATCATTATAACTATTATTACAATTACCTAATGTTGGTTTAGCCAGGGATCGGAACCGGTTTTTTGCAAAAACATCGAAATAACCATATATTTCGGTTTATTTTATACTCGAAATGTAGGACTCAGTTGTGTTTTTAGATAACGACTTCGTATTATTAGATTGCCCGATTAGGAATGAAATAATTAACAAAGAACGAAAAAAAATACCGTTTTCGTTCCCATACAAAAAATACCGGTTTCCGATCCCTGGTATTAGCCATACTATTTTATTAACATCCAAGCAAAACTCTGCGTTGACATAGACTATGTAAAATGTTTAGCCGTTACGTTGGTAAGCCTGGAATAATACTATATGATATAAAAGCCTAATTTCTAGCTCGATGTTGGAAATATATAAAGTTTACTATTACTGTTTCGTCCAGTATTATTGCAGTTTACCATTTATCAGCTATCGTGGCCTATTTTTATCGTAAATATGATTTTAAAGCAAAAAACGTGAACAAAATAACGGAATAGTATGGGAATTGACAGAAACACACGTAGGTTTTTTGCCATGTTTGGCCACATCAAGCGCTGTGATCGTTCCGGCTTCCCCCACCACCCGCTCTGCACGCTTCCAATAACATCAAGTAAAGGTGGCGACTGACTTGTAACATTTGCTTGTAATGTATCGTTCACGGCGATCGTTACAAGTCAGTCGCCACCTTTGTAACACTCAAAGGGATTCGCGTAAAAACCGACAGCCGAGTGGAGCACGCGGTGCTCGCGTCGAGCGGCTCAGCTCGCTGCACTGACTGTTGTAATGCTCGGGTTGTATCACGTTACATTACACCGAAATGTTACAAGTCAGTCGCCACCTAAACATATTGTATTGCAAGGGAGAAAAATGCTCTAGTTTGCTGATGCATGCGTTTGGCCGTAATAATAGCCCGATTTAAGTTATTTGACTAAAATTATGTGCGTAACCTGTTTAATATAATTTTAATATTAATCTGTAACCACGGAAGATTTCTGGATTCAGGCGCCTTTATGATTGTACATCTTGTTGATCCCTTGTAACTCTTTTTACCGGACTACGGCAATAACAATAGAAAGTTGGGTGGTTTTAGTTAGCACTCTTAGTAGGTATGTATTGTATGTTGGTGTGTTTATTTTATATTTGTGCCGTGTGATCCATAGTAGCGTCGTATCATCTGAAGCGAGTTCGTTTAAAGAGGAGTCAATCCATTCGTTTTTTTATCTATCGCCCGATTTATATAAATTTTATTAATTGTTATAAATTATAAAAGGTACACTAATTTTTATTTGAGTTTCGCCATGCTGCGGATTTTCAGTGGTACTAAATTATATTACTGCCAAGGAGACTTTGACAAAAGTACTTAATAATGATTTCAGATACTAGCTTTATCGAGTCCACTGCTGTTGTTGGCGTGCACCGCAATCTCGGCGCGCTCGACTGCCCGGGCCTCGTTCTGCTCCCCTTACTGGCTAGGGCTGATGCCGCTCACGCTGTGGCTGATAGTATTCATGTTACAGCCACATAAAGAAGAGAGGTTGGTAATTCCATTTGGGAAACATTTTATTTGTTCGTTTGTTTACCACATTCCCCACTAAACCTACGGTCGTAGCTCTGTGTAGTAGAACAGTTTAGGGTTTCTCGGTAAGGTATGTTGGGATAAGTTCGGATCTGGGCTTAAAGAGGATAATTCAGTTATCTACTTATTTATAACTCTAAGCATTATTTTCGTTTGAAAGTCATTCTGACACCATTTTCTTGGCTTCCATATCATACTTTCTAAATTTTAAACGACGGGCAGTTCGTAATAGTTATATATGTGTATCCCTCTTATTCATGAAACTTTACGAGCCTGAATTAGTTAAATTATATTTTCTCCAATATGCTTGGAAATGTTCACCTTATTGTGGCAAAAATAGTTCGTGAAGTTCTTTATTGTGGTGATACTCAAATAAAAAAAAAATCAAACCATTACTTTATTGTTTTTTACTTTTTTATAACACGTATCCACTTAGAAAAACCCAAAGAGCCAATTATTATAGCCGCGGGCTGCGTCTACACGACCCGGTCAGCATCATTTCAAGCTGTGTCATGTCTTGTTCTTACTAGAACGTCGTGCATGATCGTGCGAATACATTTTAATAAAATCGAAAGACTTCTAGTAAGTTTTATATTTTTTTAAGGATTTCGTGCGTGCACATACAGCTTATATTGTACAATTATATTGAATGAACGAATATTGAAACAATAATAAAAAAGAATTCTGGCTGGCAACTGAATGGCAGAATAAGTTTTAACCCTTTAACTTATTAATAATACATTATTGCAGAGGCCGGGAAAGGGCAATTCGTGGATAATCCACGAATTGCTGTTCTTGCCTAGGAATATATAGTGCTTTTCTCCAAACATCAGGTAAAATAAACATAATTTAAGCGTCAACCAGCACTAAATTCGAACCTTCACATCAAAAACGTCAAAAACAATTCCCCCCTTTAATTATTTTTTAAAAGTTAAGGGCACAACTATTCAGCCATTCAGTACCATTCAATATCGCTCATTCTATATAATTTGGCAATATAAGCAGTATTTGCACGCATGACATCCTTAAAGAAATATAAAGGTTATGTCTGTGATTTTATTATTTAAGAGGTATTATAACATTGGATTATAACATTTATACATACATATCAAAAATCTTAAATTTTGCACAAAGTTGGCCAATAATTATAATTCCTTATACATTTGGTAACTGAATATATTGAGAGAAGAACTGTATAAATGTGTTTATTTTTAGATTTTTGTACCCAGTCTACAACATGATTGTGCTAGCCGGAGCAATCGGTGTGGATTGTTTGCAAAAAATGACATTCGCGGTCGGCACGGAACTGTTTAGATGGCGGAAAATGAGGGAAAAACGTCATTACCTCGTGTACACCGGTGCACTCATGGCAATATCTGTTTCCGTAGCCGGGATGATCAGTGAGTAATAATTTTATTTGTTTTTTGTACAACTAAGTTGTGTTTTGCGAGTAATTACAATATGAAATGCAACTGTAATTAACTACAACAGAAAGTACATTAAGTGCCACTTGCACCAATCACTAACCGGGGGTTAACCGGTCAAACCTGGAGTTACCATGGTTATCAGTACTATTAGACACTGGGTTAACGGTTTAACCGGTTAACTCCGGGTTAGTGGGATGGTGCAAGTGGCCCTAACATTATTAAATAGGTGACAGGACTGGGAAAAATACACGTTTTAATTAAAATACAAATTACTATCCTGCACGTATTTGATACACAAATTATTTTCTAAAACGCGACCTAGGTGTTAAATAATGTAAATAAATTAGAATAGACGACAGAGCAGTGTGGGCTGTGGGTAGGTTAAGTAAGATAAATCTATAAAATTAATCAAATCAGTAAAGGAAGGATTTCCTTTCATGAACACTATTTTTTAATGTACTGTGAGACAAACAGCCTGTTGTTGGGGAATGAATAAAACCTGCTAAAGAAAACAATCTTTTTACAGGTCCTGATGAGCCCACGCTCATGTTGAATTGTATGAAAAGATTTTATTTTGGATACTGTTCCAGGATTGTAAGCTCTTTGTTTTGATAGTTTAGGAAGCTGACTAACTCTAAACTCCATTTTTGTCTGTGGTTGATTGTCCCTGTCTACAGAAACAATAAAACCATCTTTACTAGCACTGCTACTCCTGCTGCTCCCTCTGCTGCTTGTCTCCAAAGCATGCATTCCAAGATTTTGAGATCTTTGTCTCTCATCTGTTGTGATACTTTCTAGCAACCAACGTATTTGGTAACTAGGGTGATAGCAAGATGCTAATATGGCTCCATTTACTTCCGGTGATACTTTAAAAACTTATCAAATCAGTTTTCTAAGCTCTCTTTTAGGTGTGGAACAATAGTAATAAAATGCCTCCAATTGCTCTCCTGTCGATCTAATCTAGTTCTTACAGACATTGAAGTACCTATTAATGTTTGAAATGTTGTTCGTACCTACCTGAAGATAGGTGGTAGACCGACAGACAAGACAAAATACTTACTTTTAATGATAAATATGTATACTTGTGAACTGATGTAACTTAAAACTTTGACAGGTGTTTCGCGGATAATGGCGCTTTTCAACAACTACAACGCTCCTATGAACATTCTGTATCACCTGCCGGTGACGAATGAAACAAGCCTTTTCCAAAACAAATATGTTTGTTTTGGTAAAGACTGGTACCGATCGCCATCCAGTTTTCACCTGCCTCCTGAGTACCGGATTCGTTTCGTAGCCAGCGAGTTTAATGGACAGCTACCTGCACCTTATGCTTCATCACTTGATGGTAATATTTGTACCCTTATTACTATTCGGGATCGGTCATTAAGTGATCCTTTGTATACAGGGAGCGAATGAGACGCCTTAGACAGACGTTTAATGATGGAATAAATTCTGGAGATTTCGATTACTTATTATGCGAGTACAATCAGCATCGATAGTAGCAGATGAAACAAAGTACCAAAAGTATCTACCATCCTGGAATACATTTCCAAGTAGAGATGTGTCTCTACAGTACGCGTTCAAAAGTATCTGCCACAGTCTGATTGTTCTGCATATAAAGACATATCCCTTTTTGTTAAGCTGTTAGAGAATAGTAGTGGTGGTGGTGAGTGTATATTAAAGCCCCTACGAGCGTGTATACTTGCCTAAGGGCCTGTTTTCGTTATTGTTTAGTGTTTAGCACTATTAATTACTTGTATAAAAAAACTATGCCATTCAGGTTTTTTTAAATGTACCTTAGCCATACCCCAAAATTAAGGAAATTAGACAAAAATACCATGTACATCAGCTACCCAAGATTTTTGTTCCTCAATATTTTTTGGTGCAATCTAATTTTTCCCTGCTATTTTATTTTTCTATGTAGTTGTGGTACTACGAGTATTAGCCTGTTTCCTCGGACGCATTATTTTCTATTCGATTTTGTTGCTACACGTATTTTTTCCCATGCATTTTATCTCCTAATTCGTATGATCCTCATGTCTGTTTTTCCTGTAGGACCAGTTCTCGATATTATTTTATCACATACTGTTATTCTGTCACATGATGGATACTATGGACGGTAGAGAAAGGTCGACAATCTCTTATGGCAGAACTGTTGCAAAAGTGACCAGCTTTCAGTTTTAATGCCTGTATGTGTGCGGTGATAATGTGTAGTTATTTTTTCTTGGTACCTATTTCGCAACACAATATTTAATCACACAAAATACTAATAAGTAATAAATACTAATAGTTTTTGACGACAACGGCAACACAATATTTAATAAAACAAAATATTAATAAGTAATAAATACTTCGTTTTTCGTCGGACGAATAAATGAAATATTTATTTATTTATTTCGTATATGCATGATACATTACACGTCAACGCATTATAAGGATAAGATTAAGGGGGTCCCTAACGCCAATGACCTTTGATCTGAATTCCTTAGATTTCTAATGTTTTTTGTTGCTTATCATATAAACAGCCACGGTTGTAAGCAATATAGTATACCATATTTACTTCAAAGTTCACTGTCTTCGAGATATTTCATATGTATGTTGCTTTTTATTGGTTAGTAAAGCATAAACAAGAGGTACAGTGTTGGCTATCTGATCGGTACTGCTTAAATCGCTATGAATATTGTAGAGCTGCTTAAATAGTGGACAATATTTAAACGTTCCATCAGCAAAATAATTCTTTATCTCTTTCATCCTCTTCCTCGCCTCTTCAGGTGCAAATATTAGTATTCTATACTCTTCATCATAATCCTCTAAAAAAAAATGATGAAAATTTGTAGGAAAAACCACCTCATCACTGAACACACTTTTAGTAATACCTTGAGTTTTTTTCCTTGCCCCGTATAAACCGTTTTTGATATTTGATAGTTGTGGCAGTGGCTCCACTAAATGAATACCTTAATTTTGCAATTTACAAATAGCATCATGATATTGCTTTGGAATAGGATGTACATTTTGTGACACAGTTTTTCGCAATAAGTCAATCTCTTTATCCACGATGTTTTTATTGAAATTTGGAACGCAATTGTCCATGTGCCGAACATGTTTAACTACCTTATTTGAATTAACCGTTACGCTTCCGTTACACGTTTTGTAGTTAGCACAAGCCCAAAATTGCGATTCGTTCTTGAAGAGTTTTCCTCGGAAATATTTATGACCATTGTAAAGTAGCACTTGCCCCCCCCCCCCCCCTCTTTTAGACGTAACAATACTACGTACGTATCTAGTAGTTCTGCAGAGCTTCTAGGCTCCACCGACATATTGGATATAATCCGAACGCAACAGTGTATGATAACTAAATTAAACTTATGTTAAAAACACTTACAAATTATCACGACATGAATCATCACAAATGACATTGTCTAATATTTTGAATGGTGAAGAAAGAATATGCCAGTATTTTATATACCTGCCAAACTTTACGTTATAAGGTTGGTTTCATTTTTGGTTTTGTAAAGAATGAGATTGCTAAGATCCTGTTACATAACTCGCTTGTGTGTCAGGAAATACCATTTCTATTAACATTACCAATCCCGACGTTGTTGGTTATATACGAGGCAATCAAAGTTCCTATTCCAAAACCGGGTATTGTAGTAGGAATTATCCTTCCTTTTACATTACCGGTACATGACGTTGGTTATGTATAAGAAAACAAAAATCTTTTACAAAACCCGGTTTTGGAATAGGAAAAATTTGTCCTCTCCCAGTGCTGGTTATGTACGGAGAACAAGTGAGACACGGGGGTAATCAAGACTAGGAGACAAAATGCGTGGGCAACAAAACGAATAGAAATTAATGCGCCCGGGTAAATAACCAAATAGTACCACAACTGAATAGGAAAATAAAAATTGGAAAAACGGCGAATGGACAAAACTGATTGGGGAACAAAAATTTTGGGTAGCACTCTTGGTGGTAGTCTGATCTGCTACTTTTAAGTCTAACTATACCTGTATGTGTGCGGTGATAATGTGTAGTTATATTTTCTCGGTAACTATTTCGCAACACAATATTTAATCACACAAAATACTAATAGTTTTTGACGACAACGGCAACACTTAATCACACAAAATATTAATAAGTAATAAATACTTAGTTTTTCGTCGAACGAATAAATGAAATATTTATTTATTTATTTCGTATATGCATGATACACAGGGCTCGGAACCGGTTTATTTTTAAATCCCAAAATAGCCCAATATTTTTAATTATTTCATACTCTTTACGTAGGACTGGATCATGTTTTTAGGCAACAACTTCGCATTATTAGATAGTCCCATTAAAATGAAATAATAAACCATACCGGTATTCTTTGTATGAAGAATAAACCGGTTCCGAGCCTTTACATTACACGTCAACGCATTATAAAGATAAGATTAAGGGGGTCCCTAACGCCAATGACCTTCGATCTGAATTCCTTAGTTTTCTAATGTTTTTTGTAGCTTATCATATAAACAGCCACGGCTGTAAGCAATATAGTATACCATATCTACTTCAAAGTTCACTGTCTTCGAGATATTTGGCATCAAAGATGAACAATTTTAGGCCAAAAAAGTGGTTTATTAGCCATAACTTTTGTGTTCATTAGTTTAAAATTAAAATCTCTGACCAGTTTTTAGAGACGTCAAAGACGAACCCAAATGTGTAGATTTCGTACATGTAAAATCCTTCACAGCAATTTAGTAACGAAAAAAGTGTTTTATAGACATTGTTTTAAAAAAAGATTAAAAACAAAGTGTTCATTTCTTCCAAAATCCGGCAGACCAGAATGAAGATAAAAGATTGCAGAACCGATAGCCGTTTGTCTTAAAATTCTATCTATAGTGCAAATGTATGAGTAACGACTCGAAACTAGTCAAAAATCGATTAAAACCACGGGGAGCCCCTTAATACTTAATATCATATAATTACTTCATCCGACCCTAAGAACTTGCTTGAATATATATATTTATTACTTTATTTATTTATACACACGAATAAAGGTACCGTTTGAAGCTGTACAAGATGGAATTACATAACTAAATAATCGACTGCACCCTTGATCAATCTGTGATCTTTTGTCCGGTCCCCACGTACGTACTTACTCATATCATTACACCATTTTACCATCGACGCAGGAGTCATAAACAGACATGAGTACCTACCCACAGTGTGACAAGAAGCCTCATTTTTGGAGATGTTCTGTTGATGGTAAAAACTGGTAGCCTAGACCAAAACAATGCTACGACTAAAGATCCCGATTGCCACATATTACTAGTTAGTACATGAGAAAAATTGAAAGTCAGGAAAAATGTACCCGGGTATTGACTAAAACTCAAAATGCGCTGAGAACGATACCAATTATAAAAAAATAGTTCAAACAAATCTTTTAGAACTATCAAAATACTATGGAACGTAATACCTAGTTGGTTACTAAATTCTGTTACTGCAATCATTTATATCTATATAAAATATACGAACGAAAGTTGAATAAACTATATATTAAAATTAAGTATACAAAATCAGGAACTACATATGAAAATATCATTCAAAATGGCTTCCTCTGACCTTGACACGCCCTCAAACGACGAGGCCAGTCATCAATAGCGGCACGCACGATTGTCATGTCTAATTCCGTCACTGTCTTAACTATGGCCCGCTTGAGGGAGTCAAGATTTGTGTGGGGTTTAGCACAGGCTTTCTCCTCAATAACCTGCCATATGGCATAATCCAGGGGGTTAAGGTCCGGGCTGGAAGACGGCCAGTCTTCGTGGGCAATAAAGTCAATTTTGTTCCTTCGAAACCAGGCTTGAGTTGTTTTTGCCTTATGTGCAGGAGCTGAGTCCTGTTGAAAGACCCATGGCTAGTTTTGAAATAGGGTGTGGCTTAAGGGCTTCAAGGGGTTCGAGAACGGTTTCCTGGTAAACTTTGGCCCCAGTTTTCACACCTTTTTTTACAGAAATGAACCTGTGTTAGCCCTCAGTATGACACACCCACCCAAATCATCACATAAGAGGGATGATTGCCTCGTTGCACTCTCGGTACAGCCGCAATCGCCTCTTGACTGTTTTTTACATACACTTTGTCATTCTGGCGGTTACAACATTCTTCAATGGTAATTTTTTTTTCATCTGTAAATAGTATTTTTCGGTGGCCATTTTGTGCGTACCGCTTCAATAGCACGCGACTTCTCTCTAGCATCTTAGTCTTTAATCGTCCATTAAGCAAATGACCTTTTTGTCTGCGGTAAGCGTGTAGTCCAAGTCCTTCATTGATAACTGTTTTAGGGAGCTTCTCTTCACAGACATCTGTATTGCCAATAACTTTTGCTTCCGGACGGGGTTTCTTGCAATTCTCGCTTTCACTGCCTTTATTAGAGCTGGGGTGCGAACGGTGCGTGGTCTTCCAGACCTCTTGCGGTCATCGAAGCTCTGAGTGCTATTGTACGAGTATCTATTAATTGTGCGATACTCAAATTCTTTGCTGATTTTTAGGTTTTCAAGCAACTTCAAAATCATGTTTGGCGGGTGCCCACATTTGTGGAACGCAATTACTGCGATACGATTCTCTTTTAGGCCCCAATTCATTATAGATACGACGAGGTAAGCGTTATGTGTGGTATATAATTATAGCTCACAAATCCACCACATTATGTAATTTTTTATTTTTTCGGTAGCATTTGTTTTAACGGAAATAAAGAGGTTGCAAATCGAGTAACTGAACTTAGTAACCAATTAGGTAATCAGCACAGTCCTAACAACATTCATATTGGTATTAGAACCGAATTAGTCATTTTTGGTTTTTTTTTTTTTTTTTTCGAAAGATCCACCATATTATTTTGTTATTTTTGTTGAACAGAAAGCTACTTAACTTTTCTATATGCTATAAATATTTCTTTAACTAATTCCATGGACTATTTAAGTTATGGCATGTTTAAATGTCTTGTTAGGGTTGTCACACAATATCCGGATATGAGAACAAGTTAGGTATCTAGTGTAAGAAAGTAAAATAATTAATTAATTCGTCGACGGTTAAAATTATAAGTTCGGCTTTTAACAGTTCAAAATCGTCACAGGGTCTGTCGCAATCTTTTTTATCACTTGTTTCAGAGGCCGTACTCGGATTGGGTTCAAATAACGGTACTTTCATCAAGGCTAATGCGGCTGTGGTCGTTTTCCTAACACTTTCGCATTTGATTTTGGCGTTGGGCAGAAATAATTGGATCTCAAGATACCAATGCCCTGTGAAAAAGATCAAACTTATTTTTGGTCCTATCTGACTTACGGGTATGATGTTCGCGATCATGTCGCCAAAATTTATTCCGGGATTCCGCCGCTTCCTCCGAGAGCCACCCTACTGGCACAGAAGAGTTTTCTATGATTGCGGCTCCGTGGACTAAGATTTTATGTACAGTCACAGTCATAGGGTGCCAGCGGTAGTGGTGCTCTTTCACGTACTTGTAAGTAAGCTGCTTGCAGAAGTCTGCAAATTTAACAGAGTCGATTGGAAAGCTACTAGACAAAACGACTAATATTGTATACCTCCGTCCGTAATAAGTCCGTCTAGCAGCCATTTCTCAATGCCGATAATGTGTGCAAAAACATGTCGGTACTTATCACATAACACGGTACGAGCTGTGTTACCATCGTTTGTGGTTCCACTGTTTGGTCGCACAAAATCAACTAAAACTCCGAATATCTTCCTGTATTTTTCTGTCCTTGCTTTAACGAGGCGGTGTTCTTCCGAATTTTGCGATATACGCCACTGCTTTACTTCGTTTTTATAGCCTAACTTGAGTAAAAATTCCAAAATCCTAATCCACGCGTGAAGGGGGCTGATGCCATGTTTGAGTATTGTTTTATCTAATACCTAATCTATTTGCGGTTGTGGCACTATCTACAACTCCATCTACCACTCGTTGACCAGCATGAGGGTTGGCGCCCTCATGCCCTCCTCGCATTAAGTCCCCCGGCCGGAGCCCGAGTGGACATCCTCTAGCAGGGTAGATCAATTCCTGCTGAGGTAAAGTGGCATTATGGGTCTGTAACGGTTCCATAATGCCTCGCCCCCGTTCCTCCAGACTGCGAGTATAGATATGGGGTTTTATTATTACCTAAGGAGGGTGGACCGCTTTCCATATCACTCTTAGTCCATCATTGAAATACAACACACCAACAGTTTGAGTACAATATAGGTAGTACCTGTAATTCCAACCTTACCTCACTAGTCAAGATTTTCTCAGACAGTTTTTCGGAAACCAAAGCGGCCAAATCTTGGTGAAGAGATGTAGTAAGGTGAGCTTCGGGCTCTGAAAACACGGAAGACAATGCAACGATAAACACTGACATAAATGTACTAGACACGCTATCGGGAACAAATTGTTTCCGCCGCTTTTTGGCGTTTGACGTCTGTCACTAAGCTAAAGAGTAAACGTACCTAGCCAGAAGCGAAACTGTTATGACAACTGTTCATTTTATGCCTAAATACGCACTGTAAAGAATCTAGATAAAAATGTATTTATTTCCTTATAAGTGTATTGTTTTTTTTACATACGTGACACTGACGACATTAAAATTTATAAAAATAATCATAAAACTCATTCTATTTGACTCTCGTACTCGTAGCAATTTTGGTCAAATCGCGCTTATAGCATAATATACTCTTTAAATATAAGAAAAATACTACATAAAATTACAATATAAAGAATAATATATCATTATTGTGTATATATTCTGCAAACAATAAGGTAGGTAATCATTAGTACTAAATGAGCTTAAAACAAGAGTTTTTTCGCAGTGGATTGTTATTGTATTGCTTTTATTATGTTTCTTGATACTATTAGAATACATTTTCATTACGCACAAAGGCATTATTATTATTTTTTATTTAATTTTTGTTACATACGTGTCATCTCGCCAGTAGTCGGAGACGTACTAAACACAATGAAGTGCCGGCACTTCATGAAGGTGCGGAAATATTTTGATAGAGATGCCGACTAGTACTATACCTCAATGACGATAAATACGGCAAAATAACAAAATGTATCCCATTAAAAAATAAATTGTTTTAACTTGTTAGTGCCAACCCTGAAACCGGTTAATCCGGATATAACTTAACTTTGTTGATAACTTTGATAGTCCACGCAATACAGTTCCCATATTTTTACAACTTGTAGGAGAAATAGAATGCTATTTTTATGTTTAGTAATCAAAAAATAATATCGACAAGTTTCCGAGAAAAAATATATAAATGTATCTTAAAAAAATATTAATAACTTCGAAATGATTCACTTATTGCGTGTTTCAATTACTAGTCAGTGAAGTCTTTTAAAAGTTGTATTTGAGTTCTTTTGAAATATTAACCTAAAACTTATAATTTACTCGTTTTTTATATTTGTATAAAAACCCGGTTAAAAAAAATGTTGATTTTCACTATTTTATTATTCAAAAACTAGTAACATTTGGCAATCGGGAGCTTTAGTCGTAGCATTGTTTTGGTCTAGGCTACCAGTTTTGACCATCAACAGAACATCTCCAAAAATGAGGCTTCTTGTCACACTGTGCTGCCTACAAAGATTCAAATTTGTGTTTTTACTTCTTATGTTCGAAAAGTGAAAAGTTGTTATTTAAGTCGCGTATAAGTTGGTTTTACACTCTAATGCATGAAGTAAAATCATCTATTACGACTCTTATTTATTTAGCAATAAAGTCTAAAAACCTCGCATACTAACTGCCACTGGTGCAACTGGCGGCCGGCGCGCATGCCTCCGCACGCGGCAATGCGCAGACTGTAAAATAACCTTTAACCTTTGATATTTCTGTATCATTTTTTCGCAATCGAAGATAATTCGAGCATAAATGCCGATTTTATCCTCGACCTATAAAGGTCCTCGCTTACGCCCGGACCTATAAATTGCCACGGATAAAATGTGTTACTTTATTGTTAAACCTTTTTGTTATTATTTGTAATACGAACACTGTCATGGTTTTTGATATTTGTATTTTTTATTCATGTTTTATAAGTGTAATTGTTACTTCTCTTCATGATCTCATTGTGTAAACGTGTACTTTACTTATTAAACTATATTTCTATTATAATCCACGGATTTCGCTTATATATATATCAATATTTATGACCTTTTATGATCTACTATTTTTGTACCCATAAATACACTTACCATTGGCAAAACAAATGCTTACAATTTTGATTCATACTAGACATACGTCGGAAGCGGTGTTGCATAATTTAAAGGTTCAATCTAAATTTACACTCCAGTACCTCTAACTTTCGGAAAAAGTAGAGACAACTCTTGTATTTTTGTGTTTTTATGACCCATTTACGAAACTTCATGTAAAACTCTAAAAACAAGTATGTCACACTTGTGCCATAATAGTACATTATGATACAAGTGCGAAAAATAGGAAATTCGAAACGAGTGGCGATAAATTAAAACACGACCGAAGGGAGTGTTTTAAATCGAAACGAGTTGCGAATTACTTATTCGCACATGTATATATGGCCCTTTAAATGTTCGACACAATAACGTAATATGCTAATTTTCGCACTAGTGCTATAAAGTAGCACCATATGTACTGTAAAAATATAATAATCTTGTTTTATTTCCAGCCACCCGTCTCGTTCTACCACATTTCAACGATTTTAATAAAGGTGACAACCGCACGTACCTCAAACCTTCAGAGTGTCATTATTTGGTTGACACGGACATTGGACAGCCTAGTGCTATACAACCAGCGTACCACCGTAATTCAATGTCCTGGGAAATCGTTGCAAGCCTTCCTATATTAGATGCTGAGAGATCTCATAAAATTTTTAGGGCGTTCTATGTTCCGTTTTTATCGAATAAACACAACGTTTACTCGTCATTATACTTGTTAGAAAATAAGATTATTGACAGATTAACATAGTTTTGATTTTTAAGTTAGCTTTAGTTATGGCTACTAAGCGTTATCAAGTGAACAGGATGCGAAACTAGATTATTTTTTTATTTTTTTATCTGCACTTTTTGAAATTTTCAGTCTACTCTGGTAACTGGAATATATTTTATGCAACCGTGGTATAAAACGGGTAAAAAAGTCAAGTGGCGTGAATTACAGTATTGAGCCGGAGCCGCAGGCGTAGGCGAACATTGTATAGGAATACGCCACGAGTATTTCTTGACCTACTTATACAACGTTGCATACAATACTTTTTGTGCGACTACTGACTTATAAATAAAATGAAAAAATAAAATCTACTGTTATCTGTCAAAATGTTGTCTATGGTGAACTTTGTTTTTAATTGCGCTCACTAGACGGTGATAACATTAAAAAATAGTTTTTGTACACTAAGTTTGAAAACTGTATTAATTTTGATTTTGTTAGATTGGTAGCCATTCATTGCAGTATTGCTTTAGCGATTTTAAAGCATAAGTGCTGTTATGGGGAATAATAGGCAATATAGACTTTTCTTCAAACCTATTATGTATGTTCTTATATTAGTGTCCATGAATGTGTTATTTATTTATTTATTTATTTATTTAATCTTTATTGCACAAAAGAAAACCTTATAGTACAAAAGGCGGACTTAATGCCATGAGGCATTCTCTACCAGTCAACCTTTAGGCAAAGCAGAGAGATTGTGGGCGGTGCTACTTTAACAACAACAACCAAATATAATACAATAACATACCATACATACATAATACATACATACATAAATATACATACTTATATTTCTTATAATATATACATAAATAACGACAAAACATATAGAGCTTACCCATACATTATTATTTTTTCATTCTGCTAGCAAAGAAAGCACGTAAGGATTTTTTTAATGCAAACTTATTTTGAGCATTTTTGATGCCGTAGGGAAGTCCGTTCCAAAGACGGGCCGCCTGCACGGAAAACGAATTCGACATGAACCCAGTGCGGTGAAGAGGGATAGATAGAGACATATTGCCGGAAGAGCGAAGTTGACGGTCCCGGGTAACGCCGTAGTATTGAAATAGAGACTTAAGGTATTCAGGAGAATGAGGATCATTTAACACAGAAAAAAGAGTACACAACATGCGAACATTGCGTCGTTGACGAATGGGGAGCCAGCCGAGCTGGGAACGAAAAGATGAGACATGATCATATTTACGAAGGCAAAAAATGAAGCGAATGCAGTTATTGAGTAGCCGATCCAATTTGTCGAGAAGTTCTTCATTTAAGTCCGGATAACACACATCACCATAATCAATAATGGGCAGGATAAGGGAATTAATTAATAAAACTTTGGTTTTGATAGGCAGGAAGTGCTTAAATTTATTAAGAGCGTGAAGGGAACCCATGACCTTTCGACTGATCTCGGTAACCTGCGCTCTCCAACTCACGAGTACTATCTAAGAGAACACCCAGATCTTTAACACTTTGACTGAACCTTATTGGAACCTTATTGTTAATGACAGATAAAAGTAGAGCAGAAAAAAAAATCGATTGTATATGTATTGGTGTCACTTTTGTACTTTTACAAGCTGAGCTCAAATAGTTGTATTAAACTGCTAAGCGTTCGCATAGTTCTTCCGCACTTTCTTCGAACAAGTGTTTTTTTACTATTCATTTTCTTTTTTTCTGCCCTTATGCAGAAAGGTACAACACCAAAGAGTTTGAATGTTAGAAAACTTTAGGTAGAGGCTGTGCGGAAAAAGAAGATTCGTAGAATGTATTTTTCACGTCAGCAGCTCGAACATGGGTAATTTGCTGCTTAAAAACAGTGAGCAAAATCGCATTTTGCTCACCGAGTGAGACAAAATAACATTCAAGTGACCTTTAGATTCGAATGTCATTTCAACGTGCGGGGCCTAATACAAGTTCGAAATATTTGGATTCTATTGTCTTTATCCCTTTCACGTCATTAGCAAAAAGAAAGAGACAAAAAAAGTGCATACGGAATTCAACGGTATATTGACGGTTTATAATAGACCCCCAAAATAAGTCAGACCGCATCGTTCCAAAACACCCTACGAGTCTTCATTCGTAATAATTATTTAATGAAATAAAAGTTTAAAATTTAATAAAAACACCATATTTTACGTATTTTATTATAAAATGAACTTATACAAATTTACGCAATTGTTACGCAGTAAATAATTCTATTTAACTACTTTTAACGATCTCTACTATAGTTGACAAATAGTAGTATCCGCAATTCGGACCGGATCTAACAAAGTTTTTTTTTTACAAAAAAAAGTTGTCGATTGAACTGTCAATTGATGTTCGTTAATTCATTATTTTCGTATTATTTTATTGAAATTTCTTTCGTTTTGTTTTATTGCGGTAATTATAGTTAATTGTTAGAATACCTTCAGAAAACATGAGTGAAATAGTGATCCGTCCGTCTGGATTACATTTTTTCAGGTTGTATTTTTTGATGGCTGACTGACGTGAAAATTTTTGTGTACTACACGAGATCAAAGTTATTTACATCTCGTGCGCTTTTGAGTCCCTTACTACGCTCAAGATTCTAAATTAGATCACTCGCTACGCCCGTGATTATAGAATCTTTCGCTTGCACGGGACTCAAAACAAGCACTCGAAGAAATATCAAACTTTGCTCTCTTGTTGTACAACTAACTATTTTCCCTTATATTCCACGACTCTTCTCTTTCCGCATAGACTCTACCTACTTTGTTTTTGATTCGCGATTTGACATTTGTTACATGTATACAAAAATCAATTTTACATGATACAGACTATACATATAGGAACCTATTTGTTATAATCAGAGATCGGACAAATTAGCGTCATTGCTCGCAATAATGTGGACATAACTCCAAAATTGATTAAAAAAATAATCTTTTTTTTTTCAATTCGAACTGTTTTATGTTTATTTCTGTACAATTAATGGATGTATTTATTAATCAAGTAACATAGTATATAACTAAAAAAACGAACAAAATAAATAGAATTAAAACTAAAATATAATAGAACTTAAAACAAACTTATAAATAAAAAAATGCTCCCCAGGTCACCTTCATGCATTATGGTACCCAGAAGGCTGGGAGCGTTTATTTAATTTCTTACCTAAGATTTAATTTTGATTCTTTCTTTTCTAGTCAATAAATAATACAAAGATTTCTTATAATGTAGATTTATAAAAGAAAATAATCAGTAATTTTTCTAAATTTTCTGATAATTAAATGATTAATTTTTTAATCACTTTTGAGTCATATCCACATTATTGCGAGCAATGACGCTAATTTGTCCGATCTCTGGTTAAAATTTAAATAAGTACCATTAATACGATTATATATTATATTTAACTAAATCATCTTTTGATGATTTGGCTAAACGGGATTACATTGGCTGTCCTGAACCGAAATAAAGAAGTATTCAAATGTAAAATACATCTTCCGCCATTTTCACTTCACACTTAATTTATTTAATGTTATATTTTTTGTACTTATCGAAGCTAAAAGTAATATATGTGCCCAGATAAAATATAAAGTACCTAATATTGAGAATATATTTCAATATTTGTATTATTGTGAAGAGCGGTGCCTCTCAACAAAGGTATTTGTTACTTAAAAAGAGGCGCCAAAACTTAATTACAACTGTACAAATAATTCTTAAACCGAATAAAACATTTTTAATTAATTTAATTTTTTAATTGTGATGTTCTGATAAACGTTCATTCATTCATAAAGTGTCTGAGTAATCGCCCCTTCCCTCCCTTTCCCGCTTCCTTTGTTTGGCATAAATATTGAAAGTCATAATATAATGATACTCGTATTATCATTAGTCATAACGCTGAAACCGTTAACTTTTCAGGAATTTTCTTATCCTATAGATAGGTAAGGTTAGGTTTGTTTAATGGAAATCCTGAGAAGTCACTCGTTTTCGCGAAAAACCAAATTATGGCTAACGAAAACGCCGACAAACAATACATTATGACTTAACACTTTATGGGAAACAATAAAGTGGCAATGTAATTTTGCGTTTGAATGTACGTGCGCCAGTGTCATTAATTTAGGCATCGGAGTTTTTATCGCACAGTAAGATTATAGTAAGCCATGGAGTCGATAATAAGATTAAAGTTAAAGTCATGCTCATCCTCATACTCATTCAGCAACTTTGCCTGAAAGCCTTTATAAATATCATGAGCTTACGCTTCTATTTTTTATTTATTAAGTAGAATTCAAACGTAATTATTATTATATAACAATTATAGTTAATCATACTATATTGATATAATATATATAATATTGCGATGTAACTGATTGTAGGTGTGAAGTTGCGTTTCATCATATATATAAAAAGGAGTCCCTGTTTCCCTTGGTCACGGCACCACGCGTGAACGCCGTTTTTAGGGTTCCGTAGTCAACTAGGAACCCTTATAGTTTCGCCATGTCCGTCTGTCTGTCTGTCCGAGGCTTTGCTCCGTGGTCGTTAGTCCTAAAAAGTTGAAATTTGGCATGGATATATAAATCAATAAAGCCGACAAAGTCGTAGAATAAAATCTAAAAAATATTTTTTTTTTAGGGTACCTCCCCCTACACGTAAAGTGGGAGTGAAATTTTTTATTTTGCTTCAACCTTACTGTGTGGGATATCGTTTGAAAGGTCTTTCAAAACTAATAGGGGTCTTCAACAAACATTTTTTGATAAAGTCAATATATTTGGAGATAATCGCTCCGAAAGAAAAAAAAAATGTGTGCCCCCCCTCTAACTTTTGAACCATACGTCAAAAAAATATGAAAAAAATCGTGGAAGTAGAGCTTAAGAAAGACATTAAATGAAAGCTATAGCGGACATGATCAGTTTAGCTGTTTTTGAGTTATCGCAACAAGTTTCCCCTTCATTGTAAAAAGACGTACAGTTCATCCACAGTTCATCCCTTGGTTAATAATCTACTATACTTTAAGCTCCAGTTTAGCTTATTGTGACGGAAGAGTAACTACAGAACCCTACTCTGAGCATGGCCCGATATGGTCTTGGCCGATTTATTTGTGTTTGTTATTCTCGGAAGAAGGTTCTTATGAAAAAAAAAGTTGCGGGAAACATTAGAGAATTTAAGAAAACTTAATGACCATATAAGGCGACAGTAGCGATGGGAAAATTTTCAGTTTTGTCAATTTACCCCATTTCATACACAAGTGCACTTCACGCACATTGCTTCAGTTTACAGGGACAGGTCAATGACCCATAATGTTTTTTTTAAGATAGCATTTTTAGTTAAGTATTTACCACTGGCCTCCTTTGAGGAACAGAAACTGTAAAAGCGTTCCATTGAAAGAAGAAAGAGAAACGATACATTGTAATCTTGCTTTCCGTGTCTGTTCACGTTACAATGACGTATTTAAATGTAAATAATCTAATTCATTTGATTGTTGACTGATTCCTTTGGTGAGATACGCGTTACCATTACTTTGGTGAGATACGCGTTTTTAAAATTAAACCGTATTAAACCAGATGTCTTTATGTCAGATGTAAAATGTTATGTAGGTATTATGCGGTTTTTCATAAGCCGCAAAATCAATTTAATGGGAACGTCAATAACATTTTTATCACTCGTTAGAACGTGACAGACATGGTGACAAATGATAAAGAGCCGACCATCTTAGCCCTACTGATCGCTACTGTATATACTCGTATCACCACTGCTGCCATGTTATAATTTTTTGAATCACAGCAAGAGTTTCGGTCAGCACTCGTACCTATAAGGAATGCGATGGAGAAGAGATTACATGCATCACTTGGCGATTTCCAGGGATGGTGCCCTGTGAAAAAAAGGAAATCTAAGAAAAGACAGCGTAATATGAAAACCTCAACCGAAGTTTTGTCTCAGGGGTGCGTACTGCACCATCAACCCTTGTAGTATGGGTCGTTAGTGACAAAAAGATCTCGAACCTTAATTTTCTTGAATAAAGCATGAAACTTGGCACAGTTGTTCCTGATATCAAAGTAAGCCGATTTAGATCGGGAGCCTCTCCTCTGGGGCCCGAGAGGGGGGGTTAAAATACCGCTCCGCACGGCTTCATTATAAAATTATTAACCATCCCTATGCAGCTAATAGGTCTAGTTTGGTATCAATTTCGGATAAATTAATAACGTGGAATTAATTTCCGTCGTATAAAAACGGCATTTTGTTGAATAAATTTAAAAAATATCACAAAAAAATAAAATTTCTTTACTGTTTTTTTGATTTTCATTTATTGTACAAATTAAACTGCTTGGTTTATTTACATTCAAAAAATATGATAATGAAGCCTATTTAAATGCAGATTAGAAAAACATTACATATCTTACCTCTATTAAAAGTAAATTTCCTAAAATAAAATTATAACGTCTTGCGCTAGTGAATATATCTTTACCGGCATCGCACAGTGTTTTACTTTGCCTCTGTTTTATGGCATAACTTTATGCTTTTATTCATTGTAAAGCCAGCGGTCAACCAGTTGCAAATATTGTAAAATATTAATCATAGAATTTTTCAAAGCTAAGGTCAATGGTCAACGGGAAAACTTGTTTATATTTAATTAAGTATTATACCTAAAGCTTTAATATTTTTATACTCGTTTCAAATTAATTAAATACACGGCTTCTAAAAATTACAGCTTTGTACGATCGATATCTTGGGCGAAAAAATAAATATATTTTACACATTTATTTGCCTATCATGATTGTTTTCTTAATGTCGCACCTTATTTTAATGCCATAAGATGTAAAATATGTATACTTATCAACTCTCAAAATTTGCATTTTTTATCTTGAAGGACATCGGACTTCTACCGTTTCTAAGTTGCCTTGAAGTTTCTATGGAAATAGGGTTGTCGCATAAAAGATTCCAAAAAAGTGATTATTTCAGAAATATTTCATAGTGCCATCGTAGTTCATTGTCGTTCTTACCTGTCCGCGATACCTACGCTTTATAACAAGTCTTTATATTATAGATAGATAAGCACTTTTCAAAGTCTCAATGGTTAGTAGTTCATCGGTACATACTCGTACTTACGGATTCACATGATGCTTCTCCTGAACGATGAAACTTAAAGGTTTACAGGTGTAGCAATTAATAATAAAAATACACTATTTACATCAGTATACTCAATTATTATAAAAAACAAGTCAGTTTACATTCAAACATTCATTCAAACAAATAGTGAAGATTTTTTTATCGAGCGAACTTTTTATAAGTTTTTTGTCATGTAATGTTACTAATCGTACGAGTATCCTACGTCCTACGATTTTGAAAAGGTTCTAAAAAAGAAATTACATACCGAGGTGGTATGTAATTTCTTTTTTATAATTCACTTTCGATAATTCACTTATATAATAATTTGAATACTTCATACTATGACTGTGACAACGGGCCGCCATTTGCGAACTAAATAGCTCCGCGGCACAAAGTTGACGCCCCGCCCGCTTCGGCACAATGTGTGTGGGGTCATTTAGCAGAGCTAGTTCGTCATCTATGTTTATTATCAATCGCTGGTATTTGCAAACAAATGACAACATGGCGCGCGCATTCGTCGAGCGGGCTAGGCGCTAGGCGGGCCGCTCCAATTTTACGTTTTTTTTCATAGAACATCTTCTGTTTCACGTGCGGAACTGTGGCGAAACTTCTCTTTCGCTCTTATGGAATTTCCTATAGATTCAATGTACTAAATCTAATTTCATAGGACCGCAATTCAAAGCGCTCCGCTTCGCAATTACGTATGAAATTATAGCAGTAGGCGAGTAGTCATATGCTAATGAATAATAATTACTTATTTAACTATTATTGACTTGTTTACGATAGAAACATTAATAATGAATAAGTAGTAGATACTATAATTTAACTATGATTATTTATGGGAGTGCACTAAGGTCCGACCGAGATCTCGGTCTCGGCATTCTTGGCCAAAATGGGCCGAGATTCTTGCCGAGACCGAGACTAGGTTATCATTGGTGAATTTGAATTTTCCGCGCACGATTGCCGGGGTCTAAGCCACCCATTGGTTGTGGTTGCATCGCCTGGTTGGTGTGACGTTTTTTGTGATTTTGATTGCTTTCGTACCCACATTTTAAGCCAATTACTTATCAATACTAAGTGTTGGGATCGGATAGGCGCAGTTGCAAGTAATGATTTGTTCATTTGGGTCTTTTCGTTTTGTGGTTGTTGTTATTGATGAATAAATGAGTTTATATTATTATCGTGATGTAACTTAGATTAACTTGTTGTGAGTGGAAGATGACCCTGGATATTTTAATACTAAATATATACCTATGTGTTAACGGGAAAAAGCAAAGCAGTAGGTAAGTACAAAACGACACCTGGGGCGGATTTTTTGGGTTAAAATATAGAACTCTTTATTTTGATTATTGTTTTAGTACCTCTTTTTGTGCACTTCCGTACTGAAAAAACCGGCCAAGTGCATGTCGTACCACGCATAATGGAAGGTTCCGTACGTTCACACAATACAAAAAAGCCATACAAGCAAAAGAGCGTATGTTAGATGCACTTTCGTAATTTTAATAAGATCAGTTTTTTTTTAAACTCTTAAATGGCTTAACCGACCATATTCAAAATAATTTTCCTGATAATTTATTTCCTTCCAAATAATCTAAATCCAAATTTGGTTATAAAGCATATTGTATAGTTTATGAGTATTATGGCTGTGACATACGCACAGACCGACAGACATAAGGACATGACGAAACTGTAAGGGTTCACCTTTTGCCATTTTGGCTATGGAACCCTAAAAATACTATTTAATAGTGCTATGAATTAATTATGATAACTTTTTTGTGATAAATCGTCGAATTTCGATTATAAAAACATTTTTAGTGCAAAATTCGTCTTTTTTTTCTATTTTATAAATTCTCGGTCTCGGCCGAGACAAAAAGAGCGTTCTCGGTCGGACCTTAGAGTGCACTGCACAAGTGCTCCTTAAGGCGGGCCGCTACCGCTGGAGACCGACTAAATGTGTTGTTCATGTGGATCCTATAATGACAAGTGGAAAATAATGCTCTAAAATACATATGGTTTATATTAAGAGGTATGGTTTATATAAACCTTGTTGGAAGTCGCATAAGAAGTTTCACTCAAAAATATTTTAAATTAAGATTTATAAAATAGATTTAATAATACACATTTTCCAAGATGGCTGCGATTCCTCAAGGTCCCCAAATGTCAAATCGCGTGGATATGAAAATTACATAGAAATAGGATAGTATAGAACGACTGTCAAACTTGGAAAGTGTGACCAAAAATGAAATGCAAGTGTGTGCGTAAATTGTCTATGTGCGAACAAAAATAGTGATGTCATGTTACAACATATTAATAATTTATCGATGTTTAACTCCTTTATCGACTACTTTTTCAAATGTGTTTGAAAAAGTTGGAAATGATAAAGTTGAAGTTGTTTGAAAATGTGTTCGCAAAGAGTTGACTTACCAAAGAAAATTTGAATTTCGCGCCTTTTCCTGCTGACAACTTGGGTTGGATGTGTATACGCTGTGTACAAGTATACGCTGTCTTGTGTTTCCTTGTGTTGGCGGCAAAGCCGTGGAAAAGTGGTTAAAATGTAAGTACTGTGTTGGAAAGTGAAGTTTAAATTTATCGCTAAACATGTACACGTTCAAAAAAGGTATTATAACAATCGTTATTATTTTAAGTCGGTTATAAAGGTAATATCTTAATGATGTCTTGTGAACAACTAATTCCATACCTACTAATATACCGACAAGTTATCGATACAGTCATATGAACATTTTGTCAAGCCCTAGCGTAAAGTAACAGTTTAGGTTTTTACACAAAATATTCTAAATTATTGACTAATATGATGAAATATTAACACACAATTGAAGAAAAACTTATAATGAACTGTTATAATTGGTTTTTTAAACTTTTTATGCTGTTAATTTGATAAAATATCGTTACGAAAATTTCGCTAGGAATATCATAATTACCTGTGAAATGAGTATTTTCCTGGGTTTTTTGGCCCTGAAATACTACAACCCGGCACACAACATGACACCATCGTCACCGAATTACTTAATGTATAATTTTCTTTTTGATTCGCTTATATTTTTCACGTTAAAAAATACGGCAATATGATTTTGGCCGCCTCGGCCGCCTTCGAACTCAAAATTGGTTACGTTTTCTCATATGTAGTCTGCCTCTTTTGCACTTATGGCTTGTTCATATACGTCATGGCTTCCCTTTCGCACTCTTCATCTGTCTGTCAAGCGAAGCGACTGACATGTCTCTGGAAAATTACATACATACCAAATTTCAGGACTGTTCAAGAGATTTCGAGGTTTGATCTATTCCGACTGTGCTAAAAGTGGTTAGTGGTTTGTGATATTCTATTTAAGTGCGAAAGAGATGGAAAACCACTTTCGTTATATCGAGATACCACATTGCATTGTATAAAGAACTGTTCAATTAGTGTAAATTCTCTATGGTCTGACAATAACATACGTTGTATCGATTGGACGATTAGGAAATGATCGGTAAAATTTAAAGTTGCATGGAGGATTTTTAAAGGAGGATTTTTACAATATGAAGTCCTTACTATTCGGTCAATTTACTTATACTATTGTCAATTTTATAATGAAGTGGTTGATTATGCACTTTCAACCTTATATTCTGGCAGCAGTAGTATAGGTAACTTAGCCACAAAAACAAGTGACAATTATTAATTCTCAGTGCCAGTTATAAGGTTGCTACATAACATAGAAGAAAATATTTTATATATTTTTTTTTAATTTGCCACGTTCCAAAGGGCATACCACTTACAATAAAAAAGAGCATGGAGTTATTGCTGCCAGAAGACCGCTTAATGGGCAAATGGAGAAAGTTTTTCTTTTACGAGTTAATGGAAAACGCCTCCGTTTTGTTCCACTTCAAATTGGATTTGTATTCGAAAAAAGGTATTTCTTCGGTTAATTTACTAGTATAATTTTATTTATCTATTTATTGCTAGGGTTTCTGGTGTGCCACATTGTCGGTTTCCGATTAGATCGATTTCATTTTGAAGCTTTATGGAAATTGCATCTTATTGACAATCGACAACCCCAACTGACATATTTATTATCATACAATCATTGAAAAATACTAACAGCGTAGTATATGAGTATACATATGACGGCATAAGTATAAAAAATCTAAAAAGAGTTTCTCACATAGTTGCGACTATTCTTATGTACATCACAAATATGTGTTTGGAATACGGAGCTTTTCCTGAAAAGTTAAAGAGTTCAGTTATTAAGCCTATACACAAGGGGGATAGTAAATATTTTCGGATATTTATGTTGGTGGATATTTGATTAATTAGAATATTCGGATTGCAAACCCTACATGTAACTTCCTAGTAGTGACACAAATAATGTAAATACTGCGAGGAGGATCTTGTTTACGAAAAAACAGAGCGATAGAGTATATTCCTCCAACACAGGATGCTCTCCTACAGCATATAAAAAGGGCTTACCAGACGCTCATTTGGACCAATTGCCTGAATAGCGACCCACAAGCGCTAGACTCTTGTAATTGGGGTTGGGAAAAGAAAATTGATGGACCAGCGTACCCCCCTTTGTAGAAAACCCTTTCTGATGCTAGCCTCAGTTGCAAAGGAGCTATTGTCTTGCAAGTGCAAAGAGCTTTGCACAAGGAGTCGGTGCGTAAAATATGGAATTAAATGCACTATGCTTTGCGTATGCGAAGGTGCAGGCTCTGCGACAAAATAATATGTAAAAAATAAATATTTTTCTTTATGTAGTGTGTAACTTTAATTAGCTAGATCCGGAGTAAATTACAATAAAACGATCTCAGTATTTTTAATTTGGTTTTAATAATATTTTTTTTTATGGAAAACATTACTAAAAATATCGTTCAGCAAAGGTACCTTTACTTAAACGTCATTTACGTTGCACATTGTATTGAATCAGCCATATGACTGTTGGTGGTGTCATCCGGTATGGAACAAAAATAGTGCACCTTTTTACCGCTAAGGGAACCGACTAATTAGTTGTTCTTTAGATGTACTGACGTTTTCGTAGACATAGCGACACCTCGTCTTTCTATTAGATTATGTGACCTTCGTTGTAGTGAGTTTGTATTTTGACCTTGTATTCATGAAAATTCATGGATATAACTCCTGTAAGTTATTATCATCTTTGTTTTCTCGTTTTATTGTTTTTCTTATGCTCGTGGCTGAGTTAGTAAAAGGAGTAGCATATTCTGACGACATGAACTTTGCTGAGTTGATTTTGGCTGTTAGCTTTTCACTGAAATTATTTTGGCGATGTGGCCATCTTGCTCTCGAAACAACGGCATTTCCAATATTTGACATTACAGACTTTTTGGTATTTACGTGCTGTCGAAAATTATATCTAAGCTCAACTTTAGGCGTCTTTTTATATTGAATTAAGGTCTTATATCTGTCTTCTAGTATGCTCGGTAAAAAATTATTTATGGCTCCATCTTCTTGTGTTCCTATAAATAGTAACATTCTTTAAAAAAAAGTTAACGGTTTGTTAATAGACAGTTTTATTACACGTAAAGTGGGGTTACATTATGTAAAACAAACATGCCTTATTGCCTTTGCTCAAAAAGTAATACAAATAAGAGTTTATGTAGTATGTTACCTAAATTATAAAAAAACTAATAACGAAGGATGGGCAGATTTGTATGAACTCTGGCCTAGAAACCAATAATGACAAGCCATATACCATTGGGGCGGTATTTTAATATTTTACAACTTTTTGTATGGCGGAGAATCTGGAATCGCTGTGTAATAAAAGTTATGGCAAGATAAAAAACATTTCATCATCAAGATTACTTTTATTGTTGTTGGGTTTTAGTTCTGTATAACGGTTTTTAAGCATTTGATAAAAATAGACATAAGAAAACAACCAAATATCGATATACCTAACAACCCTTTGAACGCCAAGAACACCTAAATATGTAGCGTGTTGTCCTACTCTGGACGCCAAGAACGACTTTAGGCGTACGCTTTCAAAGTAACATTATTTCTTTCAAGTAAGGTTTATTTTGGCTCTCTTGTAGCAATACCGATGCAAAGTGTTCAGAAAGTTCAACAATTTACCACTAGTTAAACATGAGGTTCGTCAATTATGAGCTATGTTAAGTTCCCATCTGGAAGATTAAATACTTCGTGTCTTCCTGCACCAAGGCACCAAATTATAGATACTACCTATGACAATGTGCACAGCTTCCGCTAGTCTGACGCCCTGTCAAACAAGTGCAGTAATATTCTGCTATCGCACGTATGCTGATTGCGTCCCTAATTATCAAAATATAACACCAATATGTTTTCGCTCTTATGTTCTTGTCGTTCGTGTAGTCAATATTGTATTAGATCACTAAGTCCGACCAGCGACAGTTTACAGAAACCAATAAGAGAACCAGAATATACGCTATGATGGAAAAGTACAAAATCCATTTAAATATCTGGAACAGAATGACACAAAAAACAAATGAAAGTATAAAAATCAAAAACATGACACAAAATCATCGACAGTAACAAAACCTTCACAATCTGTAAAGCGATACATGAACTTACTATAGAAAAAAACTACATAGTAACGTTTCAACTCAACTATTATGCATCGATAACTTTCTTCACACAAAGATTTGGGACTATCTGCCATAGATTTTAGAACTTAGAATAAGCTATTCATTGACATAGCGCATTTAATGCATTTTACGGGCACCACCCGTGGTGGATAATAGAAATTTGATTTTTCATAGCTTCGAGGGAAAGCAGACTTGAGAATTTGATACTAAATTTAAATTGATTAGTACTCGAAAAATAATCACTACCTCTCTCAATAAAGGCACGTGTATAATAAAATTTACCCTATTGTATTTCACTATATTGTACCTATGTACTACGAGTGTTGTTTCCATCCCAGCGGGTAGACTGGACTAGTTCATGCTGATTTTTAATGCCACATTATAAACGTATTTATTTGGATAACATGCATTTTCATGTTTATCACTATTAGTCCAAGGAATATTCATTATTAAAACATTAAACTTCCAAGATTTTCCGTGTATTGACTATCTATGACTGTATGAATAAAAAATAGTGATTTTAATGAGGAGGTAAGTTTGATTTTTTTTAAATGGTTTATTGCATCACTAATTATTTGATTATCTTTAAATTTTATTTAAGAGTAATTTATTGTAATAATGGTAATTTATTTTACACCTACATACTTTTAATGTAATGGGTTTATATCTGAATAACATTATTATTTATTTATTTTTGCTCAAAGGTGGTGTGAAAAGCAAGAATATGTCCAAGAGTACGGTATATGTAAAAACCGTACTTTTATTTTTGTATCTTTATTTAGATGAATTCAATTTCACATTCTTAAATGCATGAAAATACAATTATATTAATTATAAATAAAACAATCACAACAATAACAATGCATTACAGATTGTATTGGAATAGTCTTAAGTTGTTTTTATGGATTGTTTTTGACAGTCATACAAATAGTGGAAATAAAATTATTTTGCTCCCCTGTGACACAATATACCAATTCAGTCTCTAATAAATTCATGTAAGACGAATGAATGCATCTAATGGCCGAGCGGTAAGATGCGTTGGGTTATGTTTATAAATGGGGTCTGACGAAAAGTCATCCGTAACTCCGAATCAAATGTAATATTTTTAGGGCTGGTAACGTTGTTCCAAGGAAGTTTCACTCTGTAGTCTGTTGAGTTATTAAGGTTCTGAAAACTATCTATAAATTACCGATCATCAATAAATTCATAGGCGTATAAACGCTGTATAGTTTTATTAGTGTCCCACTGAAACCGTAACCGGAACCTCGTACGAATACTAATTATTAGGTACGTAGTTTTTATAAAACGGGTTTATTTTTATTGAATGCTACCATATTACTGGAGTTATATTGATGGAATAGGGAAATAATTATTAGAGTGTCCCTTATTTGGCGATTTTTAAAATTAACAACGGATATAACGATGCTACGCCAAAACACCCTGAAAACAAAATTCAAGACATTCCTGTAACCCGTGCCGACTCGCAACTGAAATTCCCGTACAAATTACTATGGAGAAATTTATTCACACATTAATTTGATGATTTGTCATTGGTTTTGTGTTCGCATTGTGATTTTTTGGTGTATAACAAGGTCGATATGAAAAAAAGAAAAAAATAATTTGATACATTGTGTGGGAGAATTGCTTTAAAGTCGGGACGGGTTACAGTTACAGCAATGACATGAAATCTATTTTTAGAATGTTTTGGGATAAAATAAATCGATTTAAGGTCGATGGTCGAACATCGTTATTAATTTCTGAAAATCGTAAAATAAGGGACACCCTATTCATTTATAAGGAGGGGAACAAAAGATAATGGCGCGCCGTGCAAAACTTGCGAAAGAAGGGTTATTTATTATCTCTCTACTCTCAACTACTTCTGTTTAAAATTTAGCTCATGACGTCGCTCGGCTGTCACTAGCTATATTATACTAAAATTATACTGCTATGGTATGAAGAGTTGCGATATACAACTAAAATTATATCGAAATCAGACTTGTTTTCGTGATTTTTATTTATCACACCAACCAACTTTAACCATTTCAAATTCTTTCCATCTTGCTCCAACGTACCTTAAGTAATTGTTATATGATGTAGTCAGACTAGCAAATTCATGTCGCAGGAGTAAAATAACGCGAAGTTTTAATTTAGCATAGGAGATCGATCGTTCGCATCTTCAATTTACTGACTATTTATATAATACCGCTCTTTTTACACACAATGTTGGTTTAAAACTGCCATGTTGGTGCCATACTATATAAAAAAAATCTACATGTATGGATCACTTTTTCTCAGACATTGCCATTTCTAAGAAACTGCTAATAATGACTCCTCGGTAGCTATACCGGGTGTTTCCTGTAACAGGAGCAATAAATTAAATTGTAGGCTGTACTTCAGAGACTGTTAAAAATAAGTAATGTTTTAATTTATATTACACATTGAAGTTAATTCTAAGACGCAATGTATTGCGAATTTTGTTACGTTTAAAGCGTGACAAGCAACGTCAAACACACTGATGTCAGCATACACAGCATATGTAAAAGATAAAATCTAAGGATATCATAATTTTTAAAAGTTGTTAATCAAAAATTATAACGTTTTAGGAGTACAATATATGGTTTAATTATTTGCTCGTGTTACAGGAAAAACCCGGTATATAAATCCAAATGATAACTTGTTTACCTATAATAAAAACATACCAGTGTTGACATGCTGAGGGTCTTCAACCATGTTTGAAAAGCCAACATTTCGATCTTTTAATACTAATGTTACTCGTCTATCCTCTTTTTGGATATGTGTGCGAATAGGTTTCTTAGTAATTGTTTGCATGCACCCGCTTGGATAACAGTAAGCCGGTTGGTCGATGCACATTTGCACACATGTACATAGTGGCGGCGTGTTGTGAAATTCGGCGAATATTAAGTTGAAAAAATTTTCTACTAATTTAGCGTCTCTCGCACCTTCGCAAATGGTAGATTTGTCGTTTATAGTCAGTTGATTGAGGTACTGACACAATGACACTGTAAAACAGATGTAAATACAAGGTTAAGTAGGTACATTTTTTACCAATGCATCAAAGTAAAACATGTTAGGCCGGCCCTAGACATACAATAACTTAGGACAATATTTTTATGGCGCAATATAATTGAACTACCCCTTGCGATCAAACGATCTATAAAACTGTGAAATTACTTTGATGCGTCTGCCACTGCCGTCATGTGTGTAGTGTGTTTCTTGGATCATATTTTGTTGCCTCTGGAAACATCTCTTTGTAATTAGACAACAATATTTCATAAGCATGTTTTTTTCACGGTTATGATATTCAGTGGACTTGATATTCCACAGAGTCGGCAATTTTCTATATAGTTGTATACATTTGAGAAGAAATTCCCGTTCTTTAATTTTTATATCCGCCATTTTTTTCTATACGCGTATGCTGTCATCGTGGCGGCTAGACATAAACTAAAAAATATTGTGCAATACTGTCCCTAGACGGTGTAATAAAAATTAAACTTGCTCAAACTTCTGTTCAATCATTGCGCAATCTTCAATACTAACCCTAAACGGTCAAAAACATTGCACAATTCTTAATTTTATGCATTTAATTAGTCATTAAGGGCCTGCCTTAGGTAGGTATTCTACAAATTGCACGATCGCTGGTGTGTAAGAATAAAGACACAACACAAAAATTACTTACGTTTAAATATTGTAAATATGATGAGATATATTTCTTTCTCTGACATGTTAATATTATCCTGTTGTTACTTTTCTATTCGTCTAAAATCAGGGAAAAGAAAACAGTAGAGTTTTTACAACTGTCACTACATATAATAAGTGTCTTTGACAGTTTAAGCGACTAAGCGAAGCGAATCTTATGGCACGATGTATTGCATGATATCTTAATATGTATAAGGTTAAGTGGGTTAAGACGAATATAGTTTGCTTTGTTTGGGACAAGACCAAACTAGCAAAACATGCATGGCTAAAGAGTCGTAATGGTGAATTCTGGTTTCGTTGCCAGTCAGGTCTAACAATTGCCTCATCTATCGTGGTCGGATAGGGATACGCGGCCGGCAACCCCGTTTCTCGCCGAGATTTATATAGTGCTTTTCTCAAACTTGCAATGAAATAATAATAAAAAATAGGATGATGATGATGATGATTGTTTCATGTCCTAATGTGATAGGTTATTCAATGCGTGGGGTATTGAAGGGGAACAAAAATGTAATTATTTGGGCGCTACGACGCACGCCGTTTTTTTAATGTTTTTTTTTTTTATTATAACTTCGGGGTTACTAAAAGGGTACTTAACGAAAATTTGATTATTTTTACGCTACGACGCACGGTTTAGGAGATACAGCCCTATAAAGATTTCTGCATGACTGAAAAAAAAAACTTTATGGGGCTGTATCTCCTAAACCGTGCGTCGTAGCGCAAAAATAATGAAATTTTTGTTTCCCTTTAAAGTCCCGAAATGATATTTAACAAACACAAAAAAGAAAAAAAAATACATATGGGCTGAATTGGTTTTTTATGATTGAATGTCCAGACGTGCCATAATTTGACATTTAATAACAAAAGAACGTAACTGGTTAAACTTCAGACCTGACAGTACGGGTCTCCTGCGCATTTTTAAATATGTGTTCGATCTCGACGTACTGGGTTCTGTTTTTAGGGTTCCGTAGCCAAATGGCAAAAAACGGAACCCTTATAGATTCGTCATGTCCGTCTGTCTGTCCGATTCTGTCACAGCCACTTTTTTCCGAAACTATAAGAGCTATACTGTTCAAACTTAGTAAGTGGATGTATTCTATGAACCGCATTAAGATGTTCACACAAAAATAGAAAAAAAACAATAAATTTTGGGGGTTCCCCATACTTAGAACTGAAACTCAAAAAATATTTTTTCGTCAAACCCATACGTGTGGGGTATCTATGGATAGGTCTTCAAAAATGATATTGAGGTTTCTAATATAATTTTTTTCTAAAGTGAATAGTTTGCGCGAGAGACACTTCCAAAGTGGTAAAATGTGTGTCCCCCCCCCCCCGTAACTTCTAAAATAACAGAATGAAAAAACTAAAAAAAATATATGATATACATTGTCATGCAAACTTCCACCGAAAATTGGTTTGAACGAGATCTAGTAAGTAGTTTTTTTTTAATACGTCATAAAATTTAAAAAAAAAAAAATTTTCATCAAACCCATACGTGTGGCGTATCTATAGATAGGTCTTCAAAAATGATATTTAGGTTTCTAATATCATTTTTTTCTAAACTGAATAGTTTGCGCGAGAGACACTTCCAAAGTGAAAAAATGTGTGCCCCCCCCCCCCCCGTAACTTCTAAAATAACAGAATGAAAAATCTAAAAAAAATATATGATATACATTACCATGCAAACTTCCAACGAAAATTGGTTTGAACGAGATCTAGTGAGTAGTTTTTTTTTAAAACGTCATATAATAAAAAAAATGTATTTGTACGCTGTTTTATTACTTGCCACATGCTTTTTACTTTATTTGACGATTTTTTCATTTTTTCTATTTAGTACATTTTATTCGATTGTGTTATTACTTTTTTTTAGAGTTTTCTCTTACTGTTTTTAGTATTTTTAAAGAATATTACTCTTAGATGAAATGCAATGAATTCTTAATAGTCTTTTATTTTTGCATGATATTTTTATGCCACGGGTTATCCAATTAATAGATTTATTTGCTTTAATTTTAATATTTTTTTAGGTATGTGGTGTTCAAGTATGTTATGCAGCTTGTTAATTTTGGTTTACAAGTTGGGGTATAAATACTTGCTTATTCCAGTCAATGTTTTGTAATGCTAAATAAATGCTTCAATATTTTTGGGGCTTAATATTATTTTTTGTTTGAAACTATGACTCAGAGTTTGTATTCGCTTGATAGTTTACAGAATAGATTAAGTTTAATGTCGTACATCTGTGGTCGGAAATATGACAAAACGAAATACATATAATAGTTAGGGAGGCGAGGTAGCTAAATGGCGTAATTCAACGGCGCCGTCGAGACCTATCAAAATCGAAAGATAAAATAATTTCGAAAAGAAAAGCTCTTATGGTAAAAACCATTTTAGCGGTGGGTTTTGCGTGTACGGTTTTTCAAAAATGTTAAAAAAAACAGTTACTTGGGCATTCTCGAGCGCGTCAGATATTCATACTACATATGCCCCAAGTGCCTCTGATAACAACGGTATACTAATCTGCCGGTTTGCGTGGTGGGGGTAGGAATATAAAGTAGTCAAAAATGCAAAAAAAAAAAATTTACTCGAGCGCGTCAGATTTTCGGAAAGGGTGTTAAGTAGGCCCCAAGGAAGCTCCCTTTAAAAAAACTGACGATTTCGGCGTGACGATAAGTTACGATGAATTTTTGAAAATGCAAAAAAAGAAAGTTTTATTGAAATACTCGAGCGCGTCAGATTTTCATAGGGGAGGTTTATCTCGGTATCCTGAACGCATATTTTCTTAATCTGACAAAAATGTTGGTGGGTTCTCTTAATCTGACCGAAAAAGGTTTTTTGGTTTCTTTTTTTTCCTTTCTTTCTCCTTGATAAAACGGGGATTTTAAGAATGACAATAAAGCGATAGATGCAACCAACGTAAATGTAGATGAAATGTAGATGTAATGTTGTTTGGATATCACAACGATCGACCCTACATCAGCGAGCGCTTTTTGAAAGATCTCAGATTTTCTCAAAATATCAAAAGGTCTCTTGTTGCCTCGTTTATACAATGCTGGATTAAAATCGCATCCTGTTAAAGCGTGGAAAGCAGGCAGTGCGCGTGAAAGCATTGAGCCTAACTGAACTGACAGTGCCGAAACATCTATATAGCGACGTGCATTACCGACTCCGAGATCCATCCACACTCTAACCGATTCGTTCAAATGCTCCACATTGGCCAACACAATGACCAGAATATCTGTGTCTGATGTTCGAATGATTGTTGTAGAACCTTGTGGCAATTGACAGGCAAGGAAAACTGTCTTCGTGTCGGCTTCTTCGTGACTTGAGCATAAGAGCTTATCATCGATTGTTCTCTGCACTATTCCATCGACGACTTTGAAGACGTAGCACAAGTCGTGGTTCAAATAGATTGTTTTGTTGCGAATAATAACGGCCATCTCTTGACTATTCCAATAATCAATGAAACACTTGACTAGAGCTTCTTTGAACTTGATATTTTTCGAGTCCTTCGCAAAGTCTACTAATCGGATTTGCTGAGGACCGCTGATGTGGTAGTCCTTATCGTCATTCATTCGTATTCGTTTTCATTTATTCGTATTCGAAAATTGTCGAGAAGCTTTAGAAAAAAAAAAAAATTGACATATAATAAGTCACATAATTTAATCATCGTTATTTCATATCAATTTTTTTAACACCCTCAGTTTTCGAGATATATTCAAAAAACCGGGAGTTTGAGTTTTTATGATGCTTCAAGTCAAAAAGTTTTAACTTTGGACAAAAATGTAAAGAGACCTTTTTTGTGTAAAATAAAATTACCCTTTTTGTTTATTTAAACTTTTTTTTGTAAAATGTATCGTTCGCGACTTATATGCCGCAACGCGTTTTTCGGAAGATAAAATGGCTCCTCCACACTTCCGGTCATGCGGAAACCGGCAGATTTTGTATTTTTAGTAAGTTTTAGATTATATTCTTCAAAATAAAAAAAATAAAAATCGCGCTCGAGAATGCCGGATTAACGTTTTTTTTTTACAAGTTCGCGACCCTATAAGTCGGCGGCGTCAAGGACTTATCGTCAGATTAGTTAAATTTAGTCTTAAAACACTAAAATCAACCCCCAATATCTTAATCTGACGCGCTCGAGTATTTCAGACTATCGATTTTTTTTTACTAATCTGATCGTCTATCCTAGGCGCGCGTCACTACATATAGACCTAAATACTTTACAAGGTTGTTCTATTAGGTCTAAGGTATCTCTCATATCTTAAACTGCCACGCTCGAGTATTACCGAAAATTCCCCTATTCGCCGCCCTAACTATAAGATTTACATTACAAGTATTCAAAAGCGAAAAAATAATTGACTTTAACATTTTTATAACTTAGAGTTCCGAATATAGCTAGCGCTACAGGACTATACTTCCAAAAATCGAGATGTAAGCCGCTACTGGATTAAGTACTCAAAATTTCAAGAAATGTATTTTTAACAAGGGCGCGCCATAAACGAACTGTCACAATAAAAGATCAGAAACCACCAACGTGTTGCACATCATTTAATGGGTCTTTAAAATAATTTGAATATATAATTTTGTTTTTTGGAAAAGTGTTTACTTTTTGAGCAAACCTGTTTCTTAAGGCCGAAATAATTTATTATTTATTATATCCCTTTATTACTTTAGAAACAAAACAACAATCGGTTGAGCCATTCTTGAGTTTTCTTTAAAAACCCTTAATAAAATAATACCCTTAATTGCTCAAAGGTTTACTGGAAGAGATCCTGATCCCTTTTGTACAAATGATGTGTGTTTTTTTCCTGTTTTATGTTTTTTGTACAATAAGGTATTATACTACAAATAGGCCGAAACTTGGTAGCAAGATCGGCTACATCAGTCACTTGCGAGCACACCAGAGACAGCATCGGAGTTGATAGCAGTCGCCGTGGCCGAATCGGCCGTGGAGTTATTATTACAACTCAAGTCCCATTTTTTTAACTGTTATCATTGCATTATCACAAATTGCCTCTCACTGATAATTACCTTTTTTCTAATATTTAGCGTTGAATATGCATTTTTATAATTATTGTTAAAATACGTAAATACTTTTTAGGATTCCGTAGTTTATATTTTATTAGCAATTGTTTTTACCCACCCAAATAAATAAATTCGGGTATATCGGGTGCTTTGAGTAAATATCGAGAAATTACTCAGCATCTACCCACCCCTACCCATCTCTAGAAGTAACTTTTGTGCTACACTACGAGTATAATTCAAAGACATATAGAGGTTTTTTTAACTTTTACCTGACGACGACGCGATTACCGTAAAGAGTAATTTTTATAACGAAAGAAGAACCGAAGATAATCTATAAAAGGTCGTAACTGCCGCGTAAACACGCACTTTTGCGCGACATGCACTCTAGAACACCAATACAACTCAAGTCCCATATTTTTAAAGCAATTACATTCTTAATTAAGACAAAACTGTTATCATTACATTATCACAAATTGCCTCTCACTGATAATTACCTTTTTTCTAATATCAAGCGTTAAATATGCTCTTTATAATATAATTAATGTTAATACACGTTAATACTTTTTTATATTTTATGCATTAGCAATCGTTTTTACACACCCAAATGAGTAAATACGGGTATTTCGGGTGCTGTGAGTAAATATCGAGAAAGAAGAACCGAAGATAATCTATATAATATGTTGATCCTTGTGTCGCAATTTTCAAGTTTTTTTTTAACTTATAACAGTTATACCACTGTGGTGACCACTACCTTTAATAAGTATTTATGATTACATTCTATTTGTCTTCATTTCGAGAAATGAAGGAAAGAACAATGACGAGGCCTGATAAAGGTGTTGACAAAACAGTTGCATCCTGTTTACCTGCTTTGTCCCGATCTTTAGAGATCTGTAGTTTATCTTATTTAGAACCAGTGAGAATGTGTATTAAATTTTGATTTGCCTTTATCGGCTACTTGTCTTGTGTATCAAATCATGAATGTTGGAATTTATAGCACGAGTGACCGCGGCGACGCGACGCAGTTACTAGACACACTCATTAGCAGGCGGCCGGCACGCGCCGCGCAGCTTGCTTTAATGTCTTCATTTCATGCTACCGTCTTACACAAATTTATTGCATGTTCGAGGATAGAAGTCTTCATACTATTTTCTTATTCAAAACGACTTTATGTTCAGATTTCCATGTGAAAGTATTACATCTTTATCATAATGCCTTTAACAATCACTTTTCTTGCGATTCTTTGGTTCCAGCTCAGGTATGCTATAAAAGGTATGTTATAAAATTCTCATAGATTGAAAGAGAAAAAAAAAACGATTTATTAATAAGACCAGAAAACATCGCGTTCCTTATAAACGCGTTCCTATTTTTTACAAAAGTTTACAATAAACCCTTTATATTTAAGTACTGAAGTGTTTTAACTTTGGTATATTTGCCTTTTTTAAAGAAACATGGCTCCCATAAGTCCAAAAAACCGGCAAGTGCGAGTCGGACTCGCGCACGAAGGGTTCCGTGCCATTATTTATAAAAACGGCAAAAATATTATGTTTGTTGTATGGGAGCCCCCCTTAAATATTTATTTTATTCTGTTTTTAGTATTTGTCGTTATAGCGGCAACAGAAATACATCATCTGTGAAAATTTCAACTGTCTAGCTATCACGGTTCATGAGATACAGCCTAGTGACAGACGAACGGACGGACGGACGGACAGCGAAGTCTCAGTAATAGGGTCCCGTTTGACCCTTTGGGTACGGAACCCTAAAAACAACTTTTAGTACTTGGAGTAGACAGTCTTCTTGACTATCTCAAGTACTTACTTACTTCAAGGTTTAAAGTACGTTTCACGTCTAAGTTTTTCAAATTAGCTGCCTTTTTTCACTAACGAAATAGGTTGGTCAGATTATATAGTATCAAATACGATATAGATATTGAACGATTATGGCCTCCCATAATCGTTCAATATCTCCTTGGAGATCTAGGAAATGATTGAAAGGCACTTTCTCAATATCACAACATTATTTATTGATGAATTGACACAGTTATATAATAATTACATAATTTTTATTTTAAGAGTGAATGCTCAGATTTAAATGTCTATGAATTCAAATCTGAGATCCTATATTTAAAATTAGAATGTCAAGCTGGAGTCGATGGCTAATCAAACGTCTACAACACTAGAAACAGATATTCCAAAATCAATATTATAATGTTAAAATTTTACCAAGTTTTTATTTAGTTCTAAGGCATATTTTGTGGCCTCATGTCACGCAAGTGAAATTCTGGTGAAATATTGGGACCGTGCGAAGTGCATGGTGGGGGTAAGTAAAGTGATCCCAGCGCATAAGGTGGTAAAAATTAGAATTTACTGCGGATAGCGTCTTTAACATTTCGTACAAGTTATATGGCTCGAAATGAATTTACGATTTCTCCTGAAATATTCATTTAAATTGGATGGTGTAAGGGACCATTGTAATCTGTATGAAATGCTTAATATGACTAATGCATTTAATTTGATAATTGTTAATAATGTATCCGTGTGGATAGCTTTGCAAATGCCACATATTACGTGATCTTTTTCTAGAAGTTAAGAATGGATGTAGTAAGTTATCCTTAAAAGATAGACATTTAACATTGCGGACTTTTTTGTAGACCCATGAAAGAGAAACAACCCCACCATACATTGTGTTGTTATTGCACAAACGGATCAGGCAGAGTTTTCGATTAAAGCTTCTAGCCAGCGTGATTTTTTCCGACAACATCGTTATATTTTAACCAATTTACACAAAACTTTAACAAGTTATATACCTAAGCCTTCCTCAAGAATCACTCTATTGACAGATGAAAGTCGTATGAAAATCCGTTCAGTAGTTTTTAGTTTTGGAGTTTTTTTATAAGATGTAGTGAACTGACGTTTTCCCCTAGACATGCGGACGCTAGGTTGCGTGACAGTCGTGCACCTAGCGAATAATAAAACAAATGATAATGCAGTTGCTAGTAGATTATCAGAGTCAGACCAAGCTAAGTTGGTATAGGTAAAAAACTTAAGTAAGTCACCTGTTGTATGTAGTTGTGACGTGTTCGAATAGACAATAAGTACATGTTTAAAAGACACACACAAACAAAACAAATGTCTATTCGAACACGTCACAACTACATACAACAGGTGACTTACTTAAGTTTTTTACCTATAACGTTTACCTTCTATGATCTGAGGAATATCCTCAAGAATGCTAATTAAATTTTTGGCAACCGTATTGGGAGCGTGCACGACTGTCACGCAACCTAGTGTCCGCAAGTCTAGGGGAAAACGTCAATTCACTACATCTTATAAAACTACTCCAAAACTAAAAACTACTGAACGGATTTTCATACAACTTTCATCTATCAATAGAGTGATTCTTGAGGAAGGCTTAAGTATATAACTTGTTAAGGTTTTGTGTAAATTGTTTGAAATATAACGATGTTGTCGGAAAAAATCACGCTGGCTAGAAGCTTTAATCGAAAACGCTGCCTAATCCGTTTGAGCTATAACAACACAATGTATGGTGGGGTTGTTTCTCATTCATAGGTCTACAAAAAAATCCGCGATGTGAAATGTCTATCTTTTAAGGATAACTTACTATATCCATTCTTAACTTCTAGAAAAATATCACGTAATATGTGGCATTTGCAAAGCTATTTACATGGATACATTATTAACAATTATCAAAATAAATACGTTAGTCATATTAAGCATTTCATACAGATTACAATGGTCCCTTACACCATACAATTTAAATGAATATTTCAGGAGTAATCGTAAATCAAAGTTTCATTTCGAGCCATATAATTGTACGAAATGTTAAAGACGCTATCCGCAGTTAGTTCAAATTTTTACCACCTTATGCGCTGGGATCGCTTTACTTACCCCCACCATGCACTTCGCACGGTCCCAATTGTAATATAAAAAAGTGGTACTTAAAAAAAACTCCGCCCTCTTTACCTTAAATATGACATATATCTATATTTATCTCGTAAATAAAACCATTTACCAAATCACGTATTCTAAAGGACCCTCTCTTGGTAGGTAAATACGGTTGAATTCCCATAAGCATAAAAAGTAATAATTTACTAAACGCGGTATTACAGTAATTTGAATTAGTAATATGTATACAGTCGCGGCAATTGTTGCCTTATGCAAATGGTATGTTAAGGTAAACAGACCGAGCATACATTACTTGTATCTTATGGTGTAATGAAGACTGGTGCCCTTTGTGCATACTCTATGAAGACATGAAAGGTGTCTTGTATATTTTTACAGAATATAGATGTATATTACTTATAACTATGCCCCTTTGTTTGTTTTTTTAGAGCTCAACGAGGGTTGGGAGGTTGTTAGGGTCGGCAACGCGCATGTAACTCCTCTGGAGTTGCAGGCGTACATAGGCTACGGATACTGCTTACCATCAGGCAGGCCGTATGCTTGTTTGCCACCGACGTAGTATAAATGTACAAAATATATTTCTACATTATTATAAGTGCAAGGCCTGAGTGGACGCTCGAAGCGGAGCGTTCAGCGGGGCGTGTAGCGTGGCGTCGGGCTCACAAGTGATTTGAGCAGCGCGCACTAAGGCCGCTCCTATACGTTTGTATTTGCTTAACATGCACGCCGCACGCCCCGCCCCGCTGCACGCTCGACTCGAGCGTCTACTCAGGCCTTACACTAAGGCATTCATTTGACTAGCAACCCGTCCCGGCTTTGCACGGGTTACCTAAAGCCTTAACAAATTATACACCTAAACTAAACCCTCCCCAAGAATAGCTCTATCGATAGATGAAAACCGCATAAAAATCCGTTACGTAGTTTTTGAGTTTATCGCGAACATATACATACAAACAGACGTAGGGAATTAGTTTTATAAGATGTAGTGATGTATATTAATCATACTTATCCTCATTCGTTTAACAATTTTGGATTTATTAATTACTTATATAAAACTTAGGTGCCTCCAAAATATTCCTGCTTCCTCATCCTGTTTTTACGGTCCAGTACCTCAAAAGGAAAAGAAAAAAACCGGCCAAGTGCGAGTCAGACTCGAGCACGAAGGGTTCCGTCCGCACCTATAAAGACGGGAAAAATTCTTTTCTGGGAGCCCCTTTAAATATTTATTTAATTCTGTTTTTTTTTTGTATTTGTTGTTATAGCGGCTACAGAAATACATAATCTTTGAAAATTTCAACTATGTAACTATCACGGTTCATGAGATACAGCCTGGTGGCAGACGGAAAGACAGGCAAACAGACGGACGGACAGCGGAGTCTTAGTAATAGGGAAGAGGAGTACGGAATCCTAAAAACGGAACTTTTATACAGAACAAGTGTGTCTATCGTGAGAGTCAGAATCGCGGGTGTATCTAAATAAAATTAAATGAAAACCATACCATATTTTTGTACCTAACTTGTACTATTTAGTACCTCGTTTAAAAAAATTTGTACCTCACGGTACGTAAAGTTATCATCAAAAAACAGGTCACCCGCCATCCTGACAGTCAGAATGGCGGGTGTACTTTATTACGCTATGTTCCCGTGGTTATTGATAAATTCTATAAAAGCCAAATTTTTGTACCTTTTTTGTACCTTCATATTCAATTATAATATGAGTCATTTTATTTGTGCTTTCCCAGTTTTACTCATTTTATATTTTGCTTGCTATTACAATTTTGCAGGCGTTATAATTTTTCAAGTTATCGATTTAATTTTTAAGAAAAAACGCTGAGGTACAATTATTTTTATTACACCAGGATTTAGTACCTTTAATGTTTAATCTGTTAAGTTCAAATAACTCAGTAAATCATGTCTTAAAAAAGGCTAGGCGCCAATTCAAAGAAATCTTCCTAAGAAAAATCATTTTTAAGACATCATTTTCTGAGCTATTAGAACTTAACAGATTAAACATTAAAGGTACTAAATCCTGGCGTAATAAAAATAATTGTACCTTAGCGTTAAAAAAGGCTAGGCGCCAATTCAAAGAAATCTTCCTAAGAAAAATCATTTTTAAGATATGATTTTCTGAGTTATTTGAACTTAACAGATTAAACATTAAAGGTACTAAATCCTGGCGTAATAAAAATACTTGTACCTTAGCGTTTTTTCTTAAAAATTTAATCAATAACTTGAAAAATTATAACGCCTGCAAAATTGTAATAGCAAGCAAAATATAAAATGAGTAAAACTTGGAAAGCACAAATAAAATGACTCATATTATAATTGAATATGAAGGTACAAAAAAGGTACAAAAATTTGGCTTTTATAGAATTTATCAATAACCACGGGAACATAGCGTAATAAAGTACACCCGCCATTCTGACTGTCAGGATGGCGGGTGACCTGTTTTTTGATCATAACTTTACGTACCGTGAGGTACAAATTTTTTTAAACGAGGTACTAAATAGTACAAATTAGGTACAAAAATATGGTATGCTTTTCATTTGATTTTATTTAGGTACACCCGCCATTCTGACTCTCACTGTCTATCTGTGTGCCACAGCCAATTTGTACCGAAAGTTCTGCACGGATTGCGTTGAAAATTGGCATACTTACTTACCTATACTGTGACCCAAAGACGCAAAAAAAAGTGTAACATATCAATGAAAGGACTTGGTGAGAGGATTTCAAATATATTTTTATTATAATTTTGAGGTATATCTTACCGTATCGTATTAAAAAAGTAAAAATTATTTATTTTCAGATTCCTCAGATCCATAGATTGTTAGTTACCAGACACTTATAAAACGACCTTAGTAAACTATCTTATATTACAGGTTTCATAAAAATACCTATTTCTTAGGTGTAAAAAAACTGGCGATAATTGATAATACGTAAGTTACCCGTTCTGTAGCCATAATAATAAGCCCCCAGGGCAGCTTGTGGCGAGCTGAATGAGAAGTGACGTCCCTTGGGTCCCATACCCCCGAGAGTCGGCCAGGTCCCTCTCTCCGGCTTGCCTTGATTGGCCGGCTGGAGTGAACACTGAGCAGGGGCCGCAGGATTCTCACCTCTGGCTTGCCTTTACCGGCCGTCCAGAGTGGGGTGTCAGAGCTATATGCTCGCAGGGTGGAAGTGAAATTTGCATAAGACGCGAGTTGGCACAGTGGCTGCTTACAGCCACTGGGTAGAAAGCGGCGTACACCTCTCCACACCCTGAGCCGCTCACGCAATGTTGTCCCCTTGTCGCTCCGTGCGAGCGGCCGTTTTCGGGGACCCATATTGTGAGTTGGCAAGTCACCACCTGCCCATTTTGTCGTGTTTTTAAAAACATATGATCAGGGCAGGTGCCATAGTATTCTCCATAGTCTCGGTTACCAGTCCACTTGCAACTCAACCCAATAGCCCGGTTTATTTTGGTACCCTTTTTTTTACAATAGTCCTACACTAACCGGGGCTTGTCCTTGGGTGCACTGCTATAGTGTGAACAGGGATAATCGTCGGTTGGTGTCACGTTACATTTAGAGTAAATTGTCTTATTACAAGGGGCCTCTACGTGTTGGCTTCGGCCCCACGCACGCTTTCCAAATGTCCGGGACCCCATGGTCCCGAGAATTTGTAAAAGACAGACAATAATAATAATAATCTAACTCCTAATAATATATTACTATATTAGTTATGTAACTATACGCGTATCATTAGGAGTTAGATTTACTTAACACACATTTGTTCAAACAGCGAATCGTTTGCAACATGCTAATTAAGAATTGCGAATTAAGAGTATAATACCACAACTCATTTCAAAGTCTTGCTCAATATGACTGATCAGAATTGAATTAATAAGGAGCGAATTTACAATAGGATTACTAAAGCTGGCGACGGTGGTGCTACAAATGAATCAGTTGGATCCCGAACATTTTTCGGTCCATTTCCCAGTTTTACTTATGCAAATAAGTTTCGACAGCGAGCGAAAACCTGCTGAAATGAAAGCGTTTGTTTCGCGATCATAAAATGGCAAGGAGCAGTTTCTGTTTTTTTCTATTGTTCTGATTAGTTCTGACCCATTTCCTCCAAAATCGTGCCAGTAATTTTTCGTCCGGTGACTATCACAACTCACTAATTGAAAAAAAAAACAAACTAAAATGAACCTTGTTTCGGTACTAGTACATATACATTATTTATTTTACTATAATAATATATATTACTATTACATATGTATTATTTACTAGGGCTCTGAATTTGTGGTAGTAATTAGTGCGTTTTTCTTGTCCCAGATGTTTTATTTATTTCGCATCAAGTAAATGAAGTGTTATTTTCTACCTAAAACATAGCTACTTTTTTGGTTTAATAGGACCTAAGCCTACTTTTTAAGGGTGCTTCAACTCTTACATATTTGACCCGCGCCAAATAATAAAATTTGTAAGCAACATTGCCGTCGAGATAATCGAGACTGCATTGTTTTTAATTTTTTAGTTAATAAACAATACGTTTCACCTCCTAATTTTTAACCGGAAAAGTAAATTTTTAAGTAACTGCAATTATCATTTCTCGGATCACATTATAATATTATTTTAATTTTGTATGGTATTTATTTTCACGACTACTTTCTTACAGTCAGTCTTGTAATATCGATGGGCCCAAAGCAGGGACTGAAAAGGTACCCTTAAAAACGGTTTTGACCGGTCTTTTTAAAGGGTACCCGACCGTTAAACTAGCATTTCGGTACCGATATCAACGGTTTGGGTATCCAAATAAGCTTCCGTCCAAACGGTACCGTTAAATAAAAGTACCTTTAAAACAATTTTGAAACGGTACCCGACCGTTGAAATAGCATTACGGAAGCGGTATCAATACTTTAGGTATCCAAACAAGCTTCCGTCCAAACGGTACCCTTAGACTTTAAAACAATTTTGAAAGGGTACCCGACCGTTAAAATAGCATTCCGGAAGCGATATCAATACTTTGGGTATCCAAACAAGCTTCCGTCCAAACGGTACCCTTAAGTAAAAGTATCTTGCCACGCGATCGGATACCCCAATACAAACCGGTCACTCAATTTGAATGATCGCCCGCCATCTTGGATTTGGGCATTTAAGCTCAGATTAAGATGAAAATCGATATCTGAGGATCCCAGAGGATCTTTATTATGATTCTGAGGTCAAATTTTTAGAAAACGCACGCCATTATTGATTTCGGCATTTAAGCTCAGATACAGATGTAAATCGATATCTGAGGATCCCAGAGGACCTTTATTATGATTCCGAGGTCAAATTTTTAGAAAACGCACGCCATTTTTGATTTCGGCATTTAAGCTCAGATTGAGATGAAAATCGATATCTGAGGATCCCAGAGCACCTTTATTATGATTCCGAGGTAAAATTTTTAGAAAACGCACGCTTTTTAAATTTCGGCATTTAAGCTCAGATTGAGATGAAAATCGATATCTGAGGATCCCAGAGGACCTTTATTATGATTCCGAGGTCAAATTTTAAGAAAACGCTCGCCATTTTTGATTTCGGCATTTAAGCTCAGATTGAGATGAAAATCGATATCTGAGGATCCCAGAGGACCTTTATTATGATTCCGAGGTAAAATTTTTAGAAAACGCACGCCATTTTAAATTTCGGCATTTAAGCTCAGATTAAGATGAAAATCGATATCTGAGGATCCCAGAGGATCTTTATTAGGATTCTGAGGTCAAATTTTTAGAAAACGCACGCCATTTTTTATTTCGGCATTTATGCTCAGATTCAGATGTAAATCGATATCTGTGGATCCCAGAGGACCTTAATTGTGAATCTGAGGTCAAATTTTCAGAAAACGCACGCCATTTTTGATTTCGGCATTTAAGCTCAGATTGTGATGAAAATCGATATTTGAGGATCCCAGAGGACCTTTATTATGATTCCGAGGTCAAATTTTTAGAAAACGCACGCCATTTTAAATTTCGGCATTTAAGCTCAGATTAAGATGAATATCGATATCTGAGGATCCCAGAGGACCTTTATTATGATTCCGAGGTAAAATGTTTAGAAAACGCACGCCATTTTTTATTTCGGCATTTATGCTCAGATTCAGATGTAAATCGATATCTGTGGATCCCAGAGGACCTTTATTGTGAATCTGAGGTCAAATTTTCAGAAAACGCACGCCATTTTTGATTTCGGCATTTAAGCTCAGATTGAGATGAAAATCGATATCTGTGGATACCAGAGGACCTTTATTGTGAATCTGAGGTCAAATTTTCAGAAAACGCACGCCATTTTTGATTTCGGCATTTAAGCTCAGATTGAGATGAAAATCGATATCTGTGGATACCAGAGGACCTTTATTGTGAATCTGAGGTCAAATTTTCAGAAAACGCACGCTATTTTTGATTTCGGCATTTAAGCTCAGATTGGGATGAAAATCGATATTTGAGGATCCCAGAGGACCTTTATTATGATTCCGAGGTCAAATTTTTAAAAAACGCACGCCATTTTAAATTTCTGCATTTAAGCTCAGATTAAGATGAAAATCGATATCTGAGGATCCCAGAGGACCTTTATTGTGAATCTGAGGTCAATTTTTTAGAAAACGCACGCCATTTTTTATTTCGGCATTTATGCTCAGATTCAGATGTAAATCGTTATCTGTGGATCGCAGAGGACCTTTATTGTGAATCTGAGGTCAAATTTTCAGAAAACGCACGCCATTTTTGATTTCGGCATTTAAGCTCAGATTGAGATGAAAATCGATATTTGAGGATCCCAGAGGACCTTTATTATGATTCCGAGGTAAAATTTTTAGAAAACGCACGCCATTTTTTATTTCGGCATTTAAGCTCAGATTGAGATGAAAATCGATATCTGAGGATCCCAGAGGACCTTTATTATGATTCCGAGGGCAAATTTTTAGAAAACGCACGCCATTTTAAATTTCGGCATTTAAGCTCAGATTAAGATGAAAATCGATATCTGAGGATCCCAGAGGACCTTTATTGTGAATCTGAGGTCAAATTTTTAGAAAACGCACGCCATTTTAAATTTCGGCATTTAAGCTCAGATTGAGATGTAAATCGATATCTGTGGATCCCAGAGGACCTTTATTGTGAATCTGAGGTCAAATTTTTAGAAAACGCACGCCATTTTTGATTTCGGCATTTAAGCTCAGATTGAGATGAAAATCGATATCTGAGGATCCCAGAGGACCTTTATTATGATTCCGAGGTCAAATTTTTAGAAAACGCACGCCATTTTAAATTTCGGCATTTAAGCTCAGATTAAGATGAAAATCGATATCTGAGGATCCCAGAGGACCTATATTATGAATATAACATAACTTACTTTTACTTTTCCCTTTATCTAAATCCACGAATTCCATGGTGAATGTCTTGCACTCGCGTTTCGACTCTGGCCTTGTCGGTGTCAGTCTTACTCATGGGGCGACACTTAGAAATGTACATTAGTTAAGATGGAGGCGATTTATATTAATTGAATCGAGACATCTCTAACTTTTGCTTAAAGTCGACTTCCGATTATGCAAACTACGCCACCAGATGTCACTATAAAATTGATACAATTTAAATATGGAAGTCGGACGTAAGGAATACAATCTCCATGTACCTACCAAAAAATGACCGTCCGTCCGTCACTAGTTAGGTGACAAAACGGCGCACGGTGGGCTGAAAATCGGCCTTCATAGAAATAGAAACCGAAGTCTTAAATTTGAACTTTTTTTTATTGGAATAGCTTTTGTTGGGTTTTATTATGTCCCAAAATTAATCTATCGTAAGTAGCGTCTAAGAATATATTATTGAAAAATAAAAAATAAAAACTACATTAAAATATATCTTAAACAAAACTACATAAAGCTAAAAAGGAAAAAGATTCAAAACTAAAACTACAACTAAAGTAATAAGTAAAAAATTGGCTCCAGCTCGGTGCCTTGTGGCAAGGTGCCTAGAAGGCTGGCGGCATTGCCGCGCTGGACAGCAATGCCAATGCGTTGTGCGAGGTAAGCGCCAGCCCTCTTGTCACCCGTTGCCTACACGAGGCGCTTCGAAAGCTCTTTAAAAATGTTCTGAGCGCCAGGTCCCCACGGCCCAAGGGTTTCCACCCCAAAAGGCTCAAACATATAGCTCAAATCTTAGCTAATGGTTGGAAGAATAATTAGTTATATATTTTTTTTCAAAATCTTTGTATGGCGCGTATCAGAAAAATCGAGTTTTCTCCGAAAATAAAATTTAACCGTAATATCCTGACAGATGATTTTAAAACCTTTAATTCTTGATTTTTCCACATAATTAGAATTTTCCTACGGGGTGCACTTTTTTTAAATCGATATATTTTTTATTTATTTTTATATTTTAATACGGTTATACTCATTATTTTGACTACAAAAAATGAATTTGAGTTTGATCAAACCAATAACTTACGCGTAGTGAATGATGGATGTAATGGTTTTATTTTCAATTTTCTACTTGTAAGTCTTGTATGTTTATTATTTATCTACTTAATTAAAACAATGAGCAAAAGTTATTTCAGCATGAAAAAATAAGTTTTTTATTTTTTATTAAATAAGTGCATACGGTAGAAAAGTTCGCGTTATGTCAAAATATCCTTAATAATTGGTACTTAAATCATCTGCAAGGATATTACGGTATTCCTTTAATTTTTGAAAAAAAAAAACCGTTTTACTCGTACGCTCCATACATTTGATTAAAACAAAAATTCACTACGCGTAGATTGTAGTCAAAGTAACAAGTATAACCGTAATACAATAAAAAATGCTAAAAAAAATTAAAAAAATACATCGATTTAAAAAAAAAGTGCACCCCGTAGGAAAATTCTTATCAAGTGAAAAAATCAAGAATATTTTGTTTTAAAATCATCTGTCAGGATATTACGGTTAAATTTTATTTTCGGAGAAAACTCGATTTTTCTGATACGCGCCATACAAAGATTTTGAAAAAAATATATAATTAATTATTTTTCCAACCAAATTAGCTAAGATTAATTTTTGGACATAATAAAACCCAACAAAAGCTATTCCAATAAAAAAAGATCAAAATTAATACTTCGGTTTCTATTTCTATGAAGGCCGATTTTCAGCCCACCGTGCGGCCGCCATCTTGGATTCCAAAATGGTCATCAATTTCGAAATCTGCACTCCCTAAAACCTATGAAACGATATCCATGACGACTTTTTTGACATAGTGCACCGCCGCCATCTTGGATTCCAAAATGGTCATCAATTTCGAAATCTGCACTCCCTAAAACCTATAAAACGATATCCATGACGACTTTTATGACAGAGTGCACGGCCGCCATCTTGGATTCCAAAATGGTCATCATTTTCGAAATCTGCACTCCCTAAAACCTATAAAACGATATCCATGTCCACTTTTATGACAGAGTGCACGGCCGCCATCTTGGATTCCAAAATGGTCAACATTTTCGAAATCTGCACTCCCTAAAACCTATAAAACGATATCCATGACGACTTTTATGATAGAATGCACGGCCGCCATCTTGGATTACAAAATGGTCATCATTTTCGAAATCTGCACTCCCTAAAACCTATAAAACGATATCCATGTCCACTTTTATGACAGAGTGCACGGCCGCCATCTTGGATTCCAAAATGGTCATCATTTTCGAAATCTGCACTCCTTAAAACCTATAAAACGATATCCATGACGACTTTTATGACAGAATGCACGGCCGCCATCTTGGATTCCAAAATGGTCATCATTTTCGAAATCTGCACTCCCTAAAACCTATAAAACGATATCCATGACGACTTTTATGACAGAATGCACGGCCGCCATCTTGGATTCCAAAATGGTCATCATTTACGAAATCTGCATTCCCTAAACCCTATAAAACGATATCCATGACGACTTTTATGACAGAGTGCACGGCCGCCATCTTGGATTCCAAAATGGTCATCATTTTCGAAATCTGCACTCCCTAAAACCTATAAAACGATATCCATGACGACTTTTATGACAGAATGCACGGCCGCCATCTTGGATTCCAAAATGGTCATCATTTTCGAAATCTGCACTCCCTAAAACCTATAAAACGATATCCATGACGACTTTTATGACAGAATGCACGGCCGCCATCTTGGATTCCAAACTGGTCATCATTTACGAAATCTGCACTCCCTAAAACCTATAAAACGATATCCATGACGACTTTTATGACAGAATGCACGGCCGCCATCTTGGATTCCAAAATGGTCATCATTTTCGAAATCTGCACTCCCTAAAACCTATAAAACGATATCCATGTCCACCTTTATGACAGAGTGCACGGCCGCCATCTTGGATTCCAAAATGGTCATCATTTTCGAAATCTGCACTCCCTAAAACCTATAAAACGATATCCATGACGACTTTTATGACAGAATGCACGGCCGCCATCTTGGATTCCAAAATGGTCATCATTTTCGAAATCTGCACTCCCTAAAACCTATAAAACGATATCCATGACGACTTTTATGACAGAATGCACGGCCGCCATCTTGGATTCCAAAATGGTCATCATTTACGAAATCTGCATTCCCTAAACCCTATAAAACGATATCCATGACGACTTTTATGACAGAGTGCACGGCCGCCATCTTGGATTCCAAAATGGTCATCATTTTCGAAATCTGCACTCCCTAAAACCTATAAAACGATATCCATGACGACTTTTATGACAGAATGCACGGCCGCCATCTTGGAATCCAAAATGGTCATCATTTACGAAATCTGCATTCCCTTAACCCTATAAAACGATATCCATGACGACTTTTATGACAGAGTGCACGGCCGCCATCTTGGATTCCAAAATGGTCATCATTTTCGAAATCTGCACTCCCTAAAACCTATAAAACGATATCCATGACGACTTTTATGACAGAATGCACGGCCGCCATCTTGGATTCCAAAATGGTCATCATTTCGAAATCTGCACTCCTTAAAACCTATAAAACGATATCCATGACGACTTTTATGACAGAATGCACGGCCGCCATCTTGGATTCCAAAATGGTCATCAATATCGAAATCTGCACTCCCTAAAACCTATAAAACGATATCCATGACGACTTTTATGACAGAATGCACGGCCGCCATCTTGGATTCCAAAATGGTCATCATTTACGAAATCTGCATTCCCTAAAACCTATAAAACGATATCCATGACGACTTTTATGACATAGTGCACGGCCACCATCTTGGATTCCAAAATGGTCATCAATTTCGAAATCTGCACTCCCTAAAACCTATAAAACGATATCCATGACGACTTTTATGACAGAATACACGGCCGCCATCTTGGATTCCAAAATGGTCATCATTTTCGAAATCTGCACTCCCTAAAACCTATAAAACGATATCCATGACGACTTTTTTGACAGAATGCACGGCCGCCATCTTGGATTCCAAAATGGTCATCATTTTCGAAATCTGCACTCCCTAAAACCTATAAAACGATATCCATGTCCACTTTTATGACAGAGTGCACGGCCGCCATCTTGGATTCCAAAATGGTCATCATTTTCGAAATCTGCACTCCCTAAAACCTATAAAACGATATCCATGACGACTTTTATGACAGAATGCACGGCCGCCATCTTGGATTCCAAAGTAGAAATCTACTTGAAACGGTACCGTACGGTACCCTTTCAACTGTAGCGGTACCGTTTGAAAAATGTACCTATTACATTTTATTTATTCGGGTACCGTTACAGTTGTATAGCTTTTCAATTGATACCCTTAGTTTAGGTATCGGTCTTGTGCGATTTTATTCGGGTACCGTTAGCTTTGGATACCTATTCAATTGATACCCTTTGTGTAGGTATCGGTCGTTTGCGATTTTATTCGGGTACCGTTACAGTTGTATAGCTTTTCAATTGATACCCTTAGTTTAGGTATCGGTCTTGTGCGATTTTATTCGGGTACCGTTAGCTTTGGATACCTATTCAATTGATACCCTTATCTTAGGTATCGGTCTTTTGCGATTTTATTCGGGTACCCTTAGCTTTGGATACCTATTCAATTGATACCTTTATTTTAGGTTACCGGTCTTTTGCGGTTTTTCAGTCCCTGGCCCAAAGTAACAAAAAAAAATGTGTAGACGACCTTATTTATGGAAATAAGTCATGTAGAGTCCGTCTACGCCACGGATATAGTAATAAGCCGGATGAAAGTGGAGCCTTGCATCTCGTTGAATAGTAAACTTTCTTTTCTCTTTTTCGTTGATAAATATACAAGGTGCCCGTGAGCATTACGAGAGATTTTAATGGTGCATTCCTGATGGCAACAGAAGCAAAAAATGTTATATGACTTTTTGTGAAATTCGACAAAAAAAATTTTTTTTGCCCTTTTTTTAACACTTCTGTACATAAAATGTAATTTTTATTGATAAACACAACCTAAAATAAACTAAAATTATTATTTTTTTATTAGGGGGTAGCTTCTCGAATAAATTATTTTCATTTTTCGATATCAATAAATAGGTAAGTATGTCCAGACTAGACCTCAAAGTGGCATTACCGCAGTCAAAAATGTGTTTTGTACCGACTTATGGCGAAAGAATGATTTCGAAAAACATTTAATTATCTCTGAAACTAGGCCAAATCCAGAGAATTTTATATGACATTTTAGTTTCTAAATATTACCAGGAATGCTCAGTTAAAATGTCTCGCAATGCTCACGGGCACCTTGTATAGTAAAGTTCAAAAAGTGAAGCCGAATTGATAAAACGAGGGCTCTTTCTGTTGAATTCATGGAATCATAAATGCTAATAAATCTCACGATATTATTATTATAATGATAATATTTAGTTATGCGAGATTTAAGATGAGATGAAAATCTAAATTTTAAGTAAATTTCGCCCGGAATATCATAATGACCTGCAAAAAAGTGACAGCGCCCACCAGTTTAAATAAAGCTGAATGGTCTAAGCTAACTTTGCACCGATTTGAAAGTGATGGAGTGTCGTTATAAACGACATATTTTCATTAAAAAAAGGACATGAACGAGAACATTCTTACACGTTGTAGTTGAAAAGTCCATGCAGAATTATCTTGGTCCGATTCAACACATAATTGGTGGTATCGATATCCTAGATTACGGTACATTACATATCAAATCACATTATCAAAACGTTTAACACTTAAGGTGGCCCAATAAAAAAAATATAAAATAGTTTCAATGCAATATTCTCCACGGCTGGCGCTGTTTTTTGAAAGCAAACTTTTTGCAGATTCCCGGCTGAGCCCCGCTGGCTCTAATGACGCAGGGTCGCCGCACTCCGCTCCGAATACTGTATTACAATACAGTATTATCTTTTGTGCTCGTTTACATGTTAGTTATCGTTTTGGGAGAATGCACAGCCTTTAAATTTCAATCAATTAATACTACACAGGTGATACTGTGAGTCTACAATATACACGGTGAGCCTTAATAAACCGAAAGATTTAAACCACGTAAATATTTTTGACGACAGTACGATTAAATAATGTTATATTAACATGTGTCCAATTATGTGTCTTAATTAAACTACTATTTCAGTACAAATTAAATCATATTAATTGATCGCTTCTTTGTAAACAAACCTTTACTTCAGAGAGTGACCGAGTTTAATTAATCTCAGTTGAGAAACAAGGAGCGAGCATGACACTTCACGAATCACTCCGATATCATACGATGCACGTCGAATGCAGTGACTTGTGTTCCATGACAAGAAGTGTCACGTCTAGCATGATGTTTACGTTGATATTACTTATTTGAATTTATTGGCACCACATAAAACACAAATTGTATCCGAACTTTATTATTACTAGTTACTACAACATTGCAGTGCAGTTATTATTGTTGAAACTTTGGGTTGATATCTTTTGCTTTAACTGACGTAACCAAAACCTTTAACCATGATTAAGGGCCAGTTGCACCATGCCCATTTGATGTGCTGATCATGGTTTAAAATGGCGCTAGCGAATGCTAACTGCATATTTGGGTTGCACCATCTAAAGCCATGTAAGGAGGCCATTTACCTAAAAACGCTCATACAGGAGGTATTCAATATCACTCATCCCATGACCATCCATTCCTGCAATCAAAGTTCCCTTAAACTTGCACATAATAGCACTTATCACGCCCGCACCAAGCACATCGACATCAAACATCACTTCATCCGTGAAGCACTATCACACCATAATCTGCACCTCAGGTTAATTCCTACCAATGATATGGTCGCCGGCATTTTAACCAAACCTTTGGCTAAATTAAACATTTTAAGTGTACAAATGCTTTAGGTTTAGGTGTACATAGTAGATATTAGTGTGTGTATAGTTAGTGATAGTTAGATGTATTTTTTTTTTATGTGCTATACTTTATTATGTGTACAGTTTATTTAGATATGTCTATAATTATACACTTATGTACCTTATGAATATATACAGGGTGTTCATATTACGGGGGGGGGGGGGGGGTGTTAAACAATAGCTGTGTCCGTTAAAAAGTTACGCTGCCCTTAACCGGTGGTAGAGCACTGGTTAACAGCAAAGTCGTTCGATAAATATGGCGGCGCTTTTTGGAAATTGTCCGTATTTTACGAATTTATGTTTGATTATTAAATAATTTGAGTAAAAAGTAATGTAAATTATTAAAAATATATTTATAACAATAAAAAGGTGGAAATATCTAAACGCAAAAACGTGTGATAGTTGACATAATGGTTTTAAATGTCATTTTAGTTGCGAGACGACTTGTGTTTCATAAAATACATTAATTTGTTCTGGACATTCAAAGAAAAGGTGTGTTTTAAATTGAAATTGAGTGCAGAATGAGTTTAAGTTGAGGATAAGACCAGATTGACGCTATCACAGGTTAACAAATACGTCCCATAAAGTGAAACTCGACGGCATGTAATGAACACTATTTATCGACAGGCTGGTCATTAAAATCAATTTAAAACGCTCTCTGTTTATTGGAATCAAGATAAGAATGTTATATCCCTTGGAAATATTAGTGGACTAACTATGATATTCGAAAACAGCGAGATGACAACTATAAAAATATACAAAGTCGGCCTCTGAAAATCGTAACCCACAACAGAAATGAACTATATTTATAACTATAAACGCACATAAAACAAGATGCTACATATGAAATCAAGTATTTTAGTGCGAAGAAAATGTATAGGACAATTCCAGACCAGTCGGCATAATAGGTTATATATAAGTGGGCAAAATGTGTACCTCACTGACCCATCACACATAGACAGTTAGTCCTCATAAGGCTAATCTGCCAAAATTGAAGCCTAAACTCGATCGATGTGTGTTTGCGACGCTCGTGTCTTACGCTCAGAGACACACACATATATACAAAAATGGGTTGCCAGAGTTAATTTATTCCCCTCAAAGTAGATAGATTTTAACCACATCCTGATACTTGGCTATCAATCATTTGGAAGTGTGTATGAAGATATAAAATTTGTAGCAAAAGCTTTCAAGGTTTCTTTTAAGGACTTTGCATTTCTGTACTTTGTGAAATAATGTTTAAATAAATAAACGTTTATTTCTTATTTTACAAATGTACACAAATAATAGCTGGTAGAATTGACTTTGGAATAATGATTTTAAATGATACATATTTAATGACGATCATTTGGATTTGATTTGGTTTGATTTTATTTGATATCTTACAGTTAATATTTTCTTCGGGTTGGTGTGGTGAAAAGTTTTGTGTTTCACTTGGGACCAAATTTGTTTAACTCTCGTGACTTGAAACCCTCGCAACGCTAAAGATTACATTTTTTAAAATTTTGGGATCTTTATCTAGCTCGAGTAGCAATATTAGCACGAGCGGTCACGGTCAAAAGTGTTCACGGGTGTTGCGTACACCTTTCAGAAATCTTCATAGAAAGAAATCTAACGGGGTTAAGTCAGGTGACCGGGCAGGCCAGGCTAGGATGTTGCTTCCACGACCAATCCAGCTGTCAGGGTATTGTTCGTTTAGCCAATTACGAACTGCTACGCTGAAATGGGCTGAAGTCTTTCCAAGCCCTTTTTCTCGAAACTGCCTGTCGATATCCGCAAAAGTCGAATGGTGAGGTATACGACATTCTAGGTATCTTCTTTGGTATTCGGCGACTGCCTGGAGCGAGTTGCCATTGCAAAATCCGTACACAAAGTGAATATACGCTAAATGAGCCGGTGGATAATGCGGCATGGTGAATATTATTTTATTTATTAAAGTTAATTCAATTTCCAACGTGATTTTATCTTGCGTGACAATCAGTAATGACGTATGTCATTTTAGTAACATACATTTCAAAATATAAGCCAGATTTTATAAAAAAGTTAATAGTTTGCACTCTCGCGATTGAGAAGAGAACAGTATTAAATAAATGCTTGATTTATAACCTTCTTGGTTCTTATGAACAGGTTTTTAAAACCTGCGTGAAATACCACTCCATATGACCAAGTGTGATGAAAATTAACTTAATGTATGCTCAAAATGTACTTATACCATTGAAATTGACGGAGTTTAAAACACGGTGTAGTGATACCAAATAGAAAGTCTGTTCATTTTTTTAACTTAATTTTATTTTATTTTTATTGTTTAGCGTCAATAGGCAAACACATAGAGAATATGAAAAGTGTCTACTCTACCGATAACCTTTCTTGAGTTACAGCTCGCTGACAGAGACAATAATTACTTAACGTAATTTAAGAATATATAAATAATTTAAAAAAAAAAACCGACTTCAATGAGGGAGACTGGAAAATTATTAAGATTTTCACATCATGCATGAAATAAAGCACCAGATAATTATAAAAAAAAAACTAAATAGGATAGAAATATAAAAATGTGCCTTGAAAACCTAAATGCTTGACAAACATGCAAAGAGAACAAATTGCCAAACGTGAACTATCCATCGTTTAAGGGTTCCGTTCTGTTTATCGTCAGCAGTTCCACTTCATCAAATGTCACTTCATGTAAATACTTGTTGATGAAAATACTAAGATCACTATATATATGCCTTTAACATTTGAGGAGTTCCCTCGATTCCTCATGGACCCCATCGTCAGACCTCGTACTTGACAAAAATTTGTCTTGAAAATCTAATTTGCTTAAGAAACACAGCGAAGAGGACAAATCGCCAAACGTGTACTATGCGTCGTATGTCAGTTAAAGAGTACCATTCTGATCATCATCAGCAGTTCCACTTCAACAAATGTCACTTTTTTAAATGTAAATGCTTGATTTGTTAAAGAAAATACAAAAATCACTATATGTATGCCTTTCACATTTGAAGAGTTCCCTCGATTCGTCATGGACCCCATCCTCAGAACTCGAACATGACAATAATTTGCCTTGAAAATGTAATTTACTTAACAAACACAGCGAAGAGGACAAATCGCCAAACGTGTACTATGCGTCGTTGAAGAGTTCCATTCTGATCATCATCAGCAGTTCCACTTCATCAAATGACACTTCTTTAAATGTAAATGCTTGATTTGTTAAAGAAAATACAAAAATCACTATATGTATGCCTTTCACATTTGAAGAGTTCCCTCGATTCCTCATGGATCCCATCATCAGAACTGAGTTTGGACAAAAACGGGACCAATCTGTATACATATAAATTCAAACAAAAAATAATTTTCAAAATCAGTTCAGAAATGACGGAGTTACGGAGTAACAAACATTTAAAAAAAAACAACCTTTTGAAATCTTGAAGTCGGTTAAAAACAAAACTATTTTAGTTATTATTTATTTATATACTTAATAATTAAAATAGCATATAACATCTAGGTAACTGCGAACTAGCACACATACCTAACTGTCTGGTGTATGTAGTTGTATGTAGATATTACCTACTGTACATCCGTAGACTGAAGGAACTTTGCCGCATTAATTTTACTTAATAACACCGTTAGTGCACACTTATTATGACTTAAATGTTGGGTTGGTCTACGACGAGTAATTACTACGAGCAGTATGGTACAGTTATAACAATAAAGTTATGTTTTATTTGTAGTAAAAATTTACATCTCAGCATAAATCCTACTTGTATAGAATGTTAATTAAAACTACTATTCGTGCAACGGGAGTTTCGCTACTACACATTTTATTAGCGTTTAAACAATTTTTCTTTAAGGCGCCACGCGCCGTTTTTGTCGAAGATCTGTTACTTTCTAGAGGCTATTTCTTCTAAATGAGTCATCAAAAAATTATGGAAAAAATATATATGAATGTTCATTTTATGTACAACAATCGCAACATTTGACTTTAATACCTAACCTAACGTAAAATTTATAGTTTAACCGTAAAAATAATAATACGACAGGCCCTTTTGCGGCTAACTTTGCTTATTTCTACTAAACGGCTTAATCGATTAAAAATATTTTTATACTAAAAAAATGTTTTAACAGGTTCTACAAATCGTCGGGGATAGCTTAGGTATATTGTACAACTTAAAACTTAAATAGCCCATTAATTAGGTAATAGTTACTGGTCTGCCTATAAGTATAGAGGCATCTACCTCCATATCTTAATCATAATAATTGAATAAAAACCTGAAAAATCGTTTTTTTTGTCACAATCATTGTGTTACTAGTTGAGAAAGGGTTGGGACCCCCTAGTTAGTATATCAATACTTGTGACAGGAGACCCCGCTCTTCCAGAAACAAGTTAAGGGTATATAAATCAATAAGGTACTCGTTAATTAAGTAGGTACAGAGAGTAATAAATTAAATTACAATTAGACTAAAGTTATAGTAAACAGTTCAATGCTGTATAATAACGTGATAGTATAGAGGAAATAATTGATTAATTAACAAAATGCGAATTTCACATGATAATCAAATAAACTTATTGTTTTGTAGTGTTTTTGTGGTACTCATAGAATATATCTAATAATTGAAAAATGAAGACACCATAAGTTTAACTGTACCTATGTTGTAAGTATCATTTTTAGAACCCAATCCTAGTCGGGACGAGCAGGGTTTGATTTCACGACGTTTTCGCTCAACACGACTCCCATTTCCATTTCGAGATCAAATACTATTCCAGTTTTCGACGCTTCACAGAAACAGGGTGTTTCATGGGTGTTATAGAAATTGTAATAAAACCTAGACGCCAAATGAAAGAAAAAGTGGGGGTCGTGTAAAGTGTAAGTATAAATTATAAGAGATGATTTTTGTCCTCAAACCCTAAGTTTTTAACCCTTCAGTTAGTGGGTAACGGCAAAATATTTGCCGCCAGATTCATTGACCGACAATGGCAAACATATTGCCCTCTTGTAACCTGGAAACGACAACAGAAGGAAAAAAACTCGCTTAAAATTAATTTAAAAGAACCTGTATCGTACGTGCTTGCAATTTTTTGAATTATTGTTTTGATAAAAAATATTGGTTAAAGGGTTAAATAAAAGGGATTGTTTTTTCACTGCACCGCGGTAGCTATCCAATTTTTCATTAGCGAGAAGGATCAATCTCATTTGAAAGACACTGTTAGCGTTCTATATGGTTCAAATTTATATAACAGCATTTGGAGATAACACGTTTGGGTAATGTAGTACGACAGGTACGAATATTCGGAGGTAGCAAAAAGCTGTCACTTAAATATGAGACCAAAAATCATCAGATAAAGCTGGAAGATACGACTCCAACGACAAGTGTACTTTTATGTAGTTGATATCTCTGGTCTAAACCCCTTATCATCGATCGAAAATATTACAATTACTCGTACTAAAACATCTGACTTTGACAGCTCGACAATTGGTGTCTTCGTTGCAGGAGGTCTAATAACTATTGAGGAATAGTTGAATAAACGAGGGTTCATTATTAAGTAAGAATAAGTATACCTACTCTTATACTTATTCCTGAATCACAACCGTAGGCGTAAATTTAAATATGTAACACAAAGAGGGTTTTTAAAATGTATGTTTGATAACCTCGATCCATTCGCGTTGCATCTTTTTCGTTCTCTTACTATATAGTTGCAGAGTCTTATTATTTTGTGCAAATGTCGGCGGTCGATCGTAATATCCGCCATATCATGAAATTCCTCGGCATATCGCGAAACGAGAAAATCAATGTCTCGTTCCCTGAGTCGACAGCGCCCCACTCCGTTACGCGGGGCTCCTGTTTCTGGACAATTTGCCCTTCGGGCTCCTGAAGCAAGCTAACGAACTTATAGGATAGCCTCTACCTGTCTATTGGTTTAATGTGACTACCTTAAAAAAAAAACATTAGACGGCGATTATACGGCGAAATGAATTTCTAGCATACAGTAGATACCAAAATGGACTGGCAGTAAAAAATCGATTATCGGCAATAATGTGAAAATGAGCGTTGCGTATGTATACAACCTGTATCTCAAGCACCTGCGCCAACCCCGCCGCCGGATCACGTACTTATTAATTCCACAGAATAGAAATTGGATTCCTTTATTGGAGCAACGATTATTCGATTTTCATTTCACATTCGCCTGCTCCTAATTTATTCGAGATATAATTGAAGTGTCGGGAAGAAATTAAGAACGACTGAAGTGTGTTTTAATTTGGTGGAGAATTCAAATAATATAAATATCGAATTTACTGTTTCGTGAAAGTAAATAAACGTTTTTATAAAAGCGGCCAAGTGCGAGTCGGACTCGCCCATGAAGGGTTCCGTACCATTTGTGACGTGTTAAAAAAACTACTAACTAAATCTCGTTAAAACCAATTTTTGGTGGAAGTTTGCATGGTAATGTATATCATATATTTTTTTAGTTTTATCATTCTGTTATTTTAGAAGTTACAGGGGGGGGGGGGGGGGAGACACATATTTTATCATTTTGGAAGTGTCTCTCGCGCAAACTATTCAGCTTAGAAAAAAATGATCTTAGAAACCTCAATATCATTTTTGAAGACCTATCCATTGATACCCCACACGTATGGGTTTAATGAAAAAAAATTAAGTATGGGGAACCCCCAAAATTTATTGTTTTTTTTTTCTATTTTTGTGTGAAAATCTTAATGCGGTTGATAGAATACATCTACTTACCAAGTTTGAACTGTATAGTTCTTATATTTTCGGAAAAAAGTGTCTGTGACATTAACGGACCGACAGACGGACATGATGAATCTATAAGGGTTCCGTTTTTTGCCATTTGGCTACGGAACCCTACAAATGTACATACTCTACTGTAATCTTGCTCAGAGACGCAGATTCCGAGAACAGAGAAACAAGGGGAAACAGAGGTCGATGTAGAATCAATACACGCGGTGTCCAGCGGCAGATTTCCGATTACAAAATTTGATTAAAGCAATCTAAAATATAGAAACCAAAACTATTTATTTTTATGAAAATAAGATGAATGCGGATTCCTTTTTTAGGGTTCCGTAGTCAACTAGGAACCCTTATAGTTTCGCCATATCCGTCTGTCTGTCTGTCTGTCTGTCTGTCTGTCCGAGGCTTTGCTCCGTGGTCGTTAGTGCTAGAAAGCTGAAATTTGGCATGGATATATAAATCAATAAAGCAGACAAAGTCGTAAAATAAAATCTAAAAATTTAATTTTTTTAGGGTACCTCCCCTACACGTAAAGTGGGGGTGAACATTTTTTTTTGCTTCAACCCTACAGTGTGGGATATCGTTGGAAAGGTCTTTCAAAACTAATAGGGGTCTTCAACAAACATTTCTTGATAAAGTGAACATATTCGGAGATAATTGCTCCGAAAGAAAAAAAAATTGTGTCCCCCCCCTCTAACTTTTGAACCATAGGTCCAAAAAATATCAAAAAAATCTTGGAAGTAGAGCTTAAGAAAGACATTAAATGAAAACTATAGCGGATATGATCAGTTTAGCTGTTTTAGAGTTATCGCAAAAAGTTTCCCCTTCATAGTAAAAAGACGTACACCCACAGTTCATCCCTTGGTTAACAATCTACCATACTTTAAGCTCCAGTTTATTGTGACGGAAGAGTAACTACGGAACCCTACTCTGAGCATGGCCCGACATGATCTTGGGCGGTTTTTTGAAAATAATATTTTCCAAACTTCGACATTCCCTGTGTACGCACTTCTCCAGCATTCTGAAATGAAAGCAAAACTTACGCCTTGCCAAGTTGCAAGCCTTTGTTTGGTACGATACGCCTCAATAGCATATGAGTGTGACTAATCAGTCTGGAAAACTCACAAACTAAACCAAAACACCTAATGGTATTTGCTGAAGTGTGTTACGTTTCAATTAAAGCATGATTGTATGCTGATATTGCTGACATAAACAAGCACGCAAAAATGCATTAACGTTAGATGTTTACACGTAAATATTCAAAGTGTTTAGTTTACATTAAAATAAGAATAATTTTTTAATAATTCACTAAAATAGAAAAATATTTTAATTATTATCAATGTATTGTGTTGGTATTAATTAACATTTTAAAATTATGTTACTAGCAGCCCGCCCTGGCCTCGCCCGGGTAAATTATATATATACAATACGTGTTTTCATTTTAATAATGATTTTCATAATTATTATATATCAAGTGGTTCTATGATCATATATGAATCCCAGAAACATCTTCACTTTTTAGGGTTCCGTAGTCAACTAGGACAAACCGTCTGTATGTCCGAGGCTTTGCTCCGTGGTCGTTAGTGCTAGGAAGTCGATAAAGTCGTACCATAAAACATAAATATATATATTTTTGGCTACCTCCCTTCACGTGAACTGGGGGTGCTTTTTTTTTCGCTTCAACCCTACAGTGTGGGGTATTGTTGGCAAGGGCTTTCAAAACTAAAAGGGGCCTTCAACAAACATTGTCTCCGATTGCAAGTAAGTTCTAAGAAAAAAACGATATCCCTAAGACTCCACCCGCCAGCTATAGACAAGCCGCACAGCAGCACCGTCTCTGCGGAGACCGCAGGGCGGGCCGGCGCCGCCTGCGTGTGGCGCGCCTCGGTGCCCCGACGTTTGACATATATGAAGGTGAAATTGTTCAAGTACTAACAAATATTCATATATAACTAAATATTTATCGAATTCTCGGAATACACGTTAAAAAGTGCATACTGTAACAGTGCAAGTGCTCAAGTTTTATTATCCCGATTATTCTCCGCCTTTGAAAAAAAAACTCTATAGAAGAGTCGTTCAGTGCAGTGGTACTATTAGTTAGTTTTAATGCTCCCCAGTCCCTTGTCAGAATTCCCGTCAACTTCCCTTCATCAAAATAGATCTAGCACTGCCAGCAACAATGTCACCGGAGATCTTTTACCCTGTCCCCACTGCCCACCTCACTCCCTTTACTTTACAAAGTAAAGGCCCTGCGCCCACAAAACCCAGCCGCACAGTCGCAACGGTTAAATGTAGCGCCTACTCATATCAGGAGTTACAACACAACTGATAATTTACCGGCTTGGCTTGGTTCGCAACGGAATGCATCTCCTATCGTCACAAGAATTCCTAAGGGAGCTCGCATTTCCATCGCGAACGCCCTAAGACATACTATATCACAGACAGAAAAAACGCAGTTGAAAGATGGATCCATAAATCCTACAAACCCAACCCCCGCTCTCAGTCAAAACGCAACCCGAAAGAAGACAATAAAATATTTCAAATAGTGGAGCAAAAAGTAATAGATGGCGATATAAAGGGAGCTGCCACGTTGCTCTTCTCAAGTGACGTTACATCAAACACCCCTGACACCATATCAGCCATAGTATCTAAACATCCACCTCCAGCAAAATATCTCAACTTACCCAATCCCCCAGATCCTGAAGCACCACACCTAATCGTAACTAAAAAGGGTGTACAGCTGCTGTAATGTCATTGAAGAAGGCTCCGCCGCGCGCCAGCGGCCTAGACGGCCTCGCTCCGCAACACTTTAAAGACTTGCTTTGCGGCGCCATTTGTGACGCCGGCGAGCTTTTGTTGGAGGACTTACAGCTAGTAAATCTCATGCACTCTGGTAAAGTCTGCAACGAGGTTTTAGGTATTTTATAATGATAACCGATGATGAGGCTTTCTCAAGTGCAGCCTACAATCGGTATTAGATATGGTCACATCACTACATATAGCGCGGCAAGGATTGACAGATGGGCATCGCGGCAATGGCGGCGCCGTAGTGGAGTTCCCAAGTTATGTCTGTTTTTATTGTATTATAGTACATTACGATACAAGTGCGAAAAATAGGAAATTCGAAACGAATGGCGAGAAATTAAAACACGACCAAAGGGAGTGTTTTAAATCGACACGAGTTGCGTTATATTTCTTTGTAGTAAATATACAACAAATTTTGGAACAATTTTGTCTAATAGTGAGGCTTACGGCGATAGGTCTTATGTCCCCATCTTTTCCCCTAAGGGCACAGAGATTGGCTCCTTATTGTTAAACTAAATACACCAGTCATCATCAAATAAAGGATTTTACAGTACATATGGTGCTACTTTACTGCACTAGTGCGAAATTTAGCATATTACGTTATTATGTCGAACATTTCAAGGGTCATATGTACTGTAAAACGTTTTACGATACATGTGCGAATAGGTAATTCGCAACTCGTGTCGATTTAAAACACTGCCTTTGGTCGTGTTTTAAATTATCGCCACTCGTTTTGAATTTCCTATTTTTCGCACTTGTATCGTAATGTACTATTATGCAACAGTTGTATAAGAAGGGTCAAAAAAGGTGAGTGGCGTGAGTTACAATGTGAGCCGGAGCCGAAGGCGTAGGTGAACATTGTAAAGGAATACGCCGCATTACCGACCATTTTTTGGCCTACTTATACAACGTTGCATACAATACTTTTCCTACGAGTCAACAAAAATAAATCTTAATTAAGTTAAACAGAGTAAAAGTATATAGCTAAGATACGCGAGCATACCTTGTTACGCGCCCGGCCCGCCCCGGCCAGCGACACCTTCTCGTAACAGTCGTAACTCATGAGGTCCTGGTACTTGCTCTTTGCTAAATTAAATTTTTGGACAGTTGTTTTCTCGATTTTGGCCACAGTAGCCTATGGAGACTAACAAGCAACGCTAAGCGGTCTTCGTAGTCTATGGATATTGCTATATTACGGGTGTCACATGCGTGTTTCTGACTTATGAAGCAATTGTTTCTACTATGCAATCAAATGAATATTTTGTAAGTTGGCAGCAATGCACTTAAGTAGTTTGAAACTATATTAGTTTTGATTTTGTTAGGTTGGTAGCCATTAATCGCAGTAACGTTATAGCGATTTTAAAGCACAAGTGCTGTTATGAGGAATAGACAAGATAGACTTTTCTTGAAACCTTTTATGTATGTTCTTATATACGTGTTGATGAATGTATAAATGGCAGATAACAGTAGAGGAGTAGGAAATAGTATTTTATGCAACAGTTGTATAAGAAGGGTCAAAAAAGGCGAGTGGCGTGAGTTACAATGTGAGCCGGAGCCGAAGGCGTAGGCGAACATTGTAAAGGAATACGCCACGAGAATTTTTTGACCTACTTATACAACGTTGCATACAATATTTTTCCTACGAGTCAACAAAAATAAATCTTAATTTAGGTAAACAAATTACAGCAAAAGTATATAGCCAAGACACGCGAGCATACCTTGTTACGCGCCCGGCCGGCGGCCCGTCCCGGGCCGCGGCCGGCCGGTCGCCGACACCTCCTCGTAACTCATGAGGCCCTGGTACTTGCTACTTGCTAAATTAATTTTTTGGACAGTTTTTTCTCAATTTTGGCCACCGTAGCCTACGGAGACTAACAAGCAACGCTAAGCGGTCTTCGTAGTCTATGGGTGTTGCTATATTACGGGTGTCACATGCGTGTTTCTGACTTATGAAGTAATTATTTTTACTATGCAACCAAATGAATATTTTGTAAGTTGGCATCAATGCACTCAGTTTAAAACTGTATTCGTTTTGGTTTTGTTAGGTTGGTAGCCATTAATCGCAGTAATATTATAGCTTATAAAAGCACAAGAGCTTTTATGAGGAATAGACAATATAGACTTTTCTTGAAATCTTTTATGTATGTTCTTATATTCGTGTTAATGAATGCATAAATGACAGATAACAGTAGAGGAGTAGGAAAAACAAATAATGCTATTAACTCATTGTCAGTTGTCCAGGCACTTAACCCTTTCGTGACCAATTCATTAAACTTGCCCACAACAGTTAGTATGCAAAATAAGCTGGAGTGTGCGCTTGGCTCTCGACGCGGCGCAACTTTTAATAGAGTGGCTTTGGTCATATGCTGCTAGCTAGAAGCTGAGCGATCATTATACCTATATCTGTATCTGGTAAATACGTGACCCTCTGTATGTGTTTCTTGTGATTCCAGTTTATTGTATAAAATCGAGTCAATTTTAGCTTGCTTAATGTAAAAAAATACAATTAATATGTACATTTTGCAATGGTGGAAATATTGAAAATATTGTTAACGGGGTTTCTGGAGGGTTTCTCCCTGTGTCGTCTATGACACCCAGTTATAAATACAGACTATTTAAAGTTACGGGTTAAAAAAAGGTGTCTATAGAAGTGTAAACTCACCTCGTGTTTGGCAGTGGGCATATATTTGAACCAGACGACATTTAATGCTCTGCGAGTCTAGTAGTAGTACCCCTTGTTAGTTTCAGACTACTGTTGGGGCTGCCACGATTTTGCGATGCATCAAGTATGTTCGCAGAGGCACGCGTGGACAGCTTTATCTCAATAATACGCAAGAGAACAGTTTCCCTGATGCGCCGCGTGCAGGGGAGAGCACCAACAGTTACGTGAATCTGGTGTCACAGTACCCCCCAGCTAGTGCAGTATTAAGAAAATGGAATTCCTTTCATATGAATGAAGTCTAAAGCAAATATGTTTGGACTTATAGTATGTAACTATATTTTAACACTAAGTAACTAACATAGGAAATAAGGGTTTGTTGGTTACGTAATTCTATAGACTAAGGTAAAGGGCCCCTGGGGGCCCTGGATGCGTATCCACTATCCAGTCATTTACGCTGCTTAGCGAACGAAACGCAACTGTCACTGTCAGCAAGGAAAAGTGAAGTGCCTTCGCCACTGGAGGGCTTCGTCACTGTTTCTTTAATATATGACACATATTTCAGTTTATAATTCTTATATAGTAGTGTGACTATTTAAAAAACACAAATCAATATATATGTTAAAATAATTTGATTTTTTCCCAAAGTTGCGACGATTTATTTTATATATTTTTGTGTATATTTATTACTTATAAGATAGTTAATGATTAATTTACGTACTACTCTAAATATGCTCAACTAAATTAAGTGTTGGGCTTTCAAAAAAATTTGTAACAGAGATCAGGTACTGGTTTTTTGATACTTTTCCCTGGTTCATGACATAAATCTATAGGTTACACACAGACACAAAGAACTTACTCAATGGACTTAGAATCATTCACATTTCCGATACAGTCGGTAAATTATTTGTGTTCATTAATTAGGAATCTACTTGTTGAGAGTAGGTTCTTTTGGTCTTTCAAGCTACAAAATGCCTTGCAAAACCTAAAGAAAGAAACTAAAATTAATCAGTTAAAAAAGACAAAATGACGGCTTACAATGTCTGTAAAGTTGTTTTAATTATTAAGTAGATTGTAAGGAGTACTTAATGGCTCTCCGACAATTGTTTCGCAAATTAACGATTCGCCAAACATCGTTTCGCAGAGTGATTTATTTGTAGATGCAACTTTTGGTCGACTAACCTTACGGAGACTCTTGGTTCACATACAGTTAAGTTCGCTTCTGTGTAAATTAGCAGAACTATAATTGGACGATTTTTATTTGGCAGAGTAATCTTTTCGTTTAAGGAATGTTTGATCCGAGATCCCCGAAATTTATAAATGCAAGGTACAAAATAAAGGTAAAAAAAATGCCGTGCAAAACCTAAAGAAAGAATTTAAAATCAATCAGTTAAAAAAGACGAAATGACGGCTTACAATGTCTGTAAAGTTGTTTTAATTATTAAGTAGATTGTAAGGGGTACCTAATGGCTCTCCGACAATTGTTGTAGGTAATAGATCCATCGATGGATAGTTAATAGTGTGGGTGATGATACCTATGCAATTTGGGTTTTAAATATGTGGTCGACCGAGCAAACCTCGGAGAAAACTTTACAAAAATTACTTTTGGCAAATTAAGCTTGGTCCATATATAACTCATAATCTTGTTCTATTACCCTGTTACGTTATTTTATTTGTTTTGCGTTGGCCTGTCCGAATAACTAAGTTGCACATTTACACATCTCTAAATAAAGACAAACCACTAAGACTTTTTTTTTTGCTCCAAGCAAAGGAAAGTACCTAATATATATCTCATTGTAGTGAGTTAAACATCTGTTGGTAAGAAATATCGCACGCATAGCCAGATTAATGGGGCAGAGATCACAACGCCGACTTCGAAGACCAGGAGCTATACGCACAATCAGTGCATTAAGAACAAACAAGAAACTTATGATATTGGATTTAGAAGCATACCGCGTTGACATGTTGACAATAGTACATTGTGCAACGAGGGGGGTAACTGAAATTTTGGAAGAGAGGGGCGGTGACTCCTGACAGCCGCAGGCTGGAGGGAATTACATACCCGAATTTGCAATATTCTTACCCCCGGAGTTACACAATGTGTTTCATCACACTTGCGAAGAACAAACTAAATTTTAAGTGGAATTATTCTTAAATACGGTGACATACCAAATTTTCGTCCGCCATGTTGTCATTTGTTGACAGGTTAGGCATCGAAGGCACAGGCCTATTCGGCTTACAGCCACGATTGAAAATAATGTAAAAATATTTTAATCGCTTTATTCAAATTAAATATTTTTAAACATAAACAAACATATTAAATTATTAACGGCAGTATTTTAAAAGTAACTCTTTTGGCTACTTGGTTTGTATGGATAAGTGATATAATAAAAAAATGTCATAACTCCCTGAGGGAGTTATAGCGTTTTTTCACAATCCATAACTCCCGCGGGAACAATATGGGCCTTTGCCCTTCTGTACACCTGCATGAAGTAAGATCGTTTTCGAGCAAGTGTGATGAAAAAATATATATGTAGGTACTAAAATTTAATTTAGGTTTATTTATATTCTTGCTTGTAACTTTAACATAGATAGTGTTTCCAGGTATTTATATGTGTGGGGCCCACTTGATTGTGAATTCTTAAATTTATAATATAAATTGTTAGTTATTTTCTAATTATGTGTAAAATAAATGAACCAGGTTACGGCGCTGTTACTAATTACATGTAATCACTGTAATAGACGTGACAGACAGGAAATCAAGTGTTGGAATAAATTTGTCAAACACTATAGTTAAATATGTTGCACCTTATACATAGTTCAAGTCGGACAAGTCATTAGACTATGTTTATATATTGGGTAAGCCAAATTTTAGGTGTGGCACGATTTTATCTGTAAATATTTTTGTTCTAACTTTTGTTTGTTTTGTTCTAACTTGTTAATGTACTATAATAATTAAATTTCAAATTTTATTTATCAATCGCTAAGTATTGAATTATGTAATTTTACTTTATTTAATGTTTAATAATTTAATTTAAGGTTAAAAATGTACTTTAATTGTAATTGTGTACTATTTGTGTCTATGATCGTCGTTGGTCGAAATAATAATAATAATTATTATTAAAACCTGATGCTTACTTTTGCGTAGTAAGCATTAGGTTTTTCTCCTTCTTAATTTGCCACTAAAATTTCTTTCCATCTCCGCGGCTGTTGTTTATGCAGTCGCGACACGCGCGCCGCACACCAACCGACTTAGAAGACGGAAGATGATGAAAATTATTATGAAGTATTATTTTTATCCCTGGTGATGGACGCGGTCTTATGAAAGGGCGGGTATTGTCCCCACTGCCTGACTACCGCGGATATTTTATTTTTATTATGAATCATGATTTGTTTGGCGGATTATCGTCAGCTGGGTAAACAGCCGCCATTATATATGAGTGAAAAATGTGCTCATAAATATCTCACCATGACTGTAATACAAAGCTGCCTTTTATTAAAAAAAAAAACATTTGTACATGGTCATTTTACTAAAAATAGCTTTTAAAGAAATCATTTGTGACAAACTGAAATTGTCTTTGTGTTTAGTAAAGTTTTAAATCGTTTAATATTTTTTTATGCAGTCCCAAAAAAACACTGTTACAAACTTTTAGTCCCCAAATACATTAGGTATTTTTTTTAAATATATAATATAAGAAATATACGTCCCACTGCTGAGCACAGGCGTCATCTCATGCGCGAGAGGTCTTGCGCTATTATAGTAGCTGAGTATAAGAAAATGTAGGTAATCTAAAAAATTATAACCTAAAGTAATGTTACATTTACATCATTCCTTCTATGTAGGTAAATATATACATAATCAAACAAAATACATAGAGCCATAGTCTTTTTACTTGTAGCGACGCCACTAATTGGCACGCTTCAAAGGAGGTGTAAGCGCCTAGCTCAGCGAGTGCACTGTTTTTTCAACGATTTTTCATACGGTCGGTGTTTTTTAAGGCGCGATATAGAAGGAGAGATCAATGCTATAAAAGTAGTAATCTAAAAGAATAGTGTAGGTAGTTAGGTTAGTATCGATTATGTATGACAATAACATCTTTTATGTATGTACATTTTTACCAAAAAAAAATTTGAAGTTGAAGTAGGTACACTTAATTATACGGATGGAATTTTCTTTTATCGAGTTGGTCCTTTTGACTCCCAGATAGATTTCAATGTAATATTTGATTCAATATTTTGACTACGTAAAGGCTCAAGGCAAGTTTGGTACCGTTTTTGTGCAACTCAAGGATACGTATTCAAGGATGCTTAATATCTATTTAACGTATGTATATGTTTTCATATTAAAAAAAAACACTGTTTTAATTCAATGCCTACCGTTTTTATTATTGTTATTTCTATGAGATCATTTGATCATTGTTTGTATTTCCTTGGATTTCATGGGCCTATAAATCCCTGTATTTTTATAGGCTTGCGTGGGGATATAGATCCAACACGTAGAGTCTCTTTGGAGAGCTTTAATATCACGTAGAACGCCTGCTAGAACCCTTTCAAAGGCGCAACAATAAACACCCATGAACCGGTCGCAGCAGGCATTGGGACTATTGTAAAGAAAGTGAACAGTAACGGTCTATGGATTGAAGGTTGGGTGGACAATGAATATGGTGGGTTATTACAAAGACGTCCGGGTGCCTATATAAACAATGTTTTCACTACTTATCGAGGCAAGTGGCGACTTGTCGCCCACTAGATGGACCCTTGAAACTGCCGTCATAAAAACGACCAGGAGCAACACTGGTGTGAGCGGTTCAGGGGTGTCGAGAGGTGTACGCCTCTTTCTAACCAGTAGCTGATAACAGACACTGTGCCAACTCGCTTGTTATGGCTCATATAACTCTAGCCACTCATCTCTAGGCGGCCAATGAAGGCAAGCCAGAACTGAGTGTGCTGCTGGTCCCCTTGGACTTCCACTCCAACCAACGAAGACACGCCGGAGACGGAGACCCTGAACGACTCTCGGGAGTACTCGGGTCCGTGGGATCATTACTCCCCAACAGCTCGCCACAAGCTGCCCTGCCCTTATTATTATTATATCTAATAGCATGAGCAGTTGTGCCGATATTTGTTTTAAAATATAGGCAAAACGAAATATTTCCAAGTATATGACAATTTTCTGAGAGCTTGTGGCGTCCCCTGACTATCCCTAAGGTAGAACAGTATGGTTCGACCTCCTCATCGAATCAACTACCACCGTGACCGGATGGCCGAACAACAACAGAGGACGCTGGTTCGATTCCAGCTCTCGATACTGAAGTCCTTGGTCATTTTTTTCTTTCGTATATACCATTTATTTAGGTTTATAGCTTAAGTACTAGGTCTACTTGAAATAATACATATGAAAATATTTTCTTAGAAAGCATCTAATTTAATTTGTTTTTAAATCCCGTTTATTTCTCATTATAAAAAGTATACACATGAAAAAAAATGCGCATCCGTACCCCTAGTGTAATTTTGATCGACATCATAACGTGACGAACGCGTTTGCGTTAAGTCTCATTTTGTATAGGATTTTGAGTTTCCAAAACGTCCCGCTTGGCGCGCTCTTTCGAAATCCAATACAAAATGAGACTAAACGCAAACGCGTCACGTTTGGAAATCGAATTTATTTACACTAGGGGTACTGATAGCTGCATCTACATCTGTCTGAACTTCAGTGCAGTCAATTACAACACGTGTATTATAATAGAACCTTAAAAAAATCTGCTATGTTATCTTTTATTGTAAGTCGTGAGGGCCATATAATAAACTTTTTTAATGTGGCGTATAATAAATACAATCTTTCAAATTTTTATTGCGCAGTCGTTTTGTGGATTGGGATAACACTTAATACACAAACATTGGTCTTACAATCTAACAGTAAATATAAAATCACCTTATTTCAATAAATAAACAAGGTAAGGCATGATCATGTAGTGGAAAATATTATATATTATGATAAGTAACAATCAAAGCTCTTTGAGGTGCGTACAGAATAAAAGAAAGATTTGAAATATTTTTCAACAAGCACAATACCAATGACATTAGCATGGAAATTTGATGTTTCGATATAGGAAATATTCTCTTCGGCTTTGTTCGTCTGCCGAACTAATTCGAGGCAAGCTTCTATTTGACCTGACCATTGACTGCTCCAAACCCTGAGAGACAGCGTTGCGCTTGTCCACCTGATGGGCACCATCGCAACGGAAGCATCTGAGAAGAAACCTAAATTTTTCTTTAGTCACTGAAGAGTTGAGTATTGGTACTGCTCATCCGGTAAAGAATTCAAATAAAAATAAATTCTCTCAGGTATGGTTAGGCCGTCAAATGTTATAATCATCGTCTCTGAAGGGAGCCACGAGTATGTACCATCTGGTCTGGTTTTTAAGGTTCCGTGCCCAAAGGGTCAAACGGGACCCTATTACTGAGACTTCGCTGTCCGTCCGTCCGTCCGTCTGTCACCAGGCTGTATTTCATGAACGGTGATAGCTAGACAGTTGAAATTTTCACAGATGATGTATTTCTGTTGCCGCTATAACAACAAATACTAAAAACAGAATAAAATAAATATTTAAGGTTGGCTCCCATACAACAAACATATTTCTTTTTGCCGTTTTTAGGGTTCCGTAGCCAAATGGCAAAAAACGGAACCCTTATAGATTCGTCATGTCCGTCTGTCTGTCCGATTCTGTCACAGCCACTTTTTTCCGAAACTATAAAAGCTATACTGTTCAAACTTGGTAAGTAGATGTATCCTATGAACCGCATTATGATGTTTACACAAAAATAGAAAAAAAAACAATAAATTTTGGGGGTTCCCCATACTTAGATTCAGTTCTATCTATGAAAATCTTTTTTCATCAAACCCATACGTGTGGGGTATCTATGGATAGGTCTTTAAAAATGATATTGAGGTTTCTAATATCATTTTTTTCTAAACTGAATAGTTTGCGCGAGAGACACTTCCAAAGTGGTAAAAAGTGTGTCCCCCCCCCCGTAACTTCTAAAATAACAAAATGAAAAATCAAAAAAAAAAAATATGATATACATTGCCATGCAAACTTCCACCGAAAATTGGTTCGAACGAGATCTAGTAAGTAGTTTTTTTTTAATACGTCATAAAAAATTAAAAAAAAAAATTTTTTCATCAAACCCATACGTGTGGGGTAGGGCTTCCAATCTCGGTATACCGAGATCCCGCACGATTTTTCACTCCCGCTTACTGCGGGATTAGACATGCGGGATCCGCGGGATTTGCGGGATTGAAAAGTATAACGGGGACACATGCTTTTGCGAGCGCTGTCGCTCGGACACTGACGAGCGAGACGACAGCGGCCGGCGGCGCGGCGCGCGCAACGCACACGGACTACGCATGCGTGAAAACTAACAGCTAAGATGCGTTGCGCGTGGTCGCCCGCCTGGTTAATCGTTCGATTGTTTTTGTTAAGAGAACTTATCTTAATTGATTTCTTATTTAATGTTAGTTTGTTAACTTTTAACCTTTTTTTATCAACAAACGCGGGATCCCTTTATACCGGGATCCCGCACCAGAAAAAAATCTTGGTCCCGCCGATACCGAGATCCCGCAAGGGCATGCGGGATTGGAAGCCCTAGTGTGGGGTATCTAGGGATAGGTCTTCAAAAATGATATTTAGGTTTCTAATATAATTTTTTTCTAAACTGAATAGTTTGCGCGAGAGACACTTCCAAAGTGAAAAAATGTGTGTCCCCCCCCCCCCCCCCCCGTAACTTCTAAAATAACAGAATGAAAAATCTAAAAAAAATATATCATATACATTACCATGCAAACTTCCACCGAAACTTGGTTTGAACGAGATCTAGTAAGTAGTTTTTTTAATAAGTCATAAAATAATTATTTTTTTCATCAAACCCATACGTGTGGGGTATCTACGGATAGGTCTTCAAAAATGATATTGAGGTTTCTAATATCATTTTTTTCTAAACTGAATAGTTTGCGCGAGAGACACTTCCAAAGTGGTAAAATGTGTGTCCTAAGTGGTAAAATGTTGAACGAGATCTAGTAAGTAGATTTTTTTTAATACGTCATAAATGGTACGGAACCCTTCATGCGCGAGTCCGACTCGCACTTGGCCGCTTTTTTAAATAATGGTATGGAACCCTTCGTGCGCTTGCCCGGTTTTTTTTATTAAGGTGTCTGGTTTTGTTGGAGACGGGACCTGAATATACAACCTCAAGGTCCTTTGAGGTTGTCCATCATACAGCTGTAATCTTACTATCCTCAGCAATAACAGAACCCAGGTATTTGAATATTTTCACTCTTGGTAGAATTTCTTCATCAAGATTCAGCTTAGAGTGTGTTGTGCTAGATCTGTTACCATTTGATTTGTTGCCGAAGTTAAGCACCATATACTCCGTCATAGTTCTACTTATGCGCAATCCGTTTGGCTGCAGAGATCTCCTCAAAATAAGCATAACCGGTGCCCGCGAGGAAACGGAAAGATTTTAACAGTATATGGCAAGCGCAACAAACACATCATGTAAGAACTTGTAATTCGTGGCAGATAATCATCAGCTCAGTCATTCTTGTCAAAACTTGTTGGATTTCTCCCATTGCAAGACTTATGGAACAGCCTACGTATTACGTTTTATTTGATATTTGAGCCGTATTATTAACTGTCGTTTTTTTTGGTGGGTTCCCTATTCCATACAATATAAGAGATGACTAGGTGAGGAGAGATCAACGTAGGTATGTAACTCTACCGTACCTATTTTTGTAACTCAACAGAGAGTTTCATAGGTACATTTTTCAGGAAAAAAGGGATTTCGTATTTGTCCGAATGAGGAGCTCTTCATACTTGCCAAATTTTATCAAAATCTGTCAAAAAAAAAGACATAAACTAATAAAATAATCTATTTACCTTTGGAATATGGTTACACCTACATACGCGTTTTAACATAACACATTCACTGCCAGCGACCCGCTGTTCGAAGGCGCTCTTCGCTACAAACGGATAAAACCGTGTATCGGCTACGCTCTTAGAGTGTAACTCGCGATGGCAGTCAACTGTAACTGTGTTAAAAACGGGTTTTAGCAGGAGCATAATATATAAAGACCTCAACATTAAGATACATTAATACCTATACACTAATTGAATAAAGAGACTGGCTCAGTATAATCCGAGATGACAGCCAAGTTTTATTTCTTAATTATAATAACTCGTGTTTGAAGGAAGTTAAATTAATTTAACCTGTTTATTGTTTACCGCCAAAGTTTGACGAGAAAAATACGCAAGCAAAATATTGCGAATAAAATTTAATAAAAGCCACGCTAAAGCCCAAAGCAGCTACAAGCCTTAATTGTGAAAGTTTTCTAAGGGACTTTGGCTTAGAACGGGAAGAATTTTGCAGCTTTTTTATTAAATTTTAGTCCTCTAAACACCTTTAAAAACGTTGTTGAGAGCGATTGAGTTACATACTATTATATGTATAAAACATTATTAGCTGAACCTGAATGAGTGAGGTCGGCGGTAAATTTACGAGACTAAAGTATATATAACACGAGGGTCGGTCAAGAAGTAGAGTCTGTGCGGAAAGAGAAGTCGTAAGATTTGAGGGCGTGCCAGTGCTATTTAAGGGTTTTTGCTATGCTGACAATACTGTTACGTAAATATAGTACGACACTACAGATCATAATACTTGAATCCTTTTGTTCCGGCTTTTAGCCACGGCTTAATAAAGGGATTCTAATCTCAAATTAGTAACCTAACTATGTAACAGAACTAATGACCCAACTATGTTAGTCCTATCCTAAGACTCCAGGAAACATATAAAACAATAACTGGAATAAACGGCCGCCATCTTGAATTTCAGCACTTATTGCTCTGATAAAGATGAAAATACCTACATGCTGCAATTATACGTACATGTTCATACACAATAAATAAATATGAAATAAAATCGATATCGAAGGATCCGATAGGCGCTTTATTATGAATCTTGGTCAACATTGCCAACATTGGAATTAACTGCCGCCATCTTTAATTTCTGTATTAGTGCTATGATCAAGGTGAAAATCGATGTCTGAGAATCCGAGGGGTCTTTTATTATGAATCTGAGGCCAAAATTGGAATTCACGGCATTGGAATTATCTGCCCCTCTATCACTCTTGCATATTCGGGCGATAGAGAGGCAGGTAACGAAATTTAGATTTACGAGTTGCGCGGTAGGCCCTATGTTTTTTTACATCTTATAAATAGAGAAATGCCACATCCGCATCGAAAAAAATTGTACGTAGGGTACTTATTTGATAAGTCAGTAACATCTGTAAAGGAATGATTGGATAATCCGAGCTAAATGTCTCCTTTTTGGGAATATACATTTATATAATACAAATACGATAGGACAGGATAGGATACGACAGCTAGATTAAATACATAAAATTATTCTTATCACCCCCTTTAGAGAGCGCTGAAAGCCAAGACATTAGAAAGGAACAAAATTTTAGGCGCACCGCACTAACATGCAGCAGAAGATTTCACGATGGCGCGGGTTTTAACGTTTTTTCTCTTTATGTCTAAAAGTATACATCTGTTTAAAATACTAGTCAAATCAGCTATTTTATGCTGCTATCGTATGCAGGGTTGAGATATATAGTTGAGATATATAATGCAACTGTTTTAAAATAAGGACGAATTTTATAGTGTTTTTAACGCTCCGTAGCAGTTCTGCAGTTTTACTCTTAACATGTTCCTGAAATTTCAAGTTTCTGTCAAAGTAAAGTCTTAAGTTCCGTACAATCAATGAGTCCTCTAATAATTCTCCATTAATCATAACTGAAGGTTTACTTCGTGAAGTGTGTACTTAAAGGAGATAGATATTTGCATCATGTGTTGCCTGTTAAATCCCGGCCCTCAATATATTTCTACAATTTTATGTATCACTGTACTTTAGCCCAAAGTAAGTGCATTGTCAATTAGCCAACCTTCTAGCCTATTTAGTCGGTAGTGTCCCTACCTACGAAGCAGGAGGTCCTGGGTTCGAATACCGGTAAGGGCATTTGTTTATTACGAAATTTTGTTTCTGAGTTATGGATGTTATCTGTGTATCTAAGTATCAATGTATCTATATAGGTATGTCGTCGTCTAGTACCCTACCCATATTACAAGCTTTGCTTAGTTGGGCTAGATCGATTCGTGTAAGATTGTCACCAAATATTTAAATATATGTTTTTTATTTATGGGAAAAATATCTATCATATGTTCTCTACTTTTCAAAGGTGCTACATGCAAGCGGGATGCTTAGTAATGTAACATAGAAAGGTTCCCTTTTTTAGTAGCTTATCAAGCAATAGGATGTGCCCTGCTCAGCGCGCCGTAGTAAACAGGGATTTATTTGTACCACAACATTTTCTTTTTAACTTGCTCTGTAAACGGCCCGGCTAATGTAATGGCTCTGTATATCCTTGTTGAAGGGAGGGCAGAGCCGTTAATACTGTTCGCGTTTAAACGAGACGTATTGGCTTTCCTCGGACCCTATATATATTAAGTCAGCAGGTATAAAGCCTCACTGGGAAAGAATTGTGTAAAGTAAAAACCGAGCAAATTTACCTAAGTCTCCCAAATACTAAAACTTGAATCTATCTTTTTCTTTGCGCACTGGGGTCTATTAGGAAAAGAGTTATTTTTTAAGTTAAGTTTTTATGTCGCAGATCAGATCACGATCAGTATCAGAAGCTTTTGTGCAATTGTTGCAGTCAAAAGTGTGAACTGGTCAAAAGAACTTTTAACCGACAAAAACAGGCAAAACTACTTTTGACTGAGCATGTTGGTCAAAAGTAGTTTTACCTGAAAATCATTGGTTAATAGTAATTGTGACTGTTACTATCAGTCAAAAGTACTTTTGACCGCAGGCACTCGACAAAAGCACTTTTGACTAAAAATAACAGCCAAAAATAGTTTTTCCCAAGGAGGTTGGTTAAAAGTACTTTTGACTGTCAGATTCCGTCATAAGTAGTTTTGACTGGTTGTCAGTCAAAACCCTTAAAAAGTTAAGCTAGTCGATAAAAAATTCTAAGAAACGCATATAAAACAAATTAAATTAAATACTGTTAAAGGACTTGTAAGTGTTTAATATTAAAAATGAGTGAGCACGAGAGAAAAGAAAGATTTCTACAGCGAATTTTAACAATTGAAGACATGAAAGATACACATGTTAATGTTATGCCAAAACGAGACTTTGAAAAATTCACAATGGATGTGGAGGACGCAAAATTCGAAGAAAAGAAATCACCGATACAATATAGTAGGCTTAAACGCTTTAATGTCATTGAAGTCTGTGGTATAAAAAAGTTATTCACAAATACAGAGCCGTTCAAATATTTTTTACCGGCTGAAGAAATCTACGATATAATTGATGCAGCACATATTTCTATTGGACACGGTGGTCGCGATAGACTTAAAAATGAAACGGCAAAAAATACGCTAATATTACAAAAGAGATGATTACCATATATTTATCTATGTGTGAGGTATGTCAAAGGAAGAAGAGTAAGAAAATGAGGGGTTTAGTATCGATACCAATTCTGCACACTGAAACCAACAGCCGCTGCCAAGTAGATCTTATTGATATGCAGTCGCAAGAAGATCGCGGGCATAAGTTCATTATGGTATATCAGGATCATTTGACCAAATTTGTAATTCTGCGACCACTGACATCAAAACGAGCTACAGAAGTTGCATATCAATTGATGGATATTTTTTTGACCTTTGGAGCGTCATGCATTTTGCATTCTGACAGTGGAAGAGAATTTGTGAATTCAGTTATCAAAGAATTAGCATCATATTGGCCGGAGTTGAAACTTGTTACTGGAAAACCACGTCATAGTCAAAGCCAAAGATCTGTGGAAAGGGCTAACCAAGATGTTGAGAAGATGCTAGCATCTTGGATGCACGACAATAAAAGTACTAACTGGTCTAATGGTCTCAAATTTGTTCAATTCATGAAAAATAGAGCATTTAATTCAGGGATAAAGCAGTCTCCGTACCAAGCAATGTTTGGAACTGAACCTAAAGTGGGACTAACAACATCGAAGTTTTAGGATTTTGAATAAATGAGACCATTCTGTTAGTAAGTATAGTATATTCAATTCAGTTCAATCAATAAAATTATTTAGCAAAATTGGTTGAAAAATAACGGAATTCTGAACAAACAAACAAAACAATAATTTATTTGCAGAAAAGGGGTAAAGATTACATGTGTTAGTGTAAAAGAAATACGTTTCACCTTTTCCAACTGTTTTAAACAGTATGCAAATACAGAGGGTATTCATTAGAATTTAAATACTCAGGATAACATTAGAGTAACATAACATCAGTAAAAAAAAGAGGCAGTAATATAGAGAGTAAGAATCAGTTGGAATCAGAATACAATTAGAAGACAGTAAATAGTTTAAGAAATTGTTGTAATAACATCACTCCGTATGGTTCATAAAATCATTTACATTATAAAAACAGCGATCAGTGAGCCAATATCTCAGTTTTTTAGTAAATTCCTTGCCATCGAGTGCTTTTATTTGTACTGGTAATTTATTGTATATTACAATACTCGCATTGTAAGCGTTCCTTCTGTAAATGTCAGTCATGCAGCGCGGTTGATTTAGAATATTTTTGTATTGAAGTAAGAGTACGGAATTCTGAAGTTACAAACATTAACAAAAACATACAACCGAATTGAGAACCTCCTCCTCGTTAAGTTTGGAAGTCGGTTAAAAATATACAAAAAAGATTGTAGTTATTTACCCATAAAATCATAATCATTTACCTACCGAAAAATCTCCTAGTAATTGCAAAGTTATTTCTCGCAGGGCAAAACCACCCCCTAGAGCGCACGTTTCCGTAACACAACAATGAATGAAATAGATGTTAATATGAGTCATATATTAATAGTTTTATACATGATCGTAATATATTAAACATAATCATTATCCGTGTCTCAACGATTCCAGCCAAGAACAACATTTTTTGATTTGGTTTCATTGCACCTTGCACCTTAATTTGGTTTTACCCAAATGGTTGTACCAAAATACCAACATTCCTACATTTAAACGGAATCTCACAACACAACAAAAGAAATAGAAAATTCAAAATTATTCAATAAAGCACTTAACACACATCTAAAAGACAAATCTTTTTATACGCTGCAGGAGTTTTTTGATAATGGAACGTTAAATTAATACCTATGCTATGAGTAGGTAACTTAGCTCTTAAGCACTGCCTGTGATCTCAAATAATTGTCTCTAAATCTTTGTACTAGATTGTTATTTAGACTGCTGCGCCCTTGCAGGGTACATATTATGTAATTTTGTGTACTTAATATGATTGCAATAAATGCTTTGTCTTGTCTTGTCTTGTCTTGTCAAGTTTTTGCAAGATTTCCCCAAAATATTCATTCATTTATAAAACAAGAAGTAACATCGGCAAATCGAACTTTGACAAAACGTACTTTTTCACATTTGGGTTAATTTTTTTATGATATAAGTGGCAAACGAGTAGACGGGTCACCTGTAAGTGTATTGCCGGCCTTAACTTTTTGGGACTTAAAAGATAATTTTAAGACCAAAAACATTTGACACATAAAAGTGAAATTTAGGACACATAAAGGCCTTATGAAAGTGATGTGCAATGAAACCAAAGTACTTTTTTGTCCAAGTACTATTTTTAAATCAATTAATAAAAAAGTATAAAAGAAAATATCATCCCGTTTTATATAAACCATCAATTGATACGTTTGAAGTTTGTATCTAGCCAAATATTAACGTCTCAACACGCTGGTGTAAGTTTGATAAGAAATAAAGAACTATTTGGATTGGTACCGCATAAATTGCTAGCGCGTATAAAACGGGATGATATATTAGTTTATACTTTTCCAAGACGGATTTAATTACTTTAATTTTATTTTTCCATTTTTAGTTTTTCTTACTAGTGATTACTGATTCGATGCATCATTCTGCAAGACTCGTTCCTGTCTGGTCAAACTGTCATGTCACAACTTTTTGCGCTTTGGTTACGTTTCATGTTTCAAGGTCTGGATCTGAAGCCATCAAGATTTTAGGAGTTGGACCTCATGACACCTATCATCAGAAAATTCTGCCTATAAGATTTAAGGAGTTCCCTGGATTCCTCACAGATCCTATCGTTATAACTGTATTTTGATAATAACGGGACCGACTAGAGACTAAACAATTTTCAAAATCGGTTAGAAATAAATAGAAATGAAGAAGTTCTGAGATACAAAAGAAACCTCCTTTTTTGAAGTCGGTTAAAAGGAATCAACGTTAGATTTTTAACAGTAAATTTTTGGTCAGCAATCTAAGTTCCATGAAGGAATAAAAAATATATTACTGGGAAATTCGAGAAATTTTCCATCATGCTTTTCTGGCTATACTGAATGTTTTCAGATTCACGTTGCAAGAGGGATATAATGGAATGGAATAAAATGGGTAACATATTAGACTCATTTCTTATGAAATTAAAACCCCAATTTATCTACTTTTATTACAATGTTTAAATATTTTGTTCTTCAAAATAAGATTTTAAACGTTGACTTATTTCTTGACCACCTTGTATAGAAAAAATTAAATAGATAATAATTCTAATCCCTTTATTGGAATAACTTATACAATTTTATAGATAATACTATAACGATAACTATCTAAGTTATGGCTAAAGTGGCAAAATATATCGGAACAATCTTATTTCTATGGTAACAAAGGTGTGCTAGCCTTTCCTTGATAATGTTCAAGAATCCTCCTAGTCTCTAAAATCTTCTAAATTTCTCAGTGGTGAGGAAATGTTATAAGAATAATGACGACAGTTTGCAATTATTTACTAGTAGGTAAATTGCAAAATGCAACAAAACTCCAAATAAATAGATACCAAAATTTTGTAGGTGAGATAAGCATTTTTAGGGTTCCGTAGCGAAATGGCAAAAAACGGAACCCTTATAGATTCGTCATGTCCGTCTGTCTGTCCGATTATGTCACCGCCACTTTTTTCCGAAACTATAAGAGCTATACTGTTCAAACTTGGTAAGTAGATGTATTTTATGAACCGCAGTAGGATTTTTACACAAAAATCGAAAAATAACAATAAATTTTGGGGGTTCCCCATACTTAGAACTGAAACTCAAAAAATCTTTTTTCATCAAACCCATACGTGTGGGGTATCTATGGATAGGTCTTTAAAAATGATATTGAGGTTTCTAATATCATTTTTTTCTAAACTGAATAGTTTGCGCGAGAGATACTTCCAAAGTGGTAAAATGTGTCCCCCCCCCCCCCCGTAACTTCTAAAATAACAGAATGAAAAATCGAAAAAAAATATATGATATACATTGCTATGCAAACTACCACCGAAAATTGGTTTGAACGAGATCTAGTAAGTAGTTTTTTTTTAATACGTAATAAAATTAAAAAAAAAATTTTTTTTTCATCAAACCTATACGTGTGGGGTATCTATGGATAGGTCTTCAAAAATTATATTTAGGTTTCTAATATCATTTTTTTTCTAAACTGAATAGTTTGCGCGAGAGACGCTTCCAAAGTGAAAAAATTTGTGCCCCCCCCCCCCTGTAACTTCTAAAATAACAGAATGAAAAATCTAAACAAAATATATGATATACATTATTATGCAAACTTCCACCGAAAATTGGTTTGAACGAGATCTAGTAAGTAGTTTTTTTTTATTTCGTCATAAATGTACGGAACCCTTAATGGGCGAGTCCGACTCGCACTTGGCCGCTTTTTTATAAATATTTAATGTCAGTAACGGGTCTAACGCGATAAAATATCAATATTTTACCTTTTATATATTAATATATATATATGTATATGTATATATATATATATATATATATATATATATATATATATAAATAACAATAAATTTTGGGGGTTCCCCATACTTAGAACTGAAACTCAAAAAATCTTTTTTCATCAAACCCATACGTGTGGGGTATCTATGGATAGGTCTTTAAAAATGATATTGAGGTTTCTAATATCATTTTTTTCTAAACTGAATAGTTTGCGCGAGAGATACTTCCAAAGTGGTAAAATGTGTCCCCCCCCCCCGTAACTTCTAAAATAACAGAATGAAAAATCGAAAAAAAAATATATGATATACATTGCTATGCAAACTACCACCGAAAATTGGTTTGAACGAGATCTAGTAAGTAGTTTTTTTTTAATACGTAATAAAATTAAAAAAAAAATTTTTTTTTCATCAAACCTATACGTGTGGGGTATCTATGGATAGGTCTTCAAAAATGATATTTAGGTTTCTAATATCATTTTTTTCTAAACTGAATAGTTTGCGCGAGAGACGCTTCCAAAGTGAAAAAATTTGTGCCCCCCCCCCCCCCTGTAACTTCTAAAATAACAGAATGAAAAATCTAAACAAAATATATGATATACATTATTATGCAAACTTCCACCGAAAATTGGTTTGAACGAGATCTAGTAAGTAGTTTTTTTTTATTTCGTCATAAATGTACGGAACCCTTAATGGGCGAGTCCGACTCGCACTTGGACGCTTTTTTATAAATATTTAATGTCAGTAACGGGTCTAACGCGATAAAATATCAATATTTTACCTTTTATATATTAATATATATATATGTATATGTATATATATATATATATATATATATATATATATATATATGATGGTCGATATTGTCTACTTGACAGCATGAAAACGGTGTGCGTCACTTTCAATTAAAAAGTGACGGTTATTTTATCACATGGATAAAGCCATCTATGATACGCCTGCAGTAGGGCTAAGATGGTCGGCTCTTTATAATTTGTCACCATGCCTGTTACGTTCTAACAAGTAAGTAAGTGCAAAAGTGACAGGCATAGTGACAAATGATAAAAATGGAACCATGCTGCCACCGCAGTTGCACTAGTGGTCACGGAAGACTGACGCCCCAGCAAATGTCAATGGAGATATTAGTAAACAACACTAAACTGCCCGATATTAGTTTAGATAAATGTTCTGTTGAAAATTTTAGGGTGTTTTTTAATTTCGATCGCCTCTCTCACGATCCGAGGATAATAATAGTGACGCTTGGTAGATAGGACTTTGGGTGTGTGTAGCTCAATCCAGTGATTTGTTTCAGTTGTCAGCAAGTTCTCAGCCATTACGGATTTGTGTACTTGGCGATTTTTATTGTAACAGCCGCTATGTGTTTCTTCACCCTCTCTTGAACGCAATGCTTAGTCTGGCCAATATACGTAGTTTTTCAATTGTATTACATCTGCAAGTTTGGTACGGAATAACATCAAGACATGCTACTTTAGATAACGGCATGTATACAGCCTTAATAGAGAATTTCTTGATTACTAATCCAACTTTCTCCGTTAATACCTTTCACATACGGCAAAAATAACGGTTGCCTGCTAACCTCCGGTTGTCTTTCCTTCGTTCTAGCTGTGCGTGGGATTTTTTGCATGTACCCATTTTTCCTCAGCACCTCCTGAACAGGGGCTAACTCCTTGTTTAAGTGTTCAGAGTGACATAAGTCTCGTACTTTAATTATTCTGTACCAAATTTTCCATACTGCCTTTCCATACATAGTCGAAAAAACACCTCGAAAGCTGATTGACAACCATTCATTTGAGCGAGTTCGTAATCGCACTTAAATTTGTTTATAAATACACTGTTTTATTTGGCAGCAAGGCAAATATGACAGGCACCACATTAGTCGTCTCATTGTTCGTGCCTATTCCGGCACCGGCATACACTGTATAGAGTTGTTTGAAAGGCTTAGGCACCCTTTTATAAGTGCCTTCTCCAAAGTATTGGATAGTGTTATTGTTGGAATTTACGATGAATTACTGTGCATGTTCAGACGAAAATATAAATATTTTGTGTTCATCGCCGTCTTCTACAATCATAAAGTCTTCTTTGAGCATTTGCGGTATCTTGACATCTTTCAGGCGTGAGAATTCAGTGTTGTTTAGGTCTAACGCCTTGTGTCTAGCCCTGTACAAGGAGCTTTTTACTTCTTCATACGAGCACAAGCTGAACTTTGGGTCAGCATCATGTAATTCAATTACTGCCTTTTCAAAAAAAAAAAATATGGGACCCATTTTTAGTGCGACTTCTTTACACAAATTAATGCAATGTCTCTGATATTCTGGTTGTCATGTCATGTCGTTTACATACATGCTCGCTGACTTTTAAAACTGAATCTTGATGTGCATCCAATGTGATTGAGGCGTAGCAATATTCACTACGATTCGCACACTTGTAATTTACGGAACCAGTTTTGTTTGTATGATTCCAGTTATATTTATGGCCGTCATATAATAAAGATGGTTTTTCTTTTTGATTTTTATTATATTGGAAGCCATTGTAAGACAATTGGAAAAAAGTGGCTGTGACATAATCGGACAGACAGACGGACATGACGCATCTATAAGGGTTCCGTTTTTTGCCATTTGGCTACGGAACCCTAACAATAGATTAAGTTTCAGGTTTACCTTTATGTTATAACTGTCATAAGTTGACACTGAAATAATGTATGTTGTTAAAGCGTCTATGGGTGAGAGATTAAGGTTTTGTTCAATTACAACTGAAAGCGGCCAAGAAGTTTTTAAACGGAGTCCATTCCATCTGACTCCTACTTTCCGAAATGTATCCCTTCCGATAACCGACCATCTTGAGCTTCTCGGAATCTCGCTGACTTCGAAACTCAACTTCGGCCCGCACATCGAGTCGAAAGCACAGTTAGCAGCAAAAAAGCTGGGCATCCTCAACAAGGTGATGCAGTATTTTACACCTAGGCAGCTGCTCGACCTTTACCTAGCACAAGTGCGATCGTGTGTGGAATACTGTTCACATCTGTGGGATGGTTCAGCAAAATACCAGCTTGAGACGCTCGAGTCAGTCGAGAGGAGAGCCAAGAGAATCATTAATGATGACGATCTGATGAATGCTCGACTCCAAAGTCTGGATCATCGTCGCAAGGTTGCCAGCCTAACGATCTTTTACAGGATACATTTCGGAGAGTGTGCCGAGGAACTGCACAACCTTATTCCTCCATCCCCATTTCACCATCGGACTACCAGACAATCGGCACTCCGGCATCGCTTCATGGTAGGTATTCCACACATACGCACGAAGCGTTTTGCTTCAACATTCCTTATGCGGACTGCCAAGGAGTGGAATGCCCTGCCCGAGTCTGTGTTTCCGCATGAGTACAATCTAGGTCTCTTCAAGGCTAGAATAAATAGGTATCTCATAGGTAAGCGTGCTCCACCGTAGATCGCATCATTACTTACCATCAGGTGAGATCGTGGTCAAACGCCTGCCTATCTATACATAAAAAAAACAGCTTCATATAGCTAAAAGGAATATTTCAATAAAAACTGTTTTTGCAAAAAAGATTCTTGGCGTCAAAAGGGTAACGGTAACGACTGAAAGACTGCTAACGACAAAGAGACATGCAGAAATAAAAGGAAAAAAATAGGGTATTTTGGGACTAGAGTGTCTTGAGAACTATACATTATGAGATTAAAGTATTTCGCCGCCTACAGGTGTACACAATTTGGGGTATTTTGGGACTAGTAAGAAAAGAGCGTACTCCCATCTTAAAGGCCGGCATCGCACTTACAACCCCTCTGGTGTTGCAGGTGTCCATGGGCGGCGAAAAAAACGAGAATGGGCCCTTTTGGAAATATGGTGTTTTGGGCCCTAGTTTCTTATGAGAAGAGGGGCTTTTGAAATTAGAGTGTATTGAGTCATTCTTCTTGAAAGGCGAACCAGGGTAAACATTATGAACCGTTTATTTCACCCTCGAAGTCGCAAGATGATATACAAGAAAAACGTTTTTAATATGTGCATCGTTGTATATAATCATCTCCCGGAGGAACTAAAGCTGCTAGAGGGAAACGCCTTTAAGCGCAGTCTTACAAACTGTCTCTTTGAGCGTTGTTTTTACAGCGTTAAGTCGTATCTCGAATACCAACAGTATTCAAATTAGTGATATTTAGTTATATAATTGTATTACTTGTGATATGCCTATTATGTAAAAAATTTAAATTTTTCGATTTTACATTATATTTAAATTTAAATTTATTTTTTATAATTTTACTGATTATAAATTTGCATGCTTGCATGCAAGCTAGATACATGAACTGTAAAACTGTATTGTAAAATCCCCATACTGTATCAATGCAAATAAATAATTTCGGATTTCTGAATAGTGCGTTTTGGGACTAGTGCATTCGCCACCGGAAATTTCGAACCGTATCTTACAAAGTTTTTTTTATACAATAAAAAGTTGTCGATTTAACTATCAATTGATGTTAATTATTTTCATATTATTTCTTTTGTTTTGTTTTCTTTTGTTTATTGCGGTAATTAAACTTAATTGAGAGTTTTACCTTCAGAAAACATGAGTGAATTAGTGATGAAGACGGATTACATTTTTTCAGGTTGTATTTTTACCTTCCAAATATGTTTTCTCTGCCGACGTGAAAAATGTTGTATACTATACGAGATCAAAGTTATTTACATCTCGTGCACTTTTGAGTCCCTTACTACGCTCAAGATACTAAATTGCACGGGACTCAAAATAAGCACTCGAAGAAATATCAAACTTTGCTCTCTTGTTGTACAGTCAGCATCAAAAGTAGCGGATCAAACAAGGCTTCAAAAGTATCTACCATTCTGTAACAGCTTAACAAAAAGTGATAGTTCTATATGTAGAACAATTAAGACTATAAATGACATACTTTTGAACGTAAATTTGAGAGATTTATCTAAATTTGGAAAAGTTATCCGGAATATCAGATACTTTTGGCGCGTTGTTTCATCCACTACTATTGATGCTGACTGTACAAATAACTATTCCACTTTTTTCATTTTTTTTTTATACTACGTCGGTGGCAAACAAGCGTACGACCCGCCTGATGGTAAGCAGTCTCGCGATGCGCGATGGTAAGCAGATGCGCGTTGTCGACCCTAATAACCCTCCCTCCCCTCGTTGAACTCTGGCAACCTTACTCACCGGCAGGAACACAACACTATGAGTAGGGTCTAGTATTATCTGGCTGCGGTTTTCTGTAAGGTGGAGGTACTTCCCCAGTTGGGCTCTGCTCTAGATCTGGAATGACATCCGATGTGCTGTGCCCTACCACATAAAGCGAGACATACCTCTCGTGTGGACGTAGTTTAAGAACGTAATTTTTTTTTAACTTAATTATTCTATTACTTTTTTTGTGTAATATATGCATGTTTATCCTATAAATATTATATGTATTTATATCCTCTACTTTCTGGTTCCTTGTTGTATAAATTAATGGGGGGGAGGGGGGGGGGGGGGGGGCTTAAGGGGCTTAACTTTTCCTAATTGTAAGCTCTACAATAACAGAATGTAATTTCAATCGCCGTTTCTAGTACAAAAACGGGATTATGAAAACATACCCTGACTAGTAGAAAATAAATAGAGGTCGTTTCAGAGCGTAATTAGGTTAGACGGATAAATTGGCGCCTCGGGTGTTATGTTCCCAGCTAACGAACGTACAGAAGATACAACATTTATATATATGCCTCCAACTAATTAGTATGCTACTGGTGAATTTAGAAGGTAAAATGACCTGTACTCGTAGGTGTGTAGCGAAGAGATTGCAAAATATAAGGCGATATTCGCCTAAAGAGACATTATTGTGTCGTGTCGAATCACTATGCCATAATTAAGTGCGTCGCGAACGTAGTAATTAAATAATTTAATTACATCAGATGTTACTTCAAAAATAGAAAGTAACACTAAGTCACAAGCTCGGATTACTGCCTCGAAAATCTTTTAAACGTCACGATACAGCACAAGGTATAGGTACACTCAACCAATTAGAATCCTAGGCCACTATAGAACCTTGTCGCTTTAACTACTAGATACTTGACACGCATCACTCAATAAGCACTGTCGTAGAAGTCATTATGGCATGGTTCTATAGTGGCCTAGGAATCAAATTGGTTGACTGTACATTCTAATTAGTGTCGCCATTTAAGATACATTCGTACAAGTATTTGATATTATGTATTTAGTCTTTGAGTTAGGGGGGGGGGGGGGGGAAGTTATGAAAAATAAGGAAATGAGTATGACCATAAAAAGGAAATTGTTTGATACCTGTATACTTCCTGTTCTAACTTATGGTTGCCAAACATGGGCACTTAACAAATCCCACTACAAAAAGTTAGAAATTTGTCAAAACGCTATGGAGAGAAGTATGATGGGTAAGCGACTATCTGATAAAGTTAGAAATATAGATATAAAGAAATGTACTAAAACAAAAGATATTACTACAACAATTAAGAAGTTAAAATGGAAATGGGCAGGTCACACAATTAGAGGGAGAGAAAAGTGGTCTAAAGCAATAATGTACTGGTTTACTAGAGACAAAAAGAGAAGAGAGAGAGAGAGAGAGAGAGAGAGAGAGGCCAACAAGAAGATGGGAAGATGAGATTAAGAGTGCAGCAGGAGGTTGCTGGACTACAATAGCAAGGGATAGGGATAAATGGAAAGAGTTAGGGGAGGCCTTTGCCTACAAAAGGCATACAGATGGATATTAGATATATATATATATATATATATATATATATGTTAACAACAAAATGTACTTACAAAATACTTGTCTGAAATAAAGGCTATTTCATTTCATTCATTTAGTCTTTGACAGTACACAACCCCGTGGAAAGTATGGAAAGGACTATACTTTTTCGAACACCTCCAAACGACCACCTTATTAACCCCACACATCATGTCTACACGTCGAGTTGATAGCGTAGGATCTTCAGTAATTAAATCAGTAGTCTGTCTTCAGTTGCGGCATTCATTCCTATAGTTCGCTCGGAGTTCTGCGACCTCTTTCTCTTAGCTGTGGATACATATCCACAAATGTTGAATGATGTACATGTCCACAAGCCGATCGAGGAATCTTCGCCGGTATTCTTCAACGGAGTTACCGTTTCACAAACCATATTGTGACGTCTTGGCTCCATTATATGACAAGGTGGTAAACAAAACACAGTTTGTGATCATATGCCTTGCGACCCAGCTGCTCGCTTCAGCACTTGTAAACGTCACACATATGTAAAAATAATATCTTCAACATGGTGTCGGGAATGTACGGGGCATTGTCATGTAAAAAAAATTCTTGAAATAAAGATGTTTTTGTCATAATAATATGCAATGCAATGAAAAAAAGTCAAAGTTAACGGAAGCTGGTGGAAATTTCTTTTGAATGCTCCATGCTGCATATTATGGTTATGGAAACATCAGTGCATCTTGATACTGCAGGTGTAGTGGATTTCAATTCGGACGCCACGAATTTCATGAAATTAAAATTAGGTACTAGTGAAAAACTCATATGGTGCAGTAGCAAAACAAGGTTGATTTTAGTTTACAAACTTTTCGTGACGTCACAATCAGCAGATTTTAACCTGGCAAAATGGCACCACCTCGTTTGGAAGTGATGTCACGATCAGAAGTTTTAAAAAGACTTTTAATAAACCACTAGATCTCGTATTTTGTTAGCCAATAGACTTACCATTTTAACTTTTATTTAGTTTCATATTTGAAATTAATATTATACAAATTATTTACAATACTACGTTTTGGTTGTCACCTTACGATGCGACATTCATGCTGAGTGCGTAAAAGTGAATAAAAACATTATAATATTGAATATGGGGTCACTCACAGAATTCACGTCCAAAATCACGAAGCGACTCAGTGTTCTGACTACAGTCGCAAATTAATAGACTGTCGGTCCTTATAATGAATCGTTACATTCTTATTCTAAATTACGTGAGCGTGAAAATACAAAGTGGAGGTAAAGTTACCTTCATCTATAGGAATTACTGAAAATAAATTGTACCCATTGTCTGATTTTATTTGACGAGTAAAATATAAAGGGATTATCTGTATTAATTTGTTGAATTTATGGACAAAATGAAGTGCTAACGTTATACTATTATAAAAACTTTATACAAAAAAAAGTAAACCGACTTCAAAAAGGATAAAATAAAATATTGTAATTTTTTAAGTATATGTGTTACCAACTGATATGTTTGAAATTGGTGCCAAGACAAACTTTGAAGCATACTATAATTCTGGTGCGATTCGATAAGGATGCGGCTATATAAATTTGTAAATACAATACGTTGGAGTGCCTTACGACAGCAATGAACATACTTTCTGTAGGTACTTACCTAAGAACACACGGTCGAACCTTCATAGCGCAGTCCATACCATGTTTGTCGGTATATTAGCATAAATGCAATGCGTTTATTTACAGTCGTAATTACAAACATATGTATACTACCCTAATATATGGGCCATAAGGTCTTGTATACATATTTTTGGCACTTCGATCGTCTCGATGTTTTCAGACGTTACTGTACAACTACACCGTTGTTGGATGTGTGAGATGTGTCTTACATATTTACAAACTAAATCTACTTTAAAAACGCCCTGAGGAGGTACTATCAACAAATAGTCCTTTAGGGTTATAATCGCCAAAATCTAGAAACAAACACGAAATTTTTGCGGTTTTCTCGTTTTTTGACAAAGTTGCGTTCGGCGCTCGAGGTCACAAACTTTGATTACATAAACAAGTCTGCAAAAAATCAGAACTACCGGATTTGACGCAAACGCTAATGTATAAAGTTACTGTATTACATGTAAACAATGATAGTGACAGGGCTGAATTAGACTTACAGTTAATCTGATATCAAGATGATGGATGAGGTAGTCTCGCAACATCGCAACCGTAAAGATGGTTTGTACACGAGATCCAATTAAAATTTTTAGACAATAATGGAAATATCTTAAAACCCAAATCGACTCCAACGTGCCTAATGCGACATTTTAAGCTTTAAATATGGTCAGGAATACGGTGTTGAAATTGCTCGGGTTCCTCACGCAAATCATCATCAGTTAGTGTAGATGTTTGTGTAACCAGGTTCCGCACGCACCCTCGACATCAAAGACGATGTGAGACAAAGGAGACTCTGTCGCAGGAAATGAAGGGCTTTGAAAGATAGTCTTCCATGTGTTTGCTGGCATATAACATTTTTATTATCTAAGTCTTGTAACGAGTTTTACCAGTACATTAGCTGATGTGATTGATTGTCTTTATAAATTCAATTATAACCCAATGAAATACTCGTAGATGAAAGACAAGAAAAAATTAACATAGATTAATTGACTGCATATTCATTATCATTTTTAGGGTTCCGTACCCAAAGGGTCAAACGGGACCCTATTACTGAGACTTCGCTGTCCGTCCGTCTGTCCTTCCGTCTGTCACCAGGCTGTATCTCATGGACCGTGACAGTTGAAATTTTCACAGATGATGAATTTCTGTTGCCGCTATAACAACAAATACTAAAAACAATAAAATAAAATATTTACGGGGGGTTCCCATACAACAAACATAATTTTTTTGCCGTTTTTATAAATAATGGTACGGAACCCTTCGTGCGCGAGTCCGACTCACACTTGCCCGGTTTTTCGTTTTTACCTGATTCCGGGAAGGATTACAGTTTTAGCACTGTATGTATGTTTGTATTCTTAATACGTACCCCCCTACCCGTCTTAACCCAAAAGTTGTCTGGATGAGATCGCTTCCTAGCGATAAGGCCGCCTGTAGTTACCTAGCTTTTAACAGTATTTTAATTTTCTGTCTTATTTTAACTGTATGGTGCACAATAAAAAATATTTACTTTCGTAGTTCCATCGCAACCGCAGTGTAAGGGTCTCAAAACTATCGAACCGACTTTGATAAATGAGGTGCCAATCGATTCTTTGTAAAGCAGATAGAACGAGTGACAACAGCTGCATTTTTAACCGATTTACTAAAAGGACGCATATACGAAAAGACCATAAGTATCCAGATTATTTGGAATAAACTTTAGCACACCCGAAAGCAGCATTTTAATACATAACAAAAACTTGAAAGATAGGTGTAGTTTCCTATAGCAAGCTACAAGAATGTACATATGCACATATTATGAAAGAAATTCAGTCATCCAGTGGCTATTGCAGCTGGTGAACAATCAAGTGTGTAAATGAAATAAAAATTACAATACGCTTAAAACAACATAAGTCATGATTTCATGAAATACCTCGCTATTCAACTCCCCGATATGATATTTACTAAAGTCGTTGGTAGTCGTACTTTAAATAAGGTAATATTCGTTTTCTCTTCCAACCCTGAGGCTATAACAAAAGAGAAGTTTTTCCTCTCGCAGCATAGATATGATACTAGAATAAATTACTTTGTCCCTTTTTGTTTCGCAAAAGGTGGGAAAAAATTCATTTCCAAGTAAATTTCCCTGAAATTCTGTTACAATAGTTACCCTAACTTTTATATCTCTAGGGGAAATATTTTTTTGTAAATATTTATATTCTATGTTTGAAACATTCAACAAACGTACGGTTTCAAAATTTTGAAAAAAAAAAATGTAAATAAATAAATAAATACTTAAATAAATAAATATTATAGGACATTATTACACAAATTGACTAAGTCCCACAGTAAGCTCAATAAGGCTTGTGTTGAGGGTACTTAGACAACGATATATATAATATATAAATATTTATAAATACTTAAATACATAGAAAACACCCATGACTCAGGAACAAATATCCATGCTCATCACACGAATACATGCCCGTACCAGGATTTGAACCCGGGACCATCAGCTTCGTAGGCAGGGTCACTACCCACTAGGCCAGACCGGTCGTCGGTGTACTTACATAAATAAATGTAATTTTTTTCATTAACTATTTATGATCTGAAATGTTTTAATAGGTATTAGATATTTAGTTAAATTTAATATTGTGTGCCCTATCAGGGTGTCATGAATTGACTAAATTAATTGTAACACCTTATTATGTAACTATGTTCATGACTGCAATAAATAAATGAAATGAAATGAAATCTGTTTTTTTAAGTGATGAGTGAAAGTTACAAAGGACAACAGTTTGAATCTTCAGATTTATTAAATGTGGAATTCGTGGTAAGCCAATTTTCGTTAAAAATAATCCCAAATTGCAATTGATATTACAAAATGCTTACGAAAAGAGCAAAAAATACCCCCAAACAATTAATGGACAGCTTTGTTTCCTTTTTGGGAACAAATCAAGTTGTTTTCTTCAATATATATTTAATGGACTTAAGTAAAAGGCACTGGTTTTCTTTGAGAAACAAAATGTAATCTGACAAATAGTAAAAATAGACAAAAACAGTATAAAGAACCATAGACAAAAATAAGTAAAAAAAGGTAAAATTATATAAAAGGTTGTGCAGTCTTGCACAATATATATATATATATATATATATATATATTGTGCAAGACTATATATATATATATATATTTAAGCGTGTTTTTGAAGTAAGTAGTCACACTATTTTTTTATTATAACGTATTTATTTACAAATTTTACAATAACAATATACATAATGGATATATACAGATGACTACTATAACTAGCTTATATCTAAAATAAATAAATATTATAGGATATTATTACACAAATTGACTAAGTCCCACAGTAAGCTCAATATGGCTTGTGTCGAGGGTACTTAGACAACGTTATATATAATATATAAATATTTATTAATACTTGAATACATAGAAAACACCCATGACTCAGGAACAAATATCCATGCTCATCACACGAATAAATGCCCTTACCAGGATTTGAACCCGGGACCATCGGCTTCATAGGCAGGGTCATTACCCACGAGGCCAGACCGGTCGTCATGTCATTCCAATGTCATCATAATGATATTAGAATCATATCAGCTATCATTCGCGCGTCCATTTCGCTCAGACTTGTCCGCACAAGTATTAGTGCGAGCGAGACGCCCGCGCGAATGACAGCTACCTAATATGATTCTAATACCAGTTTAATTGCAGTGTATGCACGTTCGAATTGGCTTGACAGGTACAAACAAGCTGACATTAATAAAATCAGCTGCCTGCTGTACTCCCAAATGACCCTCTTCAATGCACGACACATATTTGCTTCGCGTTGCGCGCTGCGCTATTCAGCCTCCTGTTCCAGTTCTATAATTTGGACTCAATTTAAACATATTTTTACTCGAGTTTAATTTCAGAAGCAGTCCCATAAGCGGTTTATCTTGCGTTTATACGTTATCACAGCAGCTAGTTAAAAATATATTGTTAACTAACAATTGAAGGTGACTAATTAAAAATATCCTGTCTTTTCCAAAGAGTTATAGGTTAGTATTACTGGGTCACAGCAAAATTCTTTTGGAACCCTAATTTTATCCATGATAGCGGTGAATACCTCGTCATTAGTTCTATAGTTAGCCTATAAAAGCGTCGGATTTACTTCTTGGCTGTATAGTAGTAACTATGGTGAATATCATATTATTTTATTTAAATCGTAAATAACTCAAGGGCGCATTTAAAATTCCTCATTACCCTATTACTTACTAAATCTGATAACTGTTAATTATTAAAAATTCGATAAAAAAACATATATTGATAACTATTACATTAATTTGAGCAGTTTAACTATTTGAATAGATATCGGTTTATATCGTGGAAATGTTAAGATTATATGTTGTAATTAAGACTTATAGACCAAAAACCTACCCCATTTCTAGATGACCTAGAAACTTGATTTTTGGCATGAAAGTACGAGTAGACTATTAGGCGTATACAAGAGAAACAATCTGAAAACTGAATTTTTTTGACATTGACCGCGCGTTAGCGAGGGTCTCTTTTTCAACTTGGACAAAACTACTTTATTGGCTCTCATTTCACATTTGTTTTTGTTGGGATTTCAGATTACATTAATTTCTTGCTAAAAGAAAGTTAAAGCAATCATTTTGTTTCATTATGACGATCGGTTGACCTTGCTCGGCGCTAGATGCGATGCGCGAAAACACAAACACATATTAAAGTAGACTGCACTCTCGCATTCCAAAAAACGTGCCGAGCGAGATAGCTCGAAGGAGACCTCTGCTATTACCGTATTATTATTATTATATCTCTTTATTGATCTCGGATCTTAGGTTAGGCATTTTATAATATGATTATACAAGTAAAATACAAAAATCATACAAAATACATATAAACACATTATAAAAAAAACCTAACCTAGGGTGCCGCAAACAGCGGACAGGGCCCAAGCTGCCGGTGGTCAGGGCCGCAGAGAGAGGAACCGCCGCACTATCCGCGCCGTGTCCAAGATCACCGCCTTCTGCATCTGACCCTTGATCCTGTAGGAGAGATCGACGCTGTGAAATACGGAGTTTTAGTAGCTAGCTAGGAGGTTGGCTTCTTAAATAAAACACTCACATAGTGCAGATGAAGCAATCTGTATTATATATATATTTTAACTCCCACTTATCCCGTGAAGTTAAAAAACTAGCACAGCCAAATTTATAATAATTATATCTATATTAATGAAAATAGTAGCATGGTTAAAGTAGCTGTCGCAACAATGATAGCATTTATTCAATTGTCACTTCATCGTCTCTCTAACGAAAGAAAGGGACTAACGTTTTTTGGAGGCGACAGTGCTGTCTACTTTAATGTATGTCTACCAAAGAGAATTGATTGTATCTTTACTCTGGCCATCGGCCACGTAGTTTACGTAGTTTATAACAGATAACGCTGTGTTTTGCTTAACGAGAATGTTCGCTCGGAATTGTATATCTATGGGAAAAACGGGATATAATTTCCGTGTCAAAACCAACTGCCTTGTGTATGTCTCAGACAAGTCAGCTGCATATGAGAAATCTATGTAGGGCTAGGGATGTTTACAAAACACATTGGATTGTTGGTTATTCCTATAAAATACAAATAAGATGTATTGCTCGTGTTGAATATTTTTTCGAACGATATTAACGTTTGGAATGATTCAGGCTATGACGGTTTATATAATTTATTTGGCGCGATAAAGATAAGTATATAATCCCTGATATGTTTGTAAAATTCTACCTAGTAGTGTGCCCCTCGTGCGTTGTGATTAGTTTGATAATTATTACAAAAACATATCTTTCGGCTTGCCCTATTCCATAACTCTAGACACGCCACTTTACTAATAGGTACATAATATTATGTATTAGTACTCTAGCATTTGTATCAAACAAGGCCTCTAAAATCGGGTACTGTGCGACGCCGACGGGGTAAAAACGAGTATATTATAAAAGATAACAGTCTGCTGGAGTTTGTAAGCTAAAACAGATTACGCAAGTGTTGCTAAACTAAAAATGTAAGTTGGAAACTTTAGCCTGGAGCGGAGCCAAGTTTTCTAACCATAAAAAAATCTCATCGCAAAAACTAAATTGGTTCTACAATACCATTTATTTTTACCATCCATAAAGATATTTATTATTCCTATTATTGGACGAATAGAATGCATGGGTTGTTTATTTATTGATAAAAAAAGATAATGTTAATGGTAAAAAAATATATAAAACCTCTTCATCTTGATAACTAAAAACAAGTTGAATAATGTGTACAGAAATTTGATCCCAATATAAATGTTGTTCATATAGAACCCTCGTCGTTAAAAATCTATCGCACTATCTATCGCCTTAGTAGTTTTGACGCTTAACACGAACATACCCACAAAATATTAACCCATTCTTTAGGCTTTGCCGTTGTCGGTTATAGATATTATGCCACCCAGAACAAAACATGAAATTTGTCATGCATGGAGCTTTACTTGTAAAAAACAACAAGAAAGCATACCTATTATTTTTCTAGAATGTTGAGAGTTAAGTAGCGGGAGCGGGAGACTTAGGCACGAGGTGAAAACATAATGTCTGATGTCGAACAGCGCTTTTCGTTCGTTTTCATAATTACGATTTCGTAATTGGCTACGTAAGTGGAATTTGTGGTGTTCTTATCTATATGATCGTTAAATCAAACACGAACTCCACGTATAAATATAAACTATAATATTAAAATCTACAAAAGCGCAATGAATAATGCTATAGCGAGCGAAGCGATAGGTTGCGTTTGCGTAAGCGCGAGCGGCGGGGCAGAGCGGCACAGGTGCGGCGTCGAAGGCGATCGGATGCGCTCTGAGGCTCCGTGCAGCGATCTGGGAGCCGGTCCGTGTAGGTTCCCTCCGCGCGTCTTCTTCGCCCCGCTGTCGCCTGGACGGGTTTGCGAATAGTGATGTGCGCATGCAGTCTTGATAATGCGCCACATCACCCCCCTGGGAGTACTAAGGTCCATCTGCGGAAAAAAAATTAGGAAATCTGACAATGCGACCAGAACGTGTTTTCCTAACAGGATCTTCCTGCTGAGCATCGGAAGACGGGGCAGCAGCTTGCTGACGAGTGTCTCTTTCGGCTAAAGTGAAAGCTGGCTTTACTCTATCTATTGAAACTGTCACAGGTCCTCTATTCGATTCTACTGTAATTGTTTTATCAGTTCTTGAGAGTACTTTGTGTGGTCCAGTGTAAGGCTTTTCCAAGGAACGGCGGACGGCGTCCTTGCGAATGAAAACATATGGTGCTGTTTTGAGATCCTCGTGTACAAAAATCGACTTTGGTGTGTGATGAGATGCCGGCTGCGGTTTAAGGTGAGTAATGTGCTCTTTAAGCCGTGACACGAAGTCGGATGGCTGCAACATGTTGTGAGGGTGTGTGTTAGAATTGAAGAACTCACCCGGGATCCGTAATGGCTCACCATAAACCATCTCCGCAGCCGAGCACCGCAGGTCCGCCTTCCAAGCCGTCCGCAGCCCCAGCAAAACGACGGGGAGCACGTCAGTCCAGCTCTTTTCGTCGTGGGCCATGATGGCGGTCTTGAGGGTGCGGTGGAGACGTTCCACGATCCCGTTCGCCGCAGGATGATACGCCGTTGTGTGGCGCAGGTGTACGCCGCAGAGGCGCGTCAACGCCTGAAAAAGTTGTGAATTAAACTGGCGTCCTTGATCAGTTGTAATAACCTGCGGGCAACCAAATCTCGAGACCCATGTTTCACATAGTGCCTTTGCCACCGACTCGGCGGTGATATCATGAAGTGGCAGTACTTCGGGCCAGCGTGTGAACCTGTCTACAGCTGTGAAACAGTATCTAAAGTCGTGTGAAGGTGGAAGAGGTCCTATTAGGTCGATGTGCACGTGGCTGAATCTCTCACCAGGAAGCGCGAACTGCCCGAGTGGAGAAGAGGTGTGACGCTGTACCTTCGACGTTTGGCACGCGATGCAGGCTTGGGTCCAGGCGCGGCAATCTTTCCGTGCGTTGGGCCAGATATACCTTTCCGTGACCAGCTTGGTTGTTGTCTTCACACCTGGATGACTCAGACAGTGTATGGCGTCGAAAACCTGCCGTCGTAGCTCGCGTGGTACGTAGGGACGAGGCCTAGACTGTGAGACGTCGCAGACCAACGTGATGAGGGTGCCTGGTACTTGGACTTCCTTGAGATTGATGGAGAAATTGTTAGGGTCTAGTAGCTGTTGCATCTCAGGATCTGCTTTCTGCATACGAGCCAGGGTCTCCACGTCTGGTGGTTTCGAAATGGCCTCGATACGAGAAAGGGCATCTGCTGTAATGTTATCCTTACCAGATATGTGTCTGATATCGGTGCTGAATTGCGAGATGAAATCGAGCTGATTTAACTGGCGAGGTGAACAGTGACGGTCTCTCTGCTGGAATGCAAATGTGATTGGTTTATGGTCGGTGTAGATCACAAAATGCCTGCCTTCAACCATGAACCTGAAATGCTTGACGCTTTCGTACACTGCGAGAAGTTCCCTGTCGTAAGCGCTATAACGAGACTGGGCCTTGTTCATCTTCTTTGAGAAAAATGCCAGTGGCTGCCAATCTTTGTCCACCAATTGCTGAAGCACCGAGCCCAAGGCTGAGTTTGAGGCGTCACATACGAGAGCCAGTGGTGCATTCATTACTGGGTGAGCGAGAAGGGTACATCTAACTATACTTGCTTTGCAGCTGGCGAAGACCTGGAGAAGTTCAGGAGTCCAACTGATGGGATGCGAGCCCTTGACTTTTGGACCGGCTAGCAGGTCATGAAGTGGTGCTTGCTCTTCAGCAGCGTGTGGGATGAAACGCCTATAAAAATTTAATATGCCTAAGAACCTGCGTAGGCCGCTTACAGTCTTCGGGGGCGGGAAATCTCGGATGACTTCGATTCTGGTATCCAGAGGGCGTGTACCTTGCTCCGATATGTGGAAACCCAGGAAGGTTACCTCGCTCTGACCGAAGACGCACTTCCTCTCGTTGATAAGCAGGCCGTACTCTGCTAGACGTTTGAAAACCTGCTCCAGGTGCTCTAGGTGTTCGCTGTGGCTTCTGGAATATACCAAAATATCATCGATATAAGAATAGCAGCAATCCATGTCGCGAAGTACTTCGTCGAGGAAACGCTGGAAAGTCTGTCCTGCATTTCTTAGGCCAAAAGACATAAAAGGAAACTCGAAAAGTCCGAACGGTGTGGTTATAGCAGTCTTGGCAATGTCTTCATGAAAGACCGGGATCTGGTTATAGGCTTTGACCAAGTCAATTTTAGAGAAAATACTGCAGCCTGCCAAACTGTGAGCATAGTCTTCAATATGCCTAATGGGGTACCTGTCCGGAATTGTTCGCGCGTTAAGCGCGCGGTAGTCTCCGCAAGGTCTCCAGCCGTCCTTCTTTGGAGCGAGATGAAGCGCAGAAGCCCAGGGTGAATCGGAACGACGAGCGGTGCCATCTCTAACCATCTCTTCGAACTGTTCTTTGGCCACCTTCAGTCTATCAGGAGCCAGGCGGCGTGGTCTGGAAAATACTGGAGGGCCAGGTAAGGTACGGATAAAATGAACGGTGTTATGCTTCACTTGACGTGTGATGCCTGACGGTTTGGTAAGTTGCGAGTACTTTGAAAGCAGGGCGTGGTACTCGCTATCACCGGATATCGTCTTAATGCTGGAGATGTCGCATTTCATCCGTATCGCTGCTGTGGAGAGAAGAGTGAGCTTATCTAATAATCTACCGTCCTGACAGTCCACGAGCAACCCATAGTGTGCGAGGAGATCAGCTCCAATGATCGGCTTGCCAACACTGGCTACCACGAAGTTCCACACGAAATCCCGCCGTAGGCCTAGGTCAAGATGCAGCGTGACGGTTCCAAATGTCTGAATAGGAGTGCCGTTGGCAGCGGTGAGGCTGTACTCAGTCGGTTTGCCATCGGGCCAACTCCCACGTGGCACCACGCAGAGGTCGGAACCGGTATCAATTAGGAACTGCATTTTAGACCTTTTGTCGGTTATGAAGAGGCGGCTTGTGGCGCGGCAATCAGTCGCCGCATTTACTGAGAGCCGTTTGCATTTCCCGACGAGTAGTTGCAGGGGGTAGTGCATTTCTTCGCTTTTTCACCAAAAATAGAATGATACCAGCACGTACCTGCAGTTCTACTTCGGCTCCGACCCCTGCTCCTCGATCTCGCGTTGCCTCCTCGACGAGATGTTGAGCGCCCTCGGCCTTGATGCATGGACATTTGCGCAATTTGCTTAGTCATCTCGGACTGTGCACGTGTCAGGTCGTCGATGCGTTTCAATAACCCGCCGAAATCGGACGTCGCGGCCGCAACGTGTAATGGCGGCGACGGTGACGTGGCCTCGCAAATTCTGTCGGCGAGATCTGCTAGCTCCTCCAAACTAGCTGAGGCCTGCGAAATTAAAATAGGTTGAACATGCGTCGGTAGCCTTTTCATCCACATACTTTTCATAAACTCGTCGTTCATTCCGCCGTCAGCCAAATGCTGTAAATGGTGCAGAAATTGTGAGGGCTTACGATCCCCCAGTTCCTCATTAGACAGCACCTGGGTAATCTGTTGCTGACGGGAAACACACAGGTACTTAGTTAATTCAGCCTTTAACTTTGGGTACTTATCAGTAGCTGGGGGATTCTTAATAATACCTTTAATCTCTTTGGCATACCTGTGATCGAGTTGTGCAACGACGCAATAAAATTTCGTGGCGTCATCCTTAATACCTGACACGTGAAACTGCGCCTCTGCTTGTCCAAACCAGACTTCGGGGTCGTCCGGCCAAAATGGCGGCAATCGAATTGCCACGCGGTTAACGGCCACCGGCGCGCCAACTTGTGCATCAGCAAAATCGTCGACCGACCGAGGCGGCGGCGCCGTGCCCGCGCCGTTACCATCCTCGCTCATAATTATAACGCGATAAAATTTTCCGCGGTCCGTAAGCACTCTCGGGTCACCAATGTGGTGTTCTTATCTATATGATCGTTAAATCAAACACGAACTCCACGTATAAATATAAACTATAATATTAAAATCTACAAAAGCGCAATGAATAATGCTATAGCGAGCGAAGCGATAGGTTGCGTTTGCGTAAGCGCGAGCGGCGGGGCAGAGCGGCACAGGTGCGGCGTCGAAGGCGATCGGATGCGCTCTGAGGCTCCGTGCAGCGATCTGGGAGCCGGTCCGTGTAGGTTCCCTCCGCGCGTCTTCTTCGCCCCGCTGTCGCCTGGACGGGTTTGCGAATAGTGATGTGCGCATGCAGTCTTGATAATGCGCCACAAATTATTTTTCGCCGTTTCATAATTCATTATCAAAGAAGAAGTTTTTTGCTGTTTTCGTAACCGAGTTTCGTAGTTAACTACGAAATAATATTTTTTTTCCGTGTTCGTAGTGAATTGGCTACGAAACGTGAATTATTTTTCCCAGCTTGGTCATTAATTATCAAACAAGAATTTAATTACTGTTTTAGTAATCGGGATTCGTAGGTAACTCCGATGTAAGGTTATTTTTTTTTGTAATTAGGTACCTACCTAGTGAGTTGGCTATGGAAAGGGAATTATTTGTGGCTGTTCCGTCTCAATTCACTTTTTGCGTTTTGCTCATTAATGTTGTTTAAAGTGTAATATTGATAGCTTATTATGCAGTGAACTAACGTAGGAGTGTGCAGCTGTTCACGCGCTTATTTGCGTGAACTTACTCGTATTTCTTGAACTTTTGTTTATATTGGAAACGATTTATGATAAATTAACAATACTTATTGTAGTTTTAATATGCGATGTATTGACCTAAATAATGTTGTTTTTGATGATTGACATGTTCGAAGCATCGTCGACATTGACATGTTCAAAGCGGGTCGTAGCTTCTTGTAGCGGCGCTAATACTGAAAGGTTGGATCGTAACAGCAGCTAATGAAAAACTAATCTTGCAACGGGTTTAACCATGTTTTAATCGACACACGGCAATCCATCTTGGCTTTTAGTAAAGTCCCGTCTTTACTAAAAGCAACTACCGAACAACGACTCTACGAGCATGACGTTGTATAACTACCGAAAAACGACTTGACATAGCAGAATCATCATAGATTTGATGGAGGCCATACGAGTATTTTAAAAGAAGACGAAGTGGAAAGAATTGAAATAAACACCAATGCATCTTCTTCCTTTTCTTTAACTTTGATGAAGGAGAGTAGAATCTCAACAGAAAAGTTTATACCAAGGAGTTAGATTAGTCTAATAAATTCTTGCTTTATAATTAACTATGAAAAGTGAAAAACGAATGAGTTTCGTAATTAACTACGAACGAAGAAAAAGTACTCGATTACAAAAACAGAAAATAAATTCTTCTTTGATGATTAATTATGAAACAGCGAAAAATAATTCCATTTACGTAGGCAATTATGAAATCGTAATTATGAAAACGAACTAAAGGATTTTGGATCGAACGTACTTTAACTTAAGGCTTACACTACAGACTTGTGAATGTAGTATCAAGAAAAAGTGCAAAAAACATTTCTTAGGTTCTTGTATAAGAAGCTATATACTTACTATCCATTCTTATATCCGACCAAGTACTTATTAGGATCATTAGGTTTTAATTCCCTTGCAGTCAGACGCAATTACAATCTCCTGGTGACAGCATGTGGAGTTTTACGTGGCGAGACAGACTGTCCTGAACTGGTAGGACGAACTGTTAGACTCGCTATTCCATTTGTGCCCATAAATCTCCTGCGACCGCGAAGTCACAAGCTTTTGGCCGTCCCAATTACACGCACTGTAGCACATAAAAACTCGCCTGCTGTGCGGGCTCTAAGGCTGCTGAACTCCCTTCTGTCATGGGCACCAGATTGTGATATGTTTGCAAGTCGATGGACGGCTGTGTATCAGATGTGTCTGCGGTATTGCGAGGTGATGGACGAAAGTTGATTGTGATCTGTTTTTCCTAGTATGTAATCCTATCATATAATCTGAATTGTACAGTGCTTTGGTCTCGACTGTAATGCTGTATAATATATATATATTAAATATTAAATAAAATAAAAATAAAATAAATGAAGGTATGATACTTGAATTAGAAACTACGAAATGAGAACGAAAGAACTAAATAGAAAGTACTTAACTAAAATTTTAATTTAATATCGTTTCGGACTGGGCCGCACTTATTCGTGTCACGTGGTTCTCTCATTGGTCAAGCTTATCAGTAGGGCTATGATGGTCGGGTCTTTATCATTTGTCACCATGCCTGTCACGTTCTAACAAGTATGTAAGTGCGAAAGTGACGGGCATAGTGACAAGTGATATAAATGGAACCATGATGCCACCGCTGTAAGCGTTTATGAGCGTTATGTATTAAGATAGATAGAAATAATTTTTCGTAGTTTTTTGTTCTTTATTTCGGTTAGTTATGATTTTTTTGAACTTGTGTTCCAATTAAACACTTAGCAACGATGACGGCTCTCTTTTATAAAATAAAATAAATAAATATTATACGACATTATTACACAAATTGACTAAGACAGCACTCATATACCTTTTAGCCCGTCTGTAAAGAATTTAGGTGTGCACTTGGATTGTCCTTTGAGCTGGAGACCGCAGGTTGCCGAAATCAGTCGGAAGGTTACGGGCACCCTTCACGCTCTTAACAAACTCAGACACTTTTTGCCAGTCAAAACGATTAAGGTGTTAACTTTATTAGTTAACACCTTAATCCTACCCATTATCGACTATGGTGATGTGTGCTATCCTGACTTAAATGAAGAGCTACTTGACAAGTTGGACCGTCTCCTTAATAATTGTATCCGCTTTATCTTCTGTCTCCGGAAATATCATCATGTGTCCTCGTTTCGTTCCCAGTTGGGCTGGCTCCCTATTCGTCAACGGCGTAATATTCTGCACTCTCTATTCCATTCTCAATGATCCACACTCCCCTGAATACCTTAAACACTTCTTTCACTTTTATGGTGCTTCTCGTGGCCGTCAATTTCGCTCTACTGGCAATCTCTCTCTTTCTATCCTCACTCATAGAACAAGCTTCTTACGCCATTCAGGCAGCACGTCTCTGGAACGGTCTTCCCCCTAACACTAAAAAAGCTCCCAACAAATGTGGTGATAGTATTAAGTTACCCGGTGAATCTATTATAAGAAGAACGTATTTGGATAAGTTTTACAAAGAAAAGTTAAGTGCTATACACGGTGACGTTGCAGACGAAAAATTATGGATATCGCTTGACGAAACAACGGACTTTCTTGAGTACTCGTCTATCAGCTACTTAGATGTTTAAAAATGTAATAAAATAAACACATTGTATTTTTTTGCCTTTTCTAACAACATAAAGCCCGGATTCCCGAGGCATATCCATACTAACATAATGATTGAGGTCGTTCACCCCATGTCGAATCCAAAAAACCGATCACTGCTAATAACAGAAATATCGACTATCGTTGACGCTTGCCTCTTTCAGAATGAATCGCCTGCAGATCTTTATTCCTTCAGCTGGGCGATATTTCTGAATTCAAATAATCGTTGCCAGTTATCTACCACGAGTCTGTGAACGTTTCCAACCTTCACAGTATTTAACAAAGATATACATAATATACAAATACTTAAATACATAGAAATAGAAAGAACCCAAACTCAGGAGCAAATATCCGTGTTCATCGCACAAATAAATGGGGTGTGTAATGCTTAATATAATTATAAATAAGTATCATACATTTGTAATAATGCCATTTGATATAATATTATATGTTATAACAAGTAGCACGCAGGCCGTATAACTAAGTAAGTACAGATTATCATCCCACCTAACCCAACCTAACCTATTCTTTTAAGGGTTTGATTATGCGGGGGCCGAAGTTCAAACCTAACATAAACCACATTTTTGCGAGGTTTTTTATTCTACGGGGGGTCGAAGTTCGAACTTAACCTAACCCTCCTTTTGTGTTTCTGAATACTCTGTCACGCTTGTATCTGTCTTCTATCAGATAAAGTTGAGTCAATTTTGTGTGTCTTTCTAGCTATAGATTATATTTTACATGAAAAATTATAAAAACTAAATTTCATCTCATACAAAAAGCTGCATAAGGTCACCTTTTTGGGGACATAAAACAAGACAACGAAAAGAATTTTGACCCAGTTATTCGTTTGTGCGGAGTCGCAGTTCAAACCTAATCTAACCCATTTATGTCATGCACTCATAATGCTACACAAATAATTATGTGATGTCACTTGTTAGGACAAATATATGCTTGAGAGTATGTAATAATTATGGCAAAGTATATTAGACGAAGTGTAACTATAACTTATGACCATTATACCAATAATAACATTATGTTTGCCGTTAATTAGGTATTACGGAAGTATGCCATTTATTACGTTATTCAAAATAACGATATATCAAACTATAACGTAATTATAAACAATGTAGTGCACCTAAATAAATGCCATTACCAGGTTTTGAACCCGAGACCACCGGCTTCATAGGCAGGGTCACTACCCACTAGTCCAGACCAGGCGTCGAAATCGTCTTTTGTATTGAACAATTTAATTCCATAACGAGTGAACAATTTTCATTGTTGTATTTTAACTATGATAGCCGATCTCTTGTATTTTAATTATTTATATTAATTTCTCTAAATAATGAAAAAGGCTAGGAAGCAAAAAAAATGCTTTTCAATGTCGAACACCATGAATTGACTTAAAGTTCACCCCAGTTTGGTTTCCCTCGTAAAAAGTTTAGCACGTAAATGACAAAGTTTGGAATGGCGTGGCTATAAATCAAACGGAGAGCCGTGTCTAAACACGCGACACAATTTCAAAAGCATCGCATTATGAACACAGGGGTTTCTTGTTACGGCGTCTCTTCTTTGAGCGAACTCCTGCACATAATATGCTCTAGGTACTTACATATTTACAAGTAACTTGCTTGCGGGGAAAGGATAAACTTTTACGCAACTTACTTATTTAAGGACTGTTACTTGATGGCTATTAATATAATTTGAAGTATATAGAATGCCGTGTCATTAATAATAGAAATGATGACACGTCTTGATTTGTATAACAAAATCTAGCAAAATAGATAGCAAATGAGTAATTTATCACAATAATGTCGATATTAAAATAAAACGTATATGGAAAGGACAAAAAATAAGAACCTGAAAGTTTCAAAATGTAAGGGTTATTTTAACTTCCAAATAGGAATAAAGTAAGGGTACCATTCGATTTCCTACCTACATTAACGCAATATTTCATGGACAAAATCGCAATTTTCTGGTTTCCATACTTCAAGATGGGCTCTCGGTGACCATAACGATAACGTCACGATCACTTATCGTTTTGTTAGGAGTGCTTCGTGAGTGAAGTACGACTGTCGGACTTTGACTATAATTTCTAACTTTTTATTTCTTTAAGCCTGGGTCCGATATAGACATTTGATCCTAACAAAACTGATCGATTGATACCATTGATAAAAATTTGTCATCCAGCTTATTGTGTCCGTTTCATCTTTTGTTTCAAAAATATGATCAAGTGTCCTCATTCCGCTCGCAGCTCAGCTCCCTTTTCATCAACGACGTCATATTTACATGTTCTGCGCTCTCAATTCTATTCTCATCGATTCACACTCCCCTGAATATCTCAAACCCTTCTTTTGCCATTTTGGTGCCTCTCGTGTCCGTCAGTTTCGCTCCAAAGCCAATCTCTCTCTTTCTATTCCTCTTTATCACAGCTAATCGAACAGGGAACAACTTGACACGCAACAGTGAAACCGTTCCATTTTGCCCTTTAACTATCAAGAGCAAAACGTATTGTGTAAACTTTATAGTAAGTAGTAAACAAACCACGAGGTAATACCTATCCTAGATCGGTCCTTTGTATTCATTGTGTATAATGTCAATTATTTTTTAATGTACAAATTGGCCTTGCTAGGCATAAATGGTCAGTTTACTGGTATGATTCTTTCGGTCTACCTTATGTAGGTATGGGGCCGTTCAAGTATTACGTAAGCAGAATTATTACAATTATTTACAGGCCTAACTTTCATATCAGTGCGTGTGTTTACTTGTTTATGGATCGTCGTGATGTGACGATTTAGTGACTTGACGGAAGCATGATAAAGCCCACACGTTTTATATGTTCGACTTGATAGCTTCAATTTTACCGTCGGGCAAAAATAATCGTAGGGCATTTGCAGGAAATCTTTGAGTGAAAAATTTAAGCTTAGAGCTAAATTGACTGGAAGATTGAGAAATTGCCCACCATCATCCAAAACCAAGTCATCAACTGTTTGTTTTACTTTTACTGGTGGTGGAAGAAATCTGTTGTCTAGTAATCTAAATAGGAATAGGCAATTTTTTTATTTTTTTTTATTCCGCTATCTAAAGGTTGTCTGAAAGAGATCGCTTTTCAGCGATAAGACCGCCTGTTGTTTACCTCTTCTTTATGTGTTGTATTATTTGAACTGTTTCTGTATTGAGGTGTGCAATAAAGTATATTTGTATTGTATTGTATTGTATTGTATAGGCCACTTATTGGACGACAGCATTCTATGTTTCTACATTTTACAATTTGAAGCAAGTATTGGCTTTCACACACATGTTCTGAATAACATTTAACATCTGTAAAATCAGGAAGATCTGGTTCGCATGGCCCAACATATTTTGCAGTAACGTGATAGCCATTAATTTCCATTGAACTCCATATCTCAGCTAACACATTACCTGGAAACTCGGAATTGGATCTTTCTAAATGTTCATTAATTGTAACGCCACGTTCATCCAAATGAGACCCAAAATGGTCATGAGGCAATATCAAACCAGCCAGTTCCTGACTAAGAGGAGCCATTCTGCGCTCTACTCTGTTACACTTCTGCCAGGAGCATTGGTAGAACAATGCATCGAGATCATGTCGCTTAAAATGTTGTATAGCAAACCCTATAACTTGTCGATAGCGAGGATTTTCATCTGGCCTGCCATCAACCGTCATGATTACCACTGGTTTTACAAATCCATGGTTAGTTTTAGCTAATGCTTGAAACTCTTCAAGTTCGAGAAGCGTCTCGAATTCCTGAGCATGAGTATTAGCAATAGATGTATGTTGGTCCAGAATATCCAACGGCTTGCGGTTGTCCTAGCATATTTACTGCAAGTGATTTTAATACCACCATAAACTGATGGTATTAATTTATGCCGCTCTGCAATCACCCAGTCGTGATGAGGCAATTTGATTCTATATTTCATGTGCATTAAAAGAGGTGCTTGTTTATTTGCAGCATTTATACCAATAGGGACCCGAGCTCTATCACCTTGAGATATAAAAAATACTTGGTCTGGTCCAAGTATGGATGCTATGTTCTCCAAATAATGGATCGATGTTTCAGCGAATTTGCTATCTAAGTCACCCGGGCTCAGGCTGATCTTGTGGTGATCGGTCTGAGCCCGAGTGAGCTTAACAGGAACTGTCGATACATGTCTTCGTTCCTCTGCAGAATTAGATTTTCTGGGAATCACACGAAGATATGTCCCACTTCGACTAATGTCAAATCTTTACGTAGGTAATTCTTGTGTGAGTTCATCAAGAGTTTTTACACTGCGAATAGATTCCGTTCGTCTTCTATCATCTGCTGCACTCCCAAATAAAGCAATATCCGCAATTGTTTTCAATAGTAATGGTTGATCGTTTTCTAGGCTAGGGATAATTTATATTTTATTTCTGGATTTTTATGACAAATATCTTCTAGCTTTCTTTTCATACTATCTCTGTGTTTCTTCTGAGCAACTGCGTTTTGAATCTTCCTGTTTAAAGACTGTTTCGGGGTTTTTAATTCTTCGCGCAACTTAATGATCTGTCTATCAATATGAATATGAATGAATATGAATATCAACTTCAACACGGCTTGGCATAGTATCTCTGGCAGAATACAATGCATTCAGGTTTTTTCGAGCAGAGCAATCTTATTTTTTATAGCTTCCTGAGAAGGTTTTGCTCTCGGCTGTTTGTCTGTATTTTCTGTGTTTTCGATTTGCTGTTGTAATTCCACTCCGGGTTTTAAGGCATCTTCTTCATGTTCTTTAGAATTTGAAGCTGGCTGTATAATTTGTGTTTTTTCTGCAGACTTACGGGTATTCGTTGCCTAAAAATTACAAAATTGTATAGTTACTGCTAATGATTCTATTAAGCTACAAAAACATAAAACTATGACCAAACAGGGTCCTTACATACACACTATAGTGAGTACATCCATAGAGTAAATCCGCAGTTTCATACATTTATCCGATCAAATACAGGGTCGATTATTGAGATAAGAAGGTAAGGGTATGATACCGTTATAGTTACAAGAAAGCGTGCCTAAGAAACCTTCCGTAACTTTTTGAAAAAAAAAACCGGCCAAGAGCATGTCGGGCCATGCTCAGAGTAGGGTTCCGTAGTTACTTTTCCGTCACAATAAGCTAAAATGGAGCTTAAAGTATAGTAGATTGTTAACCAAGGGATGAACCGTGGATGTACGTCTTTTTACTATCAAGGGTAAACTTTTTGTAATAACTCAAAAACAGCTAAACTGATCATGTCCGCTATAGTTTTCATATAATGTCTTTCTTAAGCTCTACTTCCACGATTTTTTTCATATTTTTTGGACCTATGGTTCAAAAGTTAGAGGGGGGGGGGGGGGGGACACATTTTTATTTTCTTTCGGAGCGATTATCTCCGAACATATTCATTTTATAAAAACATGTTTGTTGAAGACCCCTATTAGTTTTGAAAGACCTTTCCAACGATACCCCACACTGTAATGCTGAAGCAAAAAAAAAAAGAATTCACCCCCACTCTACGTAAAGGGGAGCTACGCTAAAAAAAATTTTTTTTTAGATTTTATTGTACGACTTTGTCGGCTTTATTGATGTATATATCCATGCCAAATTTCAGCTTTCTAGCACTAACGACCACTGAGCAATGCCTCGGACAGGCAGACAGACAGACAGACAGACGGACATGGCGAAACTATAAGGGTTCCTAGTTGACTAAGGAACCCTAAAAAACATTTTGTAAGAGAAAAACGATTGATCAACTCAAAATATGTACTTTATTGCTAATCGAACCTATTTCTTATTGAGATCACTCTAACCACATAAAAACTGTATTCAAAGATTATTTGAACCGGCTGGGACCGGAAATCGAACCCGTCAAATACAGAAAATTAACATCTGTATTTTTGTAACCAATCGAAAGAGTCAATCATACCGAATAAATCTACGAGTATATCTACAATTTGAGTTAGGCAATGCCATAATATTTGCTAAATTATGCCGTCTAAATTATTGTTGTGTTAGAAAGTTTTTGGCGATATCTAATATTTCTAGTACGCATACCTAAAATGTTTTCATTACTTACCTTGGAAAAAAAACATAGTAGATTGGATTTATTCTTACTTGCTACTTGCAATTCTTCTTCGATTCTTTTAGAGACATTATTGTCAATATACTTATCAAGTTCTTTGTCGGATTTTGCTTGTAACTTATAATTACGCCACACTTCGTTAACTAACTTCTGTACATTTTGTACATTTGTATTTGTTTGAGATTTTTTTAAACTTTCGAACAATTTTTAGTATATTTTGGTTTTGTCTATTTGAAACGACATCTTGTACAATTTAACTTTGGCGAAAGTGGATCAACGGTAACACAAACATTAACTTGCTTTGCTTTGCTTACAACACTTCAAATCGTCAATCGTACCGAAACGAAACAATAGATTGACGGAAGAAATTTAGACAAGTGAATAGCACGCGGTAATTCCCCTATTCGGTTCTTAGCGAGTACCTAAACGTATTCATTATTTGTGGGAATCCCTGAATATGCGTTTCGTTTTCAATCATTGACAGGGGTCGGACAAAAAGTGCGGATGACGTAAAAATGACGTACTTAATCTTGCACACAGGATGATGTTTGAGTTTGTATTTAAACTTCCGTGTGACATGTAGTAACAAAGTAGTATTAATGAATTAACAAAATAATCGTAAATAAATCCATGGAATTAATAATACAGGTGGTAGGGTGATGTAGTGAATAAAATAAATTTCACGAAACTTGTTACCATAAGGTATAATTATTTGAAATTAGTTAGAACAAGTCTGTGGGATCCTCAGATAAATAGGTTTAATAGTCAAAAGTGGGAACAGTAGGTAAGATTAGCAGTATACGTGTTTGTCACGTACCTCCAAAAACGGAAAATTGCCACAATATTCGAGTAAAGATGACATTTTAGAGCGTTTTCTTATATATTAGTAAATATAAATTTTAGCTAAATATAATCGTGAGGATACAATAGCTAAACAATAACGAAGTCAATTTATTGTTCATTTTATCTGATTGACAATGTGTCAGTCAAAAACGTACTTACTCATTTCAAGTGGCGATATCGTTTAATAAAGAGGTCAATAAAGAGATTGATAAATGATACGTGATAATTGTTTATGAAAATCAAAAATACTATTTGAAATCATCCTATAAGTGGTTTGACGTCATTCGCACTTTTTGTCCGACCCCTGATCATTGACAATGTTTGGGTTGCCATATGTGTAAAAAATTAATTACTACTGCTGTCGTAATCACCATCTAGACCCCCCCCCCCCCAGCCCCCATGACATCAAAAATAAGCAAAGCATAAACCCCCCGCCCCCCTTGCTTATGTAATACTTGAACGGTCCCTATGACTAATATTAAGCAGACTAAGCAGACCTAAAACCATATAATAATAATAATAATAATTCAGCCTATATACGTCCCACTGCTGGGCACAGGCCTCCTCTCATGCGCGAGAGGGCTCGGGCTATAGTCCCCACGCTAGCCCAATGCGGATTGGGGACTTCACATACACCTTTGAATTTCTTCGCAGATGTATGCAGGTTTCCTCACGATGTTTTCCTTCACCGAAAAGCTAGTGGTAAATATCAAATGATATTTCGTACATAAGTTCCGAAAAACTCATTGGTACGAGCCAGGATTTGAACTCACGACCTCCGGATTGAAAGTCGGACGTCATATCCACTCGGCCACCACCGCCTAAAACCATAAAACACAAAAAAAAAGAACTAATTGCTTAATTCTAGTAAATTTGGTTCATGTTACATATTATTAATACATCTAAAACGCGCTATGTCGCTTAAAAATCCTAATGCCTCAAATCTTTCTAATCGCCCACTACAGGGTATAAGGCCTCCCTCTCTTTGAACACTGATCCCTGTCCTGTAGGGTTAGCACTAAAGCGCCGCGACAGTATCTTGCGCGCGAGATAGTAGACTATCCATCATTTTCTAACTGCACTAATTAAAAAGTGACGCGAGATACTTTCGCGGCGCTCTCGTGATAAGCCTACAGATACTTTTAATCTCATCACAAACGACCCGCAATTTTCCGAATGTCATCCATCCATCGAACTAACGGACGCTTATTTTATCCCAACGGGCCACCAATCCGTTAACATTTTCTACCAGTTTTTTATGGAAACAGGTTTAAATCTATTTAAAAATCTAAAACACATTAATATGTCTGATATGTAGCGTTTTTTAATTCACACCGACAAAATGGGAAGTCCTAAAACAAATTCTGATTATATTTCTCGCAATCGAAGCAGAGAGCATATAGGCTACAGTTTCAGCTTTATTCCCAATTTTATAATCAATTCCGCCTAGAAAATTTGTATGAGTTATTTGTAACTTTATCAATGAATTAATTAGTAATTTCTCCGTGCAATTTCGCAGTGAGCTGCTAGTGCAAGCTCAGCTACAATGTACAATCTACTATTATACTATTTATAATATCTAAGTCTAAACCTGATTCAGTCTAAACCTCATGTCTGACATGACAGCTGTTAATAATAAATCTAAAATGCAAAAGAAATTATACAAATACATAAAACTAACGAAATATAAAACGTTCTGGCAACCAAGTTTCGCAACCAGTTGTTAAAAAAGAAAACCTATTCTTGTTTCACATCCTCAGTTGCCAATGAAGAATCAATCACAATGCTTATACCTAGCTGTAAGAAGCATTTTATCGAACTTCGATGGCACGTTTACTTACGTCAAGTGCACGTGTTATGTAAGGCGCTTAGCACACTGGATCCGATTCGCACGTGCTTTTTGTGATATAGGAGGCCAACAAGCAGACGGATCACCACTATAATACTTGCATAGCTTTGTCTCGTTCAAACATCGGAGCGACATGCGAATGGGATCTAGTGTGCTAAGCGCCTATAGCGTAGTCTTTTGGCACGAACTCCTTTTCTTCCACCATAATATGGTTGGCACTTATTTTTGGTAACCACTTATCACATTGTTAAACTTTGGTCTTCGGTTGGTCGGCGGTCTTCGATTTGGTTTGTTTTTAACTGAGCTATTAAATGAAATCCATAATTTTATAGGGTAACGAAGTGTTTCGGAATGGAGTCAAAACTATAAGTAGCTGGTTTTCCGTTTGAGATCATCAATTGTTAGGGTTTCGTAGTCGCCTTTGTAGTTTCGCCACGTCTGTCCGTCCATCCTCGGCTTTACTCCGTGATCGGTCCAGCGTGAGTTATCCTTTATTTCGTTCTTAATGTCATTAGTTTACCTACTTAATTACCTTCTATAAAATGCTCGTCAAATCGATTAGCACTGACTGAACATAAAAGATTTACTAGCCAAGTACTTCCCAGATACTGTTAGAACTAAGTAATGAAATTCATCAGCTGCTTTATTTGCTCTGTACTGAAATAAACAGAGCTGCTAAGTCTACGAAATGTGAAACTTGCATCTGTTTGCAGCAGCTGTCGCAAGCTTGGTATGCTAATGACGTAGAGCGTGAAATTATTAACATATAATATATACAATTATGATCCTAAATACGTAAGCTTAAATAAATGGGAAAAGAAAAATGATGTTTCTTAACTTTCGGGGACATATGTATGAGACCATATCTGTTTTTAAACCTGTATAAGGTTCATGGTCAATGCCATCAGGAGATGAAGTAGGTACATACACATGCTAGCTGTATAGTAATAAAAACCGATCTGGTGGAACAATTTATGTATTCAGGCAAATTTTGTTTAAAATTAACCTGAGTACGAGTATACTATATGAAGTTTGTTTTGTACTCTGTAGGTACCTAATATAAGGCACAGAGTATTAATTATAATAATAATTGAGAGCGCACTATTCGCCAACTTCAGTTTGGCGAAGTTTTTGTATGTATATAAGTATGTATTTTTTTGAAAAAAAAAGCAAAAAACTAATCATGATTAAGGGCAATTCTTGCAAAAGACAAGAAAACCCAGGAAGGTATCTAATTAGTCCAAGATAAACGTTGCTATAGAGCGTTTCTACATTGTCCGATCTGATACCGGATGTCGGATAACCCTTGGAGAAAGACAGCTGAAGAAAGGCTACAAATAAACATGAATTAAATGGATAAATAAATTTAAAATGCCTTTTTTACTTCTTTGTGGTCATATTCGACATCATTCTATCAACATTAGTGAAGTGCGTCATATATAAGTTAACACCAACAAAGAGGTTCACATAAAAGGAGGCGTAATTCTTAACGAAGTTGACACAGTCAATCAGTTGTAGACAAACCGTGATAGGCGGACAGGAAAACAAACATGCTTCAGTAAATAAATAAACCAGATGTTATTTTTTCAGTAAGTATCTGTTTTAATTCAGAAGTTTCCTAGTTTTCTGAGGTGAAAAGTGTTGATATCCTTTAAAAATTTAAATCTTACTATTCGTTACCACTAATATAAGTTTGCGGCGCTCTAAATAGACTTTGGGTCTCTGGTCAGTCGACTTGAAGGCCTTTATGAGGGAACTGTGCACTATCGACGGGACTAGTCGACACTGGAAGCCTATGGCTGGCGCGTACCTTTCTCAAACAGGTGCACTACATTTTTTATATTTCCTTTTTTATATTATAGTTTGATATATCGTTATCGTAATAATCGTTATATCGTTAGTTCTAACAAGTGACATCCCATAATTATTTGTGTGGCATTATTAGTTACATGATGTCAAATAGGTTAGGTTAGGTTGGTCTGCGAATCCACATAAACGAATAACTGGATCAAAATTATTATCATTGCCTATTTTATGTCCCCAAAAAATGTGACGGAGTGGAGCTTTTTGTATGAGCTGAAATTTGGTTTTTAATTTTTCTCAAACGAATTTTGTAAGAACTACCAAGCAAAAGAAGGGTTAGGTTAGGTTAGAACTTCGACACCCCGTAGAAAAGAATACCAAGCAAAAAAGTGGTTTAGGTAAGGTTTGGACTGCGCCCCCGCAGAATCAAAAATCTTGAAAAAATAGGTTGGATTAAGTGTGATGATAATCTGTACTTAATTATACGGCCTGCGTACTACTTGTTTTAATAATTATGTTAAATCTTACGATATCATTAAATTAAATATTACAAAAGATTTTATACAATATAATTATGTATTTATACTTGATAAAATTGTATAAATAATTACGTTATAAAAAAATATAATAATAAACAAAAGTCATTATAAATCATGTCATTATATTACTTAAAAATTATATTACAATAGGCATTAATATCAATGACAGTTTAGATGATATCACAATATAACACAAGAAACTTATAGTAAAAATTACATTATAACATATATTAATATATCAGATGGCATTATAACATACTTATAATAGTTTTTTTTTTATAATTATATTAAGCATTACACACCCTTCTCAAACGTATTGCCCTAGCGATACAGCGGAGTAACGCCGGCGGCATAATAGGGTTCGTGCCGCAAGCCGACCTTTTGGACGGGTGTTGCAGAGCAACAAGGTCAGTAGAAAAAGACAGCAAATAAAAAAATGTAGGCGCGAAAAGTTGACTTCCCATGGAAAATTTGAATTTCGCGCCTTTTTCTACTGACGAGTTGGGCGTGTTTCAGTAAATGGATAGTTTTATATCTTTTTTATATAACATGCTCAGCTGAAAGTGGGTCATTATTGATCTAGAAAGTGCGTAGAAAATGATACTTTTCTGCTCTAGTGACACACATTGAAAAAATAGTGTCTTAATTGGTGTAATTTAACTAATCCCGCATTAGATGTAAGTAAACTGTTCAAAGAAATTATTTTTGATTTCTTTTGTTGAATGGTATTTACATCGATTTCATAAGGCGGGAACCAAAAGGAATGTACCAAAAAGATTGTTTTTAAAACTTACACTTGCGTAAGTGAGCACAGGCAGAATCATATACAGCCACAGGTAAACATTAAATGGGGTTTAAAATTATTTAAAACTTAGCTTATTTTACTCATTAAATAATTATTTAATATTTACATTTTGAAAATAAATAAGTAGTTTCATTTTGTTGGTTGTACGAGTAATGCCATTGACTATTGAGAGTAATAGAACGAAAAAGCACAAAAAAATAAAAGAAAGAGGTGATTTTATTTTATTAAATATCTTCTATACTCAGCCTCTATGGAGTACCTAGTCATTGAGGCTAAGGTACGCGGAGTCAATGTGATAATAGGTGTGATGTCCCCCCATGGTCGATTATTTTACCTCCCTGGAAAACACTCCCTCTTCTGTTGGCTCCGAGTGTGCTCATCACATAGTCATGGGTGACTTCAATACTGACCTTTGATTTCATCTTACCCCTCAAGGCAACACACCGTAACTTGGATTCACCTGATTCATGGTTAGATGTTATTCTCACATCCTCTACGGAGCACGTTGTCACTGTGGGGCAACTATCGGCGCCGGGGTTTTCACGGCATGACTTGATTTATGTCACCTACAAAATAAAGGCACCCAAGCCGAAGCCCACGATAGTGCGAGCCCGTAACTTTGTCCGCGGGGACATTGAAAGACTGAAGCTTGATGCCACCTCTGTTGACTGGACACCGACGTTCTCTGCATGGCATGGTTGATCAGAAAATCACATCTTTCAACACAGTAGTTCAGCAATTGTTTGATAAGCATGTACCGGTGCGGGAAGTGCGGTTACGAAGACTTCCGGCTCCTTGGATTACCAGCGGCGTCCGAATGGCAATGAGAAGACGAGATAGAGCCTTCCGGAAATTTAAGTGCGATCGGTGTGACGAGAACTGGCGTCTATTCAAAGTTGCTAGGAATCGTTGCAATCAAATGGTAAGAGCTGCCAAGCGCCGGCACATCTACGAAAATGTTTTGTCTTCTTCCATGGCGGACACGTGGAAATTCCTGAGGTCTCTTGGGATTGGGAAATCAAACTCGGCGGTGGATTACTCTTCATTTTCGTTACATAATTTAAACTCTCATTTTTCCCAAACCTCGTTGTTAGATCCCGTGGTGAAAAATAAGACCCTCTCCATAATTGCCTCTCTTCCTTCTTTCGACATTTTGCCATTTGAGCTCAAATCGGTACTACTGTTGTTGAGATCAAAAAGATAATAACTTCCATCAAATCGAACGCCGTTGGTCATGATGGTATAGGACGGACCATGATCGCGCCTATCGTCGACAGTCTTTTATCAATAGTTATCCACATTATAAATTATTTTATCCATACCGGTGTTTTTCCTTCCGCCTGGCGGAAGGCATACGTAATCCCTCTTCCAAAAATTTCTAACCCAAGCTCTCTTAGTCACTTTCGGCCCATCTATATTTTACCATTCTTGTCCATAAATCTTGAAGCCGCCGTTAATGATCAAATTTCTAAGTACATTCATCTCAATTGTCTCTTATCTCCATACCAATCTGGATTCCGGCCAGGCCATAGTACTGCCACTGCACTACTGAAGGTCACTGAGGACATAAGGCAGGGCATGGAGTCTTCTAAAATCACAGTCTTGGTGCTCATTGACTTTTCGAATGCGTTTAATGTAGTGGATCATGATCTCCTTGCTGCCCCCTCTCGTCTCACCGTGTCGGCCAAGCCCAGTCTGACTGGAGTGATTTAAACACTGGGGTTCCACAAGAAGGTATATTGTCCCCCTTCTTATTCTCCGTCTTCATTGACCTCATTACCTCTGAGTTTAAAAACCCTCACCATTTGTACGCTGACGATCTGCAACTGTACGCCCAAGCGGAGGTACCTCAGGTCAATGCAGCTATCTCTGTCCTCAATGATCACCTGGCTCACATCGCCAACTGGTCCCGTAGCTTTGGCATTTTTGTTAACCCTTCAAGGTGCCAGGCCATCATTGTGGGGAGCTCGCGTCAACTCTTCAAGTTGGAAGCTGTTCCAGTCGCACAGTGATCGTGGTCTCTAACCAGGTGAAGGATCTCGGCCTTGTTATTGACAAGAATCTTTCGTGGCAAGGACACCTCACGGAAGGTCACTGCAATATTACGCTTCTTATATAGGTTTAACTGGTGCAGGCCTTAATTTTGCCTCATATACTATGCTGATGTGTGCACTACATTTCCTAGGCTGCTCTAAACAGGCTCGACCGTACTCTTAATAACGGGATACGTTTTATTTTCGGTTTACGTAAATTCCTAACCTAACCTAACCTTAACCTTAGGTCTAAATTTAACTTCGTTACCCCCCGTCCGGGTTGTGAACTTCGTTCCTCCCGGTCCCTTAAACTTGCTGTACTTCCTCACCATAGTGGTTATATCTCGTCTTCCTTTACTGTTCAAGCTATCCGTCTCTGGAATGCACTTCCCCTGACAATTAGACAAGCCCCAAGCAAGTTTGTTTTCAAACGTATGCTTCACAAGCACCTGCTGAGTAAGTTAGTCCTCCTCCGCGCATATGCATGGTTTTTATAATATGTATGTATGTATATTGATTTTATATTTCTGTATATATATATATATATATATTGGTATTTATATAGCAATATGTCTATATATATGTAGTACCTAATATAATTTGTGTAACATTGTAAATAATGTTATTAATCTCCATAATTGTAAATAGTTTTTTAAAATTACTTTTATAGTTGTCATTTCTTTTGAATTATTTTTCTCACTGCACCCACATTCGAGAATTTCTGTTTTGCCCTATGGTTGACTGGTAGAGAATGCCTTAAGGCATTAAGTCCGCCATTTGTACTTATTTTTATTGTGCAATAAAGTAAAAAAAAATGTACAGTCAGCATCAAAAGTAGTGGTTGAAACAATGCGCCAAAAGTATCTGATATTCCGGATAACCTTTCCAAATATAGATAAATTTCAAAAATTCGCGCTCAAAAGTATATCTTTTACAGTCTTAGTTGTTCTATATTAAAGACATCACTTTTTGTTAAGCCGTTACAGAACGGTATACTCATGAAACGTTATTTGATCCGCTACTTTGTATGCTGTCTGTACCTAAATTCTCCGACTTCAAGTAAGTCCTAAGGAAATTTAAAAAAATTGCCTTGTTTTGTTTGGTTTTCTCGCATTCGATATCAAAAGTACAGTGGTCAACTTGGATGAAAATTTCAGTCTTTCGGTTTTAAATAAATATATAGTTTAAAGAACCTTCTGGTTCGTTTGCCTAGTAATGTAACATCATTAAAAGAAAATCCATAACTTCCGAGGTCAATTAAATGCCTTTGAAACACCATGCTTTACGAGAGTCTATCAAGAAGTACCCGTGTCTGAAAACAGATGGCGTTACTGAGGGAAGTTGGCATAGGCAACGTGCACTATAGAGCCTTAAAAAAACATAAAAGGTATGTTTTTTTTCGTAGTCGGTTTTATTACACGGGCCTTGTAGGTTACAGTAAAATCTAAAAAAAGCAATACTCGTATAGTTCCGTAATTTTATTTTATTCGCTTTATAGCTTCCCCTCTGACCGTCGTATTAGCAAGTATGATAAGAAACAAATTTCGGTTATATCTAGAGTGGTTGTATTTGTTGACTGTTATGAGTTATTCCCAAAGGTATACGGTACCTACATTGGATGGTAGAAGATCAGAAATCCATTTAAAGGACTAACATAACAATATGCACGGCTTTAGCTGTAACATAAACAAACTGTCTACTGATTAAATTCTCAAGTTAATTGGATACTGTTTACAAGCCCCGAGTTAATTCATTATCATTACGCCAAAGGGCAGGAAACTCGAGTTAAATATAGCTATCTCTTTCCCACTAACGAGATTGCAATGTCAAGTTATGGATTCACTTGGGAAATTGAAAGTTCCCTCACGCTTTTTGCATTTTGCTTTTATATAATGTTTTTGTTTCAATCCCTTCAGGTCCATGAAATATATTCGCACGTGTGCTCATTGAGATACATAATTTAATAACAGGAGTGGTTTTTTTGTGAAAATAGTTTTTTTTAATAGGCGAGTGAAAAAAGTTGCTAAAGTCTCCTAAAATCATATTGTTACAAACAATCCTTTTATAAAACAACCCCGACACCCTCCTAAAGGTCTGACGTGACGTCCCCATAAACTTTCAGATTTCCGTTTAAAACATTGTTCTAAAGAAGCCAAGAAAAATGAAAAGTGTGTACGATAAGGGGATGAATTAGGTCTGACACGATATCACTGCTTCCTCCTTTTAATTTTTGGCTCTTTTGGCGATATGAAGCTTTTATGTCTTTTTTTCTGCTGCCTACCAGAGGGTGCCCTATTTGATTCTCCGAGAAAAAATACGCTAATTTTCTTTTCAACGACAACGATTTGCAGACGGGTTTTTTGGCAAACTAACGATTGGAAAAATTTCATTACCCATAATAGTCGTTTGCACGAGTAGTCAATACGCAGAACATTGATATGCATATTTACTTTTCGTAGAATAATCATTTAGTTACTGTCACAATTACCCGAGAAACTATTGGTCGAAATACAATAGGTCGAATCATCATTTGGTATTAATATTGATTAGCAAAACTTCCCTCTTATTTATGTCTAGACAAGGACATGACTAACCTACACAAAAACTTTTAGTTTGAGACCGATAAACATGGTTTTGGTACATTTAATCATATACTTATTTTCACTAACACAAATGACTATAAAATCTTATACCTTTAAACGAGCGATTCTTGTATATATATTTATATACCTCGGGGATCTCGGATCGGCTCTATCGATTTCGATGAAATTTGCTATATGAGGGTTTTCAGGGGACGAAAAATCGATCTAGCTAGGTCGTATCTTTGGGAAAACACGCATTTTTGAGTTTTATATCTCCCAGATATTTAAAACTATTTTTTTTTAATATACCATGACGGTGGTAACATGCATACGGCCCGCCTGATGGTAAGCAGTCACCGTAGCCTATGGACACCTACAACACCAGAGGTATTACATGCGCGTTGCCGACCCTTTAAAAACCTGTGCACTCCTTTTTTGATGAACCCCATACTGTAGCCCCTCGGGAAAACCTCGGCAGGAAGCTCATTCCACAGCCGAAGCGTTCGCGGGAGGAAATCTCTCTTAAACCGCACATTACGCGACCGTTTAGGTTCTAGGGTGTGAGTGATGAACACCCTGCCGACTCTTCTTCTTCTTCTTTCTTCTTCTTTAGCCCTTCTCTACCCTTTGGGTGTAGGCCTCCTTCATTTTATGCCACTCGTCACGGTTCTGTGCGACCTGGAGCCACCACCACTCAAAGCAGTGGTCTGCTTGCGGCGCGTGGTGCGGCTGCTGGTGCAGTCCTTTTGATGTCGTCGTCCCAACGCATCTGGGGTCTACTTTGAGGACGTTCCTCCCCTCATGGTCGCCACTCCAGTAGACGTTTGCTCCACGAATCGGTTTTTCGTGCTATATGACCGGCCCATTCCCACTTCAGTCTGGCTACGCGTTTTACAACATCGGTGACCTTGCTCTTCTGTCTCAGCCACTCATTCGTTTTACGGTCTCTCAATGTGATCCCAACTAGTTTTCTCTCTAGCGCCCGTTGGACAACGCTTAACTTATGTAGTATGTCCTTGGTGAAGACCCAGGTTTCGGCTCCATAAGTGAGAACTGGCAGGATACATTGGTCAAATATGCGGGCTTTTTGTTCGGCTTTAAATTTCATTTTAAAGGCAAACTCTAAATTCGAATAGGCTGCCCAGGCTAGTCGTACGCGTCTGTTGATCTCATTGGTTTGGTTCCTCTTCCCGGTCACTATCTCTTGTCCCAAATATACGTATTTATCGACAGTTTCGATGACGGTATTGTCAACTGTGATATTCGCCTTGACTTCCGTATTGGTCATAAGTTTTGTCTTGTCTAGATTCATTTCCAGGCCACACCGTATGGAAGCATCACTGAGTTCTTGGATCATGCATTGAAGTTCAGCAGGGTCATTTGCCAATAAAACAATTTCGTCAGCAAACCGCAAGTTATTAAAGCGACAACCCAATATATATAATAAAAAAAATAACCCTGCCGACTATTAATGATAAAATGCGCTGGTTCATTGATAGTACTTTATTCGATGGAAACAAGAAGAACGCACAAAAACAGAATGTAAAACAGAACACATATCAACAATAAAACAATAGAATTCAAAAATATTAAAAAGTACAAAAAGTAAACATTTTATAAAAAGGTGCATCGCCCACATTTCCCCCCTTTTTTATTAAAGGGGTAGCTTCACCAGCTTCCGCAGGGGCCGCCGCAAAATGCCTCCCAAGGTGTGCACGTCCGCAACTCGTGTGATACCATCAGGGCCAGGGAAAACAGCTGTGATGCGTCCACGGGGCTAGGAACCTCTAGGAGTATTGCCGTCCGCAATGAGCACCAAGTCTCCGACTGCAATCTGGGGAACCTCACCTCGACCACGCCTGGGTATTAGTATTGGTAGGTACTCTTTCAACCAGCGGCGCCAAAAATGCTCTGACAATCTCACGGCCTTACGCCAGCTGGTTCGTGACAGAAGGTCCGTTTCTGACGATGTCGCTGGTATTGGACGTCCCGAAGAAGAACCCAGCAGGAAATGCATAGGCGTCAGTGACTCTTCACTCTGAGGATCCACGGAAACATGAGTAAGCGGCCGGGAATTCACCAAGGCCTCCGCCTCAGCCAAAAGTATACGTTGCACCTCGTCTGTTGGAGTTCGCTCTGTGAGAGTAACTTTGAGTGCAGTCTTCACACTCTTCACGAGCAGAGGCTCCTGGGAGAGCCCAGTGAATGTAAACGGCCGTTTGTGGTGTCCAAGGCGAGCTTCTGGTAAGTCTCCCGTCACGGGTTGAAACTGTTTGGCCCGGCGTATTCGGCAAAATAAGCAGTTGTGCAGGTGACGTTGCGGATGGTACTTCTCAGTGACAAAAGGTGATAATCTTGTAGCAGTTCATTCACAACAGTCTCTGTGTTACAGTGGGCAACCTTGCGATGGTGGTGCTCGACAAGCAGGCGCCCTGCTGGATCTTTACCATCAAGCACAATGGGGTTTTTCATTTCGTACCGAACATGCGACGCAGCCCCTATACGGCCAGACAAACGCATAAGTCCGTGGTCTCCTATTGTCACCGACAGTTTTGATAAACGGCCGGTGCGTGGTAAAAGCTAGGCTGGATGGCTATCTAGACTGGCCATCTCGTCAGGAAATGTGGTTAGCTGGGACTGGCGTAGAATGTGGAGCTCGGCTAAATGCAGATCTGTGGCGGACAGGCCCGCGGCAGAGTCGCGCATAGAGCGCGGGGCGGTGAACTGTTGCCACTGGTTGAACGGCTGAAACACAAAACTACACAAGCCCCCCTCCAAGCGGACTAAATTGTCTACACATATACCCCTTCTAGTTAGGCAATGGATTCTAAGTAGGTAATGTCAAATACTAATGAGCTATGGCTGTTGCGCGCACCAGCCTCACCCAAGAACTGAACCGCTTAGGATCGGCTGAGACTGGCTCGTGCCTTTTAACGTCACTAATGAGATAAACTAAATCGGGACGCGCTGCCCGTTTGCTCTATTATTCCATACCAGGATATTCAGGTGAACTAGGCTCACTGGGCCACTGTGAAGAGAGCTAAAAATTCAGGACCCGATATCCAGCGTGATTCTGGTGATAACGTCCCTCGTTTGATGCGGGTAGCATCATCCGTAACATTCAGTTGACTTGGCACCCATCGCCATTCTTTTACTTCAGTTATCTCCATAATCTCGGCTACTCTGTGTGAAACAAATGGTTTAAACAAGCGCGCCTCGCTTCGAAGCCAACCCAAAACAGTCATGGAATCACACCAGAATACGTGATTTACTGACTTCAATAGGTGTGCTTGGTAAATTGTAGAAGCGAGACGGGCTGCAATCAACGGTCCTTGGAGCTCTAAGCGTTTTATGGAAATTTGTTTCAAAGGAGCTACTCGAACATTGCTACATATAAGCGCCAGCTTCACGTCACCATTTTCTAAGACGAATCGCTAATATGCAACCGCAGCGAAAGCTGACTCACTTGCGTCACAAAACAAATGAACCTCGCACTTATCAATCTGTAATTTGCTAAGACAGTAGCAGCGTGGGATCTGTAAACCTGAAATTGCAAAGAAATCTTCAAACCAGAGTCTCCATGCCGCACTGTCACTTTGCGACAACTCTTCGTCCCAATCGATACCCTTACGCCACGAATTTTGAAACATGATGCGACCTGTAATCACTATTGGCGCCAGGATACCGAGTGGGTCGAAAACCCGCATCACATGAGCCAAAACTTCATGCTTAGTGAGTTTATTTGGCATTGAATGTTCTCCCTTTATTCCAATATTAAAACCAATCGTCTCGGAAACGGGTTGCCAAATAAGTCCGAGTGTTCGCACAGGCGCAGTGAGTCTACCAAGATCAACATCTACTTCATTGCTAGCTACAGGGATATCAGCCAAACTCTCAGAAGCACGGATCTACCCTCCAGAACTGCAGTTGTAGACGTAAGTGTCAATGTCAAGACCGTTAAGCTTGTGAGGAGGTTTGTAAAGCCAGCAAATTAGAAGGAAGCAAATGATATGGCACATCGCGAAGTTTGCGATGGAAGACATGGCCATCGCGCGGGTTTAATTAGTCTGAAAATATACTTTAGTTTAACATTTTGCTCATCAGATAGCTCGGCTACGAGTATGACACTAGTTATACTATTATACTAAAATTATACTGCTATAGTATGCAGGGTAATGTTATAGGTACAACTGAGAATAAATGAAAATTTGATGTTTTCATGATTTTTAGGGCTCCGTACCTCAAAAGGAAAAACGGAACCCTTATAGAATAATTTTGTTGACAGTCCGTCTGTCTTTCAAGATCCTTCGAACACGTTTTACAGTATGGCCCTTTAAATGTTCGACATAGTAACGTAATATGCTAATTTTCGCACTAGTGCGGTAAAGTAGCATCATCTGTACTGTAAAGGATTATTACTGTTACTAACTAGTGGATTGGCTGGTAGAACTAGAATTATTAACGGTATCCAGAAGAGGTACGAGTATTATTGGGAAAACTGGATTTTTGTAAAACTATGTAAAGCTTGTCAGGAGCAGAAGTTAAGCAGTAGGTAGACAAACGGAAGGTAATAATTACAGCATCTATTAAGGAGGAAGTTTTTGATTAGTTGGACTTGGATAAAACACGATATAAGTATGTTGTAACATTTAAATGCGAAATATTGAAAAACTTGTGAAATGCAATGTTTGTGTTAAAAATAATTAAGGACGAATGAACCTACACGAAAATAGAAAAAATGTATAGAGTAATTTTCAGAGGGAGGGAACCCCTTACCTTTTCAGGGGAGGTGCGATAGGCAGATACTCATATCGGCACGTCTGTGCATATTCAGTGATCAGCACATTTAATGTAGATCTTGCGCCTCCACTCGATAAGGGATTTCCTCTTCTGTCACGTCGAATAATTCGAATTCACTTATAAGGAACCTACTTGGACTTTCTAGTCCCAGCGGTTTGGGCTGTCCGTTGATTTAAGTCAGTCAGTCAGGTCTTTCACGTTTAATATATATAGATTTAGCAAGTAGTATATTCTCGCCCAAGAATGGAAAGAAAGGCTTTTTTCCTGATGAGGTAATTTGATGTCGTCTTGGTAATAAAAGTGCCATTTGATGAAGTGGCACCACTGATGACGATAAGAACGGAAGTCCTCAAGCAAAACCACCAAAAAGTATACCAACGTAAACCAACCCATATTTAAGCAACAATGTGTGAAAATCAATCCGGAATGAATTATGCAGTATTTTGATCGCATATTCAATAGAACAACATCTGTTGGCGCATATTTAGGTATCAGGCCTTTTATCTGTTCATAAAACAATACGAAAGCCGATGCAAAACGCACTGTATTCAGATCTGTCTTTTATTCGTACGATATTATTTATAAAGGAGCATTTGTTACAAAACGGCTGTTATTTTTAATTTAAAACATATTCATTTGAGGAGGCCCTTTAATAGAAATCACAATATCTTAGTTTTTCACAAAAATGAGATTAAGGCATAGATAGGCATATATATTATATATTACTCGTACTTCGTAAAGGCGAGCCTTACGAGCACTACCAATGCGGCCAATACATGGGTGTCAAAATCGCATTTAAAAATAGTAAATATGATGTAATTCACAAAAACAGAACTAAACCTTTTATACCATAATACAATGTTAGCATACTGTATATTTTTGTTTTACTATGATTGATGCATAACTGTATTTGTAATTGGATCTGCATTGTCTATATTATTACAAGAGATGTAACTCATTACATACTTATTAGTCTTAAGTAATGATAAGAACAGATTGTTTAATTGTTTAAAACATGGTGATTTCATAAAAAAAATACTTGAAAATTATTAAATAAATAAATGTAATTCTAATTCTTAGTTTGGTTTGTTACAATACAACACTTATAACTCGAGAACGGCTGGACAGATTTTCCTGCTTTTTGATTTGTTTGATTTGTCTCTGCTCCTAATAGCAAAATAACTATTAAATAAAAGCGTTGCGTAGTTGATTTAAAAAAAAAATTTAGTTCGTAGTTTAGTTTTGAATAATTTACTTTTGTGTGTAATAAAATTGTGTATGTGATATGTTTTTAAGTGTGTAATACATTTTGCTTTCACTTAACAATCATAAAATATACAAAGCATTGGCTTTCCTTTGAAAATCATTTCAAAGCCGAGCCGGGTCGAGTCATGTCGAGTTGAGTATCTAAATTACTAATTCCACATTAATACCGTATCCGTTCAAATACATTTAAAAATACCACAGTGATCTGGTTTTAGAAGTCAAGAATGGGTTAAGTAAGTTATCCATAAAATATAGACAAAAAATTAAGTGATATGAGGTCGGGCGAACAGGAGGCCAAAAGATCTCTGCGTATCAGCTACACTATTTTCCACTGATTTTCAAACATTTCACGCAGTCGATTCCGTATTTGAACAGCGACTGAGGCGGTGCACCATCATGCTGGTAGCAGGTCTGGACGCTGTGAGCCAGAGGCAAATTCATTCGCAGTAAAAATTAAGGCGACGTAGTTTGTCGTAGAAAAAAATTGTTTATTTATTTAACGTGATATTAACTTAAAATTAAAAATAACTTATCTTAAAGTTTAGGTTTATGTTTGAGGTTTGACGAAAGAAAATAATTTATGGGCTTACCTTAACTTATTTAAAAATATATAAAAAAGTTTTATTACCTACTTGTCATGATGACAATGACATATTTTAAATGTCATAGATAAATGTTTATTATCATCACAAAATAACGAATTAACGTAACGTAGGATTACACGCGGTTATGCTTTAAAATGAAAACGAATACCGAGATGAACACCATTTTAGTAGAAATGTGTTGATTTGTGCGTTATGGTGATTTGTTTATCATGTTCACGTTAAAAAAATTACGATTAAACATTTACAGGTTATTACAAAAATCGGTTAAAAAATTACGAAGTTATGAAGTAACAAACATGAAATAAAAACATACAACCGAATTGAAAAATCCTCCTTTTGAAATCTTGTGTCGGTTAAAAATAAATTTAACTGACTTTGAATAACAAGTATTTGACTAAAATTAAAATGAATTAAAATTTATAAACTGTTCCAAAGGTACAACAAACCAAACCATGCCATTACACTATACTCCATTTAGACGTTAGCCAGATAAAGCTACGTAGATACATACTGTAGGTAATACATATTAGGTTACACTCTGTCCGATGGGTGGTGTACTTCTGGTCAAAAAGCTTTCCGTGTACCTGGATAAGGCCCACCATACAATCAAAGCCATTAAAATTACATATCAATAGTGAAGAAAATATGGTTTAATTTTTAGTTTTGAGTTCGAATGTAACAAAATGTGGTTTTCATTAAATTTAAGTAATTAGTATTATAGGTAACCGGACCGTGGTGGATTATATGTAGATAGATAGAATACTCTTTATTGACACACCTCAGTAAAAAGATGCAAGAAAAATAAACAATTGATTAAATGTAGAGGCTGACAACAGCGGGGGGGGGGGGGGGGGGGGGGGGGGTGTTATACTGTGTTCATTTCATTTTGTACACGATACTAATTAGTTGGTTACCTTTGTGTATAGAGCGATTCTGAAACCACACGGGTCGCTAAGTACTATCTAGTTGTTTGTTTTAGCTGTGTAATTTATAGAGTAAACAAACCCTCCCTGAGATACAAGGGCACTTTGGGATTGAACTGTGTACCTATCTATACATAATACACATATGCCTAATAACTGCCTGGGATTCTGGTGGAATTAATTAAATTTATATCAATCCCAGTAGGTTATGATGGTTATGATATTATCGTGTCATGCGTAAGCCTAGCACTGACATACCTTTAAAACATAATAACAGACGATAAAAGGGCGACCCTAATAGGCGTGTTAAATGTATTATTAATTTAAGCATTTCGAAGGCATTATAATATGTTACACACATTAATCTAAATAGTTCGAGAACGTTTAAGCCCGAATGGAATTGGTAATACATGTGACATGTACTTGTAGACTACCTTCGCCCCATCTACCTACCTATACCTACGCTCCATCTACATCTGTCACGGTCCTTATGCACGTCCGGGTCGGAACAACGAGGGTCTGCCCGAAATTCAAGCATTTTACGGCTTAGTTGTAGGTCCTTGACTTCGGAAAATAATTTAAGAATGCTTTATACGCTGAACAAAAGAGTAGGTATATTTCAATTCAAACATGTGGGAGAAAATGTAAATTTAAATCAACTTACAACATAGCCATTGAAAACCAAACTCCAAAAAAGTTATTACCACATAAAGTAATCATTAACAATCTACATAATTGTGAGAAATTGGCAATAAGAATCCTTGTAAAAAAAAATCCTCTTCCTGCAAAAACATATATTTATTTTTTGCATGTGTTACTAGTTATGTTTCCCGAGAAATTAATTAATTTGTGCCAAACGACATCTGAAATCCAAACACTGGAAAATAATGGTCAAAAACTTGAAAGAATAATGATCCATTTCCAAAAATAAATAAATAATTAAAATCAAATAAATATTTATTCATACAGGAATCTCCGGACTAGGCTTTGCCTATATCGCGGTTAATCAGTTACAAAATAACTGACAGAATGAGTTAGAATTATTTAGTGTTAAATGAACTTATTTGTGACGATTCATCTGCGTTTTTTCGGGCAGCACTTACAGCCTTCGCGAGTTATGGACGCAAGAGCACAGCAAGAGGTTATCTAAATCGAAGTCAGTTTAAGTTAATCGATTTATCGCGATTGATATATCGATACGTTCATTGTCTGTAAAAAAAATTGTGCATCACAAAAACAGAATCACAATAAAACAAATATTATTTACATGAGTAATTTACACTTACAGTTACGATTTTTCCCTTGAACCTGAATGACATTGTTAATTTAGCACTATACGGCCGTGCAAACCCTGCTTGCCTGCTGCCAAATACTACTTTGTCAGATGATAGTTTAGATGCTGTATTGAATTTAAAAAAAACCATCAGCCGGTTCTATTGCGGTGGAATGACCGTCAGCTGTAAAATGAACATGTAAAAAATATGCGCCCTACCACTTTATGCGCGGCAAAGTATGCATAATGTGTAAATTGCGTAATCCGTTAATGGTTTTACAGGCGTTTACGCCTGATGAAATTCTACATGCAAAGTTTCATGATTTGTTATTGCTATCTTAAAAAGGTATAGCGCTTATTTTTTTATATGTTCATGCGACTAGCTGATGGTCTTACAACCGCGATATAACCGGCTGACGATTTTTTAAATAAACAATATCATCTGAACTATCATTTGACAAAGTATCAAACGGAAGGCGATGACAATTGTTTTTTTTTGTTTTACGTGTTTCGGTGGCTGCCATTCCTCAACCCACCAACGGAGCGGCAGCTGACGTCCACGATGGTTCATCATACCTAGCCGTTATAACCACTACACGAGTTTTCGGCCGGAAGGCGATTGGTCATGGAAATCTGTTCCTGACTCGCGGCTTAGTGTATTTATTCCCATTGATCGCGCAGTTTTCAGGCGAACCAGTATAACGTGACCTCCGGCTTTGTTACAATAGAATGCGTAACCGGCTCTTATACTGGTTTTGGAAAACTTTTGTATCGCTCGCATTTGCACAACACAATTCAGTCGTTAGACGCGGCGGGAACCGGCGGGTGACCCCCCCCCCCTGGACATCACCCCCCCCCCCTCGGTGCCGGGGTTTGCGTTTTTTTTTCTTTTTTTTATGTCTGTTCTCCTGTGTGTGGTTGGCGTACGCGTCGCCACTAGCTCCTAGTTTTAAGTAAGGTCCCCACTGAAAACCAGCGCGCAGCGCCACGGATTGCCGCGGCACTATACTGAGTGGGGGTCTTACTTTAGCGTCCGATGCGTGTTTTGATGTATGCATGTCTTCTTTTCTTTTATGTATAAATGTAAATTTAATTTCTTAACGAATAGATATTTTAAGCAGTAACTAACTCCTGCAGCACTAAAACTCAATCAAAATACTAGCTAAATCATAGCAGTATATAAGGCTCTGTTACTGCAGTTTAAACTGTAGGTACTTAGCTAAAATTGTAAGTAGTATTTGTTAAATTGTTTGCTCTTCCTGGGTGCGCAGTACACTCAGACAAACAAACAAACAAACATTTATTCAGCAAATAGGCCACAGGGGCACTTTTATATGTCACATTTTTTACAATCAATAAATAGAAGAAAATACAATTACAAATATGGAATCAATGATATATTAGATACTTTATTAGATATGTATACAGTCTCTAAATGTCGAATGAATATTTTTATATTTCATGTAACCATGGACACATAGGTATTTTTATTAGTAGAACTTACAAACTAAGGGGTTAGTATATTCTGTATTTTTATTCCGTAGACTAAAATGACATTTTATGTGGTACTAAGAAATGTCATGTCTTACATATGAAACGTCATTTTAGTCTACGGAATAAAAAACAGACCTTAGGTACGAATAACGTAACTTTAATGTATCATAACTATCTGGCGACCAGTCTGGCCTAGTGGGTAGTGACCGATGTCGAATTACACAAAAAACTATGACATGAAAAAAAAAACAAACAACAAATACTTAAATTCATTAGGGATGTAATAGTCCCTAAATGTCCGACATAAAATATAATAAAAAAGATTAACAAATTATCTTGAGATGTAAATGGTCTCAAGACTTGCATTCTTATGAAATTAAATCAGACAAATAGACAAGAACCGAATTAAAGTGTCTCACGTTAATGCCAGTCAAAAGTATAGTTACATACTCATATTTCAGGAAAGACTGAATTAAGTAATTTTTGAGATCATTACATTGTTTGTTTTGAATAATTCGTTTGTCTGTAAAAAATCTAAATTATAATTGCGTCGCAGAAAATAAATGCATAATAAGAAAATAAATCGGACCCTGTACGTCCTTAAACTACGTCCCAAAGAGAGGTATGGGCATTGTGAATCTCATCTCGCTGTGTGCAATAGAGCACAGCAGATGTCATTCCAGATCTAGAGTAGAGCCCAACTAGGGAAGGACCTCCACCTTACAGAAAACCGCAGTCAAATAACACTAGACACAGTGCGGACACGAGGGTGCGGAGTGTTAGGGTCTGTAACGCTTATGCGCTGTACACGTAACTTTTTGTAGTTGCAGGCGTCCGTAGGCTACGGAGACTGCTTATCATCAAGCGAGCCGCTTGTTTGCCACCGACGAACAGTTTTAAACTGTTGTTTGCGTTTATCTCGACATCGATTTTTTGCAGTTTAGGTATGGTACGGCAGTATACCGGGTGTTTCCTGTAGCACGAGCAAATAATTAAACCATATATTGTACTCCTAAAACGATATAACTTTTGATTAACAACTTTTTAACAACTTAATCTTTAGATTTTAACTTTTTCATACAAATTTAATATTATTTTCAATGTACGCTGCCATCAGTGTGTTTGACGTTGCTTTGCACGCTTTACTATTTTTCGTTAACCCGCTCGTCCGCTCCGTGCACCCGCGCCAGCTAGCGGAGGCCCTTAAACATAACAAATTTCGCAATACATTGAGTCTAAGAATTAACTTCAATGTGTAATAAAAATCAAAACATAAGTTATTTTTCAAAGTTGTTGAACAAATGTTGGTCGGTTTAAGGAGTACAGCCTACAGTTTAATGTATTGCTCCTGTTACAGGAAACATCCGGTATATTACTTTAAGCGATGATAAAATACCTAGGTACATAGAAAAAATTAATTACAATAACTCATTTTATACAACAACACTCACACGTTATAAAATATATTTAAAATCCGGTCTGTCGCGAATTTATATTGTTACCTTTATTTCCGACGTTTCTACGGAGTTTTTGCTGGTCATGGTTGCAAATAACCACTGACATAAATATACTAAACAGGCTATCGAGAACAAATTGTGTCCGCCATTTTCGGCGTTTGACGTCTATCACTGTCACTAAGCTAAAGAATAAGCATAGCTGTGTAGCTAGCCAGAGGCGAAACTGTTATGACAACTGTTCAATTTCTGCCAACATACACACTGTGAAGAATCTAGATAAATTGTATTTATTTCCTTACAAGTGTATTGAAATTGTTTTACATATGTGACACGGACGACATTCAAATTTATAAAAATAGTCATGAAACTCCTTCTCAAATGACTTTCGTACTCGTAGCAATTTTGATCAAATGGCGCTTATAGCATAATATACTCTTTAAATATGAGAAAAACACAAAACAAATTACGAGATTAAGAGTAGTATATCATTATTATGTATATATTCTGCAAACAATAAGGTAGATAATTATTAGTACCTACGTGGTACATCTGCGAAATTTAATCTATGCGCCAAAGATCAGCATAAAACAAAAATGCCTAATTGTGTATTAAAAGATTGCAAAAACCATCATAAGAAGTTCAAAGCAAGGCATCATATATATTTTTTTAAGTTTAACATTCTCTTATATTAGAAGTTACACGAGGGGGGGGGGGGGACACATTTTACCACTTTGGAAGTGTCTCTCGCGCAAACTATTCCGTTTAGAAAAAAATGATATTAGAAACCTCAATATGCATTATTATTTTATATGCATTATTGCAATTATTTTTGAAGACCTATCCATACCCAACACTTACGGGTTTGATGAAAAAAAAAATTGAGTTTCAGTTCTAAGTATGGGGAACCCCCAAACTTTATTGTTTTTCTTCTAGTTTTGTATGAAAATCTTAATGCGGTTCATAGAATACATCTACTTAACAAGTTAGAACAGTATAGTTCTTATAGTTTCGGAAGAAAGTGGCTGTGACATAACCGGACAGACAGACGGACATGACGAATCTATAAGGGTTCCGGTTTTTGCCATTTGGCTACGGAACCCTAAAAATGCCATAATCCTGTTCAAGTTATTGGTCACACATATGATTGTACGCATAGGTCCTAAACCAAATTGCATCTGTATGCCCTTCATATTAACAACCTTTAAATTTCTAAATTCCGTCCATGCTAAGTTCGTATCCACTTTACTCTGGCATAGTACGGTAGCGGCATACGTTCTTCGCCTTCCAATTTTACGCGAACGAAGTCCCGGGCAAAAGCTAGTAACAGTAGTAAGATATAAGGCTCAAGAGTCACCCCTTTTAGCTAGGTATTAAACACATAGAAGTTCACCTTAAAATCCTAAAGAGTTATGAGCAATTGAGCAATGCATCAACAAGTCAATGCTCAGTGAACCGCGCTGGAAGCAACGGGGCGTGAACAGCCGCGGACGGTGAACGATGCTCGAGCTATGAGCATGGATTAGAACAGACTTGACCAATTTATCTACCACTACTTAGAGTTTTTATATTATTGTCATACCCAACTTTTTTTAGTTACCTGTTTGTAACCTTTAGGTGAACTTAGTAAATTTATTACTGTACAATAACAATTTAAACAAAATATTCAACCACGTTGCGTTTGCAGCACCGACTTGGCAGTCTTGGCACTGAAAATGTATAGCTGCGCCATACTTAATACCTTGACTTGGGTTGACTTATATACCGTAGTCCGATTCTAGTATCGACATCAAAAACCCGAAGAGCTAGCGAAAATGGTGTTGAGTACCTGCTCATTGTATGACAATTTGGCTACGGGTAACCTTGCCAAAATTGCAACAACTCTCAGTCAAATTTTACGGACACAACAGATGACACGATTCGCATTGTATCCCTCTCCATCCCCTGTCGACTGATGCACAAAGTTGTCGATATGTGCTTTATGCCCATTTCAATCTATGGTGCGCAAACTTTAAAGGTCGAAATAACATTGAGCCAGAGGTAAACTGATTTTTTTAATTATACTTTTAACCATCTAATTCTTTTTTTACACTTTAGTAGTTTATTTTGACATATTTAGAGTAGGTTATCGGAAATATTTTCGAGAAAATTTGCGCTATTTAAAGTTGAACTTAAATTTGAAGTTGAATTTGAAGTGGCATCTAAAACCATTCTTTGTTTGCTATCTTATTTGTAGTCAGTAAACTCATCCCGAGGTCACTACCAATATACATTAAACCTCTGTTATCGAACCAACAACATTGAAATCATTGTATCAGAATAATATATATAATAGTGAAGATATATTCGGAGCTTCTTTGTACCTAGATGTTGTTAGAAGACAGAGATTTATAGTAAATAGTTAGCACATATGCTTCCACGAATCTAAATTAGCTCTTAGTAGGAAACCTGTAGCTTATTAAAATGGTATATATCATTCGAAAATGTCTAATATTTATACTATCAAATATTCCATTACACCAACTTATTACTGACGCAGTACTGAATATATTTTATAAAATTTAGTAGCCAATACTACCAATCAAGAATCCTCAGTTCTTATATGGCCACCAAAATACTCAAATGAACATATCTAATAATATATTATATATTGTGTACCCTTACATTTGTGTATAGCTTACGTTTTCAACTGTACAACAAAATGTACATGTATAGATCACTTCTTCTTTCCTTATACTCGTATACAATATTTGAAAACAAAACACAAAATCAAAGAATGATTTTGTTTTTATAGAATACATTTAAACACTGTCATTTGTAAGGCCAAGGAGATCAAATAAATTAAAAAATACCTAACAGATGGGTTAAAGTAATCATACTATTACAAACAGATTTCATCCAATATTTTTGAATCTCATATACGCAATTTTCAAAGTAATTACGAAATAACAAAATATTAACGCCTCATCTAATTATAACAAATATATGTAAAATATATTGCCCACAAGCAGAATACACATATTCATCATCTTTCCTTCTTCGTCATAATGTTATAGAACCCGTCTTAAACTTTAATCTACTCTTGATCCAAATCCACTCTCACATCCAAAGCATTCTAAGGCGTGAGGGGTCAGGGTGATTGAGAAGTGTGCAACACTAAGTTTATTGCACGTTTCATGAAATGTGAACCACAAATGATGTAATATAAGTACCTATCAGTCAGTCATCAGCAGAGATCGGACAAATTTGCGTCATTGCTCGCAACAATGTGGACATGACTCCAAAATTAATCAAATATGTAATCATTTAATTAATTTCTTAATTGACTTAAATTTTAATTCCTAGTCAATAAATACAAAACTTTGTTAAAGTATAGATTTATTAAAGAAAATAATCAGTATTGTTTTCCAAATTTTCTGCAGTCAGTCTATTTCTTTTTACATCAAAAATATACTTATATACTTAAAAATATACCTTTTTATAATTAAAATTAGAAGATATGTTGCAAAACCAAATTCATACACCCTTGTCTTGTCTTAACAACCGCCCAAACTCCGTGATTAATAGACTCAAATGCCTTTTATCACAAAAACACACATCAAGAATCACCAGAATAATAATAAAAAATCTGTTGAGCTGTCGCGATTATGACATAAAACCGTCGCACCTCGCAGTATCCAAAAAACCGCACCTAAGGTAGATTCATATATGGTAGCACATGTTTTCGCCAACAACCCGGACTTTTGTTCTTCGGAATTTCGAAACGTGAAAACTTCAAAAGTACGATTAACTATTTATTTTCTACCTAGCCATACCCAGAAACATGAATGTTCAAATCCTTTTTATTAGGGTTCCGTAGCCAAATGGCATAAAACGGAACCCTTATAGTTTCGCCATGTCCGTCTGTCTGTCTGTCTGTCTGTCTGTCTGTCTGTCTGTCTGTCTGTCTGTCTGTCTGTCCGAGGCTTTGCTCCGTGGTCGTTAGTGCTAGAAAGCTGAAATTTGGCATGGATATATAAATCAATAAAGCCGACAAAGTCGTACAATAAAATCTAAAAATTTAATTTTTTTTGGGTACCTCCCCTACACGTAAAGTGGGGGTGAATTTTTTTTTTTTCGCTTCAACCCTAGAGTGTGGGGTATCGTTGGAAAGGTCTTTCAAAACTAATAGGGGTTTTCAAGAAACATTTTTTGATAAAGTGAATATATTCGGAGATAATCGCTCCGAAAGAAAAAAAAAATGTGTCCCCCCCCCTCTAACTTTTGAACCATAGGTCCAAAAAATATGAAAAAAATCGTGGAAGTAGAGCTTAAGAAATACATTAAATGAAAACTATAGCGGACATGATCAGTTTAGCTGTTTTTGAGTTATCGCAAAAAGTTTTCCCTTCATAGTAAAAAGACTTACTTTAATTAGGTACTGATTATGCAAATTTGCCTATTTGTTTAACTCGGGTGAAAGGTACCATTACCACTTTAAGCTCCAGTTTAGCTTATTGTGACGGGAGAGTAACTACGGAACCCTACACTGAGCGTGACCCGACATGCTCTTGGCCGGTTATTCTATTTATTTGTATATAATTTATTGTTGTATTTTATATTGTTGAGCTGTAATAAATGTAATAGACGTTATCTTTGTTGTGATTATTCATGAATGACACTCTGTCCTACTTTAACGCAATAATATATTTTAGATTTTTTCGAGAGTCGTACGGAGATGAAGCAATGGGCAACGTTAAGCTAAAACGGGAGGCCAATAAAATGTAAAATAAGCGGAGAATATAGAGTGAAACAGAGCTACAATGTTAATATGGTGGTTAATGGAAAGGATGGTATTGTTTTAAGTGTAGCGTGCCATGATTGTCGCGCAGGACAAGGTGGATGCAAACACGCAGTGGCTTTCCTAATGTGGGCTCACCGCAGGAGTGAGGTGCCTAGCTGCACAACTACAGTTTGCTATTGGCTAAAATCAAAACTGTAAAAAGTAGGAACTACACTCAAATTTACCACTGCCAAAGAAATGACCGGTACTCGCATATGTGCAGAGCTAGACAATACAGATACAGATGATTCCATTTTGAAAGAGTTTGTTAAAAATCGGCATTGAGAAAAATAGTGAAAATTGACAACTTTTGAAACGTATAAAGTCATATGAAGTGCCGGAATCTTTGCAACTTAGTATGCACTATCTATGTGCAAAATATAATGTCCAAAATGATTCAGTCATATTTTTAAACAACATCAGACCTTTATTTACAGAAGAAAAGGTGGCAGAAGTAGAAAAATTTGTGACCAACATGAGAATACATAATCTGTAGCATGAGTTAAAATATGGTCGGATCACTGCCTTAAATGCGTATGCTGTCAGTCGCTGCCAAACACCAGATGGAACTTTGATCGCAAATATAATGGGGGTCAAAATTCCTGACACCACATGTATAATAATTTTTATGAAAATAACCGACTTCAATGAGGGAGACCGGTGAAAGAAAGGTTATTGTTGATTTTGGATTTCATACCAACAAATTGCCAAACGTGAACTATACGGCGTTGAAGAGTTCCATTCTGTGCATCATCAGCAGTTCCGCTTCTTGATTTGATGATGAAAATACTAAGATCACTATAATTTGAAATTTGAGTAGTTCCCTCGGTTCCTCATGGATCCCATCGTCAGAACTAGAACTTGATAAAACACGTTCTAGTTACAAGTACCATTTATTAGTAACCTCAATATCAGTTTTGAAGAGCTATCCATAGATACCCCACACGTATGGGTTTGATGAAAAAAAATTTTTTTTTAAATTTTATGACGTATTAAAAAAAACTACTTACTAGATCTCGTTCAAACCAATTTTCGGTGGAAGTTTGCATGGTAATGTAGATCATATATTTGTTTTAGGTTTATCATCCTCTTATTTTAGAAGTTACAGGGGGGGGGGACACATTTTACCACTTTGGTAGTGTCTCTCGCACAAATGGAAAAAAATGATATTAGAAACCTCAATATCATTTTTGAAGACCTATCCATAGATACCCCACACGTATGGGTTTGATGAAAAAATATTTTTTGAGTTCCAGTTAACAGTTAAAAGCATGGGGAACCCCCAAAATTTATTGTTTTTTTTTTTCTATTTTTGTGTGAAAATCTTAATACGGTTCATAATACATCTACTTACCAAGTTTGAACAGTATAGCTCTTATAGACTGACTGGTAGAGAATGCCTCATGGCATTAAGTCCGCCTTTTGTACTATAAGGTTTTCTTTTGTGCAATAAATATTAAATAAATAAATAAATATAGTGTCGGAAAAAGGGGCTGTGACATAAACGCAGACAGACGGACATGACGAATCTATCAGGGTTCCGTTTTTTACCATTTGGCTACGGAACCCTGAAAATGCCATAATCCTGTTCAAATTATTGGTCACACATATGATTGTTTACATATCAACAAACTTAATTGTAAATGTAGAATAATAGAAGTAGTTCAAAATTTCAAATATCTGGGTTTAACTATAGATAGTCACATGAATTGGAAAATACATATAAACATAGTGTGCAATAGGCTATGGTCCATATTATGTAAAATAATTACTTAGCTTAAAAAATATTGTAAATAAAAAAAAATTACGTATGTTATATCATTCACTGGCTGACGCTGTAATTGTATATGGATTGATAGCCTACGGACGTACTTACTTTTAAAACCATTTAAACCATGTGCTTAATTTACAACTAAGACTTAAAAAACATTACAAACGAAAATACCTTAAAAACCTGTAAGAATGATAACGCAGCCTTATTCAAAATATCAAGCGTCTTACCAGTGCATGACAAGGTTAGATAGTTATTATCAACTGATCAGTTTAAATGTTCTGAGTTTAAAACGCCGCGAGTGTACACACGACCGCAAAGAGGGTCAGAGCGCCGTAGGTACGCGGAGCCCACCGCCAACAACTACTATGGTGTACGAACGCGCAGCTATCTCACACCGCGAATTTTTAACAAGATTTCCTTTGAAGACGAGTGTAGCAGCAAAAACGTGTTTAAAACGAAACTGAAAAAGTTGCTACTAAATACCTCAACTCAAAACGTGCCTCAACTTAAAAATAAATAAATAAAATATAAAACAATCCCAAGCTTGGGCAACTAGTTTTTACAGATAAGAAAAACAATACACACCTACATACATACATATAGTACTTAGAATAAGTCATAATCATAAATACTTAGATAAATAAATAGTTCATAAGATAAGATCGGGTACAAAAACTGTAAGTGAGTGCAACATTCGCCGATAAACGTTATGTTTGGCGAAATATTATGTAAATGTATATTGTACCAACTTTTTTTGATAAATAAATAAATAATACGTGGCAAACTGTATTACGTTGCCCCGCATTATACGTTTTACACTAGTGTCATTAACTTGTTTTCATAATTTTGTTCACGCTTACCCGCTTAAGGTTTTGGCGAGGTCCCATTACAACTTCTTTAAGCGGGTTTTAATGTATTTGTTAACATACATATCAAATGCACTCAAACATTTAAACTCCTCTTGTTTTCAATCGGTTAAAAAGCGCCGACCTCTTTTGTATAGACTAAGTCTCGTACAAATCAACTTGACTCCTCGCAGAATGAAGGCTATGATTGAAAAAAGAAGTTTTAGTCTACAATTATATTAAATATAATACTTCTCTCTAATGTTACTTTACCAATGCACCTATTGGATGACGAGTTTCGAATTCATAACACCCGTACGTTAAAACATACCTGGGGCCTGTTGCATAACAATTTACAAACTGTATTACAAACGGAGTTCGGTTTTTAATAAAATGAGGTATTACCTACTTTTGTAATATACGTTACAAGTAATTGCTATACTACAAACAGGGCCCTGTTTCCAATTTAAAAAAATTGGCACTTCTGTAGCTGCATTGTCAAAAATAATCACTTCAAGTAAAATAAAAATGTATTGTACCCAAAGAGTAAAATAAGTATGCTTATGGCGTAGAGAAAAAGGGGAATTGAAATTGAAACACTACACACCGTAGACATATCACACTGCTTGCAAAATACCTACATCTGACTGGAAATTAATATATAATATTTACACTATTTACCTACGACTTTAAAAAATTAAGGTTTTTTTTTGTGAAAACTTGTGGGTATCTGGAAAGGTCCTCAAAAATGATATTGAGGTTCGAGATCTAGTAAGTAGTTTTTTTTAATACTTACGTCATAAATGGTACGGACCCTTCATGGGCGAGTCCGACTCGCACTTTGCCGCTTTTTGCAATTCACTTTGGTTGTACAGTCAGCGTCAAATACTTTGTAGCAGTCAAAGTGGCCAAATAGTTCGGTACACCATACTAAATATATGGTGTACCGAACTATTTGGCGACTTTGGTTGCTACAAAGTATTTGACGCTGACTGTACTACACATGCAAGAAATAGGTAATAAGCTAGAGCGTGTAGGACTTATAATGAAAAAGGGTATAGCCGGGTAAGCATGGCCAAACTACCCTTAGCGAAAAAAATAATTACCTATATAGGTTAATAATCCAGTAAGAGGAAATTGTGTTGTGCTTTCACCGAAAATTAAGCCTCAAATGCTTCAGATTTTTACAATGCAAAGAAAGAAAAAACATTTTTAATATTAAAACATGCAAAACTCAAATAACTGTTGAAACAATATTAAAAATTTGGCACTTGCCAAACATACTTATGCGGAAGTATACTAATTAATCAATATTACTTTTATTATTATTAGATGTACTTTTTAGTGCAGAAACAAACTGTTGTAATGATAAATGGAATAAATCAATATCTGAAAAGGGTATATAGCTGGGTAAGCATGGCCATTAGCGAATAATTAATTTCCTTTTACTGAATTATTAACCTATATATATATATCTAGTGCTTTCACCAAAAATTAAGCCTCAAATGCTTCACGTTTAAAAAAAATGCAGAAAAGAAAAATATTTTTATTTTATTAAAGCCAAAGTACTAATCCGATGTCTTTGTAATTTGGGTATGGTGTATATACAATTATGGTCGTTTTCTGAATAAAAATGAATTATCTCATGAAAAAATGGTTAAAATAGAGTTTGAAAAGTTTCTCTAAAAATAAAAAAAATACGAGTGCAATTGCGACAATTATCAAATTTACATATTTCATGTAGAATTTAATAATGTTTTACATCCATTTTTTTCAAAAATTTTAAGCGGGATTAACAATGTGAAAAACTCGAATTTGTAACACCACATACATTCTTTTCATACAAAATAACTTTTACGATATTACACTTGAAAGTTATATTCCCAACGCAATTTGAATTTAGAACGCGACGTATTTTCCTGAGTGAGGTCCTTAAACTTCGTGGCTGTATGCATTCAGAGAATTTAAAAAAAAAATTGGCGGGGACAGGAAAATAGGCATTGAGGTACCTACATACCTATTAAGAAGTTAGTGTCTTCAAAGTGCTCTGACTTTATATGACACAATTAAATCTGAACGCGAGAGGTATGGGTAAATATTATTTTGTTAAATGAACTAAAAGTACGCCGGCTGTGATATTTCTACAATTTTAATCGCTGATACAACTACGTAATAATACGAACATGTATGGTTTTATTTAATATTCGTGTGTTGATGTTAAACTCACCGGATATGACAATTTGATAAATATTTTGATTAAGTTTATTTCGCAGAATACCTAATTTATTAATGGTTAGGTTTAACAAAATTCGCTAAATTTGGTGTCCTGTGAAGACAAACAACTACAATATCATACTTGGGACTACTTGGGAACAGCATTCAAAAAGTTTCTCTATTGCGAGCTCCTTTATACATTCTAGCTCATTGTATAATCCCTTGCCTAACCTGATTTTTCTATTGTTGTGAAATTTAAGAAATAAAAATAAAATAATTGGTGGCTCTGTGAGCTGTAGACCTCGCGGTAAGCTTCATAAGCTTAAAAAATGTAATATTAAGAAATACTTACTTCTATACTAGTTAAACTCACAATGGTCTTAAATTTGTGAAACGACAAAAAAAACTAACTACCAAACCGGCTCACAAATGTTCACGAAAATCGGTTAAGAAATGCGATGCGATTCGCCGCTTTGCCTTCGCGTCAAGAACGCTCCCTAGGACACTTCCGTAATATGTGTGTAACATAACAACGGTTTGTTTCTTCTAGCTTCTGCGCCTCGTCTTGCCGCGCCGCGCCGCTCAACGTTCACGTGTAAGGACTCATATTCGGTGCGAGGACTCGCATGCGAGTTTTATTACATTGCGGTATTTGATCGGTAGGCTCAATCGGTTGTAACCTCAATGTCCTCAGTCCGCAATGTAACTAAAATCGCATGCGAGTTCGCGTACCGTGTAAATCAGCCCTAAATCGCGCCGCATCGCCCCGCTTCGCGTTCGCAACGAGTTCGGTCACTTGGGACACTAGACTTAAATCAACCGGGATATAAACCGTGATTACCTTTTATATTGTTTTTGAGCTCCCGATATTACACAACTTTGACACCCACCCGCTATCTCTAGTTACCCGTGAACAAGATGCATGTAACTGCGTCGAAATATCGGGAGCTCATAAACAATATAAAAGGTAATCACGATTTATATCCCGGTCGATTTAAGTCTAGTGAAACTAACCGTGAATCGTTCAAAACTGTCACTTAGGACACTTCTTTAGATATCAAAAGATTCTTTCATCTGCGGCGCACCGCTTCGTTTTGCGTTCGCGAGATTTTTGCCTACGTACATAAGACGCTGCGTTAGGTAGGTACATGGTGATAATTTATCTTGAAACTGCTTATCTCACTTTAATGAAACTTGGATAAATAAGGACATAAATGTAGACCATACATTATTTTAAAATAGACAATTTATAATTGTTTATACAAATACCACGACAAATTCGTAAAAAGCAATTAAATTTAAATCGTAAAATAGAGACGGAAGTATTGCACGTGACAGACGGTCGGAGATGGCGAATTTGTGCGGATTCTTGGCCGAATTCAATTAGGAAACCCTAAAAAGTACGCACCTTATTGAGTTTTAATAAAAGAAAGCGAGGTTATTGCAAACCCCCACTGTTCTGTGATTTAAGGGAGAGGAGGGGTTTGATTGTCCATGTGGAACATTGTGCTGTCAGGAAACTGATTTGTGATTTGTGGTTTATGAGGGTGATTCTTTTTTCTGAATTTTCTATTCTAGTTGATATTGTGGTCTTTAACTATTGTACTCGTATTAAATATGTTATCTTGAGAATTTACCAATCATACAGGTATGAATTTACAGGTATGAAAAACATACACACTACGTTAAAGGAGGTTGTGAGGCAGCCGTCCATGCCTTACGCACGTACCTCTCAAATTCATCTTATGATGTGCTGGTCAAAATTGATGTTCGAAAACGCATTCAACTCGGTAAATAGGGATAACTTGCTGACAGAAATAAAGAACAACATACCCGAAATTTATAACTACCTTTTGCATTGCTATGCTGACCCTACCAAATTAATTTACCGCGATAATATGATATCTTCAGAAGTCGGCTGCCAGCAAGGTGATCCTCTCGGGCCGGCAATATTCAGTTTGGCCATTAATCCAATTATTAAAATTTTTAAATCAAATTTAAATGTTTGGGATATAGATGACGGAACCCTGGGAGGCGACCTCGAATCCATGCTATCCGATCTTTCGACCATTCAATCAAAATTTGAAACAATTGGCTTAGACCCGAACTACAGTAAATGTGAACTTTTTATCCATAATGTCTCTTTAAATCAACTGGATGTAAGGCAAAAATTTAATTTTCATGCACCAAATATACAAATAATAGACAAAAGCTCTCTTTGCCTCCTTGGGTCCCCTATCTTTGAAGAATCCTATTCGAATTCCATTTCCGATACTACTTCCAAATTTCAAAATTACGAAAGTCGTCTTCTCGAAATTAGTCCACATTTCGCTTTATCAATTATTAAATTCTGCCTCTTTGTACCAAAATTAATGTATGTACTTCGCTGCTCCTCTTTTTCCAAACTTCAAAATTTATGAACACCTCTGGACGACATTATTAAAACTAATTTGGAATCAATTTTAAACTTACAGCTTAGCGAATAGTCCTGGACCCAGGCATCTCTGCCCATTCGCCACGGTGGGTTAGGGATCCGCAAAATTCCAAGTGTTTCCGTTCATAGCTCAGCAATTCTCGTAGGCAAAATCCTAAGGGCCTGTCCTCCAAACTATGAGATTGCTGGCTTAACCGAGGCTAAAAACGCCTGATCCATCACCTGCCCGGGTAAGGATTTTCCCGAAAATCTAAATTCCCAAAGGACCTGGGATGACGTCCATTGTAAAATTATCTATGACTCTCTCTTAAGTCGCAGCAAAGGTTCCTCACGCGCCAGACTCTTAGCGGCGGCTACGAAGGAATCCGGCGCCTGGTTACACGCCTTTCCTACAGTACACACAGGCACATTTTTGGAACCGCACACTCTGCGCGTTGCAACCTGCCTGCGACTTGGCGGCCGGGTCTGTGCTCCACATAGGTGCCCCGGCGGCACTGATGTCGACGCCCTCGGACACCATGGGCTCTCCTGCCAAAGGAGCGCCGGCCGCTTCTCTAGACACGCCGCGCTTAACGATATTCTCCGCCGGTCTCTTGCCAGCGTGAACGTGCCAGCTCTTCTCGAGCCTGCTGGTATTGTAAGAGATGATGGTAAGAGACCGGACGGAATGTACCTAATTCCGTGGAAGATGGGACGGGTGCTGGTGTGTGTAGACACCCTAGCCCCGTCTCATCTCCACGGCACAACTGCAAAAGCCGGCGCGGCGGCACAGGCGGCCGAAAAATTAAAAAAGATCAATCTCGGCCCCGAATACGATTTCGTACCTTTTGGCGCGAGACCCTTGGCCCGTGGGGTCCGAATGCGTCTGACTATTCAAGGATTTAGCCAAAAAAATAGCAGACGCTACCGGTGATCGTAGAGCTGGCCGCTTCCTCGTACAGAGAATAAGTATTGCGATACAACGAGGAAATGGTGCCAGCATCTACGGCACCATGCCGCAGGGGGATAGTTTTTATTATTTATTTTAAGATTAGTTTTATTTATTTTTAGATTTAGATTTTAAGTTTTATATGTATTAATTAGTTTTTTCTCCATAAGTGTGATGAAAAATATCGTATGTAACTCCGGGGGTAAGAATATTGCAACCTCGGCTCTTGAATTCCCTCGCTTCCAAAATTTCACTTACCCCCCTCGTTGCACAATGTACTACTACCTCCTCGTACGTGAGCAAATTATGGTTTATGGTTTAAGACATTTATTCTCATAAGAATATACATTATTCACTTAAATGAGAATTTAAATTTAATTTAATGCTATACAATAACGTGGTTTTATTAAATATCAAATACATATAAAACTTAAAATCTAAATCTAAAAATAAATAAAACTAATCTTAAAATAAATAATAATAAAAAGCGGCCAAGTGCGAGTCGGACTCGCGCATGAAGGGTTCCGTACCATTTGAGACGTATTAAAAAAAATGTACTTGCTAGATCTTGTTCAACATTTTACCACTTTGGACACACATTTTACCACTTTGGAAGTGTCTCTCGCGCAAACTATTCAGTTTAGAAAAAAATGATATTAGGAACCTAAATATCATTTTTGAAGACCTATCCATAGATACCCCACACGTATGGGTTTGATGAAAAAAAATTTTTTTTTAATTTTATGACGTATTAAAAGAAAACTACTCACTAGATCTCGTTCAAACCAATTTTCGGTGGAAGTTTGCATGGTAATGTATATCATATATTTTTTTTAGTTTTTTCATTCTGTTATTTTAGAAGTTACGGGGGGGGGGGGGGGGGACACATTTTACCACTTTGGAAGTGTCTCTCGCGCAAACTATTCATTTTAGAAAAAAATGATATTAGAAACCTCAATATCATTTTTGAAGACCTATCCATAGATACCCCACATGTATGGGTTTGATGAAAAAAGATTTTTGAGTTTCAGTTCTAAGTATGGGGAACCCCCAAAATTTATTGTTTTTTTTTCTATTTTTGTGTGAACATCTTAATGCGGTTCATAGAATACATCCACTTACTAAGTTTGAACAGTATAGCTCTTATAGTTTCGGAAAAAAGTGGCTGTGACAGGATCGGACAGACAGACGGACATGACGAATCTATAAGGGTTCCGTTTTTTGCCATTTGGCTACGGAACCCTAAAAACTATCCCCCTGCGGCATGGTGCCGTAGATGCTGGCACCATTTCCTCGTTAGCATTACCTTTAATAATATTGACTAAGTACACTATGTCTGCAATTTCACGGCGCTTAACAAGTGGGATCAAATGATGTTTCTTACACAGCTTGAGATAGTCGATAGAACTATAGTTGACTCGCATTTTATAACAAAGAAATTTTATAAATTTTGACTGTAATCTCTCAACCCTATCAACATAAATTTGATACTGAGGATTCCATATTTGAGATGCGTATTCTAATAATACGCATCTCAAACATTAACAAAACACACATAAACATTAAAATTTTTATAATTAACAAAAGCAGAAAATTAAAATTCATTGTTAATAAAATATCGATAATATTATCGAAGCGTCCCAACATAGATATAGAGCGTCCCACGCACAATTTAGGTTTAATTAAAACTGACGTCATCTCGTTCACGGGCAGGGTTGTCTGTGTTTTTTCTTGTACTTGTGTGAATATATTTTGTGCTAGTGTTTGATAATTTAGTTGTGTACGTGTGTAGCGATGCATGCAAAAAATGCATTAGTGTTGTGTGCGTTACCTCGTCCCCCGCGCCGTAAACGGCAGAATTTTTCAGATAGAAATTTGTGCGCGTTTCTATTCCATTTAGTTATATCTTCTAAGGTCTCCATCAACTAAATTTGATTTAAAAAAAAATGTGTCCCTCCAATTTTTGAACGTACTTGTACTTGATAGCTCCTATATTAGGCAAAGTAATTAAAGCAAAAAAGTTACTAACAAAGTGCATGATGCACCTATCCTATTCAGAGACAGAGAACCTCATAAGGATACCATATTGATACACACTTGCATACTCATATGAACACAAACATATGCACTCCTATGCATCCCAGGCAACACACATATCCACAGTCACACACACACACTCACATACATATACAAACACAAGTACAACTGTTATTCTATCCTAATATTTTACTTTATCAAGTTAATAAGAGGTAACAACTTTATTTTACTTTTTATCTTTATTTCTCTATATTCTACCACTATTCTTCTTCCACTATATTAAATATATAACGTCTAGTTTTACAATTTAATAACGAATGTACCTACCCATGGTTCAGTTTCTATTAAATTATTAGACAAAGTATTAGACTTTGTCTAATAATTTAATTTAAAGTTGTTAATTTATAATAATTATTGTATTATCTAGTATTAAGGATTATCAATCTCTCCTCCACGGGACAGGCATCTGTATCCAAAAGAATATTTTTTTTGGAAATAAACGTTTTATTATTTTATTATATAGCTTATTCTGACCGAATGGTAACTACGGAACCCTACATTGAGCATGGCCATACACGCTCTTGGCAAAATCTACCAATTACAATTAAATATGTATAGATAAGATAGATGACCTGACATTATATAATAAATTAAAAACCGGCCAAGAGCATGTCGGGCCACGCTCAGTGTAGGGTTCCGTAGTTACTCTTCCGTCACAATAAGCTAAATTGGAGCTTAAAGTATAGTAAATTGTTAACCAGGGGATGAAACGGTACCTTTCACCTGAGTTAAAACAAATAGGCAAATTTGCATAATCAGTACTTAATTAAAGTAAGTCTTTTTACTATGAAGGGAAAACTTTTTGCGATAACTCAAAAACAGCTAAACTGATCATGTCCGCTATAGTTTTCATTTAATGTCTTTCTTAAGCTCTACTTTCACGATTTTTTTCATATTTTTTGGACCTATGGTTCAAAAGTTAGAGGGGGGGGGACACATTTTTTTTCTTTCGGAGCAATTATCTCCGAATATATTCACTTTATCAAAAAATATTTCTCGAAAACCCCTATTAGTTTTGAAAGACCTTTCCAACGATACCCCGCACTCTAGGGTTGAAACGAAAAAAAAAATTCACCCCCACTTTACGTGTAGGGGAGGTACCCTAAAAAAAATTAAATTTTTAGATTTTATTGTACGACTTTGTCGGCTTTATTGATTAATATATACATGCCAAATTTCAGCTTTCTAGCATTAACGACCACGGAGCAAAGCCTCGGACAGACAGACAGACAGACAGACGGACGTGGCGAAACTATAAGGGTTCCTAGTTGACTACGGAACCCTAAAAAATTACTTACTACAAACATTTTTTTACATGTCGGAATATAATGATAATGATTTAATTGGTTATTTTATCTCATACCCCAGTATTTAGTCCATCGCTTTCACCCAATAGCCTAGTTAATTAGGGTCCCGTACCCAAAGGGTCAAACAGGACCCTATTACTGAGACTCCGCTGTCCGTCCGTCCGTCCCTCTGTCCGTCCGTCCGTCCGTCTGTCACCAGGCTGTATCTCATGAACCGTGATAGTTAGCCAGTTGAAATTTCTACAGATTATGTATTTCTGTAGCCGCTACAACAACAAATACTAAAAACAGAATAAAATAAATATTTAAGGGGGCTCCCATACAAAAAAGTGATTTTTAGGTAATGGTAATGGTACGGAACCCTTCGTACGCGAGCCCGACTCGCACTTGGCCGGTTTTTATTTTAAATTCCATCAACTCCCAAATAGTCCTTACACCCTGGCGGGTGCTGCCTCTACGTGTTTCTCATGACACGGGCAAGGGCAGCATCCGGTCGTGTACCTGTACCCCTTACATTTCATTTAAGTTTCAAAAGGGCCTCTACATGTTGGCTTCGGCTCCGCGCACGCCTCCCAAAGGTCCAGAAGATCATTGTTCCGTTCCGTGAATTTTAATGTAATTAAATGTTTTAGTTTTATACATTTAAATTTATTTTTTCAGTTAATATTGTTTTTACTTTAATTGATGATTATTATTTTAATGATTTGTTGTTCAATTTTCATCGACCTAATTATTAATATTACTCATTTGTCATGTAAAACATTAAATTTGATGAATGAAAATAAAAAAGAAGGGAAGAGAAACTTTGCAAGAGGTATTTATTGTAGTTACTGTCACTATACCAAGCGTTAGCTACTGGCGCTAGAAAGGGTATATTTACTGTGAAACGTATTCACCCAGTCGTGGGCGAAGGCAATGTAATCCGTAATAAGGTTTATACAGATCAGCGCACAAGTTGTGAAGTTGGTTAGTGGTCGGGCGTTTAGGCAATTATCAACTAGCTAATGGGAGCAGTTGGTAGTGCTAGTCCTAGTGAAAGGCTTCAGCAGTAGTTTGTTAACCCGTTCCGTTGCGTTTATGTACAAGACTTTAGACTTTTTCACTTTAATGACCGACCAAAGGCCACAAAATAAGAGATTCCTCATCCTGTTTTTTGTTCAATATTTTCGATAAGTTGATCGCATGTATGGAGAATAGAACGACCAACTACAAATTACATACGTAAGCTATTTACATCTTTTCAAATAAAAATATGACCTAGATGGTGATTAAAGTGAAGTAATAGTAATGTTATTAAGCACTTGAAAGATAAAGAAAATCTTTTTTGCAAGCATGAAATGAATATATTTAATTATATTGCAGGTATTCGAATCATTGCTAAGATGATGACCTGATTAAAATAACCTTATAAGTATAAACTTTAATGTAATAAATAAAACTTAAAACAAGCTTTTTTTTTGACGTGCCTACTCGATTTTTATTAAAATTTATATACTACATTAGGTAGATACAAAATAATAGTAAAATTTAATTCCGTACACACTATACCCAGATATTTTTATCCATAACGATAGCATAAATTATGCACGGGTGCCACTGTGATTCGCGCGGTCATACTAAGAAACAATCATGCAGCTGTGAATATAGTTATTTATAAGTACATTGTAGGAAAGGCCGGAAAAGCGCTCAAAGATGGACGAGTGAGTTTGAGGGCCGACACGTTAGTGAAATTAAACCTACCTTTATATTGAATCGACACAATTCATACCATACTTTTGGGTGAACAAATTACACACCAAACACAAACCAAAACGTTCAAGCTGTTCGTAACTAGCTAGAAACTTGGTTTGATAGCTTGTAATAATCGCAGAAACTCTATCAGTAGCACAATTTGTTATGCCGTCCACGGAAGTAGCAATCTAGTTGGTACAATTTTTAGTTTTATTCGCTTAAAACCGGTTTCATTCGGGCATGTTCATACGTGGCGAGGATACTGAGCTGCAAATGCTGCAATAACTTCCACTAACCACAGCCTACACGTCGACTGACTTCGTATACGGCCGGAAATACTACGGGCTTTAAATACCTTTTTAATAAATTAAAAGTCATGCAAAAGTTTTTTTTTATTCTATATCAATCCTGCAAGCAGATCTTTGAACTTTAGCTCTTAATAAAATCTTATACCTATTTTATATTAATACCTTTAGGTGCTCTTCAGCCTTGTCAAAGTTGTGTAATTCTTTTAGGTAAGTTCGGGTGGTTCTCCATTCTTTTACGTATTTGCCTAAGGTGTCTGATAATTCTCGTCTTTGATGTATCACGGGGATTTAGTGAAAATTCGCAGTATTTATGATTGGAAGCGCTGTAGTACTCGTATTCCTAGATTGGATTTTGAGACTATTCCCTACAACTAGATGCCATAACTCCATATTGCTTTTAGTATGCACTTGTAAAGTAGCAGTTTGTTGTTGAGGTTTAGTTTTAAAAGCCAGTACATCTAATAGCCCACCCAACGAAGACCAAAAACAGCCCAATGACAAAAATAATTCGTATATAAGCGAATTTTGGTATTATAGGTAGACCGCTTAAATGAGTCTTCGCCCGCGCGGTACAGGGGCGCGGGGGTAAGACGACAAAGGGGATCGAGAGAGATGCGGGCGGCAGGCGCATTTTTGCCGTAGCTCAGTTTGCTAGCCACGCGGTTAGCAGTCACTCGTGTTTATAAGTTCCGGGCGCTTGGTGAAATATACACATGAGATTACATTCTTAAGATGCCTAGACTTATCTTTGGACAGAAACTTAATAGTCAAACCAAGCAAATGGCTTTTAATGTGTACACATATTTTAGAAAGAAGAAATTGGACCCGAATTCTATTGAGTATCAACAATTGATTATAAATCTGCAGGACGATTCTGATGATGACGATAACTCCGAAAGTGAAGAATCAAGTGATATTGATATGGACATAAGTGATTGATTTATAATTTATAAATCACTTTCGAGTCGTCATCATCAGTATCGTACTTACATATTATTATAAATTATTATATTCATAATTTGCATTGAATAAAAGTACAAAAGTTAATTAAGTTTGTTGTTTTATAAACTTTCAATAAAATTAACGTCATATTCTTTCCCATTAAAAAAACACCAACTATTAACCGCTATAACGTCACATATCTCAAAACCTGTCCAGCAGGGCTAAGATGGACGGCTATCTATCATTTGTCACCCCACCTGTCACGCTCTAATAAATACGTAAGTGCGAACGTGACGCATGATATGACAAGTGACAAAAACACGACCATGATAACGCTGCAGTGCGCATTTCACCTCTTGTGTATCACACTAGGCGCGCCTGCCGCCCGCTCCTCTCTCGGTCCCCTTTGTCGCCTTACCCCCGCGCCTCTGTACCGCGCGGGCGAAGACTCATTTAAACGGTCTACCAAAGGTGCCTTGCACAACATACTAAAAGTACTGATGGATGGGGGTGGCGTTAACGGATTAAAGAGAGAAAGTTAATTATAATCAATTCTAACGTCCTTCCTTCTTCCTCCTTCATTTTCTTTCATTTTCGTCAATAAATTATAAAGTATGACTCATAGCAAAAAAATATCTAAAATATAAATAATTACCATCAAATTTTCTACAAGAAACATATAAAATTATTATAAAACACTTTTCGCTAGGATCAACATTTGAAAACCACGATACGATACAGGCTTTGCCTACTTAGTTGGGTCACAAGTTCTGTCAAAAAGGTTTTGACTGATAAAAAAGCTATAGGTGAAAATCCCTTATTATTCGTATATATCGGTTGAAAGCTTTTTTAATGCTGAATTACTTACATTATAATTAAACTTAATTTGCTGTCTCAGTTTTGCACAATTCTATGTAATATTCAGAATAATGTTATAATAAAACATGCAAAAAATACGCGACCTTCTCAAGGTGATTATGATCTCTAGTTATTTATTTTTCTTGTTTACATGGTCGAATCTTACATAAAATTAAAGCTGGATCTTTTTTCTTTCTTAAAATATATAATTCATGTGTATTGGTATTGCCAACCTGAAACTGTAGGCGTTTTACCAAACGTACTCATAGGATAGCAATCAAAAATTTGCGTATCACTGAAACATACCCTAAGTTTGAAGGGTATTAGCTGAAGTACAGACTTGTTCCATCATGTGTCCAGTAGAATTGACACATGAGAACATAATGCTTTAGCTTTATTATATTTTTTAACTTAGTTTTAGTTTTAGACACTTGGAGACCTTATACATCTCTAAATTTTTACTTTTATTTTGTATTTAATTTGATTGTGTATACCTATATTTTTAATAATTCTGACACTTAGAGACCTTTACATCTCTAAGTAAATTTAAGTTACCTAATTTAAGCTAGTAATTTTGTGTAGCTATTCCGTCTTTTATTGACATACAAGCACAAAATGTTGTGTCTGACAGCTACATGTTATTACTATTTAAATATTAATATACCCCGTTAGCTTGAACATGTCATGCTCGCTTAAAAGTCTTTACTTACGGTGGCGTCGTTGTTCGGGTCGCCACTTTCCCGAATGAAGGATGAGGGAGGCGATGGCTGAGATACGCGTCATACTCGTGAACGGGTGCTGTTTGTGGTGGTCTATTTAAGGTAACTTTATTGAGTATATAATTACAGTGAGACACCTCATTCGGTTCTCGTATGTTTCTTTTATCCTAATGAATGTTTTAATTATACGGAATTTTGACTCTTAGAGACTCTATACATCTCTAAGGATAATTTGATAAAAGTCAATTAGTTCTGACATTTAGAGATATTTACACCTCTAAATAATTTTAGATTTTTTTTGTATCTGTTTGTTGTTGATTATTATTATATTAGTTATTTTTTTTTGTAATTGTATTTTATACTTAATCGTTGATGTGCTTGTTTTTGTTTGTATGTAAATTCTATGTTGACGTGTAAAAGTGCCCTTGTGGCCTATTTGCTGAATAAATGTTGAAGTTGAATTTGAAGTTGTTGGAAAACTAATTGCAGATGATAAAATAACGTTCTAATAAAGTAGGTTCATACAAATAAACGATTGTACCTATTTTATTAACGTGACACTGATTTTTACTAGGGCTCGCGGTCGGGTCCGGGTTTCCTGCACCCGTCGCCGGAGCCCCGTTCTCGTGTTACACGAAACCGGATTTGTGGCCTGTTCGGAACGGGTAATTAGGGTCCATGTAATTAAGGTCCGGGTAGCCGTGTAACCCGTGTGTCCGGATCTATGGACATAAATTACACACGGTTCCGGCCCGTTCTCGACGTATAGTGACAATCGGACGCATTCTTTATAAGAGCGAAGAATGAAAATCAGTCTCAAGAACGAAAAATAAAGAGGTACTTTAGTAGGCGGAAAGAAAAAAATATTACATTTTTGCCGGAGGATAATATAACAAAACTACTTAAGTACTTAGGTAACGTAATGTAATTTGTTTAAAATACGAAAAAATAAAAATCATCGTTCTTAATACAACATTTATATAACAAAATTCAATTTATAATTTCTTATTCTGATAGTGATTGATACTCGTACCACTCAAGTGCTACGAAAACTTTTAATACTTACTACATAAAAAATATTTAATATCTAAGACAAATTAAATTAAATGTATAATATAAATAACATTAGCGAAAACATAATTTAAATAACTTTTATTTGGTAAAAATATTTATATGACGTATAAAATTTAAAAACTTCAAAAAAGCTTAAAATAACAATAATACCTACTTCAAATTATGACAACTATTTAAAATTTCTACTTCTTGGTTAGGAATCAACGAAATTTAACTATAAATAAAATAATAATGTGCTTTGTTGGCGAACTTTTAATAATACATAAATGTGAATGAAAATGTACGCATGTCATGCCGAATAATCGGCGCTTCGGCTGAGTAAATGGCCGAACAATTACTATTCGGCTAACATCACTATTTGCGGTATCTCTAGTGCAAATATATTATGTTTCAATATTTTTAATGTCCCATTTAAAAATTAATTTCCTTAGATACCTATTACTTTTGTCTTGTAATATAATGTAAATTACCTACTTGAAGAGAAATGAACTTTTATTACTTGGTTTGGTTGAGTTAGTACCATATGAGGGCAGAACCCTCATAAGTTTAGTTTACCCTCTGACTGAAGAACAACACCTTAGATCTAGAGACCAACGAATTCTACAGAGTTTTGTTAAAAGGCATTTAAAGTAGCATCACAATAAAAAAGCCACAGAGCGAACCCATTGTTATGTTGTCGTCTAAAAGTGTAACTCAAAACAGTTATTATGAACTCCGACTTCGTGTAAATGGACTAACCCGTGATTGTTGTACTAAATCAAATCCTTTTGTACCACATAAAGGGTTGCGTAATAAGAACAGTCATACGGTTGTTATAAATTCATTTGTACAATTAAATGCTACAGAATTATGCATTATTTTTACCTGAATATCTCTGTATCGGAATACGCGTGTAATGTTTTAACATATAGATAAGTAATAATACTAATTACAGACCAACATTAAATTCAAATTTCAAGCTACAAATTTTTGCAAACACCGTTTTGACCGGAGGCTCTGGCACACACGAGAAAGTTAGTATTCTATAGTACAATACCACGTTATGTACACTTCCAGAAGCAATGGCTTAGAAGAGTACGGAACTGATTAAGGTTTATATGATATGGAAGGAGGATGGAACTAAAAGACTGTCAAGAATCAGGGGTAGGTTCATAATATGGCCCGTTCACAGGCGTGCGGGGCAATATTTATAAATGTTTGCTCGGGTCAAAACTTACATGATAAATTAGACCTACTTCCTATTATTGCATTGAGCTGAAACTGTAAGTTGGGTGACATATGGTGCCATCGAGCTGACCTGATTATGATACAATATATTTTTACTAAAAAACGTATTCCTTTAAGTCCAGTATTATTTGAAATGTTTTGAGCGTTTCTTCTGTTTGTCTTGTTAAGAGGTTCTTTCGATGTTTAGTTTTGGCTACTTAATAGTTTAGCAGTTTGAATTATTTTGAACATTCCCAAGGCATCTTCTAGTATGTAATGTTTTTTAGAATTCTAGAAAAGAAGCGATTTTATATTTATTGCTGGATTTAACAGCAGTAGCATTAGGTGAGAACTTCTCTCACCTATAAACTTATCACTGTAAATACTATATTACATACACTTTTATTACATAAACTTAACACGATAAAATAACTCAATACAAAAATAAAGCAGCCTTCGCTGACAATATTATTTTCTCGACAGAAAACAGTCCTAACATTCCATTCAAATATCCTTCAAGATTCAAACCAGCCAGTCAAACATTGTCTAGACCTCTCTGCTTTAACACATTGTTCTGCTTAATATCTTTTTCATCTCTTCTGTTCAGAAAGTTTACCTTTCATAGGCTGATAGCCGGGTGGAAATAGTTATTTGTGCAACAAGAGAGCAAAGTTCTTATTTGCATCGAGTGACAATTTTGAGTCCCAAACAAGCGAAAGGTTCTAATTTAGAATCTTGAGCGTAGTGAGGGACTCAAAAGTCACGAAATGTAAATAACTTTGGTCTCGTGTCGCACATACAACTTTTCACCTCAACAGTGAGAACAACACTATAAGAAAAAAAAGAAACATAATATGAATGAAACTAAACCAGTTTTATTAGTATATTATGCGTATATTATATAGCAAATTAAAAGTTAAAGGTACAGTTATTGCAGTTGGATATAGACAGGTAAGTTATCTTTTTGTTTGGGACATTTATATTTGCAATTTGCGTATTTTGTGACTGGAAAGAATGGGAAGCATCCGTATTTTCATTATCGTTGGTAAAAGTAGGGGACTCCGGTCGTGTCGAATTCGTAAAAGTTTCTTCCGATGTTCCCGGCCGTTCCCAGGGTGTCGACTCCGATCGTGTCGAACTTGTCAGGATATCTTTCGATGTCCCCGGATGTTCCTGAAGCTTCGACTCCGGTCGTGTTTGAGGCCGTGTGTGTGAAATAACTTTCGATGTTCCCAGGGTCTGAGCTCTTCACATGTATGGATTCTACTATTCGTTGGCAGATTTTTGATTTATTCTCTACAGAATCTTCGATATAGCCTTCGGCTACTGTGTTAGACCTCCAGCCGCCATGGCGTTTTAGGGTGGTGAGGTCGGCTCCCGAATCTGCTAAAAGTGTGGCCGATGTACGCCGAAAGCAATGCCCGGTGTAAAGATGTGGTTCAGCTAATTTCAAAAAAGTTGCGATTTCTCGGGGCGTCCCACCTAGTTTATTTATACCCATTGGTTGCCTGGTACATTTGGCGTTATGATATTGCAGAAAAAAACGGTCTGTCTTTGTATTTGCAGGACGTAAAGATTTATACCTTTCTATTAATTCTACATACTCGTCGCGAACAACAAAGGACCTGTCAATATTCGTTTTTGTATTTGGCAACTTTATTAACATCAATGTGTCTGAATGCTTTTCAATTGAATTAATTGTAAGATTTAAGAGTTCATTTGTGCGGCATTTGTAGGAAAAAGCCTCTTTTTTGTTCCTACTGTTTGGATTAATATTGATTAGGTATTTCAAAAGAACACCCAGTGGTTTAAATCATACTGTGGATTACTGGTATAGGTACAATTTAAATTATCAAGAATTTTTTTAAACTTGGTCATTTAAATACGATTTCGGTGTCATGCAATAAATATTTATTATGAAACGTACAGTAGGTAAGCAAAAAGCATGCAAAATTTTAATGGAAATAACTTTAATTTTACTGGTGCGATTAAACAAACTCATCGGCTAAATCGTAGCGATGATACTCGTAGTACCTTCGATGAAATAATGTTGACTAAGTTAATTTATTCCCAGAAGGCTCGTCTTCGTACTTAATGTAGCCTGCACTGGACTTCTCTATGCATATTCAAACACATTTTGTAGCTGCTTTCATAAATGTAGCTGATACCGACTGTCCCTATTATTGCTGTATCGCTTTACAGTAACGCATTGCCTACGCGTATCTTTAGCGCTGTTTACAAAACATACTTTAAAAGCGAAATTGTACCCATATCTACATATGTTGGTCATGGAAAGTTATTGTGGTGTATATTATGTCGAAAATTGTGTAAGCCGTTGCACACGGCATTCGAAGAGTTTACGTAATTCGACCTCATTAAATGATAGACAAATATGCCGCTCTATAACTATGCGGTTTAAATCACAGCAGATTTCCGAGTCATCAGTACAAGTTGCCAGCAATTCATTAAATGGGCCTATGTGTCGGAATGTGCTTGATGTATGGGCAAAGTACTCTGTTCTGGGCAGGTTGTAAATGGAAACGGCGGCGGAAAGCGGTTCATACGTTTTAGAGTATTCCATTTCAACACTACGTCACAGTTAAAAAATACTGTGACTGTTTGTGAGTAGGCTTATCATAAATTCATCTATGAAATGTTATTTACAAATTTCTGTCTTAACTTTAAATATGTTTCTACATATGAAATATAATAATAAGCAAATATCATCAATGAAATAACTTAAATAAATTATACAGCATGTAACTAATTTTTAATGCAGTTGTTCAAAAATTGATGAATGAGAGAGAGTGTAGAAGAGTAAGGAGTGTACCGAAAAAAAAATGTAAACTTCGAATGAAAAAAACTAATGATATTGAGAACAAAACTAAGGTTTTTAGAATAACTACGATAAAAGCGACTTTTAATTTAGATAATTGTCGGATCTTTTTTTATTTGTTCTGTGGGAGTGATAGGTAGCTTCTTCCTTGCGCATTCAGTGGCCGCTTTTTACGGACCGGTTTTTCATATTTGCTTGCATCACCTGGAATTGTTAACGTTTTTTGGCTGTTTCATTCTTTTCTTTTAAAACACTTTTAATTTGAGCCCAATATTAGTTGAGAGAACGGCACTGCAGGACGTTTGGAGCTCTTACTCTGTTCTATGTAAACCGCCAAACGCGATTTTTAGGGTTCCGTAGCCAAATGGCAAAAAACGGAACCCTTATAGATTCGTCATGTCCGTCTGTCTGTCCGATTCTGTCACAGCCACTTTTTTCCGAAACTATAAGAGCTGTACTGTTCAAACTTAGTAAGTGGATGTATTCTATGAACCGCATTAAGATTTTCACACAAAAATAGAAAAAAAAACAATAAATTTTGGGGGTTCCCCATACTTAGAACTGAAACTCAAAAAATCTTTTTTCATCAAACCCATACGTGTGGGGTATCTATGGATAGGTCTTCAAAAATGATATTGAGGTTTCTAATATCATTTTTTTCTAAAATGAATAGTTTGCGCGAGAGACACTTCCAAAGTGGTAAAATGTGTCCCCCCCCCCGTAACTTCTAAAATAACAGAATGAAAAAACTAAAAAAAATATATGATATACATTGTCATGCAAACTTCCACCGAAAATTGGTTTGAACGAGATCTAGTAAGTAGTTTTTTTTAATACGTCATAAAATTAAAAAAAAAATTTTTTCATCAAACCCATACGTGTGGGGTATCTATGGATAGGTCTTCAAAAATGATATTTAGGTTCCTAATATCATTTTTATCTAAACTGAATAGTTTGCGCAAAAGACACTTCCAAAGTGAAAAAATGTGTGTCCCCCCCCCCCCCTGTAACTTCTAAAATAACAGAATGAAAAATCTAAAAAAAATATATGATATACATTACCATGCAAACTTCCACCGAAAATTGGTTTGAACGAGATCTAGTGAGTAGTTTTTTTTTAATACGTCATAAAATTAAAAAAATATATTTTTCATCAAACCCATACGTGTGGGGTATCTATGGATAGGTCTTCAAAAATGATATTTAGGTTCCTAATATCATTTTTTTCTAAACTGAATAGTTTGCGCGAGAGACACTTCCAAAGTGGTAAAATGTGTGTCCAAAGTGGTAAAATGTTGAACAAGATCTAGCAAGTAGATTTTTTTTAATACGTCTTAAATGGTACGGAACCCTTCATGGCCCCTCTTCACGATGGCCCAGCGCTGGCCCAGCGAGATGGCCATGCGATGGCTGACACGCCACTACACGATGGCGACATTCAGTTGCGATCTATTCGTCTTCCAAGATGGACGTGGGAGCATTAGCCGCTGCAGCAATTTATTTATACGCCACGTACCAACCTTTTCTTAATCTGCACAATAATAAAGTAATTAAAAAGAAATGACGTAGAAGATTATGGTGGATGTTATCTATCCATCGCAATAAATAAATAAATAAATAAACTACTTATTATGGGACAGTATTACACAAATTGACTAAGTCCCACGGAAAGCGCAATAAGGCTTGTGTTGTGGGTACTTAGACAACGATATACATATTATATACATTTTTTTTTTAATACTACGTCGGTGGCAAACAAGCATACGGCCTGCCTGATGGTAAGCAGTCTCCGTAGCCTATGTACACCTGCAACTCCAGAGGAGTTACATGCCCGTTGCTGACCCTAACCCCCCCCCCCCCCCCCTCGTTGAGCTCTAAACACATAGAACTAAAAAAAAATACTTAAATACATAGAAGACATCCATGACTTCGGAACGAATATCCATGCTCATCACACGAATAAATGTCCTTACCAGGATTTGAACCCGGGACCATCGGCTTCATAGGCAGGGTCACTACCCTCTAGGCCACACAGGTTGTCACCTAAGTCAATTTAAATTTGTGCAATAACTCTTCAAAGCTTTGAAACCTTACTAAAAATCATTACTTGTCTCTTCCTTAATGTGCCGCTGTGTAGGTATATATTGTGCATATATATAATTTATGTATGTATATTTAGATATGTAGGTATCTAATATTAATTTCTTTTATTATTGGTATATTTATTTATTTAAATTGTGAATGTACTGTATATACAGATGTCTGCGTAATGTATAAGTAATTTTCCTAATCCTCTAATTAATTCGTGCACTATTTGTTATAAAAACTTGTTTTTTTAATATCCTGCTACCTTATTTCTATAGTTTTGGTCTTTATGTTTGGGGTCCCATATTACGCTTTCTCTCCGATATAACTCTAAAAACTTTATTCTTTCGTGATGCGGCCACATACTCGTCATTTTTAATCAAAATAATACACAGCACGAACGTCCTCACTCGACCGCGTTCGAGCACGCACTGAGGGATGGGCCACGTGTAGATGCGGACAGCCATCGCTGGTCCACTGCCTTTGATGTGCGGACGAAAAACCGACACCGCGGCCATCCCACCGCCATCCCGCGCGCCATAAGCCATCCGACACCACTACCCTCTCTACACGCTGGCCCAGCTTAGTGGGCCACTATGATGGTCCATCGTGTAGAGGAGCCATCATGCGCGAGTCCGACTCGCACTTGGCCGCTTTTTTGTACAAAGGAAATTGTATGATTTTCGACTTGGCCTAGAATTAAGTAAAACATATTATCTGTACTAACTTTAACTATTCTCCGTACCTGACCTACGAAGAACTGAACTGACTTTCATGGTAGTTCGTTGCACTTTAGTTGCATATCTACCCCAGTTTTTACGATAATTATGACAGGTATGCTTCGTTTTCGCAAATTCTATTAGCAATCTTTGTGATGGGCCCAGGGTCACTTGTTCCTAGAGATCTGCCGCTTCAAAGCCTCTGTTCAAAAGACAACATACTAAATTAGTTACTGATTATGAAATGCAAGAAACTTCGAGGTAATTTTAAGTGTTTCAAAATCATGCATGAAGGATGTTGCAAATATTCTTGCTATTTGGTAAAGACCAATTTTCAGTGATCTCTTCTATTTGCCGGTTTCAAAGCCTCTGTTCAAGAGACAACATACTAAATTAGTTATTCATTATGAAATGCACGAAACTTCGAGGTAATTTTAAGTGTTTCGAAATCAGGCATGAAGGATGTTGCAAATTTTCTTGCTATTTGGAAAAGACCAATTTTCAGTGATCTCTTCTATTTGCCGGTTTAAAGTCGAACAGCGTAATTCCAGAATTATTTATATTCGAATTTGTAATATAATAATACGACTTTTTATTGGGGTAAGAAAGCCGTACTCATCTTGGTCAAAAACAAAATTACAGCGTCTTGAAATTTACAGGTTTTTTTCTATCTCCACTTGCGTCGTACCGACATTGCGTCTAAATGTTAAATTAGCGGCTTTCACCCTCTAGTAGTTTTATTAAATCTTTTTTATTCTTACTATCATTGCAATTTTTCAGTATGGCAAAAGTGGGTAATAAAGGAGTCCTTGGCATGACTGAAAAATTTAATCTAAATTGTAAATAAAAAATTGAATTGAAAATTGAATCCAGCGAGCCGTTAACTACTGAAGTAGGGCCCGACTTCAGACGCAAGTGGAGATAGTCGTGTAGCAGGTGGATGATATGGAAATGCGTTCTCGTTGTAAGATGTTGGTGGTTCAGGAAGTGTAACCCACCGCCGTTGTAACTCATTAACTCTGTTCGACTGGCTCTATGCGATCATTTTGCTATAATCTATCAATTTCATGTTTTATCTTATATCGTAGTGCGTAAGGAACACGACAAACAGAAGAAACTTTAGTGCTGCTTCTTTATTTATAAAATAGCTTCAATAACTGAAATATTTTTTACCAAAATATTAGGATTACAATGTGCTACATTCTACAGGCCACATATTTAATTAACCAATCACTATCCATCCATCCGAAGATTGCGAAGAAGCTTTGACTTTCCAATCAAGTGTGATTTAAAGGTTAGTAGCTTTTTACACTTGTGATAAATAAATTTATATATATATATTATGTTTGCTAGAGATCAATTTATGTAAATATTATGTGAACCAATTTTTTTTACAGTAAAGTGATTACTACTACTACTAATATCGTCCGTCAGATAAGATGACTGTTGAGTCATGTGAAACATATAGGTACCTATATTTTTTTCTATTTATGTTTATACTCTGGTATATTACTTATAATGCCCGATGGGTTTCTGGTCGAAATTACGGAATGTGACTTTTTCATTTTTCAATACTGTTACATATTAATATTATACTTATGAAGCCATTTTTATTTCCAATCAGAATCTTTTCTTTTAGCCTGCATTTTATTTTATTTTCCATTTTTTTGTATTTCTAGTGATCGGTACGTCTTCTTGGGTATAGGCCTCCTCCAGCTCATGTCAGACCTCTCTGTCAATTGAACTCTCTTCATTCCTGTCCTGCTATCGCTTTTATATCATCTGTCTACCCTTTCCTGGGACGCGCTCTTTTCTTCTTTCCTGTTGGTCCTCCCCACCTAGTTGTCTCTAATGTCCATCTTTTGTCCGTGTATCGTGCTATGTGTCCTGCCCAGCGCCATTGCTGTTTTAGAGCATATATATTCGCTTTTTACTTTGTATATTTTTTATTTATTTTAAGTATGCTTCTTTCCATTGCTTTCTGACATGCTGCGAACTTGGTTACGAAAGAAGACCACCACCGTTTCAATACTAACTCTATATATCTATCTGGCAATAAAATTTCTCCTAGAGGTTTCTCAATGAATATTAAGTTATTGGGGTTGGACTTTGGTTGATCGTGCCTTGTGGTAGATAATATAGACGCCTTCGAACATGCATATAGTAGCTATACACGAAACGATTATATACTTGCGCGCAAATTTAGACCGGCCCAAATACAAGTTATTTCTAGATTGATTCATATCTTTCGCTTGCGGAAATTCACTCATTTTGCTCAGTGGATCTGAAGACTATATTGTTCAAAAGTGAGATAATACACACAGCTATAAGTGCGACCAAGGTGGCGAACCACGTGTGATACGACCCCGCCATGTTTTTCCAACACCTTCTGAATTCTTACGAACCGCTCCGAAAACTCACTCGATTGGTTCGGCCGGCTCAGTACGTAACACTGAGATCGACGAGTTTTTGAGCGAGTTATTAAATCTTCATTGTTCATTTAAATCACTCACTCGTGAACGAAACATGTCTACTTTGACACATTTGTCATGCTCGAGGACCAGAAGCAGCCCGCGGTAAGTATGTATTATAATTATTCTGCATACTCTACTATTGAACAAGCCATTTAATATACTAACCTATTTATTTAAAAACTCTATTTGCGATTCTACTGGCGGTCAGATTAATAATGATTTATGCCTCTACGATAAACAGAGTTACTCCATGTTTAATTTATAATATAATTATTATTGTGAGTACCTGCATTGTTATTCGCACAGCAAAACTGCTTACTTGATAGCAGATATTGGTCACTCAATATCCAAAATTCGCCGAGCGTCTGTGACTTGATTCCCAGATTTCCCCGTGATTTGTAGTTGGACACGCCACGTGATTGCTTGATTCACTAACGCCTGTTAATAATTAAAAGCAATTACTGCAGAATTGCAGATTTATTTAATAAATAAGAACTAATAAGCCCTCGGTTACTATATAGTCTTCGCTTTGGGTCATTTCTCAACAATCTAATTCCCTATATAGCTATTCACAAATTCCCAGGAGATTCTGCTAACCAGTTTTGATTGGAGATGGAACTTGGTTACACAGTCACCAAAAATGAGATGCTAATAAAGCGGAATATCCTGGAAAATTGCGAATAGGTATGGCCAGGAGAAGTCGATTTTTAGGAATGACCTTGTTAGAGCTCCTTACAAAATATGGTTAAAATCGGAACCCTAACCTTTTTTATCTAAGGTCTGACTGGACGCTGGAGTTGGGCGTGCAGCGGAGTGGGGCGTGCAGCGTGCATGTTAAACAGATGCAAAAGTATAGGAGCGGCCTTAGTATTGCACGCTGCTCAAATCACTTGTGAGCCCGACGCCATGCTGCACGCCCCTCCTAACGCTCCGCTTCGAGCGTCCACTCCAGGCTTTACACTTAGGGAACCCTACTGCTGCGCATGTTAAGCACGCACACACTATACATGTTACCCACGTGGATCCATTGGTCTTGCGGCGTGTGTCAACATTCCAATATCAACCAATGCACGCACACACGCTAAACACGTTTCCCACGTGGGTTAGCTGCCTGTATTTACATTCCTCACTGCGGCAGATGCACCCCACGCTACGCACGAAAAGGGCCACGTGCATGTCGGCGAAGTTCCACTATTCGTATGGTCCGCATGGTCATCGGGTGGTAACACATTCTCATCTTCATCCATTAGGATAGAAAAGAAGATAAGAAACAGACGTTTCACTTAATAACTCACTTGTTTATTTATTCACATTAGAGCTCTTACACAGTCTAGGCTTAGCATAAGAATGAATCAACCAAAGGCATGCAGCCACTTAAATAAACTTTCCCGCCCTACCCTTCCAGGTAGGACTACCTGAGATCACGCCACACCACCTGAGCTATAGTTGTTTATCAATACAATTCCCAATTATTAATATTTCCTAGATCGTCTAAAGATAAGTTATAATTTAACAATAATATTTATTTATTTATTTAGTTATCAGTAAGTAAGCAGAACGACTTACGCAAAAAAAAAATTAAGATGCTAACTTTGCATTATGGCACTGTAGCATCTCAGCCGTTATCAACTCCACGCTCATTTCAGCATTAATCTTAGAAATTATTCCAAATTATTCTTAAATATTTATTCCAAGTAATGTTACTTGGAATAAATATCTCTTTCATTTATAACTATCCGAAATTATCTGCAATATTCGAATATTGTGATAATATAAATGTTATTATTCCAATTATCCGAATAAGAAAATCTGACGGATTATTGCAAATCCTAATCGTGTTTCAAGGATCAAATTGGATACTAATATTACATGTTGTTTCGGATGAGATGTTTGCCTGTACAAGTTTGTAAATAAAAAAGTAACAAACACTGTATTTTATAGTTGATTATGTTTCAATTAGTTCCTTTATTCCTTCCTCCTTAATATGATTAATACACTAACTTATCGATAATAACTCGATATGCTGTGTCGACATAAGCACATCACTCAGAAAGCAATTAAATTCTCGGCTAAAATGTGTTAGTGTGCATGTTGTTACTCGTCCGTACACAAAAAACAGATCGAGGTGTGCAAAATTTCTCTATGTCATTTTCTATGTATTTGTGTCGTCATTACAGATTGGATTTTGTATGATTGAAGTTTCTGGCCGGTCCATATTGGGATACCCTCCTCCAATTAAGGGGGGATTTAAATCTTCTCGGGTCAGAGGTGTAGGGTTAGAGCCGGTGTAGCTTTATTTGACGTTCAAAAGCGCATTGTAATATGTTTACTTTAATAATAAACTATCTTTATCTTTATGTACGTGTGTGAGAAGTGCGACTGTGCATCACGTTTCCCCCCGCAAAAAATGGCAGAAAGATTTGTACAGTAAGATATCGCTTACGCTACTCCCTTCCGACGTGTTGGAAGCCGGTGTTGCTCGAATATTCTCACACTAGAAGCTCGTCGTAAGATGTGCGACTTTTACACTCTATAATAAATCAATTCGATTTTATAGGTCGTAACACTAAACTTTTCGCTCTTAGAGTGTAAAACAATACTTCATCCAATTACAAGAACCGCCAATAGTGATTTAATAGCCGGCGATCATTGTGATAGAGGCATTGATATTTTTGACCCCCACATTGCTAGGCTTAGGAAGTGCTTGCTTGACATACCTTTCTTATCCTCCCTCATTGACCGATGACATCTGCTCCGACTCTCTAAGTTTGTCTCATTTGCGAGGTTAATCTTTATTTTATTGTAAAGTTTATTACTCTCTTATATTGAAATGTTTAGATAGTTATTTGTTCTCTGATATTTTCACTGTAGCTATAATATGGTGTGTACATTTGTTTTGGATCTATTGCTAGTTTTTAAGCCAAAATATGCAATCGTATGTTTCTCAGGATATTGTACGGTATATGTTTAGTATGCCTAATAAAGTAAAATAAAATAAATTTAATTGTAGGGTTAATCGTCATGATAACGTGAGACCACGTGCATCTCTAACCACTTAGTAATATTTTTTGAGAAAAAATACCGACTTCAATGAGGGAGACCGGTGAAAGAAAGATTATTATATTATATTAAAAAATGTCTTGAAAATCTAATTTACTTAACAAACACAGCAAAGAGGACAAATCGCCAATCGTGAACTATGCGTTGTTGAAGATTTCTGTTCTGATCATCATAAGCAGTCCCACTTCATCAAATGTCACTTTTTTGAATTTAAATGCTTGACTTGTTAAATAAAATACATAAATCATTATATGTATGCCTTTAACATTTGAGGAGTTTCTTCGATTCCTCATAGATTCTACCATCAGATCTCGAGCTTGACAAAAATGTATCTTGAAAACCTAATTTGCCTAACAAACATAAAGAGGATGACAAGTCGCCAAGCGAGAACTATGCGTCGTTGAAGAGTTCCATTCTGATCAGCATCAGCAGTTCCACTTCATCAAATGTCACTTTTTAAATGTAAATGATTGATTTGGTTATAAAAATACAAAAATCACTATATGTATGCCTTTCACATTTGAAGAGTTGCCTCAATTCCTTATGGATCCCATCATCAGAATTGAGTTTTGACAAAAACGGGACCAATCTGGATATATATAAATTCAAACAAAAAAATAATTTTCAAAATCTGTTCAGAAATTACGGAGTTACGAAGCAACAAACATAAAAAAAACATACAACCGAATGGATCACCTCCTCCTTTTGAAATCTTGGAGTCGGTTAAAAATTTAGAGCATGGTTGGGAAGTGTTAATGCATCCGCCATATAGCCCTGATGCACGCTCAGATTTCCACCTGTTTCGGTCTCTTTAGAATTATTTAGGTAGCGTGTTAAGTTAACAACACGAGCAGACTGTCAAAACTACTTGTCGCAGTTATTTTGAGCAATAGTTACAAAATTACTTCAGTAAAGAGATAGTAATGTTACTAGCTACAAAATGGCAACAATGTAAATAAACTGTGTTAAAAATTTCATAAATTTTACGTAATACAGCTAAGAATAGGTACCGCACTGATAGAAATAAGTAGGTACGTCATCTGAGAATATTCCGGCTTTCTTTAATTAGAAAATCCTTCCCTCTCAAAGTATGAGTAAGAGATGAAACTGCAATATTTGCCAGGACAATGTAAAAGTTATAAACCGCTTAAATTCCCATCTCGCGCAAGAATTCCCGATTCTCATATACCATGCCGCCTGGGAGCTTTACACATTTATCTTCCTAGAAACTAATCTACATTCTAAAGAGAACCATTTCAGCATTCTACACACATTATATTTCGAACTCGTGTAAAATATATCCGGTTATTTGAATTTTCTCCTAGTAAGTAGAAATTTCTTTGAACAATTGAATTTACCGATTTGTATGTTGACTGCCTAAAACTTTGCAGATTGTTTATTTTGGCCGCGCTTTTTACTGATTATACATCAAATCACAAGGTGTTTATTATCTGTTTACCCATCTTATTATGCTAATTGCGATGGAAAAAGGTGCCACACTTACCAATATATTTCGTTATGGTCTATGTAAGCACATATGTTTTTTCATCTCCTCTCACCTGGGATCGTCCTTACCAATTAGACCTTTGAAAGTGTATCGTAAAGGCCATTTGGTGTACGCACTGACATGGCCGTCTTTCAACGGTATTATTGTTTTTTGTTTATTCCTAAATTTCGCCATTATTATACTTATTGGTGTGAAGTTTTTGCTATTCAGGAAATAGGCAATGTGCAACTCCCTTTCCATGTACACATTTAAAATTCAAAAGTTTAAAAATAATGTATTTTTCTCAATACTCATTTTGCAACTCCAATGGGACGAACCGGCCTGCGTAATAACTAATAACCTGTGATAATCTTCATGACACGGCTAGCAGCCCTAAAGGGCGAAACAGTCTCCACACTAGAACGAAATAGGAATCCACTGCACAGCTGCAGGGGCTTCCTTCCCAAAACATTGCTTATAGGTAATAAACCTTGGCACCATATCACTGCGTTGGAGGGCGGCACGAAGACCATAAGTGGCCATAACGTAACGATGTTCGATCTCCACGGCCTCTCATGATCCACAGGAGCGTCGACCAGCACAATGCGCTACCGCAGTTTGATCAACATTTTGCACCTCGTCACCGCCGTAGCGCCATCGGATTCAAAACCAAGCGGTCTGGCGCCTGACGATGGCAAGAGGCCAAACGCCAACGAGGTTGCAGACGCCACCACGTGCGTGGCTATCCTCGTGTCGTCCCACCTTTCCGGGTATACAGCCTGGGCTTACCCTCACTATCTCCGACGCAAACTTTTTTTACACATGTATGTGCTTCAAATCTTGTAACATAAATTTGAACCACTTCCTGGTGTCTGTTTGAGCTGAAATTTGGTATACTTCCGTATTTCCGATGACAATGCAATTGTATGCTAACATGGAGCTGATCTGATGATGCAGTTGGAAGGTAGCCAAAGGAACTCTTCGATGGAAAAACGTAAACACATTGAGTTTAGGCTCATTTGAAAGGTCTCAAGAAGTACTTGATAGACGTATAAAAATGATAAAGTGCAGTCGGCAATAAAAGTGTGTGTCAAAAATATTTTTGACGGGTACTTGTTTACTTTAAGTACACTTGTACTACCTATGTACCTACCTGTAAGTTTTCTTACCTGCTTTGGATTAGTTCTAATAATCCACTTTAGATAAGAACAGATGAAATACGGCCTTGGAAGTAATCCTAATGTGTACACAAACTAAAAGGATGTTCGTCACTAATCCTATCGTAAAATTTAACATACGGCGTAGCATGTTTGGGAGTTTTGCGTAAATTATAGTCCTTAGTTATATTAAATCCTGATTTATTTTTTACACAAACAGTTTTCATAGCTCCTCGGTAAATTGCATAAAATCGTACAATTGTAACTTTTAATCTGTGTGTCAGTTAACAACTTTTAATGCAGTCTTAAACGTGAAAAAATATTTGATATCGAGTACACCTATATTAAAATAAGTGCTTGTGAAATAAATGGGTAGATTCTAGTCTGGCGCGGCGAGTTTATTGTTATGTTAATAGGGTTGGTTCTATTTTGTGATTACGATCTGGTCATGCAAATTATTTTTTTATTAAATAAGGTTAAAGGTATTGGCTAATGGTAAGTTTAGCCTATACAGTTAAAAAACATAAGCACACCATGGATAACAATAATTGTAGAATTTTTATAGTTTTGTATCAGTTATGGTCGATACAAAACTATTTTCATTTAAGGATTTTTGCAACAATATACTCGTAAGCACTACATCAAAATCACAAAACAATGACAAAGAAAGCAGGAAGTTTTTAATATCATAATTAAATAAAGGGTATACAGTCAGCATCAATAGTAGCGCTTAAGTCTAAGAGCTTAAAGACATCTCTGTATCTGTAATAAACTAATGTAGTTCTGCTTCATATCTATGTATCTATTGTCAAGAGATCCATCTATGTTGCCTTGAAAAACAAAAACGTCTTACTTATCTTGATATTATATCGCTATCGCCTTACACAAATTTACAAGTAAATCTAGAAAATCAGGGAAATTTTAAACATTAGCTATCAAGGAGATCAAAATATACCTTCTAAATCTTACCTTTCACTTAGCTCAACTAAGAGGGAAAATCCGCGTACAAAATTCTCCGTGCAAACACCGCTAACCCCAGACTTCATTAAAAGTTGGTTCGCCGAAGTCGTTCAACTCAAACGTTACGTTAATCTGACTGTAGAAATTTTATGATTGTTCTTTATGAACTTGCGGTTTCATAATTGTTTTAGGCTTTAACGTCTGCTTAATATCGCTTAAATTAGCCAGCTCGTTGATCAATCACTTGTTAAAAAGATTTTGACAAAATAATGTCAAATTATCTAACACGATTTTCACTCACAATTTTAAAACTCTAACGGTCGCGTGCATTAACCTCCCACCTGCTTGCCACTATGACCACGAACGTAACTTCACGTTCGAAACGTCAGGCCAAAAATAGGATACCTCTCGTAAAGTCGGGATGATCATATTTTTTCTTTTGTTCCACCTTACAGTGTAGAATGGCGTTAGATAACGGATATGTCTTTGTAAAATAATAGGGGTATTTATAGCACGGTACGGAAAAGAAATTTGCTTTCATAACTCACGCGTGCCCTATTTTTCTTCAGTCAGAATACTCCGAGAACAACTCGTTAAAAAAATTGCATATTAACATTATTACAGTATCATATTTAACTATTTGTATCCAGTGTCAATAGCATAATCATTTTAGTATAATTTAAAAACTATCACATATAACTAACAAGTGGCATGTATACCACATTCGTCAATAGCTTATATTTTATAAAAAATAATTAAATTTTAAAAGCGTCCTAGGCGTAAAAGAAATATCATAATTTTCAAGTCGGTGTTTTGGTTAATTATCACCATAATAAAACGGAGATAATAACGACTTTATCAATAGGCTCCAATTTAAATAATTCTTATTCATAATTCTAACGCACGGAGGTAAGCGCCAACTTTAATAGGGTGTGTGCAATATTTTGAAACACTTGTAATACGTTCTATATTAACCAAACCTTGCCCTAAAATTCAACTTTAACCCTAAAAACGGCTTTAAATATGTTAAATTAACAAAATATATTTTACACAAGCTTTCGCGCCCAAAACGCTCTTTGATAATTGTGTGACATCACAGTTTACGGTTTGACACATAACTATGTACAGTCATGTTGGGAGGAGTAGCTCTTAAAATTGTAAAACAATTTAAGTACCTAGGCCACATAGTCACGGAAGATTTAGAGGATGACCTTGATATTGAAAGAGAGAGAAGGGCCCTAGCAGTCAGAGGCAACATGCTCATCCGTAGATTTGCACGATGTACGAGGGAAGTCAAGCCGGATAGGAGAAAACAGAGAACACGACCTAACTGTTGGCGACTTAGTTATCGTGGATCAGAACTTACCCAGAGGAACCTAGCCACGCGGCCGCGTTGTTGCAACATTCCCAGGCAGAAATGGAGTGGTCAGGGTGGTGGACGTAGCAATATTTAAGGGGAATTCATCGTCGACCCAAGAAATTGGTCAGGCTAGTAGTATTGGTCAGGATAATGTCCAAGTTCTCACCTAGCCTGGCTAGTTTTGTGTGCTAGCGCACACAAGGGGGTGGGATGTCGAGGTTGTATATGGGTTTTTTATATCCTTTATTATTGTCTCTGTTTAAGTTCTTTTTCTATAGTATTTTTAAATACTTAGTGTATATTATTTTATATTCCATTGCATTTCATTGCTTCCGAGCATTGGCGTCTAGTCTTATGGCTGCTGCTCGACGCAACGTTGGCGCAACTGCACAGCGACGCCACTTTCTATAGCGCTGATAAGTCGCCGACGCTTAAAAGATGCTAGCGTGGGGTGGCCCTGAAATGTCGCGCGAATACCTTAATACGTGAGTTAAACCGTAAAATAAGTTTATCTAAATAACTGTTCCTTTATTATTGCAAATCAGACTACATCTAAACCAATGTGCTTGAGTAGTTAAGAAGTTACCTACACCGAAAATGAATCTCCATTTAAAATGTGTCGTTTAATGACGCTTTGCGCCAGCGTCTATTAGGTGGTTGGTCTGTGGTGTGAGTCGTGTGACTTACATGGATTATCTCATCACTTGCTTGACAATATATAGCTTCGATAAAATGTGAAGTTGGTACAACGTACTTTAAACATACTTAGGTACAGGTACTTTAAACCTTTTTTATTTATACAGTATGTTTAGTTAGTCAGCTGCAATACTTTACGGGATTAATATAAAGGACATACTAAGCAACTTTTACTATCGGACCAACCCCGAAATCGCGAATTTTTTTTTACTCTCCCATAGAAAACGTCAAGGTCAGACGGTCAAAATTTATGAAAAAGCCAAAAAACATTCCCGATTTCGGGGTTGATCCCATAGTTATAGTTGCTCAGCATGACTTATACATATATTCACCTAGTAAATTATTGCAGATGACTAAATAAATACTCTGTATATTGTACACAAGGTAGTCCTGTATTACTCGGTTTAAATTATTTCAACACCGGTTATTTAAGTATATGAAAAAGAAATCAGTGTAACACGAAACTTAAGGAGGTACCTGTGGAAATGTAACGTTTCTTGCATGGTACGAGTAGTACCTAAGACTGGTAGTCGAAAGTTAGAAACTATTTATGATGAATGTTATAGTCGCGTGCACGGAACGGCGGCTCTGGCCGTTTACAACTGGCCTGGTAGGGCTGTCTAGCCTCTTCGGAGAGAACTGAAAGTGTAAGATTTTTCCGACACGGCCCGCTTTTGTTTAAATTATTTCTTCAGAATAAATAGCCTAATTTCACCGACTTACGTACATCCTATTGTGGCGCAGTTGGCAAACAGCCGCTTAGAAATAGGTGGTAATAGTGACGTTCCGGGTTCGATCTCCGGACGTGTATGCAGATATTACATTGTTGTATTTTTTGCACTTGAATTCCATATTTTTGATTGACTAAACGAGCGTGAAGCTCGAACTGAGCTTGAGCTAAAGATATTCGAATTTAGGCCATACGGATTATGCGTATAGAAGTATTAATTAAACATAAGAATCTTATGGCATTTAATATATAGGGTGGAAATTTCTTAGACAAGCGAATGCGCATAAAAAATTAGGATATTCGAATTTAGGTTAAGCGGGTTATGAGTATAGAAGCGTTTCTCCTTATCTTATGACATTTAACCTGTAGAAAGAAAATCTCTTAGGAAAGACAAGTTTATGCGCATAAAAATTAGGATAACCAATTTATTCGGACCAATAGTTATGGCAAACGTTGTTATGCGAAGTGAAGATAGGCAAGAAAAATTTATACTTTCCAATATGCCCCCGTACAGTTCACATGTAAAATACCATAAAGAGAAATGAAGCGCCGTTGGCCCGCTACGCCCCCGCTAGCTTCTTCAAACCTCACACCTAAACTCCAAGGTAATAGAAGGAAAATAACCATTATTATTCCTATTCTTAACTCTGACGGAGCCCTGCGTATAAGTCACAAAGCAACTCATACAGTGTGTTCAATGTAATTTTCTATGGTGTATGTCTAGCAGTTTTGCATTAAATACACTGACAAATTGAAACGACCGACCTACGACCTACTTACGACTCAAGTCGTTTAACGCTAAAGCTGCTACTGTTTACATAACCGACCTGGTTTTCTCGGTATATAGTGAAAAAGATTCGTAGAGGCGTAACATTATTACTACGTAGCCCATGTTTTCATGGCTAGACGTAACTACAATGTGTTGTGATTAGCGCTAAATGGCTCAAGCATATATTTAAGTGGATAGGTCTTCTTCGGATCTGGAGGATTTGTCTTTTGACACAATGCAAACATTGTTTCTTGACCCCCTCTTTCCAGTTTGTATATCATGAATTATTCATCATACGAATATTTGAGGTCGTGTTTTGGAGTAGCGCCGTATATATCTGAAATATAACGAAATGTATTCTCGGGTCAAAGTAGAATTGTAATTTCGCTTGGGGACCGCTTTTATGGACCTGTTTATGTAATACCAAGATAAAGCTATAATAAATAAAAGGACCAAGTCAGAACATTAGAGGGTATACTAATAATACGAAATTTACCTATTTTATATTAGGCCCGTATAGCAATCATAAAGGAACAATAATTACTCACAAAATCAATTTCATTATACCTCGTACGTTGATAAGATATCGAACTGCTTCATATTATTATTGTTAGTTTTGATCAATGTCCATAATTTATAAAAATTGGTCTGATTGCATACAAGTTTAAGTCATATCTTTGATACACATAACAACTTGTGTCATAATCATCATTGCGCATAAAACTGAAAGGTCATATTATATTGATGACATCATTGATGTAAGTATAATTAACTGGATTCACAGTCAGTCGAAAAAAATGGCCCCTCAAAAGTAATGCAATGCACACACAACACAAACATTTTTACGTCATGTCCACCAGAAGAAGAACATAACAACAATACATTGTTGTAATAAAGTCGATAACCAACCTGTATCTAACAGTACGTTTACATAACATTGCGAAAAAAGAAAGCTCCAAATGTGCATGTAGATCAAAAAGACAATTACATAACAGATTAAATTTATTTCAAGGAAACTATAGGTAAAAAACTTAAGTAAGTCACCTGTTGTATGTAGTTGTGACGTGTTCGAATAGACAATACATGTTTAAAAGACACACACAAACAAAACAAATGTCTATTCGCATACGTCACAACTACATACAACACGTGACTTACTTAAGTTTTTTACCTATACTTGTTTTTTAAGTCGTTCTATTTTATATTTTTGTACGTAGTAAAATGTTCTTCTAAAGTAGTATATTCCTGTTGGGCAATCGCAGACTGAAAGTTGTCATTCAAAACACAGACCATTCCTAGAACTGTCTTAATCTAGTTATTAAAGAACAAATTAAATAATTTTCAGAAAATATTTTAATTTGATTTTATTTCAAGTAGAAACACTACTATTTAAATTATAAACTGAAATAAATGTCATATACTAAGAAAAAGTGACCAAGGCCTCCAGTGCCCCAGGCTGGAATCGAACCAGCGTCCTCTGCTATCGCGGTAGGTGCCTGAGCCACTCGGCCACCGGGGTCACGGCAGCATTGGTCGAATTTTTCCAAGTAGTATATGCATCTCTTACTGAAGGCTTACGGCGCCCCCTAGCCATCTATAAGGTAGAACAGTGTAACCGCCAGAGGGACGCCCTTCCTGACTGGCTCTCCAAATGGAGGCTATCAGTCAATGTGGGCAAAACGCAAGCGCTCATCACAGGGCAAGCCACCGCCCTGCCCAATCCCCCTTCTCTTTTAGGTCAGCCGCTCACATGGTCGCCCGCAGTGAAATACCTGGGGGTGACCATAGACAGGAGGCTCAACATGGACCGGCACGCCGCAGACACAGTTCGAAGAGCGAAAGTCGCTCGCATGTGTCTGCGCCCGGTCTTCTGCAGTAAGCTTCCTGTACGGACCAAGCTTGGTCTGTACAAAGCTTACGTACGATCAAGACTTACCTATGCTTCACCTGCCTGGTACTCTTTCTGTTCCAGGTCAAACAAGGAGAAGATGAGGCGCCAGGAGACCCTCACACTGAGGACCATCCTCAAGTGCCCGCGGTACGTCAGCAACGCAGCCCTCACCGAGACACTGAAGTGACGCGGCCTGGAGGAGTTCGTCGAGCGTCTCGCGCGGGTCATGTTTGACCGCGCGGACAACGCCGGCCTGGACCATCTTCGGGACATCGCGCCGCATCATACCACCAGACCTCCGGAGAGGTGGGCTCGGGACTTGCCCCGAGCCCTTCTACACCAGCAGTAGCTGACCAGCACTGCACACCACACCACACTCGGATCCAACACGCCACACACGCCAGCTAAGCTGCCGGTCGCCTTCTCCGCGGCTCCATAACCTGGCCCCGCTCAAACGGTATCACCAGGTTAGGGGCCGTGGGGTTGGATAACGATCGGTAGCGAAGAGCTGGCCTACACCAGCTACCCACACCGTCCCCAAAATGACGGCCATTCGACCACCCCACCAGTCGGTAGGGAAGCGACCCGCGACAGCCGCCGCAGCCGTGAGGCGGTAGCCGCCAGAGGACACCTTGGAGTCAGCTCTCAGCGATAACCCAGTTTAATATTTATTTACGGAGCCTGCTGGTTCGGAAATCCAATTCCTCCCACGGTGGGACGTAGTAATAGCGTCAAACAAACACCACTTAATCAGATTCTTATTTATTTAGCACTAGAAAGTAATAATTACACACTTAGTCCGGACTAGGGGTCACAAAACCGGTTTCACCGAAACCGAAAAAACCGGAAAAATCGGGTTTTTCGTCGATTGAGAAAACCGGCTTTCAAATTTGAAAAAAACCGGTTTTTCGAGTTTTTCGGTTTTACACTTAAATACTTGATAGTTGTAAGTATTACTTTGATTATCAGTTTATTACTACTTATAACTTCTTCTTCTATTTGTAATTTCTACTTTTTAGTTTATCAGTAAATATAGAACATATAATTGAATTAGTAAAAATTAGCTAATTGCCCTACCCTACGTATAGTTTGTTTTTCAATACAACATCTCTGGTCTTCCGTTGGAAACTTGGAATCATTTCAGTGAAACCACGGCATGTAACATACAACCAAATGAGTACACGGTAAATAAAAATAAAGAACAATATCTGTAAGTTAATTAACATGACAAAAGATTATTTTAAAACAAAGTGTGTGCTGCAACGAATATCTCTATATGTGGGTTATTATAATCATTTATTCTTAATTGCCTGGCTGAAATGAAAGAAGGCGAGAAGAGGTATTATAATTACATTATTTTTTTCACTGATCTCCAATTTAGTAACTTAAACTATGAAAGAAATTAATATTGATCTCAAATGTTAAGTGTATTTAATAAGTATTTACTTTCGTAAAAGGAATATACGATGTTTTGTGTTATAATGATAACTATTTGTAGTTAATTTTGCGTTCCAGAAGTGCATGGAGGTTATTATTTTAGTTATTTTGTTTTTAATTTTTGTTCCTAATAATTATAAGATATAAAAAAGGTTTTATATCCATTGTTAAATGACTGAATATTAAAGTTTAAATTCATAAAATGCAGTTTTTTTCACTTTTTATATGTAAAACCGAAAAATCACCGAAAAACCGGAAAACCCGGTTTTGTAATGTACAAAAACCGAAAAACCGGTTTTCAAAAATACTAGCGGTTTTGTGACCCCTAGTCCGGACCTTAGGCAATAACTTTAAGCACTAAAACACTAACACTATAGGCACTTTCACTATAACGTTATTCTAGCACTTACTAAGGTAAAATAACTAGGAGGTCCACGTAACTAGCACTAAACACACTAATAACACTCAGTCACCTCAATCGGGCGGCCTGGGCAATCCTCATCAAATACGCTTAAACTCGCCCCCCGCTTAAACTCGTTAAACCAGTATCTGACGGTTGTCATAGAAGGACACATTCATGGTAAACCGCTTGCATTCTTACTTTTATTTCATCACATGTTTTTCCTTCCAAAAACAAGAATCTAATTACAGACCGATACTGTTCTTTCTCCATTTTAACAATTTTAAGTTCACGCTTTCACTGAATCGCTGTCAAATGAGAAAAAAACAAAAGAATGCTGTTTTTTTTTAATTTTTCCGCCTCAGAACAATGGCTTAAAACGGTGGTATACATATTTTTGGCCAGTGATATTAATACATTTTCCTACTCCTCTACTGTTATCTGTCATTTATGCATTCATTAACACGAATATAAGAACATACATAAAAGATTTCAAGAAAAGTCTATATTGTCTATTCCTCATAAAAGCTCTTGTGCTTTTATAAGCTATAATATTACTGCGATTAATGGCTACCAACCTAACAAAACCAAAACGAATACAGTTTTAAACTAAGTGCATTGCTGCCAACTTACAAAATATTCATTTGGTTGCATAGTAAAAATAATTACTCCATAAGTCAGAAACACGCATGTGACACCCGTAATATAGCAACACCCATAGACTACGAAGACCGCTTAGCGTTGCTTGTTAGTCTCCGTAGGCTACGGTGGCCAAAATTGAGAAAAACTGTCCAAAAATTTAATTTAGCAAGTAGCAAGTACCAGGGCCTCATGAGTTACGAGAAGGTGTCGCTGACCGGCCGGCCGCGGCCCGGGGCGGGCCGGGCGCGTAACAAGATATGCTCGCGCGTCTTGGCTATATATTTTTGCTGTAATTTGTTTACCTAAATTAAGATTTATTTTTGTTGACTCGTAGGAAAAATATTGTATGCAACGTTGTATAAGTAGGTCAAAAAATGCTCGTGGCGTATTCCTTTACAATGTTCGCCTACGCCTTCGGCTCCGGCTCACATTGTAACTCACGCCACTCGCCTTTTTTGACCCTTCTTATACAACTGTTGCATAAAATACTATTAGAAAACGGGTACTTATCAAACAGCCCTCGTAATCGTATAACATTTCAGAAATTGAACTATTTGAGTTTACATTCGTCTCAAAACTTATGATCATACTTATATTACCAATAAAATGATATTTTTGAGTAGATATAATATTTAAACAGATTTGAAGAGTAGCCGGGACGGAATGACACCGAGTAGAAATGACAATTCTCACCGGAATCGTAAGGCGCACCGCAAATACCAACTAATGTTTGTTTAGGTCTATGTTAGCTCGCTCTGCTCATACTCTATTCAGTGGCATCGAAGTTATTCTAGGCACTAGATTCCCAATTTCTGATTTCGGTTAAACGTTTGTATGTCATTGAAGCATTTATTAAAATATGTAAGAACTTGTACCTAAATTGGAGCATATAACATGTCTGTGGCTCATAACTTTAAAACTAATGCGGGAACTAATCGAGTACAATTGCGTTTATTATTGTGTTTGCCTGTGACCACGAACGTAATGTCACGTTCGAATCGTTAGGCCAAATAATAAACGTAAGGGTACGCGATTAAGAAGGAAGAATAGCTTTGCGATCTTAACGAAATAACGGTACTTTTCCTATGAAATTCCATTTCGGGAGAAAACAGTTTAATAATTAAAGTAAACAATAAATCTAAACAAATCACTTTAATTTTGATGTCAAGCGCTTCAGCATAATATTCTAGGTTTACAACTGTTTCTTTTTATTTGGTTTTGCATATTTCTAAATTATTATTTTCGCGAGTAAATACAACAGGAAATGAAAACTTACGCCTTGTTTTAATATCGTAGACGTCGGCCGCGTAATGTTAGGGAACCATGTTTGCTCAGCACTCGTACATTATTGCGCGCACTTCTTCGATGTGCTGGCGCTCTAGGCCGACGGTTTATTTTTGAAATCTTTCATATCGACTAAGTCAGTTTCGCTGAGTCAAACTTTAATATGCTGCCCTATTGATTGCTCTTCAGTCTGCTATAATTGTGTAATTAGGTTCGCCCCATGTTTACGGTTCTGTAGTCAACCGCGTCTGTTTGTCTGACCATCTGTCCGTCCACGGCTAAGGTTATTAATCAGCAGTCATAGAGAAATGAAATTTGGCACGGGTAATAGGTATCAATAATGTCGCCAACGTGCATGATTAAATAAAATATTGAAAACAAATACCTAGACTTCTTCCCGTACCTAAACGTAAAGAGGGAATTGTTTTTATGTTTTTACTTCAACCTTATGGTGCGAGGCGTCAATGGCCAGGTTTTTGGTAAAATGAATGTTTCCGAAAATAATCGCGCTTAAAATACGTCCCCCCTCTTAAAATGTGCCTCTTTAAATATGTTAAATTGAATTAGCTTTCGAACCGAGGGTTAACAAAACATGAAAGTAATCATAACAGTAAAGCTTAACTTAGGGCGTTATTCATAAACGTATGTTATTAATGTTATTATGCACTTGGTTATGTACATGATACTTACTAATTGCCCTACTACGGAACCCTACACGGAGCATGGCCCGATATGCTCTTGGCCGGTTTTTAGTTTCTTACTTTCTTATTGCCCGAATATTTTTGTCCAAAATAGCGCATACCCACTGTGCCCACTTGACTCACTGTCGGGAACCTAAACAATGTTTGGTTTTCAAATATTTACGCGACAAATAAAGAATGACTCTTTTTCCATTGTTTGAAAAAGTTACCTTCGTCTTATCACAAAGTGACAAAGCATTTGTATGTGGATAAACTATAGGATATTAGTTCACGTTTGTATGGGAAAAATTCCAACTCTAGCTAGAAGCGCCACCCCCTTATTCTTTTTACACTTAATTATGTTGATAAAATACGCCAATATTTGTAACTTCATCACACTACAACATTAAAAAAAAAAACAAAGTGGCTTTATTGGATACCATCGGATAATAGACGTGTTTCCCAGCCAGTCAAAAATTAGGATGAACTGGAGCGGATGCACGTATAGAGGTATTGCCTAGTTATAGCGCGTAGTTCCACAAGGGAAGCAGTGGGCTATATCTAAGGAATATCAATCCCTAAGATTCAATACAAAACATGGATGGATGTCATTCGACACCTCCCTGGAAGGGAAGTATGAGTGGCCGCTTCCGCCTTTTGGCTGTGGCGGCTGTGGCGGGTCGCTCCCCACCGATCGTCTCCCACCTCCAAACGAAGGCCACCGAGGTCAATTGGCCTTCGTTTGGAGGACGGTGTGTGCTGCTGGTGTAGGACAGCTCTTCGCTACCGATCGTTACCCAACCCCAAGACCCCTAGCCCGGTGTACCGTTTGGGCGGGGCCAGGTTTCGGAGCCGCGGTGGAGGCGACCGGTAGCTTAGCTGGCGTGTACCGATAAAAAACAATTTTTAGTTGGCGGACCTAACCAAACATCTTAACACCGCGAAGTGCCAATCGTTTACTAGCGACATTCTGTGTAGCGACAGCTATTGTACTTTCGCTACTCGCTGTTGGGTGTCGTTAGTATATCCTAATTCATAATTAAATTCCATCAAATCTACCAAGAAATGTCACTGTCACAATGACATCTGTCAACGTCAGTATGACGGGCCAGATGTCACCAGCCTTTTTGAAATAATAAAAAATATAAGTATCTTACTGAGATGAACATAATAAAATCCGTTTTTGTATGGAATACGGAAGTTACGTCAAAATGATGTATTAACTCGTACTAAACACGAATCAACATGTAAATAGGCCCTAAGGCAAATGTACACGCTCGCCCCTAGGCCTTATAAGATAAAAATAAATTATTGATAATCTCCAAAATGGAGTTTTTTAGAATACCGCTGTTTTTGAGAAAGTTACTTAATTTAAGCTCAGGAAATTAACGTAAATCAAAAAAACACGGTGTATACGCATTTCTAGCCTTTAGTGTTTACATGCCGTATGATAGTAACAACAGTGAGGACCTAATGAATTTCACGAACTGTCTCGGAATAATTAGTGCTGTTATTAATGACAGTGAAGTGGAGAACGCGTTTTTCTTAGGCGATTATAATGCACACCCGAATTCTCGGTTTGGGCAAGAACTCGATAATTTTTGTAAGGATGAGCAATGGGAGTGGGCTGACGTGAAGTTCTTATGTGGTCAACCGGATACATATACGTACTTGTGCGAGGCGAGTGGCGCGCGCCGGTGGCTCGACGACTGCGTGGCTACCTCTGCGGCGTACGAATTGATTAAATGTGTGCGTGAGGACAACGACGTGTGTTGGTCGAATCACTTTCCGCTGTACATTGTACTTGACACGACTGTTATGATTTAAAAAAATAACCATTACCCTTCTAATAATCTAAGTAAATTACTTTGAAAAAACAAGAGTAAAGAGCAGTCATATAAGTATGCGGAAACTAGCTATTATGAATTTAAAAATGTGATTTCTCCTGGTCATTGTATTGCCTGTGATATTAGCATAAATTATAATTTTAATAATTATAAGTTATTATTAGATGGTAATGAGATAGTGAGGACTTTACAGAATGCCGCCGCTCGTACCTGCCATCGCCATCCTCGGACCGGTTCAACGCGGAGGAGGCAGGTCGCCGGGTGGAATCATCATGTCAGGGAATCTCATGAGATTGTTAAAATCCATTATAAATTTTGGGCGGTAGCTGGCAACCCTAATTCCGGTGTTTATTATGCCGAAAAGTGTTTAAAAATTAATTAAAATGGTGCCAGAAGAATGAGGAACAAATAAAAATAATCATTTTAACTTTAAATCGTACGAATAATGATTTCTAGAAAATTTTCGAAAGCGACAAAGTCTCTTAATAGTAAACAAGGGTTGCCAGTCTCAGTCAACAATGTTAGTGAACCTAAACTGATAGCGGATATGTTCGCCTCTCATTTCAAGGTTACGCCGTTGAACGTGGAGGGTGTGCCCCCGTCGGGGCTTTCGGTCCCGGTGACCCCTCACGACAATAACATCTTTTTTACAATGAAAGATATTTCTAATGTTGTAAAACATATGAAGCGTGGGAAGTCTCCAGGGCACGATGGACTTAGCGTGGAGCACATCTTCTACGGCAGTGATGAGCTATATCGTGTCCTAGCAGATTTTTTTAATGCATGCCTAGCCCATTGTTATCTTGATTGATGAAAACAATAGTTGTCCCTATTGTTAAAAATAAAACTGGCGACCTGTCTAGTCTTAACAACTACGGGCCTATCTCTCTGGCTACGATAATCGGCAAAGTACTCGAGAGGCTATTATAACCCGAATTGACTAGGAATCTTATAATTGATCAGGCGCAGTTTGGTTTTCGCCCAGGACTTTCAACGGATTCTGCAATATTAGGTCTGAAGTACACAGTGAATCACTGTCAAAAGGGAGACGTCAGTGTACGCGTGCTTTTTAGATCTCAGCCGCGCTTTTGACTTAAGTCATCTATGATTTGCTGTGGAAAATGCTATTCACGTCTGGGACACCTCCTGAGGTTGTAGGTGTTGAGGTTCTTGTACGAAAACCAAACTAACAATGTAAAGTGGGGTGACGCACAGTCTAACGATTACAGGCTAGACTGTCGAGTGCGCCAAGGCGAGTTGACATCTCCGGACCTATTCAATTTATATGTCAACGATCTTATCGGGGAGCTGAGAGGCTCCAACGTCGGTTGCCATATTGGTAACGTATGTGTTAACAATCTGAGCTACGCAGACGATATGGTGCTTCTCAGCCCCTCGATTAATGGTCTTATGAAGCTGCTTAAGATCTGCGAACACTATGCCAGTACGCATGGCCTAAAATATAACGTGCTTAAGACGGAAATGCTCGTTTTTAGGTCAGGGAAGGGTTCGGAGGTGATACCTACGGTGTGTATGAGTGGTGCGCCAATTCAGGTTGTAACGAGCTTTAAGTACTAAGGACATATCCTGAACTACTGAGTACTTGAAAGATGACGCCGATATGGAGAGGGAGTGCAGGGCTCTCGCGGTTCGGTGCAACATGTTGGCTCGACGCTTTGCGCGTTGTTCGAGTGAGGTAAAGGTGACCCTGTTCAAAGCCTTTTGCCAATGTTTTTATACTTGTCAGCTTTGGAACAGGTACACCAGGCACTCCTTCAACGCGTTAAGGGTACAGTACAATAACGCCTTTCGTATTTTGTTGAAATAACCCTGTTTCTGCAGAGCGAAGGGCACGGTCGCGGACGCGAGAGCCCCTGACTTCTTTGCCATTCTGAGAGCCAGGTCGGCTGCCTTCCGGGCGAGATTGCTCGCCTCCAACAATGAAATTCTGTCACTGGTAGCTAAAGACTACATTAACGAATTTAACAAACATTGGCGAAAACTGCATTTTTAGTGCATAAGTTTTGTAAATGTTTTATTCCATTGTTTTAGGTTATAAGCATTATTTTTATTTTATTTTTATTCTTTACTGTATTTCATATTTTCTTTTACATTGCATTGTAATTTTTTTTGGGTTTCTTGCCAAATAAAGTATTATTATTTCCTTTATTTCTCTTAATTCTTAGACTGAGGTTTTTTACAATATGGATATAAAAGTAAAATATAAAAATACTTAAAAAAAAAAAATACAAATCACATATAAACACATTGTAAAAAACCTAACCTAGGGTGCCGCCAGCAGCGGGGCAAGGCCCAAGCTGCCGGTGGTCAGGGCCGCAGGGAGAGGAACCGCCGGACTATCCGCGCCGTGCTCAAGATCACCGCCTTCTGCATCTGACCCTTGATCCAACCACCTAGCGAGAGTCTCTCAAGGTGTTGTTCGAGACTCTTCGCTATGAGACCGTTCGCTGAAACAACTATCGGGACAATGATCGTCGAATCAACATCCCACATGGCGGTTATCTCGTGAGCCAAGTCTAGGTACTTACTAGATTTGTCCTTCTCGGCTTTCACGAGATTCTCGTCATGGGGGATGGTGATGTCGACGAGCACGGCCCGGCGTTGCGATCGATCTATTATCACGATGTCAGGCTTATTGGCTACAATAGTCCTGTCAGTGATAATAGATCGATCCCAATAGAGCGTGGCACGACCATTTTCGAGAACTGGCGCAGGTGAGTACTTGTAGTACGGTACTTCGCGGTCCACAAGGCCGTATAGAAGAGCAAGTTGCTGGTGAATAATCCTGGCTACGAGATTATGTCTGTGCAAGTACTCGCCGTTAGCAAGATGAGAACAACCGGAAATGATATGCCTGAGTGACTCTCCGGGACGGCGGCATGCCCGACAAATGTCGACCGTACCGTCCTTCAGGATATATTTCCGATAGTTGTTCGTCATCATAACTTCGTCCGCAATTGCACAGACGAAACCCTCGGTTTCTCCGAAGAGGTCCCCGAATCGTAACCAGTTCACCGACGCGAGCAGGTCTACGTCGGGTCCCGTGAGGGCCTTGTAGAACCGCCCGTGTAGCACCTTACTCTCCCATGCCGCCTTGCGATCCGCAGTACTTAGTACCACAGGTTTGCGCCAGTTCTCGTTTGCCAAGGAGAGCGGAGTGAGGTTCCTGTCTACTGCCACCACATCCCGATGCATCCCACACTCGTTGTTAAGGAAATAATTCCTGAGATTGCACACCTCGCGGTTGTGGAGATCTTTGGCGTTTAGGAAGCCTCGACCTCCACACTTCCGTGGGATGTACAATCTCATAACTGACGAGCGTGGGTGCAGCATACGATGTGTGGTGAGCATTAGTCGGACCCTCCGATCCAGGGCGTCCAGCTCGGTCTGAGTCCATCTTAGTATGCCAAAGGAGTATATGAGTAGGGGCATTACCCAGGCGTTGAAGGCGCGCACTTTGTTGCCTCCTGACAAAAGACTGTTAAGGACTTTTGTGAGCCGACTGAAAAAGCGCTCCTTCACCGACTGTCTAATACCCTCGTCCTCAATACCCAACGACTGTGTCATACCAAGGTATTTGTAGGTTTCTGATTCAGAGATAGATCTGAAAGACATTGTCTCAGAAAGTTGTAAATTTGTTGAATTTACAACCTTCCCCCGCTGTACATGCATAACCGCACATTTATCGACACCAAACTCCATGTTGATGGCACTACTGAAATCTTCGGTGGTTTTCAGTAGCTCCAACAAGTCTTGGCTATTTGGTGCAAATAATTTGAGGTCATCCATGTACAGAAGGTGAGAAATGACTTCACCCTCTCTCCGAAGCCGGCAACCTAATCCTGAATCCTTCAGCAGGGTGCTGAGGGGATTCAGAGCTAGGCAGAACCACAGGGGACTCAGACTATCACCCTGGAATATTCCTCGCTCAATCCTTATAAAATCCTGCGGGCCAGGGCGGTCATCCCCACCTCCTGGTTGACGAAGGACTGTGGTCCACTGCGTCATACACGCGCTTAGGAAGGCTCTTAAAGCTGTATCAACTTTATACAGCTCTAAGACTCTCCCCAGCCATGAGTGAGGCACCGAATCATAGGCCTTCTTGTAGTCAATCCAAGCGGCAGAGAGGGCCCCCCTATTCCGCCGGATTTGTTGGCAAATGGTCATGTCTATGAGGAGGAGCTCTTTAGTACCACGGGACCCAACCCTACATCCATTTTGAGCGGAGGCCAAAATGTTGTTAGCGACAATGTGCGCGTTTATTTTTGATCTCAAAATGGAAGTAAGGAGCTTGTAGAGTGTAGGCAAGCACGTGATGGGTCTGTAGTTCTTTGCTTCCGTGGTACTACCGGACTTATAGAGCAGGAAGGTGACACCAGTTGTTAAAGAAGGTGGGAGAGAACCAAACTCGAGGGCTTGTTGAAATTGTGCTGCCAAGCGCGAGTGCGAGCATCGGAACCATTTTAGCCAGAAGTTGTGCAATCCATCCGGCCCAGGGCTTTTCCAGTTCTGGGCCGTGCGGATGGCACAACTTACGTCATCGGGGCTGATGGTGATTGCCCCCATAGGTTCGATGGACTCGCACTCACGCTCGACAACACTCATCCAACCCCCCTCGGTGTGTTCGACAGGCACTGACCAGATGCTACGCCAGAAATCAGTCATGGCAGTAGCATCTGGCGACCGCGTGTCGGACGCACGAAGGTTGGTTTCCTCCCACTTTCGGTATACCTTCCTTTGATCACTCTGAAAAAGACGATTCTGCTGGAATCGATCCACACGCTTTCTGTAGCGGCGAATACGGTTTGCCCATGCATACACTTTCTGCTTAAGAAAGTCGATGCGCTCCGTGAGATTGGCAATATAGTCGCGGGGCTCAATACCCGTCCCCGCGAACGCCTGATTCACAAAGCGCATTACTCGGGGGCGGTGGTTGCCCCCCCTGAAGCAGATCAGCTTTGCAATGAGAGTCCTAAACGAGTTGATACGTCGCTCGATCCGTATTTGCCATGCGGGGGCACCTCCGGCGGTCCTAGGTGCACGTTCAGCGTCCGGAAACTTGACTCGTGCAACACGGCACGCCGCGATGGCTCCGCAATACATGATCGAGTGCGTATCATCTAAATCTTTACTAGTCCGCAGATATGGCTCTAGTAAAGCGTTTAGGGCTCCCATTAGCGCTAGATTGCGTCTATTCATAGGCAAACGTGGTAATCGTGGCCTAGTGTTGGGTGTGGACCGATACTGCGTAATGACCTCTTCCAGAGTCCTCCTCAGTTGCTCATTGGCAGATGTACTCACGCTCTGACTCGCAAAGTCCCCCTCGTCGGTACTGAAATCAACCCGCGGCGCCCCCGATGCCAGGTCGGGTGCGGGCATCGGATCCGGCGACGTGGCGGGCAGATCTCGCACCGAGGTGGAGTCCGCGCGAGCAGAGAGAGCCTCCTGGCGAAGCCGATCAAGTGTCGCGTCATCCAACCGCTTTAGCCGCTGAATGACGCGCACCTGATCCGATAATCGTTGCTCCGATACGATGATGGTAGGTTCAAGAGCCTGAAACAGAGGAAGTATTCTTGAGCGATACGCGGATAGCTGTGTTCCCCCCTCTGTAGCCCCATAGTAGGCGCGCATGACGTTCTCATTCATGGATTGAGACCATCGCATGCGACGCACTACACCACCGGCAGCGGGAGCCGTGGGCGGGGCAGGATGTCCCGCAGGCCCCAAGCGTGCCGACAGCGGTGGCCGCCCTCGTCGCGCAGGTGGTCGTGGCGGCGGCGGCGGCGGCCCGCTCTCATTACTGGACTCGTCTGTGTCAGGCGCCGTTTCAAAGTCGTCGCCTGACGATGATGTGGACGAGGAACTCGACGAGGCGGGCGGGGGTGGTGGTCGTGCGTTTATCGACTCCGCTACACGTGCTTGACTCCTCGTAATCATGCTCATACGTTATTTACCGTACCGTATTGTGTTACATGCAAATGTCATGTCAGTGAGGTGCGTATAAATTTGCGTCACACGCATTTTGGGCACATTTTTTACGTTTCCACATTTTAACGTAGATGGATTATTCACTTGACGGCAAAATACACAATAGTTTTAACAATAAAAACGTATAAAAATATATTTATAGCAAGAAAATTTTACGAGACGTCTGTCATTGTCAGAGCGGTTTTTTTTTTGTATTATTATTATTATTATTATATTATTGTATCTCCTTGGATTTCACGGGCCTATAAGTCCCGGTCTTTTGATAGGCTTGCGTGTGGATATAGATCCAACACGTAGAGGTCTCTTGGAGATCTTTAATGTCATGTAGAACGCCTGCTGGAACCCGTTCACGAGCGCAACAATAGACACCCATGAACCGGTCGCAACAGGCATTGGGATTATTGTAGTAAAGTGAACAGTATAACGGTCTATGGATTGAAGTTTGGGAGGACAATGAGACTGGGTTATTGCAAAGATGTCCGGACACCGTGAAGACGACCAGGAGCAACACCGGTGTGAGCGGTTTTATTATTATTATTATATCTCCTTGGATTTCACGGGCCTATAAATCCCGGTCTTTTGATAGGCTCGGGTGGGGATATAGATCCAACACGTAGAGGCCCCTTGGAGAGCTTTAATGTCATGTAGAACGCCTGCTGGAACCCGTTCACAGGCGCAACAATAGACACCCATGAACCGGTCGCAGCAGGCATTGGGACTATTGTAGTAAAAATGAACAGTATAACGGTCTATGGATTGAAGTTTGGGAGGACAATGAGACTGGGTTATTACAAAGACGTCCGGACACCTGCCATAACAATGTTTCCACTAGTTATCGAGGTAGGCGGTGACTCGCCGCCCACTAGATGGGCCCCTGAAAATGCCGTCGTGAAGACGACCAGGAGCAACACCGGTGTGAGCGGCTCAGGGGTGTCGAGAGGTGTACGCCGCATTCTACCCAGTGGCTGATAACAGCCACTGTGCCAACTCGCGTCTTATGCAAGTTTTCACTTCCACCCCTGGAGCATTTAGCTCTAACGACTCCTCTTCGGACGGCCAATGAAGGCAAGCCAGAGCTGAGAGTCCTGCGGGTCCCCTTGGGGTCCATTCCGACCGACGAAGACACGCCGGCGACGGAGACCCTGACCGACTCTCGGGAGTACTCGGGTCCGTGGGGTCGTTACTCCCCAACAGCTCGCCACAAGCTGCCCTGCGGATTTATTATATGATTATTATTATTTGTTTCTTTATTTCTTTATTTCAGTCACATGCATAAATTTACAGCTAAGAATGCCAAAATGCTTATGCGGTAGAGACAAATATATACACTGAGAATCAAACACATTGAAAAAAACAATACAGGTCAGGTTAAATCAACAAACATCGCGCTTGTTGTTCACTATACGTACAAAAGCACTTATTTTTTTAACATTTATACAGTACAAGCCTTGCTCAGTTGGTGACTAGAGTATTTTTAAAACATGCTGGATACGGTGACAGATGTCATCTCAATACTCGTATAATTTATAATCTTAAAATGTCAAGTCTCGCAAAATTGTATTGAGATGAAATCTGTTCTTTTACGATGACCCTTTCTGATTGAAAAATACTGTAAGTGACATAAATCAGATGCCGAATGAAGTGACAACTTGACTAGTCAAGTGAGTGTCATGGCAGCCATAAATACATCATGGTACCCATAAGGGCGTATTACACTAGCATGTACTTGTCGTTTTCGAATTTATGTTTTAAAGTATAGTACTAAATTAATAATACACACATCTTAAGACGAGAATAGAATTGTATTAAAACGGAATCCCAAATGTTGTTTAGACCTGAAGTATTACCATTTCAAAACGAACATTTCTACCTCAAAATAGTTTTAATTCAATATTATGCTTTTTATATAAGTCTGATTATTTAAACTAAGCATTTAAATGTTGTATTTCATATTAGTACCTACATAGTAAATTATTTACTCACGTGTATTCTTTCGCCAATATTATATATACTATTTACGGAACGTTTCATTTTACTTGCAACCCAGTGGTAGATTTGAAGGAATTGAATTATGAATTAGGATATGTAGTATGCGTGTGCGCTGTCTGGGCGGTGTGGTATTTATCGGTGTTAGAGTACTTAATAAAACGAACTATGCAATTTTATTTTGAGCGAGCGTTAGCGGAATACATAAAAAAAACCTATGTATATTATTGGGCTGTGTAAATCTCACAAGGGATCCCTCGTATCTCTGCATTTGTCAGGCGGCGGCCGCCCTTTCGCCTCTAAAGCCACTCAACACATCCGTGTGTTCGCAGCTTGATACTGTTTGTTCCCTATAGGTACACTAAATCACTATGAAATCACTATAACATAATGTTTTCTTTTATTGTATAGTGTTGAGTTAGCCAACAACAAGTTAAAATACGTCCAACATTTTAAAAATAAGAACGTAGACAATGTACGTATTTTTTACCAAAAATTGCACCAGCCCATGACTAGATAATATTACTGTGGCCCTAGTGAAAAAGGGTACAAGTCTCTGGCAGCGCAGGTGTAAAGGGGTCTAAGTTCCACGTAACACTTATGCCCTTATACACCTAAACTGCCAGAGACTTGTACCCTTTTTCACTAGGGCCACATTTACTTAATTCAATCAGTGCTATTTTTTCTAAGTCTAGCTTTAAAAACAATAAAGGCGCAGATTACTTTTGTTAAAGAAATTAAAGTTTAACCGGATTAACTAACTTACACGTAATTAACACTTTGTATTTCAGTAGGAAACAGGAAGAAAAATCCTATTAATTTTGCGTCGCGGGTAGCGCAACAAAGAATTTCACGAATAAAATTGTCTCGAGCAACTCGAAAATTGCTTAACATAATACAATTACAGTAGTTATTATTAATTAAACATAAGATAGAAAATGCCAGCAAAAAAATCTAGTCATCTTAAAAACAAGTTCTCAGTCTTTCACTACGGACAGCGGTGGAACACATGCGATTCACGTACGTACCGCTAGCGAATCAAAAAGGCATGTCCGAGAAAAAGTCCGACTGAGTTTCATCAGCTAAACAATTGACGTGGGTGCTATTGATAGAGGCAATCTAACATGAAGAAAAAATGGGTCAGCAAACATGTTCTGCACCCGAAAGAAATTAACGCGGGCTTTTGCCAATAAGAAGTCAGCAGCGGAATCGTAACTTATATTGTACTACTAGCAAAATGGTTTTTCCTTTTTTTATTAGTACCTACTGCCTTTTTATTGGACGCCCATTTTGTGCTTTTTGTACTTATTATACAATCGAGGTATTTGTTAACTTAAAGGCTTATTTGATTCGAAACAGTGATAATAATATTTTTTTAAGGTTCCGTACCCGAAAGATAAGATTTGTTTTGATGAACAGTAATACATAGGTAGATTCTTATAGGTGATCACTGATCACTTTGTGGTAGCTAAGTAGGTACCTTGAATTTTAACGTACTGATTCAATTTTTCTAAATACCCAGGGTTAATTTTTTTAGGTCTACAATTTACTTAAGGCGGTTGGTAAGGCGGGAAACAAGCATACGGTGACCGGGTGATCGTAAGCAGTAGCCGTAGCCTAAGGACAGCTGCACACGTTGCGGACCCTCAACTTCGATTCGATTACTCAACTCTACTTCTACTACAGAAGTTGATTTTTATTAAGTTTATGTATAAGTAAAAATGTGATATATATAGTTATAGTCCCGCACCCAAAACTACTTCGTACAAAAAAAACACTGCGCAACTTCTTTACCAACCGTCTGCGATATGGTAGACCTATAATATTTTAACAAAATGTTTTTTCCTATTATCGTTATAACAACAAATAATTAAATATCCCTATTACATTAAATCAGTTTTATGTATAAAAAGTAAACATTTATACAAAAAGGGTGGTAATAAAATATTGTAGTAATAGGTAAATGGTTGGATAGCGTATTTATGTCACTCCTATCACATAATATTACATTATAGTCTAAGTAAGTACCTAAAGTTCACATTTGAAGAAGTAAACTTCAAAATACAGGATGATTTCGATATGTATAACCAAACTCATGAGGGTTGAATATGTAAGTCATACTTAATAAGTTAATAACTCTTACTTCTGAGGTGTATACAGGTTGATTTTGTTCAATATGACCTGCATATCCACCCCTAAGAGTATGGTCAGACATAACAAAATCATCTGTATAAAATGTGTGATAAACGATCGTGCGACTTATCGCTATGGCGATAAACTATTGCTCGACAGAATAGTTTTGCGATGACTGTTTATTCAAAAATTCGGTTTTGAGATGAACGTTTGTTCGAAAGTCGGTACCGCGATGTTTTAAGTTGCTTTTGATAACTTTCAGTCACGGCAGCCGGCGCGTCTTTATTTGATTGAACAGGAACAGTCACAACCCCTTGGCATAGTTAGTTCTAGGTTTATATAGAACTTCCATTCTAGCCAATTGTTTAGTCCGCGTAAACAGCTTTCCAATATAAAAGCGTTCTAACTTTTAGCTATTCATATTTACGAAACACAAAAGTCAAAATGTGAAACTGATCTAAAAATAGAAAAGGACTTACTTTAAGTTATATTTGTAGAAGTTTCCTGCCAAAACAACATACCTTTAGAAATATTTTTATTGAAACTATTAGAAGTATTAAAACAAATTAAATTATTTTTAGAAAATATCTTAATTAGCTTTATTTTATTTTTTCAAGTAGGAACACTACTATATAAATTATAAACTGAAATAAATGTCATATACTAAGAAAAAGTGACCAAGGCCTCCAGTGCCCCAGGCTGGAATCGAACCAGCGTCCTCTGCTATCGCGGTAGGTGCCTGAGCCACTCGGCCACCGGAGTCACGGCAGCATTGGTCGAATTTTTCCAAGTATATGCATCTCTAATAGTATTGATTGGCAGCGCCATCTCTCGCTAGCTCGGTATCACCTGAGTTGATCCAGTTAGAAGGTCCGAACCATACTGTTCTACCTTAAGGGCTAGGGGGCGCCGTAAGCCTTCAGTAAGAGATGCATATACTTGGAAAAATTCGACCAATGCTGCCGTGACCCCGGTGGCCGAGTGGCTCAGGCACCTACCGCGATAGCAGAGGACGCTGGTTCGATTCCAGCCTGGGGCACTGGAGGCCTTGGTCACTTTTTCTTAGTATATGACATTTATTTCAATTTTTATTGAAGTCTAGCAAATATGTAAAATTTTATGCCAATAAAATTTATATCATTACTTTAGCCTTATGACCAGTTCGAATACAACAGAGTTATGACCGAAAAAGTAAAATTTGTGTCAACTCTCCTTGGACTGTATTATGAATGCATCTTTTCTATTAGTACTTTCACCAGAAGTCCCGTTTTGGCCCAATTTCGTCTTTACAGTGCATTTCCTTTGCTTAACAACTTTTGTTTGAAAATGATTTTTCAGAATCCTCCACTTTTTCACCAATGGGACATTTTTGTAGCCAAAATGTAACAAAAACTGTAGTTCATAAAAAACTCAGGACATATAAAATTCCTAACAAGTTGTTAAAGAAACTTGGCTAGCAAATTAAACACAACATTAATTATCAACGCGAGGAAAATGAAAACTGTAGAAAGTTATAAATCAAATCCAAATACATTTTATATTAAATATATAAAAGCATTCTACCTGCTAACATGAGGAAGCAACTCAAAATTTGCATCGAATTACTTTGCCGCTTTCCTATGCCTTTAACAAACCTCTCATCCAATAAGCGTAGATATTTCTTTAAATCCATGTAACGGTTAAAAATAATAACTCGAAACCAAACGAGTGTCATAATAAAGAAAATATTCACCGTATCACAACACATAAGTAATAAATAGTAAGCGGTTATTGGACTAAAATACATTAAAATTTTGTAAAAAAAAAACGTGTAGTGGTACGGCACTGAGGGGTGCAATTCCAGTACGAACAAAGCCAAGGCCTGCTTTAAGTTTTCGCAAAAAGACACCGTCTTCAGTTCTTACCAAGTAGGTACGTTTTCTTATTCACCATAAGATAACAAATATTACCCATACAAAAGTAACATAATAACAGCATGAAAATAATAATAATATTTGTAGAATACGGAACACTTTTATTTGGTATATATAGTAAGTAAAGGCAGCTCCAGGCGCCATTCCTGGCTGGTTTCAAGCCTGAACAATTATGGAAGAAAACAACGTCGTTACGACAATTTAATTGGATTCAGAGTTCCCTTGGGAGTCACAGATATGGTCAACTGATAGCTTAGTTTGTTGTTATTCCCTTGACTGCGACCCCTAGCAAAGATTTTAATTGCAATTAAAGCACCAATTAATTTCTCCGTAAAATGATAGGAGCTCCGTAGTTCCCCTTCTAAAAAAAAATTATAATAATGTTTTGAGTTTGTTTGTAATGCTACCGGAAATAACATTTCGTTACAAATAATGCTTCTAAAAATATATTAAGAAAAATGATATTCAGAAACATTGCAACGAAATATTACTATTGTCCGGGCGGACAATAAGAACTCCAGCAATACTTTGACTATTTTATCTAAGATCTTAATTTGAAAATTAAATAGACAATTATGAGAAATTAAGTCTGAGCGGCGTGCGCGCACTTCAGAGGTGACTCGCCGGCTGGTTGGCCTTGGCCGAGCGGCCGCCATCTTTTCGCTGCGCTGAATGATTATTTTCTCCACAGCTGCAGCAACGTATGACTAGCCTGTGCGTCTTCTCATTTTTCTCTGTTTGCTCCAAAGGTCTTATATCTCGGCTTGAACTTGAACTCACATGTTTGATTTCAATTGTTTATAAATCTTCAGCTTTTCTTTCAGGTCACTTTATGTCGTAACAACGTACAACATTATTTTATTTACTTCTTGATCCTTGATTCCTTCTATTATGTAAGTATTTAATGGCAACGTAGTCTGCCATTTTCCCTCGTGTACCCACCTCTTTCATGGTAATGAAGTACTTTAAACACTATTCACTTGCTTCCTTATGTCGGGAACTTATCAGCTCGTGTACAGCTTTCGCATCGATGTTATCAGGGAACTCCTTGAAGATAGCAGGCACAGCAGCTTTAAACTCGTCCCACGTCTTAAACATGCGCTCTACCCGGTACCACAATACCGCATTTCCTGCTTGTTGCAACGGAGTCCATCCATAAAGGTCGGTGCTATCCTCGACATCTTGAACCCACCTGGCCGCTCTGGATACGTCTTATCTTGAGCAGTGAACTTGGAGATCAGTTTTTCAGTGAGATGCTTCATCTCGCGATGTTCCAGCATTTCTAGATATACCTGCCTGCAGACATGTTTACGCCTTGCCTTCAACGTAGTTTGACGTCGTTAACTTGCTTTTGTCGTCTTTAAATTTTCGAACAACGCAGTGCCAACCGCAATGTAACGCACTTCTTGGTTCGTTGCCGCCGGCAAATACAAATTTCTTTCGTCTTTACGTCGTATTTCTTTTGACACCGCTACTGACACCACTGTTATTATGATAAAACAATACATTACGATACAAATGCGAAATAGATTCGCACATGTATCGTACAACAAAATTTCGAGTCAGTTACAACAGATATTGCTCAAAAAATAGCACTACGCGGAAAGTGCATTATGTCCCCAAGAGTTGCACGAGTACTGAAGACAAAGTTGTGGACGTGCGCTTAAAGCTAGTTTTAAATATTCGGATTGCCATGAAAGTTCTTCTTTAAGGAAGATAAAGGCTGTATTTTGCATCCCTTTTCAAACTAAATTCTTTCTCTTTTTTAATTCTTATCTTATTTAAAGGGTTATAGGGGGGGTGTTATTTTATTTAAAGTCTATCACACATTACGCTTAGTGGTATTGATTACGAGCACTTAATATACTACAGGAAAATAGCGTATGTTGGCGACAAAATATGTAAATCCATGAAACTTTGTTTTTTTCTATTTATGTTGGAACTAGAAAGGAGGATCTGCGGAGTCCTATCAAAATTTAGGGGTCCTAACCCCTCTTTGGGGGGTATGTGCAGGGGGTTAATTTTAAAATATGCACAAATTACAAACTAGGCGAACGAGGTGTCATTTTCATGTAATTTTTTGCGCTGAATCGAATGAGACCATACTCATAATTATAGGATCAATATTTTGCGAGATATGTATGATTTGTGTTGAAAAAAATAAAATATTATAACTCAAAAATAGGTTTTAATCAGCAAAAACAATTGGAATACGTTTATTTATTTAATTAATTTATATTGCACAAAAAAACGTACAAAAGATGGACTTAACGCTATAATATAAGGCATCATGGGCGTAGGCAGGTACAGGGGGCAGCTGCCCCCCTCCCCCCCTAGACCTCAAATTTTACATACAATGTATGCCCCTCTGCGGTATCTGCCACCCCCCCTAGGTCTCCGGCGATATCCACTCCCCCCACCTAGTTCACTGGCTGGCTACGCCCTTGTAAGGCATTAAAGATAAAGATAAAGATAGTTTATTATTACAATGCGCTTATGAACGTTAAGTAAAGCTACACCGGCTCTAACCCTACACCTCTGACCCGAGAAGATTTAAATCCCCCTTCAATTGGAGGAGGGTATCCCAATACGGACCGGCAAGAAACTCGGCGGGACACATCTTTTCAAAACATTACATCTTATAATTAACATGCATTAAATAAGAAAAAAAATACAATTTAGATTACTATAGAAATCATGCAATTAAATAAATAAATAAATAAATATTATAGGACATTATTACACAAATTGACTAAGTCCCACAGTAAGCTCAATAAGGCTTGTGTTGAGGGTACTTGGACAACGATATATATAATATATAAATATTTATAAATACTTAAATACAAAGAAAACACCCATGACTCGGGAACAAATATCCATGCTCATGACATGATATTAATCTTGCATTCTTACAATAGCATTTAGGAAGTCTAATATAAAATCAAATGAACTTAAAGGAATGGGGATATAAGGCCAGGTACTCTCAAGTTCAATGAGACTTTGTAAATGTTATTGTAGGAGCAAGAGGCTTATAATAGTATTATAAAATGCTCTTATATACATATATGTATAAGACTAGATAATAAGACTGACCTTACTAAAGTCCGTCCTAGCTTGTGTAAGACTCATATAAGAGCGATGATATGTTCCAAAACAATAATAAGAGCGCTATAAGCTCACCACTCTTATAAAGTGCGCAATCTGAGACTTTTTTGCTTGTTGGGTAGTTAAGCTAATATAAAAGTTTAAAAATTACCTTAATTTTTTAACATTATTGTAAATAACTATGAAACAAAAGAAGATCGAAGGCTCCTATTAGGCATACAGTGTCCTTAGGGCTCCTCTACACGATGGCCCATCGTACGCCAGTCTAAGGGACGTAGCTATGCAGTGGAATGAGATAGCAATATCACTTGCTCCCTCTAACGCATAAATGCGTCCCTTGGACTGGCCTACGCTGGGCCATCGTGTAGAGGAGCCATTAGGTTTAACCACCACTGCCACTCTTGTTAGCTTATCGTGCTAGACCCTTTGTTGTTTGTTTAATTCTACATTCACTTTATTGACCTCGTACCTACTTGTGTAACGTTTTATATAAAACCATGTGATTAAACAATTTTCGGCGTCGGGTTTGCTTACGGCTCAAATTGTTGCTCACGCCACTTAACTCCCCTATTTTACCTCTTATAGACAACTGCTGCATAACACATGCCACAAAAACTGAGGTCAAATTTCGCCGCACCCTATGGAACCTTTATATATTACGCTGCAGCGGAAATTAAGCCTGCCTCCGGCTACGGTTGCTTGCTGGTTCTGCATAAACTGAGATGTATGGTAACAGATACGAAAACTTTGTTCGAAATATTGTCAATATTTGTACGGGTTTGCTTTCTTCTTTCCTCATTTGTTAGTTTATAACGGAATCATTTTAGTCCATTTTCTACTGTACTGACCGTCAGAAACCTTAGGCTTAATCTTATTCCGGCTTCCAGATAATGAGATTTAGCTAGTCACATTAAGGTACTTAATTTTGAGTGTGCATACCTATGTGTATCTATAATTATGAAGCACATACTAACTAAATGCGTGGTATGTCAGAATTGATTTGTCAATGTAATGTGTTGTTTAGGTACACGATAGATATTTAAAATCTGCAATCTGCAACAAAATACAGTAACAGAAGGAGATCTACAGAAGGCTCCAGCTGGGATGGGTGGCATTCAATAAACTGGCGGACATTCTCAAACCCGTTAACAAGCCACAATGCCTGAAAACTCGCCTCTTTAAGCAATGTGTCCCGCCCACCATGACCTACGGTGCCGAGACATGGACGCTCACTAAGGAGACTGTGCATAAAATTCGAGTGGCACAGAGAGCCATGAAGCTCGCCATGCTCGGCATCAAACTTCAAAACCGAATGAGGGATATCGAGATGCCAATGTAACGTTAATCCCTAGGGATTATGTCCTCTAGGAAAGTTGGCAGGGATAAAAAAAAGTACTACCAGCTACGTTAACAAAAAGTATTTTATTATTTAAAAAAAACTAGAATTTTATAAAGGGTCGTGGAACTCTATGGCCGGTCTTAAATTTGCACCCGGAGTGGTGCTGCCCTGGCTGGTCGAAAGGTCCGCAGCTGGTGGGTGTCACGACAGCGCAGAAGAGGAGCCGGGGCGACGGCGGGCGAACGACTAGGGCTCCAGCCCTGCCGTCGGGGTGGTGAAGGCTCAAGGGTCTCTTCGACCGGAGATTATTTTTTTAAAAATGACGACGCACCCAATACGTGGGTAAGGGAATAACTATAATGCGCGAAAGCGTCGCGGATTAATTTTATAAATAATAATTATAATTGTCCGCGCTCACAAATATTAAATTTACGAATTTAAAAATCGTACGGCGCGCGAGACGACACTGCTCCGTGTGCGCGGCCATACGTGCGTATCTTCTCGGGTGTGGCGCGGACTGGCTGCCCTGGCGGTCAACGGAAGGACAAGGCGCTCGCCCCGCTGCATCTCGAACTTTCCATGACGTAGTCGCTGGACCGGCCGCGAGTACAGTCGTTAAGGAAAAAATATATTATTTAGAGTTGGGAAGATAATATAATTAAAACTTGTACTTAATTAAAACATGTACGTTATACGTATACGTACAACGTTACATTACCCCCTCGCGCCGGAAAAGGATTTTGTTCCTCCGAATAAAAACCGCGCAATATACGTTTGCGTATTTGCATTTACTCTTTCAATCTATCTATCATAAATACATCTCGCAATCATAAAAAAACATTAGTACCTAGTTTTCAACTACAGATGCTAATGCGCCCAGACTTTTACTTTGACTAGTACTTTCGCGACCAAAATACTTCAAGATCTCCATTCCACAAGAAAAGAGCCAAAAATAGAAACGCTCAGAAGGAATGAAGCAGTGGCTTCCACTCGCTTTCCGTGGGGGAATCAGAGGCCGGAGAAAGGAGTTTTTTAGTCGGTATTGAACTGAGTCTGACATACCGGGCATAATCTCGACGATACGCAAATGTATATTCCTACCTCTATAAAAACACACACACACACACACACACTCACGCACACATAAGCCCTCACGCACGCATGCATACATGCACGCACGCACGCACTTACTCACTGAAGACAGGCACATAAAATGAATAAATACACTCTGAAATTATATCTCCCGGGTTGGCATTGTATATGACGGCAATGTCTCGAAAGTCTAAATTTTGTTCTGACTATATTTACTAGGTTGAATATGTTCTAATCACGATTATTGTTAAACGTAGTGCAGTTGGCCTTTGTCGTTGCCAAACCGTTTATCGATAACCTCGTAACCTCAGTCAAGCGTGTACACATGTACTACATACCGTTGTAATGATTAACGGAGTAGGGGGGAGTACCTACATAACGATTAGTACCTGGGCGACCGAGCTTTGCTCGATTATAACTATTTATTGTAATATGGTGGTGTATAGGTGATAATCTTAAATACATTTTTTTACTAAATTAAACTTGTCTAAAACAATAAAAATTAAAAATTATATATAAACTAAAATATATAAAAAAAGCTAGTTTCCGGGCGAGATTCGAACCCGTAACACTCGTTTAGCAGTCCGCGTCTTAACCCGCTGGACCAGACGGATAGTGGACGGCAATACGAAATTAGCGACCATATTCTGCGTCGAAAGAAAAACGCATGAAAATTCGAAAACACGCGTTTTTCCAAACATAAGACTAATCTAGATAGATTGTATACCCCCAAAAACCCCCATATACCAAATTTCAGCGAAATCGTTAGAGCCGTTTCCGAGATCACAGAAATAAATATATTTATATATATATATATATATATATATATATATATATATATATACAAGAATTGCTCGTTTAAAGGTATAAGAATAAAACTTTGGTTCCAATAACATATTTACATCACCTGATATGATTACATATTGAATGAAATAATACAAGTCGAACTTCAGTTGATAAAATAATTATTTATTTTACATTATCATTACAGTCAAATTTGACGATGGACTGAAACTAACACCTACCTATATTTTAATGGTATAATTACATGGAAGTCTAGTATGAGTTTCAAACAAAAAAATCATTTTATACCGCCTAAGTATTTAATGATGAGACAAATGCAGAATCAGTATGCAAGTCACATTTGTTTCACTTATTTTATCAATATGTAAAAAAACTGGGCAAGTGCGAGTCGGACTCGCGCACGAAGGGTTCCGTACCATTATTTATAAAAATGGCAAAAAAGTTATGTTTGTTGTATGGGAGCCCCCCTTAAATATTTATTTTATTCTGTTTTTAGTATTTGTTGTTATAGCGGCAACAGAAATACATCATCTGTGAAAATTTCAACTGTCTAGCTATCACGGTTCATGAGATACAGCCTGGTGATAGACGGATGGACGGACGGACGGACGGACGGACAGCGAAGTCTCAGTAATAGGGTCCCGTTTGACCCTTTGGGTACGGAACCCTAAAAAAGGAATAACCATCAAAATGTCACCTGTCCTTAGTATACATAGGAGGTACCAACTTGTTATACCTACAGTTAACTTATTAATCATTGTATTTTTGCTGAGCTCGTTACACTTTGTGTTAATTAAAAATTACTAGCGAGCGATAGTAACCGTTCCTGTCCTACCGTAAGCTGGTAGCTGGTAGTGGTGTCGTTGACCTGTATTGCGGGCACATCACACGTTAACGTAGATACCGTAATACGTTGTTTATATTAATGTTGTCTGCTAACGCATCCCCTGTTTATCGTCTATTATCATGCTAAGCGGTCGGGGTAATAATGACAGTAAAAGCAAGAGCACAACCAAGTTAAAAAGTACCTAACATGTTTTGTAGAAAAGTAGGTACTACCTACTAATAACTTCCTTTTTCTTCTGCAAACTCAATGCTAGTGGACGTGTTATCGGTTAAATTCAATATTTAAATAATCAGTACAAGTCATTCTGCCACGTAATAACATTCAGATAATTATTCTGGTCTGGTCGATATTGGTCTGGTCTGTCATTGCCTTTTAGTTCGTGTAGCTACCGTTGGCGCTTGTTGCGTATGCAGCTGTAATGTTCAGCCAAGGTATGGTTGGACCGGACGGATACAGTGTTATGTTTACGATGCTTGATATAAAAATAATCTTTACTTAATTTAGTCGTTATCTTTTATCTATATTTCAATTTGTTCACTCTATATTATTTTATGTCTTTTTTTTTCTTGTCTGTTACCTTTCGTGATTTTTCTCACTTGATGGTCTCATCGGAAGATCAGCGCTGGAAGCCACCAGCAACATGCTGAGATGAGGCCATTTCGTGGCACTTTATACTTTGTTTTTGTTATATGATGTAATTTAATGTGTCTTGTTTGTGTCTACGAATAAAAATTATTCTATTCTATTAAATTCCCGCGAGTGTCTAAAGTAAAAGCGCGTAGCTCTCTTTAACCCGCCTGCCTCGGGGGAAAGAGACGCTCGAAATAATTCGTCCCTGTCCCTTCCGCATCGAGACGCTGCTGTACGCCGCACTCCACTGCTGTGCGGCACCATCGGGCTCTCTTCGTGCGCCCCGTTTAACTGGAGGTGATTATTACTAACTGCATACATTGTTGCATATCGCTATGACGGCTAAGTGCGACGATTGTGGCAAAGGGCTAATCTGAGAGTTATTTCAGTAGCTTGATTGGTGTCCATGTTGTTTGCTTACTTAGGTACCAACTCTATTGTACAGATTCATCCATAATATCTGACACGGGATCAGTGACTTACAGATCTGTGAATTATATCCACAGACTATTTATAAGGGACATTACTGAGGGTTGGTCAAAATCAAAGAAAACACCCACTAAAAATAATTTATTGCACCGTCCATACATTTTGATACACTGAAGAGCAATGCAAATGGTTACTTTACGTGGAAATTTCCCCACAAAATGACTGCGCAAGAGATTAAATAACTACTTTAAAGAAATGTTAACACGTACCGCGATTTATAGTCACTCATTAATAAAAAGCGAGCTACAAAATAGAATCATGTAGCAAAAGTTTCTATGAACATCACGGTACCTTAATACTATAATTTTTCCCTGGTAACTCGAGTCTATGATAAATAGTCGGCTTGTTTTTATTTAACTTAGATTTGTCACATTCATTTCACAATGAAGTGTTTGTTTTAACTTGAAAAGGTGAGCTGCCATTACAGATGATTAAACACGTATCTTCCGATTGCGAGGCTCTTGTTCAGAGAGTGAAACGTTTCTAGTTCCGAGTTCAGGTTAATCAAATATTTAGCGTGTTTTATAGAATCAATAATTCACCCGGATGGGTATAAGTGAAGCACAAATATAAGACCACCAAACGTTTATCATCCATTTTTTTACTACTCCTCACCTCACTACTTATCTAGATAATTCTAACAAACCCGAACTCAATGAGATTGCGTCATTTTATCACAGAGTTCTTACGGCCATCTCCGGTCCCATCATCAGATCAGCTCAATGTCATAATAATAACGTTGAGCTGATCTGATGACGGATCTGATGAATCTGAAAACAATAAGTAGTCAAAAAGTGGTTTACAAATTTTGAAGCCAACTTTCATATTTAGGTACATACATACAAAAGTACATTTAGTAAATATGACTGCGTTCAGACAAGTCCAATTTTACATTTCTAAATTATAAATAGCAGTAGAGGTTGACACTTCTCATACGCAAATAAATGTAAACATCATTGATCAAATTGACGTAAATAATGTGTGTGTATTGTAAGCGCACACAGAGTTTATTGTATTTACAACTATGACGTTTTTCGCGGCGAAACTAGTATGGAGAGTGTCAGTTATAATTATACAATTTATACCTCTAGCTTTTATCGCGCAGTTGGTAGGCTGACAATAGACAACGCGTGCATGAAATCAATTTGAACACACATCACGAGCTGTCTACCACAGAGTGCCTTTGTTGGTTTCAATTTTACGGTATATTTACTTATTGATTATTTTTGGAGTTCTCGAAAAGTATGTTTTAACCGTTACTGTTTAATTTGGTGTAAACTCATTTGACAGTTTGGTACCGTAAACTCCATAACTTACAAGTATGGTACTCGTACATATTCATGTTCGTGTAAAATATAAATACATGTAAGTCGTTTTGAAATAATATTGAGTATGTGATATAACTGATACAGAAAAAGCATTACTAAATCTAAGCTCAAAAATAGATGTAACGAGTATAAATCAAATAGTCTCGTTAATAATAAACGTTAAAAATTGGATCATAATTGTTGTCCTATGAGACTTAAATTACCTGACTGTATATAGTTTACGATATTAGAGCAACATAGATTTATTTTGTTTGTATTCATGGTGCAATTCAATTACTTTATCATCTCAAGATAGGTTATACGCGCTCCAAAATTGAAGCACTTATCTTGTGACAACAGGGAAGTTTCATCTATCGAAATTAAACAAAGGCAAAATTATAAAAAAAATTGTACAAGTATGTTATTTATATAGTTTTTACCGTATGCAATAGCTTGTGCCAATAGGAAATATCTATTCTTAATTAGAATAAGTAAGCTGAATTGGACTGTGTATTTCGGTAAGGACAGATGTGGAGGAAAATTCATGTTTTAGTAAGTTAGTTTTAATAGAACCTGGAAATTTTACTCTGTTTGTTCTCCTAATAAATAAAATAAAATACGAGTTTAGTACAATTTTGTAGTAAATGTCCTAAGACTTCAGTGCCACCAAGCCGCGCTTCAAATGAAACTGATTTAAATGTCACTGACGTTCATTTAATTGACAGATTGAAGTGCTGTGTAAAAAAGATAATGTATTCAAATTACATCACGATATACCTAGTAGAGGGTCGATAGTTGGGGCAAGAAGTGGCATTTCTTTTTTCAAATATTGAACTAGGTAAAAAATAGGTGAATGAGAGGAAAAAGCTATAAAGAATGACAGAGTATCTCTGCGTCCGCAACTTGAAAAAATTATAGGTATGTTCTCAGCCAAAACCCATCTGAAGAGGCCTTCAATAACGGCTGACGGCAAAGGTTACTGAGATGGAACAAATCTATTTAAATTCATCACTATTTCAATAATAAACATGACACTGAGTTATGTGATCGATTTTTGCATATAGTTAAAGTCAGTAAAACAAAGGTACTAACTGGGCGACCTAACAAGTTTTATTTAACAAACGATAATAAACCCTTCGGTTATCGGGTGTAATAAAAACGTTTAAGCCGTCATCATAAAATTTATAAGTGTGCTGTGAAAAATTCTTACAACAATGTTCCATGTTTTGATTTTGTTTGTTCGCCGATGTGAACACCTTTATAAGTATCTACTACGACTGATGAATTGTATACTATGTGTGAGACAATAAGGGGCCCAGGGGGCCGATTTTTCAATTTCGATTGCTCGATTTCGTGTTCTCCCTTTAATAATATCTCCATTACAAAGCTTTAAATTTTACTAATAGAATTGAAAACGAGTGGTAAATTCCACCCAATTTCTATCGTTCCTACTTCAAAAATATCATTTCGCCGTTTTCTACAGATTTTCGAATGACAAAATCGAGCGCTCGAAATTCAAAATTCGCTCCCCTGGTCCTGACCGTCTCCACAATATTAAAACAACTCGCTGCAACTTGTATTAAATTTATTTTAACTCCATAAAACTCCCAACATTTTAATTTTTCAATTTATTCAATACTAAAGGTGTTAGTTACATAATATAAAGTCAGATCATGATGAACCCTGTAATAATATTATTCTATTCTATTTTAGACTATTAAGTAACATACCATTTTACTTAGTAACAATTTTAATAAATAAAATATAAATAAAGGGCAGAAAATCTTATCAGTAAATCTAAGAACATAAAACGTCAACAATATATTGATAAATGGTTAGTTGAATTGATTTGTTAAATTTATTAATAATACTTATTTTAATTTATTCATTTCGTTTCTTACTGTGCAGGCTAATGGTAAAAAGTTGTAAATTTTCAATTTATCCTATTTTTAATTTAATCCTAAATTCATCCGTGTCTTATTTAGCTAAAATATGAATATAATGTATTAGTGGTATTCATTATGCGTAGGACTGGAGGGGCATTACAGTGCTGTGAATAGTGGCAGACCGACGATATTTATGGTTATTTTTCTTCGGTATCGCCAATAAATTCTTGAAGGCTATAGTAGCCCTTATTTACAATAAATTGTTAAAGTCCATGTATGAATTTATTTTCAGATGTTTCGTTCTTTAATTTATATTGCTTGACAACTAATCTCTTCCTGTTTCTATTCAAATGTCTCCATAGACTAGACAGGAGGCATTTAGCCTCTACAACTCGGTTTTGGCAGCAAGGGCGGCTGGCTGTGAAGCCGCTGTACATGCAACACGCGCCTTTGTTGGAGACGATACTTGCGAGGTGCTGCTGAAAGTGGATGTGAAGAACGCCTTCAATTCTGCTGACAGACGCGCTCTTCTTACACAAGTTCAGGACGCCACTCCCCTAATCTACTAATATCAGGCAGTGCTATCACCAGCCCATATCGTCAGCGGTGAGTTGTCACCAGCGTGACCAGGGGGAACAGCCATTTTCAGCCTCCCCATCCATCCAGTCATTTCAAATCTAAAGTAAATATTCAACTCCTAGTATCTCGACGATGGGACCCTAGGAGGAGACTGTAAAAACCTCACCGATTCCTTTAGCGCAATTGGTCTGGAGCTAAACTTTTCCAAATGCGAGCTCTTTATCAACAAGACCCTTCCTGCCGTCAACACGCAAAACGTAATTTCATACTTAAATGTTCTAGCTCCTAATATCAAAATAATTGACAAACAATCCTAACTCCCAACTCCTAGGCGCTCCAATCTTTCCGGAATCAATACCACCGCTCATCAACTAACATCTCAATTTATAAAGCCTATTCGGACCGCCTTTTCAAAATAAGTGCACACGTGGCATTAGTCATCATAAAGTTTTGCTTGTTCGTTCCCAAATTCAATTACATACTCACATGTAGTCCCATCTGGAAACATCTCCATCTTATCGAGCCGTTAGATTCCTTGCTCAAAATCGCGCCTGGACTCAGTCCTCCCTGCCAATTCGTCATGGCGGCCTAAGTCATTCAACAGATGTTATGTTAAGATTTTTGCCCAGCTGCTGGAAACGAATGTTCGACCACTCTGAATGAGGCCAAAGACGTCTGGTTGCAGTCTCGTCCAGGCAGCCCGCTTCCAGTTTCCCTTAAATCGCAAAAACAGTGGGAGAAGCCGCTCTACAGATCAACCTTAAAAGAACTCACCGACTCTGCTCAGAGATCAGCGAGCGCGCTCGTCTGCTGGCAATGACGAAACCGGAAGCGGGTTACTGGCTTCACGCATTACCATCAACCAATATCAGCACCCTGCTCGACAAAACGACCCTCACTATTGCCACCTGCTTACGACTGGGTACCAAAACTAACGAGCCCCACCGAAGCTAACGAGAACGAGCTGGGTCACCATGGCTTGTCTTCCCAGAAGAGCGCAGGCCTTATCTCCCGCCACGCAACCTTGAAAGATGTCATCCGTAGGGCGCTTGCTTCCTTCAGCGGGCCGGCCATCCTTGACCCTAACGGTATCGCACGCGACGATGGCAGGCGGCCCAACGGGTAGACACTCATTCCGTGGAAGCTGGGGCAGACGCTTGTGTGGGACGCCACCTGTGTTGACACGCTCGCGCCATCCCACCTACAGGCGACCTCCATCAAGGCGGTGGCTGCGGCCACAACGGCTGAACTAAACAAACTGCGCAAATATGCTGCGAGGGCTACATATTTGCGCCGTTTGGAGTTGAAACTCTGGGACAGTGGGGGCCCAGTGCGAAATGGCTATTCAATGAAATTTCCGAGCGCCTTGTAGATGCCTCTGGTGACCAGAGAGCTGGCAGCTACCTCGGCTATAGACTAAGTCTGGTCATTCAAAGATACGCTGCCAGTCTTCTGGGCACCATAACACATGATAGCGACCTGGGGAGCATTTATATTTATAAATTAAATTATCAGTTTATTAAAACTTTTAAAATACATGTAGTTTAGTTTTATTGATTAGTTAGTTTACTTATTTAATTTTAAATTTTACTGTATAGGTATATTGTAATTATTTAGATCTTGATATGTTGTCCATATTTTCATTAATACATATTTTTATTACAAATCACCGGCTGTTCTCTTAACAGCCATGAATACTACTCATCGAAACCACTTAACGCATCACCTAATACAGGTCTACCACTAGGACTAGGAAGTTGCATGGTGATTTTCAAGTAGATGGTGGCGAAGTTTTGCGTCGAAAACCAGTAAGTATATTACATATTTACTTCCTAACTATAATAACTACTTGAAAACCGCCTCAGTTGTCCTAATAGTTCCCATCGCTGCCTTCGTACAGTCAGCATTAGAGTCCCTACATACTGACTAACAGAGCGAGTTATGTAATAGCTTGCAAAATAAGATGAAAAGCTTCTATAAGCGATATTTTTTGTGCATATTGACAGGTTTCTCTTATGTAGGTATCACCTTATGTGCTACCCAGTGGTCGAAACATGCTATTTTGGACAACTTACATAGTTAAACATACGTATGACATATGATTATTGCATGTTATGTACTCGTATATATATATATATATATATATATATATACTTATAAGAAATGAAGGATGAATATTTTAGTATAACAAATTGTTGGTTTTAAGGTTTGACTAAACACATTTATAGGGTCTCTTGTTGGTGCATAATAAGTAATTTATCATCAAACGATACAATTTTAAAGTTAACGTAACAGTATGTACTACAGTGTCATCGCAAATATAACTATCTGTCGAGTGAAAAAACATCTACGACTTTCGCACAAGTAAGCACTGAAAATGAGACTGCTCGGTCACTGCCTATTTTGAAGAGAGCTGGCGTCGAAACTACTTGCCAGACTTGGAGCAGAAACTGTATTTTAAACAATGGAGTCCGCCTGTAGCACGGCATGGAATAGTATATTATTGCAGAGGCCGGGAAAGGGCAATTCGTCGATGAGTTTCGATTTTGTCCGACAAAGAAGACGAATCCACGAATTGCTGTTCCTGCCGAGGCATATATAGTGCTTTTTTCCAAACATGCGAGGAAATCAGGTAAAATAATCATAATTTAAACATGAACCAGCACTCAAATCGAACCTTCACATCAAAAACGTCAAAAACAACATCCCTCTTTAATTTTTTTTTAAAGTTAAAGGCTCATATTCGCTCATTCAATATATTTAATTGTGCAATATAAGCTGTATTTGCACGCATGAGATCCTTAAAAAATATAAAAGTTATATATAGTCTTTGATTTATTAAGCAGTATTCACACGATCATACACGATCATACACGTCGGTCTTACACGACTCTATCCTAGAGCTTGAAATGATGCTGACCTGGTCGTGTAAACGTAGCCCGCAGCTATATTCATTGGCTGTATGCATTTTTCTTAGTGGATACATGTTTTTAAGTAAAAAACAATACAGTAATAACTTTCCCGTCCGCTAAAACACGACCATAATGGTTTGAATTTTTTTAATTTGAGTTTGACCATAACGTAAAACTTCCCGTACTATTTTTGCTACAATTAGGTGAATATTTTCGAGCATACTGGAGAAAACAATATTACCGGCATATAGGTACTGCCTCACAAGTAAAATCTCAAAGTCGGGTTTGTTACAACACTAGATTTTGCTTTCCAAAGCTTCCAAATTAAAAATATAAAAACATTGCAGTCTCGAGTTCAGGACTGCATTGTTGCATACAAATTCCATTATTTGTCGAATTCCAAACTTTTTAAAAAGTTGAAATAGCCATATCAAATGAAGGCATAAGTCCATTAAGCAGCCAAACAGATGATCAGTACTTATTATTATAATGTTGTTGGTACTGCGACTATTTAGCTATCTCAAATAGGTTGGTGTACTTTCGGCAGAAGAAATTACACTTCTATTTTCTAACAAAAAAATAAAAAGGCGGCAAAGTAAATCTTTTCTATTGCATTTGCTTTTTTCTGTGAAAAACTCTTATACAGAACATATATATATATATATTATACAGAAACAAAAAAATTAATCTTATACAGACGTTATGTAAACGCTCTAACTTGTCCAGAAGTTCTTCTGACATGTCAAGGTTCACAACGTCCCCGTAGGCTAGTAAAGGAAATAACAGAGAGCGAGTCAGCATGGTTTTGGTATCAAATGGAAGAAACTTATGCGTTACTGCCTGCAACATAAATATGCGACGCACGTAATTGTATAAATAGCATGTAAGCAATAATAGCCTATAAATAAGTTGTTAAAGTCGGGCCAATCTAGCAAGTATGCAGACATTGAAGGTACATACTAACACAACATTATCTCATGCATACATGTTATTCATGAGAAAATAAGTAAGTTCTGGTAGCTCTGGGATCTTGGACTATAACCACATTTGGTTTGCTGTAAATAAAAGTTACATTTTTCTATATAATTAAATGACCCTGTTTTATTATTTATAAACAAACAAAGGTTTTTATAAATAGCACCAGCAAAATATTTTCTGTTTCTAGTTTTGTTCTATGGAATTCAGCTTAAAAGGCTAACTAACGTTCGGAGCATAGAATACCATTAAAAAAACAATAATTTGACACTACATATAGTTAGGATTGACTGGGAAACATGAAGGCCTACCGCAAACACCAAAGTGCCTTTTACTCTAATGAGGGCGTAATTAGAGTGACAGAGAAAGATGCCCGCAATTTGCGAACTTCCACCGGCCAACTCGGTTGCCTACCTATTTCGCTTATTTAAGATACGAACGATCTTTTAAAGGTTGGTGAGGCGGACGTTATGAGCTTGATAAATTTAAGAATCTTGTTGGCACAGAACCCTAAAAACTGAATTCTGAAGATATGTTAAGGTACACAGTATATATATTTTTTATTGGAATTAAATTCATACTAACCAGTCCAGATTCGTGCATTCGTATCGAAATGTACGAGTATTTAATTTTGCAATTTCATGTAGTGATCGTGATTTATTTTAATTCAAAGGATTTATACTCTAAATTTTGTATGTAGCGTACTTGCGATGCAAAATAATAATCAAATATCATTAATTCGTTCATAGACATTTATCGATGTAATAATTTTTGATGTTGCGTGCATCTCTATTGAGTGAATGAATGGACGAACGAGTAGTTTGAATGGCTGTCAAAATGCCTTCGAAAGCAAAATGCCACATGTGTTAGGAATATCGAATGGTGACATGACTTTTTAACTTAAGCTGGTACAAACACATTGAGAAGATTCGGTTGTCAATTTTACTGTGTAATCACAGTAAACAATCACAAATCACATCAATTTAGCGCGTGTTTGTACCAACCAGAGCGCAAGATCGCACGTGTAAGTGCACTGTCAATGTGTGAGTAGGTAGACTTATGCATACAATAGTGTAATTGTAGTTGAAATGCACACATTTTGGTCCCGATACTAACTGACGATGACAGCGGATCTATAGATATCTATGGTATGGTATGTGGTGGTATCTATGGTATGGTATGGTCTATGGTATGGTATGGTATGGTAGATATCTGTGGCCCTAAACTGAAAATGACGAGTCCACAGGTCTCCTTGTTGACAGCTCATGATTGATAAAAATAGTTTAGTCTCCAAAGAATAGTCTCCGTAGGATTGCCATAAGACAGACCACCGCGGTCAATCGAATTCAAAGCATTTTTAACATCAAATTTCACAAAAACTTCATATGTCCGGACCAAAACCCAGCTGCCGTGGTTTGACGATGTTTGTCAGCTATTTGTTGATCTTTCAGCAGCAGAGCTTTGAGGTGATCGGACAAATCACGCCATCTTTTTTGAGTTGTGTTGGGTTGAGTTGAGTTAAGATAAGATACATTTTTATCTGTGACAATCACAAATATGTTCGAATCTACGTAAACTACTCACATTTGGTCGTTGTCAATGATAACGCGCATGCGTTTTGTGCATTTTTTTTTTCCTTATTTAAACCAACCAGGCGTAAAATTCAAACTTCAACATGAAGTTCGACGCCTGTCTTTAATGTGCGTTTTAGGTGCTGTCATTAATGAGATTGTAAATAAACAATAAAAGTAGGTTAAAAAATAGAAAACAGATTATTTTTAAACCTACCGTAAAAAGTGTCCAAATTTAAATAAAAGTTACTGATTAATATGATATTTCTGAAATAAAAATTAACAAGTTTGACTAAATGGTTTTAGTTAGATATTCACTATGTGATACGCTTGTTATGTTAAGTTTATATTAATATACTAATATTAACAAAGAGGATTTGAAATAGAGGTGTCTTGTCAATTAAAACTTTGTGGCCACATAAATTTACTGCTATCTTTCGATACATGATTAAAACTTTTAGAACGCCATTTGACTTTGATCCTTATTCTTTTACTGATATGTGTTAATTTTGTTAAATATCAAAAAGTGGCGCCATCTAATAGATCAAAAGGCCAAAGGTATGACAGCATCGTTTCGAGCGATGGCGCCATAACCTTTTGACATTATTGTAAAAAATGTAGAGGAAAACAGTTGTAATTACAAATTTTTAAAGTCTACTAACTGTTATAATTAAAACAAATGTAGAGGCGACGCTGTGGTTAATATACAACAAATTGTGTCTAAATATTTTCAATAATGTTAATTTCCAGAGAGGAAATAAGGATTATGTTTAAAAAAAGCGATTTCGCGCAGGTGTTCCAATTTCGTCTTAGCATGTGTAAGTACCGTGGCCAGTAACTATACGCGCACCGCATTGAGAGTTAAATAATCTGAGAATATCAGTAACGCCCCATCATTTTTAAATTATCAAAAATTTCATGGGCGTAAAAGACATTCATAGTATTTTGACCAATTGTAAAGGACATCTAACTTCATTGGTATGTAATTTATAAATATAGTTCAGGTTAAAGAGACTAACCGTTTGAGTACTTTTCTAATACACACACAAATAGATCTCGAAAATAAAAATCATTGAAAAAAATTACGCTTATTTTCGCGTTTCCTGAAAAACAGGATTTTATTCTTTACGACAATAGAACCCAAAGGTATCGAGAAGTTTTTGGATGGAAAATTTACAAAATAAAAAATGGGCCAGTAAAAATTCAGGTGTCGCTATTAAACTATTAAAAACCCAGATGCAAGGCTACCAACTCCCTTATTTAAGAATATAGGTACTACTTATAGTTCAAATAAGCATTTTATTTTATAATTCATTATAAAATACTGTTGAATTAACCAATAGTGGCACACCACGAGTACCACGACTAATTATCATTATTTATCATAATGAGATTAAACCATGTACATTCTAAGAACTTAATGATCGCGACCTCGTAAAGCAGCTGGTTGGATAAAATAAACAATGAACATGAGCTTTAAATGCCTAACCATTAAAATACACAACGAGGGATAACAGATGTAGATAATCGTACGAAATTACAGCTTCATGTTACCTCAAAGGCCTCCATTTATCAGATTGCCATAGGCTGCGTTCACAATTATCAATTTATAGCGAGTGAATGAACTAAAAAAATATTTATCTACACATCATAAATCCATTAATGATGCGTTCAAATACTACAATATACGACCAGGATGTAAATGAACTGTTTTATCAGAAAATGGTTTTTATTTTATTGCATAATTATCACATCAATTTCGATTTTATAATTGCATAAATATTTCGAACAACTTTGAAAAACAAACCAATTTGATTTGACCTGTATTTTAATATCAGTCAAGAAGTTTTATGATTATTCGGAATGAAGAGTTTGTTGCGAAAAAATTACAAATCTCGCATGTTACTTGATATCTAACGATATTTCAGATGGAGCTGACTCTAGTTTGTTTCGGTTAAAAACGAATCATTTACCGTCATTTGACGTTCCGTTTGTATACAAAGACCGCGAGCCAGGAACAGATTTCCATGACCAATCGCCTCCCGGGCGAAAACTCGTATAGTGATTAACGGCTATGTATAATCTGCCGCTCCGTTGGTGGGTTGATCAACGGCAGTCACCGTAACACGTAAAAAAAATTTGTCATCGTCTCCCGTTTGATACTTTGTCAGATGATAGTTCAGATGCTATTAAATAAAATATTCGTCAACCGGTTATATTGCGGTGGTAAGAACGTCAGATGGTCGCATAAACATGTAAAAAATAAGCGCTTCACTTTTTTATGTTAGCAATAACAAGTCAATCATGAAACTTTGCATGTAGCATTTCATCAGGTGAAACGCCTGACACGCAATAATGAGATGACGCAATTTACACATTAAGCATACTCTGCGTATTTTTTACATGTTAATATTACAGCTGACGGTTTTTCTACCGCGGTACAATCGGCTGACGGTTTTTAAAAAATTTAAAACAGCATCTAAACTATCATCTGATAAAGTATCAGCCGGGAAGCGATGACTGACGAAATATGCTCCTGGCTCGCGGTCTAACAGTTAGTTTTGTTTTTTATAAACTAACTATAGCAAAACGTTTGTGTAAAATGAGCGCTCGAAGATATTTCTGAGACGCCAGAGTGCCATTATTTTCTAACTTACAAATAGCGTTGCAAAACTGATGGTAAATATTTATTTTACAGGATTTGTGTATACCATTCCATTTCTAGTGTCAGTTTCATCATAGGGGTGTTTACCATGTATAACCATTCAAAGAGTATCCCTAATATTTCTTTAGAATTATATATATTTATATCCGAATAAAAATCAGTAATTAAGATTCTGTAAACAATTCAGTGTAGTGTGGCTGGTAGACTTTTCTGTATCTTAGTTAGGAAAAAAGATAGGACCCTTGCTAGGAAGACTGAATTAAGTAAGGTGTGCAAAGCACACTTTACTTAATTCTGTCGTCAACTGGCATCCTAACTAGGATCTTAAAATAATCGCTTTTGGTTAGAGTAGTTACTAAACGCGGTTACCTCATGCTCATGGTTATCTATACCTTTACGATTTAGTATTATGCATTAAGTGAGGTGTGATATATAGAATCCTAAATCTTAAATAAATGGTAAAGGTGTAGAGTCTGAATCCACTAATATAGCAAGATCCCAGAGCCATCAGACCTTTCTTATTTTCTCATGACTAAAATGTATGGGATAATGTAGTATTAGTATTTACTTAGTAGTTTACTTTTAATGTCTGCATACTTTCTATATTGGCTCGACTGCCATTTGTCCGTTACAAGGACGGTGCTAAAAGTAGGTAAAAAATATTAGTAATATTCTTACCTACCTTATATAATGTTATACCACATGTGGACTTTGAATATTCTGACTAACAATAATGATGATCTACAAAAATCTAAACTGCAATCTATATTGTTTAATTTTATAACTACTGACAATAGGACTACGAGAGTCGTCTGAAAAGTTTCTGACCTGACATAGAGACAAGTGATGATTTCAATAAACATTTTGCAAAAAGTTCCACCTTAGACCCTGATACCAAAGATTTAAGCATCTTGTACATTTCTTCTTTACCTTCTATTTCTAATAGATTTTCTTTCTCCCCTGCCACTGATGATGAGATCCGTAAATTAATCCTGTCCATTAAGTCCAATGCAGTTGGTCATGATGACTTGAGTAGATTAATGATTGTCTGCATCTTAGAATGTATTCTCCCAGTTATCACTTCTCTGATTAATTCTTCAATGGGGTTTTTTCTTCAGTGTGGCGGAATGCCCATGTTATCCCTTTACCCAAAAATTCATTGGAATCATATTAGAAGCAGTAGTTCATAAACAACTATCTACCCACATCTACTCTAAACCATTTACTGTCGCCTTTTTAATCCGGTTTTCGCCCTGGGCACAGTACATCGACAGCTCTGCTGAAAGTAGTTGAGGATGTGAGGCACGGCATGGAGAACTCTCTGCTAACTGTATTAGTTTTAATCGATTTTTCCAACGCCTTTAATGTGGTTAATCATGATCTTTTACTTGCTGCGCTAAAACATTTAAACATCTCATCATCAGTCGCGGAGTGGTTCTCTTCTTACCTCCTGGATCGCCGGCAGGCGGTTCGCGCTGGTCAGTCCTTTTCTGACTGGCTAGAGCTCACTTCGGGTGTTCCACAGGGTGGCATACTTTCTCCTCTTCTCTTCTCTATATTTATAAATTTGATTACTAATAGTCTTAGCTGCTCTTACCATTTGTATGCTGATGACTTGCAACTTTATACGCAAGCAAATACCAAAGACATCGGATGTGCAATCGCTAAAATTAACGACGATCTTAACCGCATCGTTGTTTGGTCCCGTGACTTTGGAATCGCCGTTAACCCCACGACATGCCAAGGCATAGTTTTGGGAAGCCCCCGCTTACTTTCGTCAACTGATCTTTCTCTCGTTGCGCCTATCCTATTCGAAAGCACCGTTATACCTCTGTCAGCGCATGTTAAAAATCTGGGCTTAATTATCGACAGTGGTTTGACATGGGAGCAACATGTGCCTGACGTTAGTAGCAGGGTGACCAATACATTGCTGGCGCTTTACAGGCATAAAAGTTTTTACCGGCAAGTACTAAAATTTTACTTGTTCAGTCCCTAATATTACCAATCATTGACTACGCTGTTGTGTGTTGCACTAACATTACACAGGCCTCGCTTTCCAAACTTGATCGTCTCCTCAACAATTGCATCAGATTCGTTTTTAACCTCCGCAAATATGACCATGTCTCTGCTTTTCGCCGTAAACTCCAATGGCTCGCAATTCGTGAACGCAGGTCATTGCGAATTTTATGTACTTTGTATTCAATTTTATTTGACCCAGCTACACCCAGTTATCTCAGGTCTAAATTTGAATTTATAACAGCCCGTCCTGGTTATGTTCTTCGTGCTTCTCGAACTCTGAAGCTGACTGTCCTCCCTCATCGGACTGGATTCTTGTCCAACTCATTCACTTGCCAAGCAATACGTCTGTGGAATGCTCTCCCTCTGCCTATCAGACAAGCTCAGAGCAAGCTTTCATTCAAAGCAAGTTGCGTAAGCACTTATTTGAAAACATTCGTGACTAAATGGCTGCGCGATATCTCACACTAATAGGTACATTATTATTATATATATGTATGTTTATTTATATATATTGAATATGTATATATGTAGGTATATTTAAAATATATATTTGTGTAAGTATAGTATCATAGTAGTCTCGACTTGTGTCTATTTCCATATCAACTCTTTACAATCCTGCACCAAACTAACTATTTCTGTTTAGCCCAATGGTTGACTGGTAGAGAATGCCTCAAGGCGTTAAGTCCACCATTTGTACTCTTTTTGTAAATTTGTGCAATAAAGTTTAAACAAACAAACAAACAAGTGGTTTTTTGATATATATATATTTTTTTACTTTTCAACATACAATACAATACAATACAATACAAATCCTCTTTATTGCACAACCTCTGAAAATAATGTACATGGAAACACATAAAAAACATGAAGATAGAGGTAAACAACAGGCGGCCTTATCGCTACAGAGCGATCTCTTCCAGACAACCTTTAGGTAGTGGAGAACTGAAACTTAAATTAACTAATTAGGAGGTGCAAAAAAACTAAATAGCAAACTAAAATACCCTTAAAATTTAAGTCTACAACAGTAAGACAATACATATACATACACACTACTTACATAATTATATACCTACATATATACTTTAGTGGACTTAAGTAAAATGCACTGGTTTTCTTTGAGAAACAAAATGTAATCTGACAAATAGTAAAAATAGACAAAAACAGTATAAAAAACCATAGACAAAAATAAGTAAAAAAAAGGTAAAATTATATAAAAGGTTGTGCAGTCTTGCACATTCTCCCCTTTTTTAAAGAGAAACAGAAACGGGAACTTTAGCGAGCTTTTTGAGGGGTCTCCGTAAAACCCCTGCGGCGGTGGCGATATCTGCTACTCTTACTATCCCGTCTCTACCGGGGTACAATGCGGTAATACGACCCTTGGGCCACGAGCCTCTAGGCAGGTTGGAGTCACACACTATTACGACGTCGCCCACTGCAATATTAGGTGGAGAGCCTCCTCCGGTGCGTGGTGACAAGCAAGGCAGGTATTCTTTCACCCAGCGCTGCCAGAAGTGGTCAGCAAGTCTTACTGCTCTGCGCCACTTGTTCCTGCTGAGAAGATCCGCCTCGGTCAGGGTAGCGGGAATAGGGCGTCCAGACGGAGATGTGAGTATAAAATGGGCCGGTGTTAAAGCCTCATCAGCATCGGAATCGAGTGAGACATGCGTAAGTGGTCGCGTATTGACAAGGGCTTCAGCCTCTGCTAACAGTGTGCTTAAAACTTCGTCTGAGGGAGCCTGTTCTCTGAGGGTCACTTTCAAAGCTCCTTTGACACTGCGAACTAATCGCTCCCACGCTCCACCCATAAAAGGTGCTGCGGGAGGAATAAAACGCCAATTGATTGATTCGTTGGCAGCAAAATCTTCAACAGAGTCGCCGTAAAGAGCTCGTAACTCCCTGTTTGCTCCAACAAAGGCTGTTCCGTGGTCTGACCAGATTTCTTGTGGTGTTCCTCGACGAGCAATAAAACGGCGTAGACACATTATGGCCGCGTCTGTCGTTAAACTGTGTGCCACTTCAAGATGTACGGCGCGTATGACGAGACACGTAAATAGGGCAACGTAGCGTTTCTCCCTTCTGCGACCAACTGAAACAAGGACGGGTCCAAAGTAGTCCAGGCCGACAAAGGAAAAGGGTCTTTGATGATGAGCCAATCGACACTCTGGTAGATTTCCCATCGGTGGTGTGAATGTTCTGGCACGGCGAAGTTTACAAAACTGGCAATCATGGGCTACTGATCGAACAGCATTTCTAAGGCCTAAAATCCAAAATCTTTGGTGGAGCTCGTTCAAGACTTTTTCTTTGTTCGCATGGCCAGCCTTTTGATGATATCTGGCTATTAAGAGGCGTACTGCCGGATGCTTTCCGTCTAAAATCAGCGGTCGCTTAACTTCATCAGAGACGCCTGCGGCTGCCGCTATACGACTGAACATTCGAAGTTGATCGTTGTCATCTAAGAAGGGGGACAGTTTGAAAAGGCGGCTGCTTCGAGGCAACGGGTCTCGGTTCTTTATCCGCAAGATATCTTCTTTGAAGGAATCCAGTTGGCTTTGCCGTAAAATATGGGATTCTGCTAGGCTTATATCGCTCGCGGTTATTTTCAGTGGGATATTAGGAGAATTAGAAGTACCAGGAGAGGATGTGCAAGTTGGACGGAAGGTACATAAGAGTCCTTCATGACGAGGAAGGTTGAAGTTTACGTCTCGTCTTCTCATACTACGCATTCGCAATAATGATATGAATAAATGCGCCTTTGCCGTTGCTCGCACCATTCTCAGCCATGACCTGAATCGACTTGGATCCGCAGAGACTGGTGCGGGCAGATCAGTCTCGGTGATAAGATGAATGATATTTTTATACTCTTCGCGGCCTAGTCCGCTGACATCAATTTGAGGTTCAGCGGGCCAGTCCGAGGTAAGGAGAAAGCTCGGTCCTGAGATCCAGCGAGATTCTGGAGAGAGCACAAAGCGTTTGACGCGTGTGGCATCATCGGCTACGTTTAGATCGCTCGGTACCCAGTGCCACTCGGTGATGTTTGTAAGCTCTAGAATCTCGCCTACTCTATGAGATACAAAGGGTTTAAGGGTGCGCGCATCACTACGAAGCCAACCCAGCGCAGTCATCGAGTCGCACCAGAAAACTCGTCTCATTGGCTTCAGTCGGTGGGCTTCGCATATTGACATGGCAAGGCGCGCAGCTATTAGAGCACCTTGAAGTTCTAAACGGGGAATGGAGACAGGTCTGATTGGAGAAACACGAACTTTACTGCAGATGAGGGAGAGTCTTACATCACCATTCACATAAAGAAAGCGCCAATAGGCCACAGCAGCAAAGGCGGATTCACTTGCATCCGAGAACACATGTAATTCGCACCCTGCTACCTCGAGATCGCTCAAGTTATAGCGGCGTGGTATCCTCAAACTGGAAGTGGAGATCAGATCTTGAAACCAAGACTTCCACGCGATGCTGTCACATTGAGAGAGCTCTTGGTCCCAGTTCAAACCCTTGCGCCAAGCGTCTTGAAACATTATACGACCACGAACGACGATTGGTGCAAGGATTCCAAGCGGATCATAAATTCTCATTACGTGCACTAGAACCCCTCGCTTTGTTAACTTCTCTGGCAACACGGTATCTTTTTTTACACCTGTATTAAAACCTATCAGGTCGTTAGCGGGTTGCCAGATAAGGCCTAGTGTGCGAACGGGCGTAGCCAGGCGACCTAATTCGACGTCAATATTATTAGCGCGAGGCACCTCGAGCAAGGATTCCTTCGGCAACAACGAGAGCGCGCTTGGACTATTTGACGTCCAGCTGCTCATCTCAAAACCGGCGTGAGCATGTACGGTATAAATATCAGCTGCCAACTTGGCAGCTTTGTCAATGTCGTCTAAGCTAGTAATGCAATCGTCCATGTAATGGTCATCGATGATTACTCGAGCTGCCTCAGGATAAGTTTCCTGCCATTCTAGAGCATTTTTATTTTTGATGTGTATGGCAGTAAATGGGCTCGATGCGGCGCCAAAAATCATGGATGACATGCGGAATGTTCTTATTGGTTCACCTGGGGTATCTCGCCACAGAAACCTTTGCGCGTCTCTATCTTTTTCAATTATTTTGATTTGCGGAAACATTTCACGAATATCGGCATTTAAAGCTACAGCACCCTCACGAAAACGCATTAGAATACCCAGCAAAGGTTGCAAAAGGTCAGGGCCAGTCAATAACAAAGAGTTTAATGACACGCCGTGAGATTTTGCAGCCGCGTCGTGAACAGTTCGCAACTTATTGGGTTTATTTGGGTTAATCACGCCAAAGTGAGGAAGATACCAAACAGGACGTCCAGAAGCTGCTCTCTAGTACTTGTATGGCACGCTCATCGTCAGCATTGCGGGCCTCTTTTTTCGATATACCAATTGAATCGATCTTAAATTGCTCCCTAATAAGTCGTTCAAGAGTGAAGCAATCACTATTTGAGTCAGGCTCGCTTAATGTAATATGGTTTACAACGTCAACCCGTTTAGTCTTGCTGCAACCGAAACCAAACAAAACCCAGCCAAGGGCTGTTAAAATGGCTGCAGGTTGTGTCTTGGTTCCTTTGCGCACGTCTGTAGCAAGTGATAAGTGCCAGTTGTCAAGTCCTATTATCAGCATGGGCTTTACGTCCCCGTAGCAAAATTCACCGGCTATATCTGCTAAGTAAGGGTATTTGCGCACACTATCTTGATACGCACACTGTCGTGCAGCGCCTAAACCGTTAATTGATCTAGCCTTTTTAATAGAGTGAACTTCGGTTGAATGACGACCCTGTATATTAAAATTAACTTACTGCACTTTAATGTCCTTGCTTAAACCAACTACGCAATCTAAGTGAATTAGCCTATCGGAAGCCTTCGCGCCAATTCGAGAAGAAATTTCAGAGTCAATATACGTTCCTGAGGACCCATCGTCCAATAACGCGAATGTGTCAACGCTACCAGTGGGTCCGGACACAGTGACAGCTACTATTTTTAATAACGGCCGTGCAGAAGGCACTTTGGGAGATGAAGAGGTCGCATGCGTCAGAATATTGTGTTCCGAGTCGTCGAGCAGCGGTGCCGCTTCGGATACATTGCAGGCCGCGGGCGCAGTTACGCTAGATGTCGATGGCACTTGCTCGTCGTCGGCGTCGGAGTCGTCGTCGGCGGCGTCGTCGTCCTCCACATCGACGTGCGCAGTAACGACGCGTTCAGACTTTGACCCATGTAACAAATTATGATGACGCATATCGCAACCTTCTACGCTACATACCTTTTTCATGCATGAAGTTTTGTTCTTATGAAAACCTTTTTTCAAACACCTATGACACATTTTATTCTTTTTGATAAATTGCCACCTATCATTTATTGACAGTTTGACAAACTTGTCACAAACAGATAAGTCATGATTTTGTTTACATAATGAACAATTATTTTCAAAATTGTTATGGGTATTTAACGATGTTGGAATACTATCGGACGAATGATTATTTTCAGCAATAACGTTTATTTTGTCCCTATTACCAATCGGCCGGGAAACTAGGGCAGGCGCGTGGTCAATAGCGCCTCCGAATCTGCATTGCAGGTCGACTTCGCGCGAGAGGAAATCCGCAAACATTTCAATTTTTGAAGCGCTACCATTGCAAGAATGAGCATAATCCAACCACCGTGGACGCAGCAGCGCAGGCAGTTTGCTCCACAGTGCTTGAAACAGCTCTGGCGAGCGTAAATGGTCGGGCTTATTTAACATACGAATTACTTCTACGCAGTTACGAATACGACTTGCGAAAATCAGTAAATCCTTACCGTCGTAGTTTACCTTCGGTAGGGCACGCACCGCTGTCACTTCATGCATGACAACAAGCTCGGGGCGGCCGAAACGCGCATCGAGCGCAGCCACCACCGCGCCGGGGTCGCGGGCTGCTGCCAACAGGCCCGCCACGGCCTCGCGCGCTGTACCTCGTAGGGCGCGTGACAATCTCGCTAAATTTTCAGTAGGCGAGAAACTATCTGCTTTATTTTCGTAAACTCTTTTCAAAGCTAACCAATCTAAATATGACTTGCCGTCGAAATTCGGTAAATCCATCTTCGTTTGATTAACTTTATTTATCAGCTTGTCGAGCGAATTGACTAAGCGAGTCACTCCTCCGTCTTCAGGGCGATTTTGCTCGGGAGAGTTTTGAATTGCCGCGGCACTCACGCCGTGCTGCTCTCTCGATTCCAGTGGCTCGTGCTGGGCCGCAATATCGTCTAACCTGAAAGGTGGGTTGGCACTTAATAAATGTTGCTCATTGTGATTAGGAACTGTATTATTTACCCATTCCTGTATACTCGCATGACTGCGCGTGCCGTGACTGCCACGTCGGCTTCCGCCCGCCTCTATGGCAGCGAGACTAGCTTGCAGTTCGAGTTCGGCAACTTCACGCTCGCGCTCGGCAGCTTGACGCTCGCGCTCCGCGGCGCGTTCCGCCGCTTGGCGCTCGCGTTCCGCCGTTTGGCGTTCCCGCTCAGCGGCCTGCCGCTCTCGTTCCTTTTCTATTTCAGCCAAGCGGCGCGCATGTTGCGCTTTGGCCTCCAGCTGACGTGCGACAATGGTAGAAGAGGAGCGCGACGAGGCGCCGCTCGCTACGCGGGAAGGTGTCGGCATCGCTTCGTGAAGGGCGGGACCCGCGGCTTCCTGCGCGGGCGGAGCAGTATCCCTCACGACTGCCTCACCGTCTCCCTTATGAGACTCACTCATTTTTACAGCTTTAGAACTCGTTATCATCTGATTTCGCGGTAGAAGGACCAAATTTAGTGGACTTAAGTAAAATGCACTGGTTTTCTTTGAGAAACAAAATGTAATCTGACAAATAGTAAAAATAGACAAAAACAGTATAAAAAACCATAGACAAAAATAAGTAAAAAAAAGGTAAAATTATATAAAAGGTTGTGCAGTCTTGCACATTTACATATATACAATACTATATAATTCTTGCCAAAAGTGATAACCAGTAACGGGGACAGAAACACTAAGGAAGGGACAGATAATAGTCTTTAAGATGGGATTTGAAAACAGCAAGGGATTGAGCGCGTCTTATTTCGACAGGGAGAGAGTTCCATAACCGAACAGCCCGAAAAGTGAATGAGCAATTATAAAATTTTGTGGAGGAAGGAGGGACAGAAAGAAGCAAATTTTGTGCGGATCTAGTGGAATTTAACAACATAGTCCCCTTGTAAGGCTTGTCCCAACGATGCTCTCATGATTTTAAGCTGTCCATGTAGTAGTTGCCGTCTTGCTCTTCATAATAGGCGTTCACGCTAGCAATGACCTCTTCGTTACTTGAAAATCTGTCCGCCGAGCCAAGTTTTGAGTCTATGAAATAGGAAAAAGTCGCTGGGAGCCAAATCTGGAGACTATCGAAGCTCCTTAATTTTGGCCATGGCGAATGCTGACTCCTGAGATGGTGCGTTGTCTTGGTGGAACAGTGCTTTATTTTTTTTTTATGTGGCCGTTTTTTGCTCTTTCTTCCTTCAGCTTGTCAAGTAACGATTAATAATAAGCTCCAGGTATTGTTTGATATTACACTGCGGCTATCCCAAAACACGGTGGCCATCACTTTTCCGGGCGATGAAACCGTCTTCGCCTTCTTCGGAGCAAGTTCATTCTTTTCAGTCAACTGTTTGGACCGTGATTTTGTCTCAGACGTGAAGTAATGAATCCACGTTTCATCGACAGTTACCAAGAGATGCAAAAAATCGGATTTATTTTGCTTTAATCGTTTCAAGAGATCTTCAGAAATGTTCTTTCGAAAACTTGTTTTTGGTCCAAGTTTAACAGACGCGACACCCAACGTGCGGATAGCCTTCTCATATTCAATTATTCAGCCAATATGTATCAAACTCGTTTTTTTGAAATACCTACGGTTTTTGCTAACTCTCTAACCTTGATTCTGCGATCTTCGAGCACCAATCGGTGCACTTTTTAGACTATGTCGTGGTTGGTTGCAGTTTTTGGCCGTCCCGGGCGTTCTTTGTCGTTTAACATTGTAAGTAGTCTTGTCATAAATTTTGTCCCAACCTTTTCATCATTTTAAATTAAATAATGGAATGTTTGATGTACTTTTATTTCTTGGTTATGCTTAAATATACACTTAGCTGTCAGAAAAAGAGTACATTTAGATCCAGGTATCGTTCACTCTCGCATTCTTAGCTAATACGGTCACGTTACTCGCAGGGAAGACGACGCGATGGAGAGGCTGGTTGTTCAGGGCAGAGTGGATGGCACAAGACCCAGATTGCGGCCCTCAATGCGTTGGACCGACCAAGTGAAAGCTCTCACCGGGTCACCTCTGAATCTGTGCGCGCGGCAGGCAATAAATAGAGAAGCATGGCGGGAAACAGCGAAAAAAGCCGTACAACGACCACGACTACTCTGTCAAGAGTATACGACTAAGAAGATCGTTTCCCTGAAGATGGAGTTGGGCATCAAAGAGAATCGTGTCACAGTGATAGCTTTATACAAGTGCAACAAGCAAGTGAATGGCATTTTCAAACTGCTGAAACCTTTGAATATAACGAAGAAATTTATCTATCGTACTATCAAGCGATACAACGAGATGGTTTTAGTCGACGACCGACCCAGGAGCTGTCGACCACATCAAACAAGGACACCGGCAGTGATTAAAGCGGTAGCTGAGCGAATTCGGAGAAATCCGCTAAGCAAACAGAAAATCATGGCTAGGGAAATGAAAATTTTCCCTAGAACTATGTCGCGTATCATAAAACAAGACCTTAATCTTGGGGCTTATCGTCGGAGCACAGGACAGCGATTGACAGCGGCCCTACGGAAAATAAGAGCGACGAGAGCTAAAGTATTGTGGCAGCGGCATGCACAGGGCGGATATCGTAATATTCTGTTCACAGATGAAAACATCTTTACCTTGGAGCAATAATTCAACCGCGAAAATGATAAAATATACTCACAGTTCCCAAGAAGCTTCTGCAAGAGTTCCAAGGGTAGAACGAGGCCGCCATCCTGCATAAGTCATGGTTTGGTGGAGAGAATCCTATGAAGGCGTCACAGAGCTTAAATTTTGTGAACAAGGGGTAAAAATACGTGCTACGAACTATCAAAACGACATTTTGAAGAGATTTATTAAGCCGCTAAATGACACTTTATTGCCGTAAGCACTGGATATTTCAACAAGACTCTGCCCCTGCACATAAAACTAAGACAACACAACGGTGGTTAGCGCCACAATTACGCGAGTTTATTTCGGCTAAAGATTAGCCCTCAGGAAGCCCCAATTTCAACCCCTTGGACTATGGTCTGTGGAATACCTTGGAGGAGAAAGCCTGCTCTAAACCGCATCGTAATGTTGAGTCTCTCAAGTTAGATTCAGTGCGGGCAGTGGCTTCAATACCCATCGATACCGTCCGTGCCGTCATAGAAGAGTGGCCGGACCGTTTAAAGAAGTGTGTTAAAGTAAAAGGTGGACATTTTGAATAAACATTTTATTTTATTCTATAATCTGTATAATATAATTCATAAAAATAACCCTGATTAATTTTATAAGCCTTCTTTTATTTTCAAAATAAATGTCATTTTATGTAGGACAGAATTTATGGCAAGACTGCGTACGACCGCGTTGAAATTCAGCCACCCAAAATTGTACGGTGAAAAATGATGGAGCAGACTCGCCGTAAACAGAATCCATCTCATTTTTAATTTGGGTTGGCGTATTGTTTTTCAAATACAGATACTTAATCATAGCTCGACACTCATTTTTTTCCATATTAGAAACTTCGAAAGTAGTTTCACGAAATCGGCAATTATAGAAAAAATAACCGACAAAATGGCAGCAATTTAGACATTTATCTTCAGAAAAAAGGAAAGTTATAGTACCAAGGAGGATTTTTTTTAAAGTTACTTATTATTCATTGTGAGGCCAGGAATTATTCAGACGACCCTCGTAATAAAGATTATGATGGAAAACGTTATGGACGGAAAAAATCGGAAATTAAATTTATTGGTACCAATAGAAATCCCTTTGATAAGTATTTGATGTGCCTATATTGCTAACTATTGAGTATTGACTGGAAGTATCAATGAAGTATTTGTATGAAAGCTTAATCGCGTAAACTTAACAGAACAGAGCAGTATACAATACAAATTTATCTCTTATTTAATTATTAATTAAAATTATATTTTTAATATTAATGTTTCCCCCGATTATTATTGACTTTAAGAGTAATAGTAGCTTATCAATGTCAGTTTTTTGTGTTTATTTTATAATTGAATGATTTTTTTTCGTTACGCTTAAATTAATCATAATCAAAGTGAAAATATTCAGAGCACCATCAATTATTCTGAAGGGAAACAGGCATGTCTTTCCTAAAAAGATTCTTACATTTGATCTCAACCTTTACATCCCGCAGTAAGGCAAAACTCATGAGAAGTTGCAAAAAGTTTTTCCTGGACAACGTAAATAGTTTTACCAGACGCCTGGGATCAGCTTAAGTGTTATTTTTGCGACCGCGCTTTTAAGAGTTTAGGATTTTCTCCTCTCTAAGCCGAGTTCGGCCGAGTTTAGAGCACCAAAGATTTATCGGGCTCAAGTGGGATATGGTGCATTCCCGTTACTATTTGAATAAGAAGCTTGATCATCGAAACAATCACAGGATCTCATTTTCATAATGGTTTCAATTTCAGCTTTAGAATGATGTTCACCATGATTTTATTTAATCGTATATGTAAATATATCAGTTTAATATTGAATGTAGGGCCCAATAAAAATAAATTAACTTATCTATTAAATAAAACTAAAAACGAATACTAAATAAAATTAAAATATGTCTAAAAAAATTGGCCCCTTTGGTATGGTGCCGAGGATGCTGGCAGCATTTCCCCGCTGTATTGCGATGCTAACATGTTGTGCGAGAAAGCTGCCAGCTTCTCGGTCACCTGTGAAATCGACCAGCCTTTTAAAAAGTTGTAGAGCATTAGGACCCCACGGGCCTTAGCGTCTCAACCGCAAATGGCATAAAAATATATTCGGGGCCGAGACCCCTGTACTTTTGTAATTTCAGCTTTTCGGCTCCTTTAGCCACGGCATCCGCACTGTTACTGGTTCCGGTGAGGTGGGAAGGGGCTAGTATGTCTACACAGGTAGCGTCACACCAGAACCCTTTCCAACCCCAGGGAATCAGGGACATGCCGTCCGGTCTCTTGCCGTCGTCTCTGGCTACGCCAGTTGGCTCCAGTAGAGCTGCCACGTTGACGGATGCAAGAGACCGGCAGATTATGTCATTCAGTGCGGCATGCCTCGAAAAGCGGCCAGCACTTTATTGCAGGATAACCCGTGGTGTCCTAATTCGTCGACTTCACTACCGCAGGGGCATCTCTGTGGACCACAGATGCGAACTCCAAGCCGAAGACAGGTCGCGATGCGGAGGGTGTCCGGCGTTAGGAAGGTTCCAGTGTTTGGTGAAGGATACGCCCGGAGCCACTCACCGGACTCCCACGACGCCGAAGCCAGTAATCTGGCCCGTTCGCAACCTGTACTACGGCTTAGGAGGGAAGTAACTGAAATTTGGCACATGATGTCGTCCCAACTCCTTTGATAATTTGGATGAGTTGGTAAATCCTTACTCGGGCAAGCACTTGACCAAGCTTTCTTGGCTTCATCTAAGTCCGCAGTCTCATAGTTTGAGGGAAGACCCCGTAGGATTTTTCCTATGAGATTTGCGGAGCTGTGGACTGAAGACAAAAAAGCTGGTAGGCATAAACTAGAAATTTTTCTGATCCCTAGCCCATAAATATATGTATATGTTGCTGTAATTTTATTTTCATACATATTTTGTAGTATTAAGAGAAATATTATATTCATTTAGTTATCAACTCTAAACAATATACTATAATATTATAAAATTAAAACACAAGTTAAAGTTGCAGCAAACTAAGAACAAACAAGAAAATAAATTTATATTTATCTACAAAATACCTAATTACAAAAAGAACACTCCGTCCAAACAGGTCGGCCAGCGGTATCGACCCCATGACGCTTGTAGTCGTAGGCGCAGCTCATAAAACACTGCCTGTCGTACACAAAAGATTTCCTTTGGCAGGATTGGTCCTTAGAACCCAAGGCTGGATTTAAGAAGTGGAGCCACCAAGATTTTTTAAAGTACCGTCAACAAATAAGTACTATAAGAGATTATACTTAGGCATGTGTTATTAAATACACATGTTTTGTCATTTTCTCGTATTCGAAATAATCGAAATTAAAAGTACAGTTACGAGTATAACTCCGGTGAAAAGCACCATTTCATTCACCGTACTGGCGCTTCCACTGCGTTTCATTCCAGCGCCAAACTACCTCGACATAAATGAGTGCGTTTCATCCTTTGGTTAACAATCTGCTATTTTAGCACAAATAAAAACCAATGAATTATTTTAAGACTGAAAACCATTTCCCTTTGGCAATGCGTCCACATAAATCTACATGAGTAAATGCAAATGGCACGCCAGTCGAATTCCATTTTGAATTCTGAATTTATTATCGACATATTAACACGGGCTTTACTAATAATACCTAAGCGAAGTCTTTCATTAATACGTTTCAAATATATAGAGAATACGGTTTTAAACCTTTATTAAGAGGGGGCTAATGCAAAATTGTAGTTTTTATATCGAATTGTTACACGTTTTTAGATGGGCAAATACCATGAAAAAATTAATACAGAAACTTGTTAAATTAATATTTTTGCTTGGGCAAAATCTAACCAAGTCAAATCCCTCAGCAGATACTTACTGTTTTATACTAAAAGTATAAGTATACTGTACCCCTAGTGTAAATATTTTCGACAGCGAAACGTGACGTACGCGTTTGCGTTAAGTGTCATTTTGTATGAGATTTTTGACTTTCCAAAACGTCCCGCTTGGCGCGCTGTTCAAAAACTCATACAAAATGAGACTTAACGCAAACGCGTACGTCACGTTTTAAATTTACACTAGGGGTACTGCTCTTATTATGCAAGGTAATGTACAACCGAAAATAAATGAAAACAGACATATTTTCTTGATTTTTTTCTATCGATTTTAAGGTTTTGGTTTAGAGTCTGCCCTTGCAAATATAGTCTAGTTTCTGTGTGATTTGTAGCAAATCAATGTAAACACTACAATGTAATGACAATTAATTTACAATTCATATAATTTTGCGCTTAATATTTTTTTTTCTCCAATACGCTTGGAAATGTTCACCTTAATGTAGCAAGAATAGTACGGTAAAAATAGTAGGGTTGTACGAGAAAGCGGCTAGCTCTTCGGTCACCTGTGAAGCCGACCAGCCTTTTAGATAACTCTTTAAAAAGTTGTAGAGCATTAGGACCCCACGGGCCAAGCGTCTCATCCCCAAATGGCATACAAATATATTCGACGCCGAGACCCCTGTACTTTTGTACTTAAAAATTTTCGGCCGTTTTAGCCGCCTCACCTGTTTGGCTACTGGTTCCGGTGAGTTTTAATTTTAGTATTAGCCTATTAGTTTTTTAATTTAGGTTATTTTTATGAATGTAATGTGTTCAATTTTAGTTTGTATATGCAGTACTACCGTTGTATAATATTCTTTCGTTTCCGTGTCAATACAATGTAGATTAGGTATTTATGATTACAATTAATTTTCTTGTTACAAGTAAATCAATGACTAAAAATTGAAAAAAAAAAGTTAATCACTCTACTAAAAAACAGTGTCGTTATTCAAGCATATCTTCAGACCATCAAAGGTTTAATAACTGCATTTCTCTCATTACTATTTAACAGAAATTTTGCAACATTTAATGTAATTAGACGAATTAAAAAAAGAAACCGCTGTAAAGCGCACGAATTCAAAATTTGTGACCACTGTGGCGCTTGAAACTGAAAAATGAAATGAAAATATTTCAACCTAAATACCATACTTGCTACCTACTGGCGAATTCACCAAAATCTCAATGGCCCGACGGTCATCATATAACCAAACGTATTGATAAGGCTATTATGGATTACAATTTAATAGTCATGCAGCCATAAAACACTGTATCAGGGAAAGGGTTTAAACGCTTAAATTTTGCCGAACAGACCCAAAGGTATAAAGTACAGGTCCAAAGAGGTACAAATTAAAATCAGAAAATATTTTCGCATCCAACTTATGCCGCGGAAACCGTTGAAAAGGTTAAAACTAAAGTAGTCACATTATTATATGAAGCCGAGTGGTTTTACTACAGATATATGACCATACCTCACAAAAGAAAATTTATTACTTAGTTTTACGACACAAAGTGTGAATTCTCAAGGAACAACGACCTAAAGTTATCCTGGAGTCATCAGTATTAAAAAACTTTGAATTATCTCGTGTAACTATATAGGCGAAAGACTTTTGATCAGAAGTTCCTATACTAAGCATAATTGTGAACAGCGCATTCTATCGGTAAATTGTCTAACTAATTTGCTGAGGCGATCTTTCCTGGGGAGATGCTGTTGAAGCGGACTTGTGCGATCTCCAAGCCGATAACTGGCAGGAGATGGCACAGGATCGAAACAACTGGCGTGTACTCGTGTCGGAGGCCAAGACTCATTTTGGGGCGCTGCGCCATTAAGTAGTAGTAGATGCACGTATCTTGGTTTTTCGAGGATAATTCTCTATCATTTGAATCGATTTCAAAACTTATTCTTTTATTTGAAAAAAAGGTGTCTTTAATGTAATCTCACAGAAATTTCAAGTGCAATAAACACACGTTGGTTATAAGTTGATTAAATTGAAAAAATAATTCGGAAATTGGTATTGTAAGAGACGATGGTAAGAGACCGGACGGAATGTCACTAATTCCGTGGAAGATGGGACGGGTGCTGGTGTGGGACGCCACATGTGTAGACACCCTAGCCCCGTCTCATCTCCACGGCACAACTGCAAAAGCCGGCGCGGCGGCAGAGGCGGCCGAAAAATTAAAAAAGATCAAATACAGGGGTCTCGGCCCCGAATACGATTTCGTACCTTTTGGCGTCGAGACCCTTGGCCCGTGGGGTCCGAATGCATCTACACTATTTAAGGAATTAGCCAAAAAAATAGCAGACGCTACCGGTGATCGTAGAGCCGCCAGCTTCCTCGCACAGAGAATAAGTATTGCGATACAACTAGACTTAGATTTTTGAAATTTTGCCACCTTTGGGCATTTTCCATAGTTAATAAAAATAATAATACTTTCAATGTATCTGGTTCGTTGTTCATAACTATTCCTAATTTCAAATCGATAGCTTAAGTGGTTCTCGAGTCTCGAGATATATAGCGATGTGACAGACAGATGGACGGAGTTGCACCATAAGGGTTCCTTTTGTACCTTTTTAGTACGGAACCCTAAAAATGACCATACAGACGACTACATCTGCGCGAAACTGAAGGAAGTTACTGTGGATTATAATATAGGCTCAAAAATCCACCTCACTCTTCGAGACAATGCTGCAAATATGTACCGTGCTACCAAAGTCGCAGAATGTACGAGTCATTGGGGTGTGTTTCTCATACACTACAGCTATCTGTAGTGTATGAGAAACACAGCCCAATAACTCGTATTCTGCCTTCACGAAGCTTTGCTTTTTGATTCACGACGCAATTTTGTCGTTGCCGAGCATTATTACGATAGTAAAGAAATGTCTTTAAAGTGGTAGGACACTTCCATAGAAGTGAGCTGGCACGGGGATACTTAAATGCATTCCACAAAAACTTTAAATTTACCGGGACAAATTCCAAGACGTGAAAACGCGCTGGAATATTTTATCTTTTAAAGGAAAGTTCAAAAAGTACATTTCAAATTTGCAGAAATCTGCTCTATGATCGCCTTGTAAGTGCCAATGCCAAGTTTAATTTTTATTAAGTTTTTGTTATTTTCAGTCCATACAACCACGGAGTAACATACACATATGTCGTTGAGAAAATAAGTGATACATTATATATAAATAGCTCGAACTGAAATAATTTTAATTGTGATTCCTATTATCTTCTCGACTTAGCTTAATGTTAGTTAAGTTTACGTACAGACACAATCGCTTGGACAGGTCTCCACGGAAGACCAGCGTCAAAATATCTGAAAGGTAACTTAACATCAAGCTGAGGGGAGACCTTTTCAGTGACGTTTATTTAATTTAAGCAATAAGTAAGCGTCCTGAATAAATTTATTTTCTTTATTTCTTTCATTTAATGTTATCACGGTTGAGCAAAAGAATACTATCTATCTTTACCGCGTACGAAGAGGACCCATCGAAGAAATAAATAGTGAGGAATGGAAAACCATGCAAAACTTTGTCAACATTTTGGAATGTTTTTACCAGACTACATCAGACGCATCTAGTGTATACTTGGTGATACCGTTAGTGGTCATGGTAAGTGGAAAACTTACGCCTAATACTAGTCACAACCAGAGTACAGCTCATGAAAACGTTGAGGGTGATAAGTTGAAAGAAAAGCGAGTTGTTGTACTTTCTTAACTAGCGCTTTTCGTTCATAAGAACTTCATGGCCATTAATTCATGCTCCACTGCTGGATCTTCGTTTTCAAACTAAATATTTGACCAAAAACGAGGTAAACAGAGGTAAGTCCAAAATATTCGTAGTTTTGAACCTACGCTTAGATACTCCGCTGACAGGATATACAGAGGGAAATGTTGAAGCATCAACGTCAACTAGATCGGTAACGGCAAATAAATCCAGTCTGAGGGCAGCTCACGATTCCATCGAGTCTAATGACGACTCAGTGATGGATTTTTTTTTTTTAATCTTTATTTATTTATTGAGGGTTTTTAAATAAATGCCACCCTCATAGTGGCTCTCTAACAAAACTACACCAGTCTAATTTTCACTATTTCTACGTGCTATGATATCGATAACCATAGAATAAAGGAGCCCAGCCTCTTCCGAAGCAGGGGATGCTAGGATGCTATTGACTCGGCCGAGGTCATAGGAACAGACATTAAGCAAGCGACGCTGTGCGACACCTCGGCGACATTCCATTGTTATATGAAACACGTCTTCAATTACTCCGCATACATTACAATTGGGCGAGTCAACTTTACGCATCAAAAACGCGAAATTATTCAAAGGAATGTGGCCAGATCGCAATCTAAAGGCAACAATTAGATCCTGCCTGTTCAACTTACAAAAAGAAAACCATGGGGCTCGAGGAAGTGAGGGTTGAATCGTTTTGTACCATATGCCCTTTGTGCGAGATCTTTCATCGAAATATTCAGACCACCTGTTAAAGCACATATTCTTGACTTTGTATAGAATATCAGTAAACCAAGGAACATTATGGCACTTTTCACTCATTTCGAATGCTTCCCTAGCTAACCGATCCACCACCTCGTTCCCCACAACACCGCAGTGAGAGGGAATCCATTGTAAAATAACTTTCTTTTTGGCTGCGTTCAGTTTAAGTACTAAACGAATTATTGAGTACGCCAATGGAATGCCCCTAAAGACGTGAGTACAGCGGTTCAAATGTTGAAGAGCGCATTTTGAATCCGTTAAAATTACAAATTTATTGTGACTATTTATGCTGTCAATATATGAAAGAGATTCTTCTATTGCGATCATTTCAATGGCCATAATCGAGATATCGTTCACAATGTGTAATTTAATTACCTCTCCGGTTTGCCAATCTAGGAATGCTGCCCCACTACCAAAATCTGTTTTAGATCCATCAGTAAATATCTTATAATAGTCATTATAAGAGTTTGTAAGCATTGAATCGCATATACTTCGTAACTGCGAACCGTCGTACTTACTTTTAGCTTTGTTAATGTTATCAACATTTGATACTAGACAATTACTCAAATCTATATTTGTAACCCAGGTATCGAGTGAAAACATTTCTAATTGGTTACTACAGTATACCGGGTATCATTAAACTCATTAAATACAAGTCCAAGTAACGGTTTGGTTTTGTTACGCCAGTAGAGGTTATCAAAAGAATTTTTCAAATCCGTCAGAAGTCCAGGTAGGATATTTGTACTAAGAGATTTAGATTTTAATAGCATTTTACCTGCAAGATACTGTCTCCGAATTGCTAGTGGAGGTAAGGTCAATTCTGATTCCATCACATGTATAGGCGTACTTTTTATAAACCCTCCTATTACTCGTAAGCAAGTGTTTTGAAGTGTGTCTAACCTAGCTAAATTAGTTGCAGCGCTATTTCCAAATAAAAAACTTGCATAATCAAGCCTACTTCTTATCATTGCAATGTACAGTCGCCTTAAATGAACTTGGTGCACTCCCCATCCAGATCCCGCCAGCACTTTAAATATATTTATAAATTTAATGACTTTAACTTTAATTTCATTTATGTGTTTCCCCCATCGCAAGCCTCGGTCAAGCCAAAGGCCCAAATATTTAACGGTATCCACAACTTCTAATGCCTGGTTGTTAATTTTAATAGAAATGTTATCTTTTTTAAACCCCCTTTTAAACAGACAAACTTTACTTTTACTCTGAGAAATCTCTAGACCAATGTCTAAAAATAAAGTCTGTATATTATCTAAAGCCTGTTGTATTCTTATTCTCCCTCAGCAGAGCTTTTACAATGGCGATATAGAACGTAATCATCAGCATATTGTGAAATGAATATCTCCTTCTCAAGAATTTTACAGACCTTCATAGTGGCTATGTTAAATAGTAACGGGGATAGCGGGTTCCCCTGGGCTAAACCGCGACCTGTCGATCTTTCTAGAACTAAATCATCTAAGTGAATTTTGAGGTTTCTATGCTTCAAAAAATTCCAAAGGTAGTTGCATACTCTACGTCCTACTTTTAATGAGTCCAGAGTAGAAATTAGCACTGTATTATCGATATTATTGTAAGCACTGTCAATATCTAGGAAGCAGCCCAAAGTTGATAATCCTCTTGTGAAGCCAATTTGAATCCTAGTAACCAGGATGCTCAAATTATCTAAGCATGATTTACATTTCCTAAACCCCAAAGTATTTTCGGAGAACTCTTTATTACGCTCTAGAAGCCACTCGATTCTATGATTGATAATTGCGTGGAAGATTTTGCAAATACACGACATTAATGAAATAGGTCGCAATGATGATACTTGGCTCGGATCTCTGCCCGGTTTTGGGATAGGAATAATGCCAATATCTTTCCACTGACTAGGAACAAATCCGCTTACGAAAAAGTTATTGTATAGGCGCAACAAGATCTTTTTGCCATTTTCTGAAAGATGTCTAATCATAGAGTATGAAATGCCATCGCACCCAGGAGAGGTATCCTTGAGTTTAATGCATTTGTTTAACTCCTGTATAGAGATATCGATGTCAATGGGAGACTCATAATCCAAAAGCAAGGGCGAAGGAGGGACGGCGTAATCTGGAGATAGCGTACATAGTAGTTCCTCAGCTAGTACTGGGTCAATGTACTGTCGAGGAGACCTGTAGCCCTTCATCCAGGACATTTTCCTCCACATCTCGCTCGAGGTAGTAATTGAATCGACTGAAGAGCATAGATCTTGCCAACCCTTTCGTATAGCCCCACACAGGTCATCATGGGCCTTAGAAGTCTTGTCCCGTAAAATTTCTAGGTTTCCTGGAGTAGGATTCCTACGAAACATGGTTAACGCCAGCCTGCGTTGGGCTATAGCTTCTGATAACTTTTGGTTCCAATAGGGTTTAGGCTTAAATGCTGACTTTGCATTATTATTAAACGTATAATATGGGATATGAATATCTGCTATTAGATTAATGAGATTAATAAATTGATTATAGTCTTCTTGATGGTCATTAGAGCTCGTAAAATTTTCGAAGTGTTCTTTTAAATCTTTTTTATATTTATGCCAATTAGCCTTTTTTAAATTTCTTTTCATGACAGGGGTGCTGAAATCACATTGATGGTTAGCAGAAAGTTTTATAAAGAAGTGATCGCTCCCTAATGTTTCATTGACTATTGACCAATTAAAGTCTAAAGCTATATCTGAGCTGGTCAAACTAATATCGGGAGAGGACTTTTGTAACACACCGTCGGATAGCCTCATCCAAGTCGTGTCCCCGTTGTTAAGTGTTAACAAGTTACAGTCCAAAATAGAATTGTAAATTAGATTACCTCTTGGATCCGTCTTACACGACCAACTAGAGTGATGTCCATTAAAGTCACCAAGGACTAGGGTTTTCGTCTCACAATGACTAAAGACTTCATCCCAATCCGTTTGACTTGTATTTATTTTACTAGGACAATAAATTGCAACAATGTTTTCAATTACTTGGCATTTCAAAACTTTAACCTTCAAAAATTCGATACCTGCATTACCGATGACAACATTTGATATTAGAGATTGAATCGAATTGTGAACGAGAATCATTACACCACCGTAACCACCATGTCTATCCTTTCTGTAAACCTGATAATCATTAACTCTAAAGCTATAATCTTTTGATAACCATGTTTCACTTACCACAGCAATATGAACTTTTTGTAATCTTAACAATTCTTGAAACGATTTAAGTTTGCCTAACAGACTCTGGGCATTCCATTGGATAATATTTAAACTAATGGATTTACTAGAACTAGCCATAATTAACAAACTGTAAAAAACCTTTTCCTACTCCTCTACTGTTATCTGTCATTTATGCATTCATTAACACGAATATAAGAACATACATAAAAGATTTCAAGAAAAGTCTATATTGTCTATTCCTCATAAAAGCTCTTGTGCTTTTATAAGCTATAACGTTACTGCGATTAATGGCTACCAACCTAACAAAACCAAAACGAATACAGTTTTAAACTAAGTGCATTGCTGCCAACTTACAAAATATTCATTTGGTTGCATAGTAAAAATAATTACTTCATAAGTCAGAATCACGCATGTGACACCCGTAATATAGCAACACCCATAGACTACGAAGACCGCTTAGCGTTGCTTGTTAATCTCCGTAGGCTACGGTGGCCAAAATTGAGAAAAAACTGTCCAAAAAATTAATTTAGCAAGTAGCAAGTACCAGGGCCTCATGAGTTACGAGGAGGTGTCGCCGACCGGCCGGCCGCGGCCCGGGGCGGGCCGGGCGCGTAACAAGGTATGCTCGCGCGTCTTGGCTATATACTTTTGCTGCAATTTGTTTACCTAAATTAAGATTTATTTTTGTTGACTCGTAGGAAAAATATTGTATGCAACGTTGTATAAGTAGGTCAAAAAATTCTCGTGGCGTATTCCTTTACAATGTTCGCCTACGCCTTCGGCTCCGGCTCACATTGTAACTCACGCCACTCGCCTTTTTTGACCCTTCTTATACAACTGTTGCATAAAATACTATTAACTATACTTGAGTCTGAAAAGAATCCTGCCGCCAGGATTACCAGCCATTCCACACATAATTTAATTACGCCTTGGATTTTATCTTGGATACTGATACTTTTTAGGAAAATCACCTCATTTACCCGTCTTAACAGCTCATTAAATGTCGTTTTCCGATCATTCCCGTCTTCGTTCTCGAGGGATTCATTGTCACTTTGAGTGTTAAATTCTATATTCTCCACCTTGGGTGGATCAACAGCGGTTTTCTCCCTTTTCTCGTTTTTGATTTGAATTTTTATTTTTTTATCCGACAATCCAAGCCTGGATGTACCAGGTACTGGATCCTGCACGTTTCGGGTCAAAATAGATTTGTCTCTTCCTTCTGAAAGAACATTACTGTACGATGCAAAACATGGCGATTTATCAGAGACTGGTTGTGGGCTATGCTTTAATGGAGGGAATGACTGACTATTCGTGCAAGGTATTTCTTCCTCCAGAGGTCTTGGTAGTGGGGCTGCGTAAAGGGTCAATGCCTTTCTGTATGTACAGTTGAATTCGGACATCAACTCCCGAAGTTTCCTCTCTTTTTGGTATACTGGGCAGGTCTTCGCCATCGATATGTGGTTACCACGGCAGTTGACGCACTTGAAAGTTGTAGTTACACAGTTGGGATGATCGCCTCCGCATTTAGGGCACACAAAAAATTTGGATGTACAATTTCCAATGCTATGGCTAATTTTCCAGCATTTGAAACACTGAGTCACCGGGTGAACATAGGGCTCTACTTTAATTCGTAAGCCGTCAACGCAGACGAAAGGTGGCAGTTTCGAGCACTTGAAGGATAGCCGTGCCACCTCACTCGGGCACCAACAACCATCGCCTTTATCTCGACGGTTTAATCTTTTGGCTGAAATTAATTTCTCAGTGCAAGTCACTAATTTTAATATATCTTCCTCACAAAGATCTAGATCTACGTTTCTAATGATGCCATAGCTCAGTCCAATCTCCATTGGCTTGTGTAAAACCCAACCTTGTTTAGAAATGTTTTCACATTGAAATAGTTGATCTATATTATCCTTGTCATTAAATTCCAGTCGGATTTTATAAGGGTTTAAATATTTTACTGCACAAATACCTTTAATGTTATTATCTTTTAAAAATCGAGCCATGGCAAATTGTTTGGGTAATTTTTCTTTATTCGAGATATACACTTGAAGGCAAACTTTGTCATTGTCATCTGGGGCCAAAGGGATGTTTCTTTCCTTTTTCCTTTTCCTTTCCATTATATTCCACTCCCGCTCACCGTCCTCACTCCCATTTCCTTCTTCTGTATGTCTTTTGATAGTTTGCCTGCTTACCTCCATCAAATGCTCTGCATCTTCACTTCTGTAGTAGTCGGAATCATCGTCGGAATCAGTCAGCAGTCTTACCTCCTTTCCCTGTACTATATTTTAACCTTGAGGCTATACGACGAAATAGACTTTGTCTTTGGTAATTGGTCTGGCAAAATATTACTACACGAAGCATCTTGCCATTTCAGTGTTTGACCGAGGGCCAACTCAGAGTCCTGCGAGTCAGTCTGTGGTAAAATAGAAAATGAATTGCTAAGGGCAATTCCCGCTTCCATATTAGCTCCAGTAATCTTGCCACCTGAACTAGACTGCGAGGGACGTGATCGAGAGTTTGACCGCGATCTAGACATCACCTTTACCTTATTTTCGCTAATGGGGATGCGGGATTTAGTCTTAAGGTCGATATCTTGCCTTCGTCTGCGGGCTGAAATATCGCGGCAGATGTCATTCCGAATAGTTACAAATGCAGCGGGAGACGGCGGGGTCTGAACTGAAGGATCTTTTGTCCCTCCCGGGTCGCTGAGGGAATCATTCTCCATTTATTAAAATTTTAGGTTTCGTAGAATATCTTCACAAAGGAGATAATAAATCTAACCAAGCGCTAAGCTGATAAATTTAATAAATTTTAAATTTTTAAATATTCGCGTTTGACACTGTCAATCAATGAGTGATGGAATTGACGAGCAATAACGCACTACTCGAATCATCACTCGACAATAAATGTGTGGCGAACAACTGTTAAGTACAGCTGGCTAGTTTACGACGAACGCTGCTGTCACAAGTAACTGGCTATAATGCGATTTATTTTGTTTATATGCTACAATATATAACTCTTTGATTTTGATTACTAAACCCAATAATAAAACATTTTATCTGCAAAATTTGTGTTAATTTTATTTTATTTTATAAATTCTCAGCCTCAGTCTCGGTCGAGACAAAAAAGCATTTTAGATTTAAGCTATTAATTATTAATTTAGTTTAGTATTTGTACAGTGACTGTAATACATATTATATCCTTTATTGTTTTCGAGTATATTAATAAATGTGACTACGTCTGTATAAATATTACCTTTTCACGACTACCCGAGCCACTTCTTATAAATGTTAGCATGTTAAAAACTTAACTCATGAGATCTGTCCATTTACATATATCATCAGAAAACGGTTAGGTTCTAGAAATTAGTAAATCCGGACTTGAAGATTTAAATAATTCCTGCATTGAATCGATTCCTTCATCAACTCCCTCCAAATCTTATCGAATCCGGACTATCGGTACGAACTGGACAGAGCGAAGCGCCCCCGAGAGGAGCTGAGTTACGAGTCATACTCGTGAACGGGAGCTGTGTGTGGAGACCGGTTATTTAAGCTAACACGGGCTGCATGTTATGTTATAAGAATGAAACTTTACTTTTGAGTGGCATTAACGTGAGGCACTTCATTCGGCACTTTCTTTCAATCAGAATTCAAGTCTTGGAGAACCTTTACACCTCTAAGGATGTTTTAATGATCGTTTTTAAATTATATTTTATCTCTGACACTTAGAATATTATTATTATTTTTTATTTTATCTCTGATAAGTGATAAAGTATCTAATAATTTCATTGATTCCATATTTGTAATTGTATTTTGTAATATTTGGTTATTTTTTTGGTTGTTTAGTTATCATCTGTGATGGAAAGATAGACGCAGACATCTCTGATAAGTGATAAAGTATCTAATAATTTCATTGATTCCATATTTGTAATTGTATTTTGTAATATTTGGTTATTTTTTTGGTTGTTTAGTTATCATCTGTGATGGAAAGATAGACGCAGACTGATGTGATACACAGAAGCAACACTGATTGGCTGAAATAAAAGGAGCTGTCTGGCGTGACGTGGGACAAGAAAATGCCCCTTAAATTAAAGGGGAAAATATATAAAGCAGCAATAAGACCCGCTATACTACATGGATCAGAATGGTGGGGCACAAACAAGAGCCACGTAAATAAACTCCATACCACGGAGATGCGCATGCTGCGCTGGTCATTTGGTGTCACACTCCTCGATACAATACGCAACACATACATCATAGGCAGCTGCAAAGACGTCCAGACGATCACGTAGTCAAAGTAGCTCTAGATTTAGCCGGGACCTCATGTAGATACGAAAGACCCCCCACCATCTTGTGGACGACGGTCTAAAGAGACCTGAAATCTTTAAAGTTACACCCAAAGATGGCACAAAATCGTGCAAAGAGGAAAAAAGGACTGGGAAGTAAATGGGATAAGGTCCAGGTAAATGGGGTAAGGTCCAGGCAGAAGAAGAAGTAATTTTTGGTTATTTATATTTCTTGTAAAAATTTGTTAAAATCATGCCTTTTTAATACTAAAAAAGTTGGCTAGCCAAATTTATATATATAAACTTTATACCGTGTATTAATATTTTATATACGTTATAATTGTTATAAATGTCGAATGGCGAAATTAAATAAATAAATAAAGTTTTTGAACCTCCAAACTCTTTATGTGGATGTATGGACTACGGCCATAATTAAATTTAATTAAATTGGAAAAGTAAAAAGCACTAGTTAACAAAAACTAACTTTAAGAACGCTAAACAGCCGCGTAAAGAGCGCAAGTGTTACTCGCACTTGGCCGGTTTTATAAAAAGTCTTATGAAAACGAAATTATGCTTGTTACATCGATCGCGTCCGTTGTAGCAGGAGACAAACTTATAACAACATAGTTAAACCTTTTCAGTTCAGTGATTATACTGGCACGACCCGCCTTTAACAACTAAAGATTGCATTGCTCAAGCTCCACACTTAACTCTATTTTAGAACTTCTACTCATTTTTTTGGGTTCCGTAATCAACTAGGAACCCTTATAGTTTCGCTAAGAAAGACATTAAATGAAAACTATAGCGGACATGATCAGTTTCGCTGTTTTTGAGTTATCGCAAAAAGTTTTCCCTTCATAGTAAAAAGACTTACTACTAATAATTAGGTACTGATTATGCAAATTTGCCTATTTGTTTAACTCGGGTGAAAGGTACCGTTTCATCCCTTGGTTAACAATTTACTATACTTTAAGCTCCAGTTTAGCTTATTGTGACGGAAGAGTAACTACGGAACCCTACACTGAGCGTGGCCCGACATGCTCTTGGCCGGTTATTCAATACTTATTTGCTCACAAAAATATAGGGTGAAGTCACATCTATCAGCATCGAACCGCATTTTTTAATATAAAAACTCAATTTTGTATGAAATGCGTCCGCACCTCGTCACCCTTCCGCATCGATTCAGCTTCAGCATTAAGTGAGTATAAGTGTAGCTATCCATTTAAAATACTGAAGAATGCTCAATCATGATAAAGCATGAGAACGGCTGCTTAAGACGTGATACTAGATGCTTTCGAATGAGAATAGTTGATTAAGGGTGAGACATAACGCTAACGATTGATAACGGCTGCTTAAGCGTGAGCCGAGATGCTTGCGAATGAGAAAGGCTGCAAATGAAAATTGGAGGAGTGCGGGCGGCCGACCGCGTCATTATCACAACGTGTCCAGTACCCCTAGTGTAAATAAATTCGATTTCGAAACGTGACGTACGCGTTTGCGTTTAGTCTCATTTTGTATGTGATTTAGAAAGAGCGCGCCAAGCGGGACGTTTTGGAAACTCAAAATCCTATACAAAATGACACTTAACGCAAACGCGTTCGTCACGTTATGATGTCGATAAAACTTACACTAGGGGTACTGTTTAGTCCAGCAAAGTGCACTTTGTTTACTTGCAATAATTATAATATATGCATAAAAATGGACGAGGAAAAATTGATTTTGCTGGTGCAAAAATATCCTTGCCTTTGGGCAGGATATTTCATTAAATCTGCCACATTGTTACAACCCCCCTCCCCCCCCCTATAACTTCGTTGTGGATAAAATTAGAAGCCTGAATTTTCAGTAACCAAGCAGGCATTGTATAAACAGAATATTAAAAAACTCATTCAATTTGAACGAGTTGTTTCGGGTTAAAGAATATTTCTATTTTTCAAAAAGAAATTTACATTTCACTCATATGAGCAACATTTTTCTGTAAAATTTGATGAATCGATTAATGAATAGTTTAAGAATTATAACTAGTCAAAGTTCCTTAATTTTGTCACTCACTCACTGACTGACCGATAATCAAAACTCTCAAGGCACTTCTAGCAGACTTAGAAGCTTCAAATTTAGAATACAATTAGTGTATAGTGTATAAATCAAGAAAATCTTAAAATTTTGTCCTCTGTCCAGTTTTCTAGATACACCAACTGCATAAATAACTTCTAAAAATGTAACCCATATAAATGTGTAGGATTACAAAGTTATATTTGCAGTGAATGAATTAGTGTACCTGTATATGTATAATATAATGGATATCAAGAGGTAGTAGGTACCGGAAAGGAAAAAAAGACGTAGGACTATCTACAAAAAGAAATGAGATGCCATCAAAACATAACTTGTAAAAAAAACAAGTCTCGCAACTCAGTTCTTCTACCGTAAAAAGTTGTGAGATTCATGTAATACCAAGTCGGTTAATATATTCAGTCCCTACTTAAAGGACCTTCCGTCTTAAGTTATTACGTAATTAGCTAACCTAACAATATCTCATTGTGAACATGTCAATATTTAAAATCATTGATGTATTAAATAAAAAAAATAACTTGGCCATCGCATGAAAACAATGTAGGTATCTCACAAGTAATATATATTATATTAAATTAGATTGTGTAGTACGTTCTTACAAAATTCAGTCAAAGTTGGCTAGTTTGACGGTACTTATTACACTTCCGATTAAGACTTCCCTTTACTTAGTTAATCGGTGAAATCGGATTCAGACGGATAAAAACGGGGTAAAAAGCCCGGTTACTAAAAAAGTACATTACTAGAAAGGTCGGGAAATAGGGTCTTGTGGGCAGAGTGTGATATAAATTGCTAGTGCGCCGAGTGTGATATTTTACAAACACAAGGCCGGCAAATATTATCCCGGTTGAGGATATATATACACATTTTTGATAGCAAAAAAGCACCATAGGTTCAAGGTTAGTTGTACGAAACTCCATTGCCAGTGCGCCCCGATTCCGCGCGCGCAATTTTTTTCGCACTTTGTTAAGGCCGGTTTCGCGGTCTGTAAGGTAATGCTCGCCGGTGTATTATTGCAATACCGCGGTATTATATACCGATGAGCCGGCTTCGTGGCTCGTCAAGTATGTTTGACTTTTTACTCGGCTCGCCATGTAAAACCGCGTGTCGATCACGGCCGGCGAGCCGAGCCGGCAGTTTTCGGCGCGGCGACCGCTGGAGAAAACGAACGTGTAATGTTTTTATTCCACAATGGATATGCGAACTCTCAGTCGCGATTTGGTATTAGAATTGAAACAATTCATTTAAAACAATTCGGCTTACTGCACATATAAAAAAACATTTGGAGATCGTAAAACAACAACTCGTCATACAAATCCGCAGAGATTGTGTGATTCTGACAATTTACGTATCAAATGGGTATGCGACAAGTGCTGCCTACGAGTATTTTCGATCCAACTTTTAACCCAAACTCTAGGGCATCTACGCTTATTTTTTCTAATTTCGTTGCATGCTATAGCGAGGTAATGTGTTACACCTCATATTTTGAGCACGACATATTGAACCGACCGCGATCACACGACTGTTTTGCTCGCTAGTCGATCAGCGCTGACGAGTCGCGAGTAAAACGTAAACGACTCGTACGTCGATCACCCGCTTTATTACAAACGTAATGATTGTATTTCCACAATTCCACACTCGTTTGAGAAAAGTATTATTTTTAACCGACTTCAAGATGAAGGAGGTTATCAATTCGGTTGTTTTTTTTATGTTTGTTACTCTATAACTCCGTCATATCTGAACCGATTTTGAAAATTATTTTTTTATTTGAATTTATATATATACAGATTGGTCTCGTTTTTGTCAAAACTCAGTTCTGATGATGGGATCCATGAGGATTCGAGGGAGCTCTTCAAATTTGAAAGGCATACATATAGTGATTTTTGTATTTTCTTTAACAAATCAAGCATTTACATTATAAAAGTGACATTCGATGAAGTGGAACTGCTGATGATGATCAGAATGGAACTCTTCCACGACGCATAGTACACGTTTGGCGATTTGTCCTCTTCGCTATGTTTGTTAAGTAAATTAGATTTTCAAGACAAATTTTCGTCAAGTTCAAGTTCTGACGATGGAGTCCATGAGGAATCGAGGGAACTCCTTAAATGTTAAAGGCATATTTATAGTGATCTTAGTATTTTCATCAACAAATCAAGTATTTATATTTGTAGAAGTGACATTTGATGAAGTGGAAGTAGTGGAACTGCTGATGATGAACAGAACGGAACTCTTCAACGATGCATAGTTCACGTTTGGCAATTTGTTCTCTTTGCATGTTTGTCAAGCAGTTAGGCTTTCAAGGCACATTATTATATTTCTATCCTATTTAGTTTTAATTATCTGGTGCTTTATTTCATGCACGGTGTGAAATAATTTATCTTAAATACAGTCGAATACCCTATTGCTGGTATCTTACCAGTCCACCATAGGCCAAATCTAAAATATGTCAAGGTGGGTGCAGTGACAAAAAAAACATGTTACCTACTTTTCTACATAATTAGGCGTAGGTCGCTTGTCTTTTTAATTTCATTATATGTAATCCAAAATTAACTATAATCGTTCTTTCACCGGTCTCCCTCATTGAAGTCGGTTTTTTTTCTTAAAAATTATTATTATTGTAAACCGAATGCAAGTCTTAATTGTTATTTTTTGCCTGAACTTAGAACATTTTCGTTAAATGGGTAGGGTAACGCAGTCTCTAGATGAAAATATCGTCGGACTCTAGAAACTTACAAGTCAAGACGAAACGTCAATCTCTGTACGTATATTTCTCTAGGGGCGAATGAAGTTACAGTTTCTTTGAAAAACTTTTTAACAACTGTAGGAATTCAAAGTGTGATTTTATTTATTCGTTTCATGTTTTCATACAACTGTTTCTTTTATAAAGTTAGGTATATTGTAGGTTTATGGTTATTGAACAATGTAATATTTCCCAAGTATATACAAGGTTGTCTGGAAGAAATCATTCGATCGTTCTTTAGCGATAAGGCCGCCTGTATCATACTTTAATAAGCAATAAAGAATATTTGTAGTGTATTATTGTTTTGTATAAATCGTTTTCATAAGTCTATTGAAATACGATGATTAATACAATTAATTCATTTAATTTTTACTACTTAGGGCCGATTTTTCAATTCCCAGATAAGTCGCCGAATAGTTATCCCACCGATAAAAATAACTGACTGTTTATTTGTTGGTTAAAGATTTTCAATTTTTCATTCCTTTTTTATCCAGAGAATAGTTATCTGTGGTCTTAGCCAGCTAACTTCGTTTTAAACAAGTGTGAGCAGGATGCAAGGATATAGAATTCAACATGTTAGAGTGAAACAGACATACAACGCTTATTTGACTTTTGACGTTTATTGCCAAACAAAACATAACCTATTACATTACTATTATTTATTACCCGCGTAATATACGTACGACAGTGTCGTGTTATTTTATTATTATTTAAAACCGAGATGTTTTGTGATCATTTCATTGAAAAATTAGCGATATGAAGAAACGTGAATGTTCCTCCAACTTTGAGAAATCGGAAGTGCATTTATTAACCCAATTTTTAGTAATAAATAAATAATATATATAAATTTTAAATAAATTTATATATTTTTTATGCTACAAATATTAATAAAAGCAGATCAAGAATATAGTTTGCTTTAGATATTTAGTAGGTACTATTATTGTTGTTAATATTTTTCTATTAACATTTTAAATTTTATTCTAGTATATTTAAGTATATATATTTTATATACGGCGTCAAAAATATCCATCAGGTAGCCAGTTCAAGGTTACAACATAAGTAACATAACCTAAAAACGTCCAACTTAACAGAGCGATAGGTACTGACTGGCTCTTGAACGAACAGATAACTTTATTCCTCCGTTAACGGATTTATTCCTCAGTTAACTGCTATCTGACTGTTGAAAAACTGAAGTTGCCGCTATCTATAGAATAAAACCTATCTGACTGATTAACTCGGGATTGAAAAATCGGCCCTTAATATACTTAGACACTTGTTACTAAAACAAACGTATTATATATGCTTATAACTTGGTCGAATTAAGCCGTTTGTTTTATGAAAACTAAGTAATTCAAAAACGTAACCTATAAACCTATAATATATTATGCTGAAGCGGTCGTCATCAAAATAAAAGTGATTTGTTAAGAAATTAGTGGAAACTGTTTACTCCCGAAATGGAAAGTTCATCAAAAATGTAAGTATGGACTTTTGGTTAGGATCGCAAAGTTTGAAGTTCCCCGTTAAAAGCAAAAAAGTACATGTCCGTTCATGAAAATGCTAAAAAAGCGGGTATTAGCGTAGCATTTGTTAAAAAAGAAGACAAACCATCCAACTGTCCGGAACTCCGCCCCATAGAGCGATACTGAGGCAATGTAAAGAGATACTTGAAGAAGGATGGTGGAGTGGGAAATACATTGGCAGAATTTAAACGCATGTGATTTGCTGGTTGTAGAAAAGTGTCAAAAAGCGATGCGCAAACACTTATGCGACGAATTCGGGTGAGGTCCGAAAATTTGACCATTCTAATTAAATTTATCTTTCTTACGTTATTGACCAAACGTAGCGAAGGTTTACGTTTTGACTCGGTGAGATGGCAACATAGCTTGACGTACATAGTAGGTGCTAATAACTTGGAAATATTGATACGCAATTGCAACTAGTTTAAAAGGTACCCTTTCTAAGAACCGGATGAGTAGTCAAACAAAGATCTGCTCTGTTAAAATAAACAACACAACGGAGACCAACAATTAGAAAGGTCTAATTTATGATCTGCCTTCGCAATATTTATTTAAAGGCAATAAAATGCTAGCAAACATCACGTTACTGTACACAAGATCAGGCTAATCTAGCATCTCGACATGTGACCTTACGGTTCATAACGCAATACGTATCAGTGTCTACCTTGGTTTTTTCGGTTGATTCCAGGCAAACACCATGTGCGGACTCAAGGACTCGAAGATTCGGCGCGGTCAGGCCATCTTACGCAGATGACAGACATTCCTTTCAAGAGTGAGAGGACGAATCAGCTTGCCGTCAGTGTCATGCGTTGGAGAGAGACGGCGCGAACACATGTCTGTCTGAGCGCATGGCGGTACAAGGCGGAACGAGGGGTGAAAGGGGGTTGAAACGCCAGACGAATTGCGACTGTTACGAGTAAAAATGACCCCTGTTATACCTATTATACCTAAGGTTAAGATAATATGTAAATATTAAAGTACATATGCCCCTTTTAATTTTCGCCATAGGCAAGGAAAGTGCTTATTCCAAAAGTAGTGCGGGAAAGTACTAATAATATTTACCAAAGAGGTAGTTAGGAACGTATATTGCTACTTTCACAATCGGGGCAACTAAAGAATGAGCCATGTGTTGGAGCTATCGTAGGCGCGCGGAATGCCTACAGTAAACATACATAAAAAACACATCAGCACATACAACCTTCTTCTTGGGTGGAAAAAGGTTGTTACTTATGGTAACCCCCCTCCCATCATCCCCCTACAAGTAAAGAAAGGGGTAATGTCGTCACATCTTGAGGATTTATATAAATGACAACCGCTGGACTACATTTTACTTATGTGTAATATAATAATTTAATGCCTGGTAATGGATCAACCGTTATTTATACCATAAAAAAAAAACTTGTGCGGCCGATGTTGTCGTCGATAACAGTCGTAGCGAATCTAAGTATTAATATTTTATGCTTATCAACCTTTGCTACGGTTGACGGTGTGTGAATTTAGAAAGACAACAATTTAGCGTCTAAAGAAGATGAAGAAAGAGTGCAATGCAAAATTATGAATTGAATTAAGTGGCAAGCAAAATCACAAAAAGAAATAAGATAGCGTAAGGAAGCCGTTAGACACAAAGTTTAAATCTACCTGCTTAGATTAAGCGTAAGAAGTGTTCAACACTTATCCAACGGGGATTAAAGCACTAAAATAATTCCATGAGTACTAAACGAGGACGGATTAATGAAATACATTAGTATAAATCCTCGCCGGGTACGACAGACGTCGCTGCCCGAAGGCAAGCGAGCGTGCGCCGACGATGGAAGCTAGATCTCCTCTGATCGACTGGCGCGCAGGCCCGCGCGGAGAGCGAGTCCGCGGGGCAGGGACGCGGCTAGCCGGTTTACTTCGAACAAGGGAATGCGGAGCGAAGTACAGTGCGGCGCAATAAGAAGGGAACAAGTTGTGTATAAATAATATGAATGTGTCATTATTTTAGTGTACCTATTTTACGCAAGTGTTTTATTACTAAAGTATTTATATTTTTAATGGGATATAAGTTATTTACAATTAAATTATTTTTTTATAAATGAAACCTAGGTTACGTAGCGTATCTACGTTACACCTTTTAAATGCAATAGTACATTTCGATGCTAGTGCGAAAAGTATGTCATATCTTTACGAGTATCATATCGATAGGCACATTTTTAGTTGCCACTTTAGCTTTTACAATGCCCCAAATCATCTCAATAGGATTTAAATCACAGTGATATGGCGATAATCTTATCACATTGTGTCCGTATGTGGAGAGAATCGTGTCTATTTCATATATTGGTTCAGGTTTGTTACGTCTCAAAATCTCCACCAATCTAGCTTTGGATGCTTTTTGTGGAAATGAAATTTTATTCGAACGCAGCCACTCTGCAATGACATGCTTTCTGTCGCCAGATGTTGGTGGTTTATTAATGGGAAAGGAATGGTATCGGGAATTATCCATAACTATACATGTGGGTTCACTTAGATTGGGAATTAATTTCTGCGTAACCCATTTCTTATTTTTTTTTTCATCGAATCATGGTAATCTGCTTTTTTTTCTTTATTATTATATACCTAGAAGTGCATTAGGAACAAATCCGGATGGTCCACCGGCATGAACAATAATATGTCGTTTCCCCGTTGAAACAGCTTTCGATACTCCAGGTTCATTTTCGCTCTGCCAACATTTGGCGTGGTTCAGAGAAGTATGGATGTAGGTCTCGTCCAAATAAACTATAAGTAGGCATATTTTTATCCCTTACTTCTTGTATTTGATCTAAATAACTTTTACGCCAAACCACAATATCGGAACGCTCCATCAATATTGAACGTTGGTTTCTGCATTTTTTATATTTGAATCCCATACTGTGCATCAGTTTTCGTAAGTACTCTCTGCTGCCTGTAAATCCAATCTCTTTTTTAAAAGCAGTGAGCAGAGTTTTGATACTCGGTTCTTGTTTTCGCACGAATTCATGAATTTTATGCCTTATGGCACATTTATCGAAGTCGTCTATTTGAATTCTGTTTTTATCGTCGATCTACATAAACATTAAATGAAATATTAAAGTTTAAACCAAACAATTCTAACCAGTTCAATACAACCGGAATATAAAATGTTAATACCGGTCATGTCAACAACCAACTTTTAAAACATTGTTTATTGGAATGCTATGTAATCCTTCGTCTTTTTAAGCTGTAAGTATTTGACTGCATTCACTACAATTTTTTCCGCATCTTTGGAAATTTTTATTGGCATTTTTGTAATAAAACCGTTTATATTTGAATATATTCGTAGATATTTTCTGCTTGTTTACATCGGTGACATTGGATGACATCCAACGTTCGTTGTCAAAGAGTGCTTGTTGGCAACAAGAAATTAGTACCATTGAAAATCCGCAAAATGGCGAAGGTCAAATAAACTGTTGGCAGGCTTTAATCATTTTTTTTTTCTTTCAGCCGATTGGGCATCAGTTCAGTGTTAGTTTAAAAAAATGATTACATTAGTTAACCCTTTACCAGGCTGACAGTTCAAAAATGACAATCGAATGTCAGTCTTACTCATCGAAAATAGAACACATGTTTGAAGAGCCGCATGTGGGAAATATATATCCCTTAGCCTGGTGAGGCCTTAGTCCGTCTGCGGTGATCAGACGCCGACCGCTGTAATTGTTTCTGGTACAAGCGGAGGGTGGCACAACGGGCTTGAACTGGCGGTAACACGAGTGTAGAGGTTAGTAAACGTCTTCGTTCCATCTTAGAGTCATAGAATTTAAATTTAAGGTACATAGTAAATTTAATACAAATCGTGTGTGATGTCAATTGATAGTTTAGGGAGTAACTAATCATAGATAGGACTGCTACGACCCAGCTCTACCAATTGACATTCTTAGTATAAGGTGCTAAATCATAGGTTAATTATTTACCCGCAGTAAGCTTCCTGTAAAGAAGATAGAAATAAATTGTGTGTCACAAAACTAAATTTTTAATAAAACTAACTTATAATAAACTACGACTAAAATTATCTATGAAACTAAAATAAAAATAATAATAAGCCCCCAGGGCAGCTTGTGGCGAGCTGAATGGGAAGTGACGTCACTTGGGTCCCATACCCCCAAAGTTGGTTAAGCCCCTCTCTTGGGCTTGCCTTCATTGGCCGGCTGGAGTGAACACTGAGCAGGGGCTGCAGGACTCTCACCTCTGGCTTGCCTTTACCGGGCGTCCAGAGTGGGGTGTCAGAGCTATATGCTCGCAGGGTGGAAGTGATATATTCATAAGATGCGAGTTGGCACATTATCACAGATAAGAAATTTGTTGTAGCAAGACAGTTTATCATAATGTTGGCCATTATTTACGGATTTTGAAAGCATCATAGAGGGTTTATGATATGTGTGTAGATAAAATTTTTAGTTATGTTAGCAACATTATTGTCCGCAGTTTTCCTCGAGGATCTTCCCCAAGCCGGGCGTGGTAAACTAGCGTGACAGTATAAATTGATTAAAATAGTATCAAATGCTCACTCTGAGCATTGAAAATGTCTACAGTAAATAATATCATTTTAAATGAACCGTAAAATTCTGCGTACTGCATGCAGTAAAGCAGATATAGTATTGAAGTAGTATGTGAAGTATCTTGCCAACTCAAACAGCAAAGCCTTCCCGGTCCACATGGCAAATCCGCAATTTGCAAGCCGATGCAATGCGCCGGCATCCCTATTCAGTAACCAAATCATTTACATACTGTTTGTGAGCTATTGTTCTTGTCTATGCTTACGTTTAGGCATTTTAGCATGACAGTAATTTCTATAGCATTATACTTTTAAAACCCATTGACGAGAATCCCATAAATTAACAATGAATCGCTTGTTAAAACCAAATAGATATAAGTTCTTATATTTTTGCGACTTTATTATTTACGTGCATTATTTTGATGTGGCTAAGTAGTTGATTACGAACAACACGACGAAATCAGAACCAATTTCCCAGACTCATGGCTGAACAGCATCTTATATTATATTAGTTCTATTTATACATGATTATTTTGAAGCGAAGATACTAACGCCACTTATGATTTATCTCGTGCCTATATTTATCCTACCCTTATGTATGTGGCATATATTATTATTATTATTATTCAGAGCCCACTGTGTCCCACTGCTGGGCAAAGGCCTCCCCCTCTTTTTCCATTCATTTCGACTCGTGGGGCTCCCACTCAGTGGTTATCTTGGCCCACAAGTCGTCCGACATTCGGCAGACATGTTCAAAGTTCAAATTTCAAAGTGTTTTTATTCGTGAGTATAGGTATTTCAAACTGATTTCAGTGGTGGTAAATAAATATGTGTATCACTATACTCTGCCTAATGGCGTAATGGCGTACAAAAACTTGAATAATTTCCTTACATACTAACATGCGAAATCTACATAAATACCTAGTTATTATTAATATTGAAAATCATGTCAAACCATAAGCATTAAAATTATACAGCAGAAATTCAGATATAGTTAAAAACAATTTTCAATTATAAATATCAATAGTTTATGCTTTAACTGATTTAGGGTACCTGGAATTTTTAGCGAAACCCTCAGAGACCGTCCTGAATAGTGTTGGGTTTGTTTTGATATACATCGCAATTTCGAAAATGTAGAGGCAAGGGAATGTAAGTGCGTTCAGGTCTTTGAAATATGGAACACAGTTATATGTTAAGTGAAACCCCCGAATCGCTTTCACACATTTCTTCTGTGCCATAAAGACGGCTTCCCATGACCAGCCCAGTCTCATTTCAACTTAGCCACTTTCCGAGCTACGTCTATTATTTGAGTCTTGGAGCGCAGCGTGGTATTTCAGACTCGATCGCTTAATTTAACTCCTAATATGCTGCGCTCCATAGCTCTCTGGCAAACTCCGAGTTTGAAGTTCTCAGCTTCCGTCAAAGACCAGGTCTGAGTACCGTAGGTGAGAACTGGAAGTACGCACATATCCATGAGCCTACGTTTCAGTGACAAAGGTAGGTCTGCGTTCGTCAGGTGTTTCATGGACCAATAGCTCTTCCAGGCATTGTCGGTGCGTCTTTGGGCCTCTTTGTCCTGCCATGTAGTATATAGTTCAACTACAAGAACATCTTGCAAGGATCTTTTCTATGAGCTGAAGTTACTTACATTACCATCTTTATACATTTTGGAAGTTACTAAATTTGTCTAATCCATCATTGTTTATAAAATTAAAAGATATATGTAATTTTAATACAAGATATCCATTAAGACTCGTAAAACCTAAGATGACCACGAAACTGTGTGACAAGAACAGTTACTGCATGGCTATCAAAATTTACAATCATGTCCCAGAAGATATAAAATCCTTGCCATATAAAGCCTGTATATCAAAATTGCACAATTGGCTACTAGAAAAAAGATTTTACAGTATTAATGAGTTCCTATCACAATAAAGGACAGAGTAAAATGTATTATTTACATTATTTACTAGGTAATTCGGTTGATTCAATGTTTAATGTTCTTTACAGTACATATGGGGCTACTTTATAGCACTAGTGCGAGAAGTAGCATACTACGTTACTGTGTCGAACATTTAAAGGGCCATATGTACTGTAAAACGTTGTACGATACATGTGCGAATAGGTAATTCGCAACTCGTGTCGATTTAAAACACTCCCTTCGGTCGTGTTTTAATTTATCGCCACTCGTTTCGAATTTCCTATTTTTCGCACTTGTATCGTAATGTACTATTATATGACATTTTAATTAATGGTGGTTCCTGTTCGTTATTGTGTAGTATTTTTATTATAATGTCTGTGTCGTACTATTTTAATTCATCATGATGACTTATAACATAGTTAAGTTAATATTATGTAATAGAAATAGAAATAGAATAGAAATAGAAATTATTTATTGTCAGACCACAGGTAAAAATATAAAAGATGTTATTGGTAATATGTCCTTGTCCGTAGTCTACCACATTTATGGTGTACAATATTGAATGTCATGCACAACATGCAGTCAAGTTATTTACATTATTTACATACAACCTATAACGCAGTATTTTATACAATAAGGTCCCCAACTTTATGCCATTACGCTACATCTGTATATGTCAAGTTAATCATTATTATTATTACATTAATATTTTATAATTTGCCATTGTTATTTATAAAGTCAAGTGGAGAATAAAACATTTTGCTTAATAGCCATTCATTAAGTGCCTTTTTAAATCTAGTTCTGTCAAGGTTCTTAAATACATCCGGAATATTGTTATAAATCTTGATTGCCATGGAGAAAATGCTATTTTTGTAAAATGTCGATTTAGTTTGATGCGTATTTACGAGTCTGTACTCGTTTCTCAAGTTACGGTGGAATCTATCGTTCCTTTGATATAAATTAAGGTTATTTTTTACAAACATAGCAACTTCCTTGATATATAAACAAGGTAGTGGTAAAATCTTATATTTAAGAAAAAGAGGTTTACAGGAGTCTCTTTGAGATGCCCCACAGAGCGCTCTTACACATCGTTTCTGCATCTTAAAAACCTTTAGCCAGTCGGTCGAGTTTCCCCAAAAAATTATACCGTACGTAATAATGTGTGTAATTAAAATATTTGTTAATGAATGAATTAATGTACTATATGTATAATATTTAAATAGCTATTAATATTTGCACGCCTTCTTAAGGCAAAATAGTTGAACCAAATTGTACCTGCCTATTGACCATCTTACTGTACACTATTTTATGCAAATAAATTACTTACTTACTTAATTACTTACTTAAAAATACGAGTAGGCAGGAGGTTAAGTACGTTAGTTGTAATTAGAATATAATAGAATAATTTTTATTCGTAAACACAAACAAGACACATTACATTACATAATATAACAAAAACAAAGAAAGTATAAAGTACCACGAAATAGCCTCATCTCAGCATGTTGCTGGTGGCTTCCAATGAGACCATCAAGTGAGAAAAGTCACGAATGGTAACAGATAAGAAGGAAAAAGACATAAAATAATATAGAGTGAACAAATTGAAAAATAGATAAAAGGTAACGACTAAATTAAGTAAAGATTATTTATATATCAAGCATCGTACACATAACACTGTATCGGTCTGGTCCAACCATACCTTGGCTGAACATTACAGCTGCATTCGCAACAAGCGCCAACGGTAGCTACACGAACTAAAAGGCAATGACAGACCAGCCCAATATCGAGCGTCCATTAGATCAATTTTACAAGATTTTTATATTAAAGCAGCATCAGAGGAAGACGAATACTAACATAATAATACTAAGTATGACATAACAGGAATGATGAACTATTGCTATGCAGAAGGAACAAAAAAAAAAGTTAGAACAATAAGTGGAAGTATATTCCGAAGTGGCGATGGCTCCTGGAGGATCCGGAAAAATGCCGAGATCGAGGAGTTGGTGGCTGAGCCCAATATCATCGGCGTTACTAAATCCCACAGACTTCGCTCGCTCGGTTACCTACTCAGAATGGGGGAGGATCGGGCAGTCAAGGAAGCGTACTTGGAGCGACCAATCGGCCGTCCACCGATCAGGCGCCCCAGGTACCGCTGGTGTGATGTCGTGGAGGCGGACCTGCGTCGGCTGAATGCAGATTCATGGCAGGAAACCGCACTGGATCAGGACAGGTGGCGTTCTCTCGTTTCGGAAGCCAAGATCCTTTTTGGATAGCTGAGCCAAAGCAGTTAGTTAGTTTAGTTAGTTATACAGGGTGATTTCTGGATCGTGATCCAGAACCACTTTTTCTAAATCTATAAATGATTCACATTATCATACGGTAGTATTTGATTTAAAGATAATTAGTTTCATTTTTATTATTTTTCAAGTAAAATTAATCTTATATGAAATAATCGTGAGAGTCAGAATGGCGGCTGTACCTAAATAAAATCAAATGAAAAGCATACCATATTTTTGTACCTAATTTGTACTATTTAGTACCTCGTTTAGAAAAATTTGTACCTCACGGTACGTAAAGTTATCATCAAAAAACAGGTCACCCGCCATCCTGACAGTCAGAATGGCGGGTGTACTTTATTACGCTATGTTCCCGTGGTTATTGATAAATTCTATAAAAGCCAAATTTTTGTACCTTTTTTGTACCTTCAGTGTACCTGAGTTATTTGAACTTAACAGATTAAACATTAAAGGTACTAAATCCTGGCGTAATAAACATAATTGTACCTTAGCGTTTTTTCTTAAAAACGAAATCGATAATTTGAAAAATTATAACGCCTGCAAAATTGTAATAGCAAGCAAAATATAAAATGAGTAAAACTTGGAAACCAAAAATAAGATGACTCGTATTATAATTGAATATGAAGGTACAAAAAAGGTACAAAAATTTGGCTTTTATAGAATTTATCAATAACCACGGGAACATAGCGTAATAAAGTACACCCGCCATTCTGACTGTCAGGATGGCGGGTGACCTGTTTTTTGGTGATAACTTTAAGTACCGTGAGGTACAATTTTTTTTAAAGGAGGTACTAAATAGTACAAATTAGGTACAAAAATATGGTATGGTTTTCATTTAATTTTATTTAGGTACACCCGCCATTCTGACTCTCACAAATAATCATGGTCACCCTATGACTTTTGACATACGCTGTATGGAAAGCGACAAGTCACATTGAGTAGGGTGACCAAATTGTATGCAAAAATGTTTTTTTTCTGCTTGTCATCTGAAAAATAATCATAATTATTGGTGATAATAAATAATGAGCAACATCATTAGATTCATCTTTGAGTTTTGTGTGATGTCTTGTTCTCTTGCTCCACGACCCCGAAATCACCCTGTATAGATAAAGTTTTAAGCTGCTTATGAGGTGTGCCATTCACGCTATTAATGTTAAAATGCGCTGGTTCATTGACAGTACTTTATTCATTGGACACAAGAAGAATGCACAAATAAACAGAATGTAAAAAAGAACATAAACCAACAATAAAACAATAGAATTCAAAAATATAAAAAGTAAACATCTTCTAAAAAGGTGCGTCGCCCACATTTCCCCACTTTTTTATTAAAGGGGCAGCTTCACCAGCTTCCGCAGGGGCCGCCGCAAAATGCCTCCCAGGGTGTACACGTCCGCAACTCGTGTGATACCATCAGGGCCAGGGAAAACAGCTGTGATGCGTCCACGGGGCCAGGAACCTCTAGGAGTATTGCCGTCCGCAATAAGCACCAAGTCACCGACTGCAATCTGGGGAACCTCACCTCGACCACGTCTGGGTATTAGTGTTGGTAGGTACTCTTTCAACCAGCGGCGCCAAAAATGCTCTGACAATCTCACGGCCTTATGCCAGCTAGTTCGTCACAGAAGGTCCGTTTCTGACGATGTCACTGGTATTGGACGTCCCGAAGAAGAACCCAGCAGGAAATGCATAGGCGTCAGTGACTCTTCACTCTGAGGGTCCACAGAAACGTGAGTAAGCGGCCGGGAATTCACCAAGGCTTCCGCCTCAGCCAAAAGTGTACGTAGCACCTCGTTAGTTGGAGCTCGTTCTGTGAGAGTAACTTTGAGTGCAGTCTTCACACTCTTCACGAGCCTCTCCCGAGAGCCACCCATAAACGGCGCCGCCGGAGGGATGAATCGCCAGTTGATCCTTTGTGCAGCAGCGAACTGGGATGTAGCGTCGTCGTATAAGCGTCGAAACTCTCGGCTAGCACCCACGAATGCAGTTCCATTATCTGACCACAGCTCTGATGGGGTTCCTCTTTGAGCGATGAATCGGCGGAGGCTCATAATCGCAGAGTCGGTTGATAGACTGTCTACTATTTCCAAATGGACTGCACGTACTACCAGGCAGGTGTAGAGGGCGACGTATCTCTTTTCGCGTCTTCGGCCAGCGGAAACTTGTACTGGACCGAAGTAATCTAGCCCTGTGAATGTAAACGGCCGTTTGTGGTGTCCAAGGCGAGCTTCTGGTAAGTCTCCCGTCACGGGTTGAAACTGTTTGGCCCGGCGTATTCGGCAAAATAAGCAATGTTGCGGACGGTACTTCTCAGTGACAAAAGGTGATAATGTTAACGCAGTTCATTCACAACAGTCTCTGTGTTGCCGTGGGCAGCCTTGCGATGGTAGTGCTCGACAAGCAGGCGCACAGCTGGATCTTTCCCATCAAGCACAATGGGGTTTTTCATTTCGTCCCGAACATGCGACGCAGCCCCTATACGGCCAGACAAACGCATAAGTCCGTCGTCTCCTATTGTCACCGATAGCTTTGATAAGCGGCTGGTACGTGGCACAAGCTGGGCTGGATGGCTATCTAGACTGGCCATCTCGTCAGGAAATGTGGTTAGCTGGGACTGGCGTAGAATGTGGAGCTCGGCTAGATGCAGATCTGTGGCGGACAGGCCCGCGACAGAGTCGCACATAGAGCGCGGGGCGGTGAACTGTTGCCACTGGTTGAACGGCTGAAACACAAAACAACACAAGCCCCCCTCCAAGCGGACTAAATTGTCTACACATAGACCCCTTCTAGTTAGGCAATAAATTCTAAGTAATGTCAAATACTTATGAGCTATGGCTGTTGCGCGTACCAGCCTCACCCAAGAACTAAACCGCTTAGGATCGGATGAGATTGGCTCGTGCCTTTTAACGTCACTAATGAGATGAACTAAATCGGGACGCGCTGCCTGTTTGCTCTCTTCTTCCATACCTGGATATTCAGGTGAACTAGGCTCACTGGGCCACTTTGAAGACAGCAAAAATTCAGGACCCGATATCCAACGTGATTCTGGGGATAACGTCACTCGCTTGATGCGGGTAGCATCATCCGCAACATTCAGTTGACTTGGCACCCATCGCCATTCTTTTACTTCAGTTATCTCCATAATCTCGGCTACTCTGTGTGAAACAAATGGCTTAAACAAGCGCGCCTCGCTTCGATGCCAACCCAAAACAGTCATGGAATCACACCAGATTACGCGATTTACTGGCTTCAATCGGTGTGCTTCGCAAATCGTAGAAGCGAGACGGGCTGCGATCAACGCTCCTTGGAGCTCTAAGCGATTTATGGAAATTTGTTTCAAAGGAGCTACTCGAACTTTGCTACATATAAGCGCCAGCTTCACATCATCATTTTCTAAAACTAACCGCCAATATGCAACCGCAGCGAAAGCTTACTCACTTGCGTCACAAAACAAATGAAGCTCGCACTTATCAATCTGTAATTCGCTAAGGCAGTAGCAGCGTGGGATCTGTAAACCTGAAATTGCAAACAAATCCTCAAACCAGAGTCTCCATGCCGCACTGTCACTTTGCGACAACTCCTCGTCCCAATCGATACCCTTACGCCACGCATTTTGAAACATGATGCGACCCGTAATTACTATTGGCGCCAGGATACCGAGTGGGTCGAAAACCCGCATCACATGAGCCAAAACTTTACGCTTAGTGAGTTTATTTGGCAACGAATGTTCTCCCTTTATTCCAATATTAAAACCAATCGTATCGGAAACGGGTTGCCAAATAAGTCCGAGTGTTCGGACAGGCGCAGTGAGTCTACCAAGATCAACATCTACTTCATTGCTAACTACAGGGACTTTCCCAAGCTCTCTTTTGGCAACAGACGCAGCGCAGAGGGATTGTTTGACATCCAACCACGCATTTCGAAGCCAGCATGTTTATGGATGTTGTTGATCTCAGCAGCAAGTTTTGCGGCCTCATCAACAGAATTTAAGCTCACTATACAGTCATCCATATAATGATCAACAATGATGGCTCGAGCCGCGTCTGGAAAGCGCTCCTGACATTCCACTGCGTTTTTGTTCTTTATATAAATGGCAGTGAAAGGGCACCGAAAATCATAGAAGACATACGGTATGTCATGATAAGGTCTTTGGGGGAGTCGCGCCACAAAAACCTCTGAGCGTCGCGATCCTCTGCTCGGATCTTCACTTGAGGAAACATCTCGCGAATATCACCGGTCAGGGCAATTTTTCCCTCTCTAAACCGAAATAAGATTCCGAGCAGGGGCTGCAACAAATCTGGACCGGTTAACAAAAGTGAATTTAGAGAAACACCGTGACTTTTAGCAGCAGCATCATGCACAACTCTTAATTTATTCGGTTTGTTTGGATTGGTTACGCCGAAATGTGGTAACACCCAAACGGGCGAATTGGCGCAAGGCTCTTCCGTGCTCAATTCAGCATAACCTTTCCGAAACATGTCGTGTATGTTCTCACGGTAACGCTCTGCATACTGAAAATCACTCGCCATCTTTTTCTCAAGACTAAAAACCTAGATAAGGCAAGCTTGCGACTATCGGGCACTGTTAAATTGTCCGACGTCCAAAGTAAACCGACCTCAAAATGTCCGTTAGGCAGGCGACGCGCAGTACGGTCAAGAATTTTGATAGCGCGATCATCATCAGCGCTGCGCGCTTCGCGTTTTGAAATGCCGATTGAGTCTAAACTATATTGCTCGCGAATTAACCGCGAATTAACTGCTCTAAAACTGCACGATCACTGATATCCGCGACCGCGGGCTCGCTAACTATTGCGTGGTTGACAGTTTCGGCGGGAGCGGTTTTATTGCAACCAAAAGCGAATAGAACCCAACCTAACACGGTATTAATCGCGACCGGTTCTGCCCTAGTACCCTCGCGTACAGCCCTAGGAATAGTGAGGTGTCAATTGTCGAGACCGATTATAATCGTTGGCTGGACGTTGCCGTAACAAAACTCGTCCGCGATATCTGAAAGGTGAGAAAATTTAAGTACGCTCGACCTATCGGGAGTTTGAGTAGCGAGACCTAAACCCTTCATCGCCCGCGCTTTGCTAATCACGTGCGTATCTTTACCACGACGGCCTTTAATTTGGAAATCGACATACTGCACAGACGTATCTTTTCCTAACCCGCCGACACAGTCTAGCCTCATGCGCCTCTGGGGTCCACAGGCACCTATTTGCGCGGCGATATCTTGCTCAATAAACGAACCTGTGGCCCAATCGTCTAACATGGCGTACGTATTCACGGAACCTAACGGGCCGGACACGGTTACAGCTACGATCTTCAATAATGGGCGAGCAGGCAACGTCTGAGCTGAAGATCCCGCAGCAACCGATGTCGATGTATGGGTCAGGATCTCCTTTGAATCGACATCGTATAAAGCAGAGTCGCTCGTGACAGTAGGTGCTGCGGCATGGGCGGCCAGGGCTCGCGGTGCAGTGCCAGAAGTTCCCGCTACCGGCTCATCGTCATCTACTTCAACGTGCGCGGCTGCCGATCGATCGTAATTCGGGTTGTGCAATAACGCGTGGTGACGGAACGTACATCCGTCAACGTCACAAACTTTTTTCGCCTTACAGAAATTAAACCTATGCCAACCTACTTTAAGGCATCGGTGACAGACTCTTTTCTTTTAATTAAATTCCATCTGTCATCGATTGACATTGACGCAAATTTGTCACATTTAATGAAATCATGCGGTTGTAGACATACGACGCATGATTTAATTTTAGGTGCAGTCGACGATGAATTCAATTTAGCGCTATTTCGCGATGTTGAATTTGAATTTACAGATTGATTTTCAGCTGCGACATGCACATTATCCCTGGCCCGCCTACTATCTACCACTTGTGACGCAGTAGTCGGCTCAGGGATTACGCCAAAGCGAGACTGCAGGTCGACTTCGTTAGCGAGAAAATCTGCTAGATTTTCTAGCTTTGACAGACCGGCAGCCTCATAACGAACGGCGTAGTCTAGCCATTTAGCTCGCAACGTGGAGATATTTTAGTAATTAAAGCCTGAAACAGTTCAGGCGAGGCCAGATATTCCGTATGTCCCAATAAACGTATTATTTCGACACAGTTGCGAACTCGACTGGCAAACACGGCTAAATCCTTACCTTCAGCGCTCACGCGCGGCAATGCGCGCACCGCAGCTACTTCGTGCGCCACCACGATCTCGGGACGACCAAAGCGCGCGTCAAGCGCACGCAGCACGACACCGGGGTCGCGCGCCGACACCAGCAGCGCGGCGGCTACCTCGCGCGCCGCACCCGTCAGAGCCGTATTCAATCTTGACAGATTATTCGCAGCTGTGTCAGTGAAAGCTATGGGTAAGAAGAATGGTAACGAAGGTAAGACCATTGCGGAGAGTGAGGCTGGGCCGTCGACCGTGCCCTCAATCCCACTTGTCGACTCGACAACCGCACCACCGGCGCCTTCACAATCCCGCCCTGTAAGTACATCGTCACGTTCTTCCTCCACGGTGGTGGCCAAAATGTTAGCGGCTGAGGCGCAGCACGCGCGTCGCCTTGCCGAGCTAGAGGCGCAACAAATACGCCGCCGCCGTGAGCATGAGGCTGCCGAACGTCAAGCTGCCGAGCTGGACGCACGCCGGCTGGCCGATCTAGAACGGGTGACCGCCGACCTAGAGCTAAAAGCGGAAATCACCGCCATCGAGGCAGACGCGAGTCGCCATAGCTCTAGGAGCAGCCAAAACATCGACCAAAGGTTCCGTAAGTCAGAAGCTGCCTTTCATTACGAAAAAACATTAATTAACGATGATTTTTTCAGGGATATAGAAGCTAAAGCCCCTCGCGTGCATGTCTCATCCCCTGTGCGATGACAGCGGCCCCTCCCGGGCGTCCTGAATATGGTGCCGCAATGACAGCGGCCCCTTTCGAGCGCCGCGAGAGCGGACAAGTTCCACAGTTGGTTAAAAGTCTGGGTGTTTTAGTTGAAAGTGTTAATAAAGGCATTGGCCACGCAATAAATCGTGTTCCTTTACCCCGTTTCGATTGAAAATTGTATTTAGATTGGCTCAGTTTGAAAAAAGCCTTTGAAAACACACAAGGTTCCTACACAGCTGCGAATAATCTGTCAAGATTGAATACGGCGCTGACAGGTGCGGCGCGCGAGGCAGGCGCCGCGCTGCTGGTGTCTGCGCGCGACCCCAGCGTCGTGCTGCGTGCGCTTGACGCGCGCTTTGGTCGCCCCGAGATCGTGGTGGTGCACGAAGTAGCTGCGGTGCGCGCATTGCCGCGCGTGAGCGCTGAAGGTAAGGATTTAGCCGTGTTTGCCAGTCGAGTTCGCAACTGTGTCGAAATAATACGTTTATTGGGTCATGCGGAATATCTGGCCTCGCCTGAACTGTTTCAGGCTTTAATTACTAAAATATCTCCACTGTTGCGAGCTAAATGGCTAGAATACGCCGTTCGTTATGAGGCTGCCGGTCTGTCAAAGCTAAAAAATCTAGCAGATTTTCTCGCTAACGAAGTCGACCTGCAGTCTCGCTTTGGCGTAATCCCTGAATCAATCAATATTGTGGTCCTTCAATCCGGCTCGAAGGACCACAATATTAATGTTAAAATGCGCTGGTTCATTGACAGTACTTTATTCATTGGACACAAGAAGAAGAATGCACAAATAAACAGAATGTAAAAAAGAACATAAACCAACAATAAAACAATAGAATTAAAAAATATAAAAAAGTATAAAAAGTAAACATCTTCTAAAAAGGTGCGTCGCCCACACACGCGATATATTTTCGTTCTCATAAAACTTAATTTCCTAGATTGGTTATTAAGCACCTAGAACGACTTTATTTCAGTTTTTTAACCATTGAATACCTCCTTTTATCATTATGGATAACACATACAATATACAGCGTTTATTTTTGATACGATCGCATAATCATAGGGTACTTAGTTAAGGCCATATTGAACACACTTTCATAGGTTTTAAAGAATGTATCAATTTTTATTTTCCTTACTAAATAATTCAGCAAACAATGAATGATTACTTTTTTAACTTAAAAGTCGCATACACTGACGTGAAATCACAAAAATATGTATAATTAATTATGTTCTTCTTTATAGAGATCGCCTTTCAGAAATAAGACCACCTGTTGTTATCTAGTTCTATTTTCCTCAAATTTATTCGTAGTTTTACATATAAAATATGTGAATATCGGTGCAATAATAGTACATAACGATACAAGTGTGAAAAATAGGAAATTCGAAACGAGTGGCGATAAATGAAAACACGACCGAAGGGAATGTTTTAATTCGACACGTTTTACAGTACATATGGCCCTTTAAATGTTCGACACAGTAACGTAATATTAAATTATTATTAAATTATAAGACTTAGCTATAAGCACAATGTACCTGACTTGTATAATTTTATTTTATCAATAAAGTATTGAATTGAATTGAATTGAATTACACTCATTTTAACATCTATCTGTAGAGTCTTCTTAAGATTTCACAGACGTGTAGTGTGACAGCAAAGCGTCTGACCCACGGAACCTTGAGATATTCACTTATAGTCCATAGCTCTATGAAAGTTGACAAAACCTGTTATAAGCATATACATAGTATCTTAAACGTTAAGCCGTATTCATAAAGCTTGAACACAGTAAAATGTGGGCACAAGTAAATGCTTATATATTTTTATTTATACAATATGGAAACTTTTTAGTATTATAAATAAAAACTATTTGATATCATGAATAAAAACTATTATGACAGCGTTCGACTTTGATCATTTGTTTTCACGATGCCGAGCTCTGAACACAAGAAACGTGAAATTATTTCGCGCATACATGCTGAAAATCCCCATTTAAGTTATAGGGCATTAGCAAAACTTTCAAAATTACCACAATCTTCCGTATGTTTAGTTACCTTTTGTATGTCAATGACATGTGCAATACAGTTGGAGAGGACTATGTTTATCAATTTGCAGACGACACTTGCATAGTAGTCTCGGATAGGGACTTAAAGACTGCCGAACGTAAAATACAGGATATATTCGACACCTTTTGTAAATAGTCGCATGACGTAGGGCTAGTCCTAAATGCAAATAAAACGAAGGCTATGCACATATGTTCTTCTCAAAATAAATCAATGCACAACCCCGCTATAAAAGCACACGTGCATAGCTGTCTCCACTTACAATGCGATAATTGTGACTGTCCTTCTATCGATTTTGTAGAGGAACATATGTACATTGGTCTTCTAATTGACTGTAGATTTAATTAGCAACACATAAGTAATAAACTTAGATCAGTATTGGGATGTCTAACTATTCTGAAACATAAATTACCGTACCTACAACACATTGATAATGTTATACCTAGCTCTGGCTGAATCGGTAATACGGTACGGTATCAGCAGCTACGGACGATCGTATAAAACTAATCTTTCTAATATCTACAACCTACAGAGAACTATTTTAAAAACAATAGTTCTGAAAAATATAAAAGTAACAATAACTACTCAAACCTCTTTGAACACTGTAAGGTGCTTCCCGTACAAAATATAGTTAAATTGTCTATTCTTAAAGAAGAACTAACCTAACCTAACCTACACATAGATAAATTAAATGAATATCACAGAAACAATAGATTAAGAAGTATCCCTAATGCACCTAGATTCATACCAGCATCATATAATAATGTCTACGGAACGAGAACTAATAATTTCATACTTACGAAAATAATAAATAGCCTTCCGAAACACATACAAGATTTATACCTATCTAACTCTAAATCAATTAAAAAAGTTAAAAATTATTTCATATCAAATAATTACGACTATATTTTGTAAACATAATATTTGCTTTGTTATATAAATTAGTTTAATAAGTCCGAACCCATTATTAAGCCATTCATGACCTTAGCAGTAAGTAAACATGGAACTCTGCGAATTTTTTAAAACTAATTGCTACTTTAATAAATAAAAAAATAAAATAGTACATTACGATACAAGTGCGAAAAAGTGTCAAAAAGGGAGTGTTTTAAATCGACACGAGTTGCGAATTACCTATTCGCACATGTATCGTACAACGTTTTACAGTACATATGGCCCTTTAAATGTTCGACACAGTAACATAATATGCTACTTCTCGCACTAGTGCTATAAAGTAGCCCCATATGTACTGTAAAAAAGTTTTAAAAAGGTTCCGAGAACGATTGACAGTAGATCGCAAGCCGGGAAGTGCAGGTAAGCAAGGCGCAAAGGATAAAAAAAAAGAAGCCCATGTCTTGCGGCTTTTTACAGCGAATCCGAAGTTATCGTCCCGTGATGTCGCAAAAAAGGTCAAAATGTCGCAGTCATATGTAGAGAAAACTAAGTCTAGAGCTGGATTAAAGTCGTTTAAAGCACAAGCTGCAACCAATCGCGACGCTAAGCAAAATCTGTCTCACAGCCATTATTTTGGCCAGACCTTGCGAGCTATCACTACTCTAAACCAGTAGTTGAGTGGTAGAAACATAGCGATGTCACAGTGGTACCTAAAGAGTGCAATCCTCCAAATTGTCCTGAACTGAGGCCGATTGAAGAATATTGGGCAATTATGAAAGGAGGAGGCGGAGAAGTTAAATCGGCAGCTGAATTGCAAAAAAAAATGGAAATGGGCTTACAAAAGATATCCTGACAGTGCTGTGCAAGACTTAATGAGCCGGATTCGACGCAAAGCACGCAGTATGGCATAATTATAGAAAGCAAATTTAATAATTGTGTATATTTGTAAAAATTGTTATTAGTCTAGTAAATAAATGCAATAAAAATTTCCTTAAAATATGTTCCATAACATTTTTATTTTTGTTACTTTATGTGCCCATGTTTTACTGTGTTCAAGCTTTAGTTCGTATTTTGCGACTATAAAGTTGGAGTGTTCTGCTCTGGTAGTTGTTTAAATTACTGCTTGTGTATTTACTCACTTTATATTTTTTGATTTCAGATATCAACAAAATAGTACTTTAAAAAAACGCACGTACTAAGTTAAGTATCGGACGTCAAAAACCCTTTGTAACTTCTACCCAAACGGCTTCAGTCACGATGTCAATTTACATATGAAACGCGACTTCGCTTTACGCTGAATAAATCAGACTCGCTTAGAGTTACTGCGACTTAATGTATGAAATATCCATAAGTTTAACTAAAGTTGCTGTAGATTATTTTCGAGTAACCGTAATTCATTTTTAATACAATTACTCAATAACCGGTAGGGGAGAGTAGGGTATAGTGGATAGTTAGCAATAAATTTTCTCATATTACTTGTAAAGAGGTAAGCAGTCACGACATTACCGCTTCTACTGCTCAGTTAATATCGTTCAGTTAAGAATCAGTTAGGCACACGTAGGGTGATCCCAGTCCAGTGATCGAGGCCAGTGCTGGACTGCATCATATCATTTACACTAATACCAGTCGTATTCATCATCAGTGAATTTATGGAGATTGTAACCAAAAACAATAATACGCGTTCATTATTTATCGTAAACGATATGATGCAGTTCAGCACTGGCCTCGAGCTATGGCACTCAGCATAATGCCACGTCCTTTTGGAGTAGTATCTGACGCTGACGTGAACACCTGTAGGGAGCATAGTTGCGCGCAGCTACTAGCTGTAGAGATACTGAGAGAACTATAATAATTATGACAAAAAATAACGAAGCTGAAATGTAGCAGTTGACATCAAATTTTAATACGACTAGCATGGTCTAGAAAATGTAAATAATATACAACAAAATAGCAGTACCTAAAATTAGAAATGAAAGTTCAATAACTCTGACATTACTTAAATTGGACTTGAAAATCAAATTTTCTTCTTTCATTAGGAAATTCGTCATGATCCTAGTTTCATGACGAATTTCACAGCACAAAATAACGTCCGCACCCCGTCACCCTTCCGCATCGATTCAGCTTCTGCATTAAATGCGTATAGCTGCTGCTATCTACTTAACATATTGAAGAATGCTCATTCATGATAAAGCATGAGAGCAGCTGCTTAAAACGTGATACTAGACGCTTGCGAATGAGAATAGTTGATGATTACGCGTGAGACATAACGCTTGCGATTGATAACGGCTGCTTAAGCGTGAGCCGAGATGCTTGCGAATAAGAAAGGCTGCAAAGGAAAGGGAGAGGCGTGCGATAATTACAATATATATATATGCACAAAAATGGACGTGGAAAAATTGATTTTGCTGGTGCAAAAATATCGTTGCCTTTAGACAGGATATTTCTTTAAATCTGTCACAAGTGTTACAAAACTTCCTATTGTCACCCTAGTTTTCCATAGTGGATTAATCCACGTCCTTCGTCTTTTGCGTTTTTCCCTTTTAATTGCTTCTAGAATATACGCTAAGATAATAATGTTTATAATTGACCTACCCATAACAGTTTTCAACTTCAACTGCGGTGTAACGTATAAGCGGACTAAAGCTTGTGTTGTGTTGACATCTTTTTGCAGTTAAAAGCTTGCGATAGCATACTCTAGCAGATAAAATCATGCGATAGCATACTTTAGCAGATAAAAGCATGCGATAGCACCCTTTAGCAGCTGAAAAGAGTAACAGTAAACATACTTTAACTTGCGATGCATATAGTGTGTCCAAAATCATCCAGCTAAATGCGATTCGATTGTTGTGACTTCACCCTATGTACATATACAGTAAACATACATAAGAACCACATCAGCACATACAACCTATTTCTTGGGTGGAAATAGGTTAGATTCTTTTTTTTCCCCCTAATACAATAGCGTCTTAAATTAAATAATCCTTATTCAATTTCAATTTCAAATTATTTTTATGACAACAGTGATCTCATTTTTGTTAGTATTACTTAAAAAATAAAATAAAATAAATCTTAAAAACTATGTTAAAACTTATGTTATGTTGGACTTAACTAAATTAATTAAAGCTAACATTATTGGGCAAAATACGTGGTCAGCAATCATCCTCAAAATGCTGTTAAATAGTGCTGTCCGTGGTTCTACGCAGTAATGAGGCCGCTGTCTTCCGTATAATTGCTGCAAAGCCGTCGGTTCGTGCCTCCGCAAAGCGCTGCAGAACCTAGGTAGCCTAACCCGAAGGCAAGAGCAGTGCATCAACTTCTGCGAGTACATGCACAACAATTGGCGATGCTGGCTCTTCGTCTGCAACCTACTGCTTTATGTTTATACACTAAAAGTCGACACTTACCACACAATAAATCATTTATGCAAATTAACATATTACTGCATTTGCTATATAAATCAGCCTCTTGCTCTGTTTCTATGCATTTTTGTTTCCCACGGATATTTTTTAATGTTTTTTTACAAGACTTGCACTTAATGTTTTCCATTTTCCACTACAAAATGCAAAAAACAAATGCAGATAATATTATGTGTCAGATGTTATCAAAGCTGACACGTCATCGTTGATGCACTCCAAATAGGTTTATTAGAAGAGTTTGTATACCTACACACTAATCTTCAAACTGCACTGGTACTTCTATCTGTACATACTTATAATGCCAGTGACTACTTATTGGAGAATCGTTTTTTTTTGACATGAAGCACTAACATTTGTGCAAATATTTTTATATGTGTATGTAGTGGGAATTAGTGGCTACTCATGCATATTTTTTTTGGAGGTGTACCTCCGCGAAAAGTAAAAAAAAAATTGGAAGGAAAAAATTATTTTTATTTTTTGCAATGAAGTTTAAGGACAGGATGCTAGTAAAAAATATGCATTTTGTAGTTTTTTTTATTGCTATCAAATATAATTTTGTTTGGTTCACGTAACTTGAATCGTTTATAAAATATGACACTTTCAATGATACCCTAATTATTTTACGTTATCCTGAATAACTCGCAAACAAAAGAGAATCGAGGTCTGATGTTAAGCATGGAGGGTCCTTAGGACCTAACAGTACACTACCAGAAATATCGACAAAATCCGTCGTTGGGGGCACTTCTTGTTCGCTTAGCCTGCTAGACCCTTTGTATTTGTGAGCTAGGTACTGGTGAATTATGGATGCAACTTGATCGTGGCGATGTTTATAATCTGTCTGAACTATGGTTTTGCATGCACCTGTTATATGTTGAATCGTTTCCGGGGCACTATTGCAATGTCTACATGTATCATTTTGCTGGGCTAATTCTTTGGTTATGTGTTTCCTGTAATTTCGGGTTGCAATGACCTGGTCTTGTATGGCTAGCATAAAAGCTTCTGTCTCCGGGAAGAGTTCGCCTCGCTTCAGCCAAGAGTTTGACCATTCTCTGTCGACAAATTCTTGGTTGAGATCGGCTATATGTCTACCATGAAGCGCTTTCTGTGTCCAATCTGATATTTTTTGTTGTAGATTAACTATATGTTCATTGCTCTGCGTGGTTCTGTCTTGTAGGTTAAGGGGTGTATAACGGTTATCTATTTCAACTGTGTATGTGTGCAACTGTGATTGCTCGGCTTTTGAATGGAAGTAGCGTCGGAGTGTCGTAATTTGCTTACTATGCAGGTTCTGTATATCTATCAGGCCTCTTCCTCCTACTTGCCGTGGCAAAGTTAGCCTTTGAGTGCAGGATTTTGGATGATGCTTTCGGTGCTTTGTTAAGTTTGTATTGATGATGCGTTGCAGGTTTTTAAGGTTCGATTGTGCCCAACTTATTATACCAAATGAATATGTAAGAACCGGGATGACGAACGTGTTTATGGCTTTTATGGTATTTCTTGAATTAAGGTATGATTTTAGGATACCAGCAAGTCTGTGTTTAAATTTCCGAATTAGTTCCTGTTTTGTCTGCTTTTGATGAATCTGGCCGGATTGATGAAAACCTAAGTATTTATATAAATCTTGCTCGGTCATGGGGTCTATTTGATATCCTGTGTCTAAGATGTATGGATTACTTTGAATTTGGCCTCTGTGTATTGAATAAACCTTGCATTTGTCTACCCCAAATTGCATGCCTATATCCTTAGAAAATTCTTGAGTAATGTCAGCCAGTTGGAACAATTCTGTAATATTGTCAGCAAAAAGTTTAATATCATCTACATACATGAGATGCGATAATGTGTGGTACGAATTATCATATTTAAGTCTGAAACCTATCTTCGCCTGGTCTAGAAGTTCAGACAGTGGATTCAAGGCCATACAGAACCACAATGGGCTCAAAGCATCCCCTTGGAAGATGCCTCTACGGATACGAATCGGTTCAATAGTTGATTGTCCTTGTTGCTTTAATATTATTATTATTTATTTATTATAGACAACATAATGGTCCACATAATTGTTAGTTATGAACTTAATCTACATGTTAGTTTACTAACGCTAATAATAAAATAATAAAAGTGATTTAGTCCTCTGGCTCATTTTGCACATAAGAGGACAATCAAACTTATTGGCTATCATGCTTAAAATGCTGTTGCCACTCCCGCGCACCCTGTCAAGCAGTGAGGCAGTTTTCTTGCGCCAGACGGCATCGAAGCCATCTGTGCGCGCCTCCGCAAACATGGAAGACGCGTTGCAGAACCGCGGGAGTCTCAACAGCATCCTAAACGCATTATTGTATTGGATGCGCAGGGCATTGTAAGCACGTTGAGTATATCTAACCCACAGACTTGACGTGTATAGCGATGTACAGTAAGCCTTGAAAAGTGTAGTTTTAACTTCAACTGTACATCGAGCAAATCTGCGGGCTAGCATGTTCGCTCGTACTGACAATGCCCTGCGCTCCCTCTCCATATCTACATCGTCCTTCAGGTCGTCAGTCAACAAATGCCCCAAGTACCTAAACTGTGTCACTCTTTCTAAGGGAACACCATTAAGTGTCACTGGTGGAAAAAAGAAAGGACATTTATTTCCCGCCCTGAACACCATGTAGCTAGTTTTATTCACATTGTAAGACAAACCATGCGATGTCGCGTACTTCTCACAGACACCAATAAGTTGACGCAATGCACTGACTGAGGGAGCCAGCAGCACCATGTCATCTGCGTAACTCAAGTTATTGACACAGACTCCGTCAACAAAGCAGCCGACATGAGTGCTACTGAGCTCCTCAATCAGTGCATTCATGTACAAACTGAAGACGCTGAACAAACTGATATAGCTTTTAGAGAATGGAAAATAATACGAGTAACACAGGCAGATGACTGATTTGGACCAGATTCAATAGCGAACTGACAAATAAAATACAGTGAAATCTCCATACTCCAGATCACTCAGTAATCCGGCACAAGTGATCATTTTATGTCGAAATTTTCTTTAATCCGAATATTCCAGTAATCTCTCTTGTGTCAGCATTAGTGCCGGATTAGTGAGATTGTACTGTATACTACAAATTATTCGAAAATGGAATAGAATAAAATTGCCATCATTTTGATATATTTGTCAACTAATGAACAGATGAGCATGATAATTACTGACAACTTACCTGTTTGTACCTACATTGCTCCCAGTACCAGGTAATATTTAGAGTCCCAAAAAAGGTAAGAAACCTAACCGTTTATCTTGTATGCATTCCATTGGAACTTCGTTCGTTCCATTAACAAGAATAACAAAAGTCAGTAAAAAAAATATTTGTAAAATATTAATTTGAAATAGCCATGAACATATTTACATATTACGCCCTATTGATACGAGTACCTACACATATATATTCAGGAACATATTTTATTTGCTAAAATATACAGTGTGTATTTTTGATATAACCTCAAACTTAAACTAGACGTAGGTTTTAGTGCTATAAAACAATTTTGAAAGATTGTTATAGTTTAGTCTTCACTACTAGATCATAATTAGTTTTTGTTTTTTTTTTCGAGCGGCAATGTATTTCGTACATCAGGATCACTTGTGACAGTGGTGACGTCGCGTCATTAATGAGATGTTTTGAGTTATAACAAAGCAGTGATATATTGCTTGCTGAATTATTTTGTATAAAAAAATAAAAGTCTTCAATTTTTTATAAAACCTATGAAAGTGTGTTAATTACAGCGTTAACTAACTGCCCTTTGATAATGTGTTTGTATCAAAAATAAATACTCACTGTATAGTGTAATACCACTGCTTATACTTGTATAACCCTTCACTTCAGAAGCAAGGGAAATAGTTATAATTTCTCACGTAAACTAGCCCTCGGCTAGAGAGTATTGCAGCGCAGCGGTGTGGGCAGTGCGATCCATGTCCGGCAGCTGTGTAACGGCGGAATGTGGCTGAGGGATATATTCTTAAGACAATAGTGTCTTAAAGATATGTGGCATAGAATAGAATAGAATTATTTCTATTTATTAACACAAACGAAACAAATTACATAATATAACAAAAACATAGAAAGTATAAAGTGCCACGAAATGGGCTCATCTCAGCATGTTGTTAGTAGCTTCCAGCGCTGATCTTCCGATGAGACCATCAAGGGAGAAGAATGACGAAAGGTAACAGACAAGAAGGAGGAAGATATAAAATATAACATAGAGTGAACAAATGGTTAAATAGGAAAAAGTTACACAACAAGAAGATACAGGTGGCTAGAGCGCTGGCAGCTACTTCGGCCAGTGATTAAGTCTGGCCATACTAAGAGGCAACGCTGCCAGTCTTCTGGGCACCTTAACACATGATAGCGACCTGGAGAGCATTTTTTATTTATAAGTTTATTTTTAAGTCTATTTTACACCAGCGTACTTAGGATGTTGTTCGTGCTGCTTCGGCTGCGAGTGAGGAGTGACGCGCATCGCTTCCTCACGATGGCGAAAAAACAGTATGTTCGTGCTTCAGCAAACATCGCTGAGGCACTACAATACCGCGGCACCCTGAACAGCATCCTTAATGCATCATTATATTGGCCACGCAGAGCGCTATAGCCCACTGCGTAAAGTTGGCCCACATACCGCACGTGTAGAAAGTTTGACAAAAACCTTTGAACAATATTAATTTTACTTCTTTACTAACACGACAGATCGAAACGAATACATAGCTATAGTAATTTTATTCGAGGCACACTCTAAACTGATTTTCACGTCGGGCATCACACGCATGATTTGCGTTCCACAACAAAGGGAGTCGGGATATTGAGTTGCAGTCGGGACACATTTGCATACGTTTCATGATGCCAATACCAGTTTTGTAGTCTACAAATAAACTAAAAGCTTACTGCTAACATTTTATGGTGACGATGGTAGAAACCTATGATTAAATGCTTATTAGAGTATGCCTACTCGTATTTGTTTAAATCTTACCATGGCTTACTGATATATGTACGAATTAAAATAATATCAGAATGTTATTTTCAGAAGGGACTGTCATTGGTAAGATTTAACCACAACTGCAACTTAATATTTTGATCGCGTTAAATATGAAGATTAGCAATAGTGAATGAATACGATTCTGGGATTAAATTTATTCCCAGAGCGCTCATCTTTATACTTAATGTTACCAAGACACTAGACTTCATTCAATTAATAAAAAAATTGTATACATGTCTTATGCTTTCATAAACAATATATTTACGTTCATGTAAAAACTGGTACGATATGGTGAGAAAAGCTGGTGGCCTAGCGGTAAGAGCATGCGACTTGCAATCCGGAGGTCGCGGGATCAAACCCCGGCTCGTACCAATGAGTTTGTCGGAACTTATGTACGAAATATCATTTGATATATTATGTACCAGTCTTTTCGGTGAAGGAAAACATCGTGAGGAAACCGGACTAATCCCAACGAGGCCTAGTTTACCCTCTGGGTTGGAAGGTCAGATGGCAGTCGCTTTCGTAAAAACTAATGCCTTCGCCAAATCTTGGGATTAGTTGTCAAGCGGACCCCAGGCTCCCAGCCGTTAGGTTAAGCCTGTTAGGTTAAGGGAGTAAGAATAAGCTTGATACTATTTACATATATATACAGTACCAATACAAAAAGCAACGAAAGTTGTTTTTTTAGTGTTCCGTAGCCAAATGGCAAAAAACGGAACCCTTATAGATTCGTCATGTCCGTCTGTCTGTCCGATTATTTCTCAACACCTTTGTCAGCTTTTTGTCTGTTGATTCCAGGCGAATTGCGAATTGCAAGGAATGGTTATCGTAAACCAGGTTTATTTCTTGTCTTTGTATTTGCCTAGTAGTTACCTATAGCCATCAATTTCGGAAGGTAATTTGGAGGATTCTCATCGTGGGGTACATATCGTATTTATGCCTATATCTTTATCTTAGTATGGAAATGGAATGGAATAGTATGGAATGGTAGTCACCTGGAAAGACAAGATGAGCAATGAAGCTGTCCTCTTGGCTATTCTTAAGCAGAGGAGGCTCCGGTGGCTGGGCCATGTGCGCAGAATGAATTTTTCGCCCTCGAAAACCCCCGTATAGCAATTTTCATCTAAATCGTTAGAGCAGTTTCCGAGATCCGCAAAATATATAAATAATACAAGAATTGCTCGTTGAAAGGTACGAGATAAGATAAGATCTTCTTCCAAAACTTTTTAAAGTCTTACTTATATGATAAAATACCATTACCATTAATGTTTATTACTATATATATAGAGTCTAAAATACATAAATTACTGTTGCGACGACTTACATAAGTTTCGTGAACTCGTGAATCGCGAAGGTAGATAGATACTCAGGTCCCTTTAGTGTGTCATGTATCTACAATTGCCTCCTTTTTCCGCCTTATGTATATTACGATGGACAATTACGTAATCCTACACTATGCATCATATGCACGACCCGGTATGCTCTTCGCCGGATTTTTAGGGTTCCGTAGCCAAATGGCAAAAAACGGAACCCTTATAGATTCGTCATGTCCGTCTGTCTGTCCGATTATGTCACAGCCACTTTTTTCCGAAACTATAAGAGCTATACTGTTCAAACTTGGTAAGTAGATGTATTCTATGAACCGCATTTAGATTTTTACACAAAAGCAAAAAAATAATACAATAAATTTTAGGGTTCCCCATACTTAGAACTTAAACTCAAAAAATCTTTTTTCATCAAACCCATACGTGTGGGGTATCTATGGATAGGTCTTCAAAAAAGATATTTAGGTTCCTAATATCATTTTTTTCTAAACTGAATAGTTTGCGCGAGAGACACTTCCAAAGTGAAAAAATGTGTGCCCCCCCCCCCCTGTAACTTCTAAAATAACAGAATGAAAAATCGAAAAAAATATATGATATACATTACCATACAAACTTCCACCGAAAATTGGTTTGAACGAGATCTAGTAAGTAGTTTTTTTTAATACGTCATAAATGTTACGGAACCCTTCATGGGCGAGTCTGACTCGCACCTGGCCGCTTTTTTACCCATTTAAACGGTTAAAGATACAACCAAACTACCAGTTAACCAAAAAAGTGAGTGAGGTGAACTAGTTATGAGGTAACAGTAACAAGACAAGCCTTAAGTATTGAGATTACTGTCGGGCTAGGTTATTATAATTATTATCACAGCGTAGAAAGAATAGACATAAAAGTTATATTCAGCCGCCAGAATACATCAAACGACGCATTCAGTTCAGAGCTATGATACCATTGAAAGTAATGAAGTTACGAGCAGGGCCCGCAATTGTGAAGTTTTAACAAAGGGGGGACAAAACGAACTTGCTCAGGAAACTAAAGCGTGAATCCTACTGAAAGTTTCACATTATCATAACGTTAGAAACAGCTTGTTGGTTGGTACGGGATGATTTAGGTACTTGAATATGTTGTTGTGCTATTTTGCTGTTTAGTTGGGTTGACTTTCATTTCATACTCAATGGAAAACATTAAAATGGGTATAACAAATTATGTCGAATTTTATTTTAACTTGTGTATGTAGGAATCTAGGTACTATCGGCAGCAAAAGTCGATGGAGATCTCGAAACGATTAGGGCGTGTACGTTAAACGAACGCAACGTACTTTCCATGACACCTTGTTGGTTTTCTTTAATAACACTAGATGGCGTTGGTAATAAAATCATCACAAAAATAAATTTCCCTTTCATTTTAATTTCCACAACCTACCGTATGGAAGTTAGTAACTATTTATTTTGCAGTATTTTAACATACTACACTTTTTGCTAGTTTTTCGACGGGAGCTCATTATTCATAGTTTTGGTTTTGGTATCAATTTACCAAACCGACATCTACTATGAACTATTTAAAGTAATACAAAAACACAAATATCCATAGTCACCGAATAAGATTTGATCTCGGAACCTCCTGCATAATAACCCGCTTATTAAACCTCCACACCAAATGGCCAATTGCCTTTGAAATTTGTCGTTAGTTGCGTCAGTGCATATGAACTTCGTCCGCAACAGCACGATGATGGTTTTGCTAAGAGTGGAAGCAAGAGGGTAAATATGAGCAATTATATGCAACTTAGTAGAATTTGACGGCCAGTCTTCGTGGGCAATAAAATCAATTCCATCCCAAGCTTCTTTAGCAGATTTTGCTGTGCGAACATGCACTTGACAATGAGGTCTGACCATAAGACAAATCTTTGCACGCGCCCTTTGGTCTCGTTTCGTACCTGAAACGTCCGTAATAACTAGTTTACCAACAAAAGTTCATCTCTACTCATTGCAGTTACCGGAGGGAAGGGACCACGAGGAGGTGTGGACCAGGAATTGGCATATAGAATGGATATAATGTGAAAAGCAAATGCGGTGGACGTATTTCCTTTTCCAATCAATATACATTTTTAAATTTGAGTTTGATCATAACGAAGAACTTCCCATACTAGTTTTGCTACAATAAGGTCAACATTTCTGAGCATATTGGAGAAAAGATAGTTTATTTACCAAGTAGGCATATTACAATGCGCTTATGAACGTCAAATAAAGCTACACCGGCTCTAACTCTACACCTCTGATGATATTTTTTATAGATCGTGATCCTGTCTGTTTTATGCGGTGTACTCGTGCGGCGTCAACCAAAGTAGTTTTTTTTTTCAAATTTCAAAAAAGTCTATCTAGTCTATTCTTCATAAAGACCCTTTTGAATTCTTCATAAAGGTTATTATGTGATTTAATGCAACTGCTAACAGAGGTGCCCTGTGAACCCAACCAATTAAAAAAAAACAACACTAAATTTACATCGAAAATCAAAACTGCCAACTTAACAAACAACTGAATTCATATGGTTTGAATCAATAACAAAACTAAAATAATTGCAGCCAACATAAGGAAAACGCAAGTAAATGACAGTTGAAAAAAAAAAATTACCGTGTCTATGATTACGTTCTGTCGATTGTCATTTGTCACTATCCAAGTACCCGCTTCTTTTTATGCTATATTGTGGTCTTCCGGTTTAAGCTCCATCTTGATAGTCACGCTTCGTTTGTTTTTTTGCTCGTTAATATTGTTTAAAGTGTAATATCGATAGCTTATTATACAGTAAACTAATGTGGCAGTGTGCAGTGAATGAAGAATAAATCTTGAAACACTTTTAACCACCATTTTGGAGTCAACGGCCGGTAGTCCACGTGCTACTTGTAAAGTCCAGCTATCGCTTTGCAAGCGCTGATGAAATCACCGTACACTGTCTTGTACTAACCGTACAATTTTAGTCGTATCTGGAGCTCATACCTCGCGAATTATAATAGAAGAAAAAGAAAAAAGAAGATGATAATAAAATCACCGTACCCGATCTTGTATTAATCGTACAAAGCTCCTAATACCTTGATACTGGCGAAATAGTCCCACCGGACTGAAGCCATTTATTTTTAAAGAAGTGAAGCTATTTTGCTGTGTTTGTTTAGCATTCTTGGAATAGTTATGACATATTTAGCATTGTTATTAGAGTTTGGAGTGGAAAATAATAATGGATGGCGACGACAACTTTCTTTCGACACCAGAAGAAATATCAGCAGCGGCACAATCCGTTACTGAGAACTTGTTGCCTGCAAAATCGCGGCGTCAGTACGATAAATTGTATGAGAAGTTCATGGCGTGGAGACTAAAACATCAGACTACGTCATTCTCAGAAAATGAGCTACTGGCTTACTTTCAAAGCCTCGGCGAACAATTCAAGCCGTCTTCACTGTGGGTGGAATATTTAAAACTAAAGTCAACGCTTAATATATACTACTAGACTGACATCTCTAAATACGCCAAGTTAATGGCTTTATTACAATGGAATTCAGAAGGTTTTAAGGCGATAAAAGCAAAAAGCATTTTCACCTGAGGGATTAAAAAAAATCATCAAGCACCGGATCAGAACCATCTCTTTAACAAGGTTTAACATTATTGCTGTTTTGTTATTTCACTGGTACTCGGTAAATGTTACTGTTTAGGTATTCTGTGTATGCAAATATTGTATGTACCTATATGATTGATTACTACATACTTGATTTTATTGTAAGTATTTCTAACACACATTTTCCTATTTTTTGTTACAGGTTGCTGTAATTTTTGGAATAATGAGGACTTGTCGCAGGCAAGAGTTACATGATTTAAAAAATAACCTAGTGGTTCATATAATGAACACCAAGAACTGAATCGATCGCATTTTTACAGTCACAGGAAAATATTACCATATCTGTAAAAAGTACATGATTCTTCGTCCGGATAACTGCAACAATCTGAACTTTTTTGTGCGGTATGCCAAGCTGCCAACGGAAAATGTTTTGCTCAAAATATGGTAGTTAGGTATAAACACCTTCGGCCAGTTAGGAAAAAATGTTGCATCCTATCTTGGTCTCCTAAATCCAGAGCTCTACACGGGACACTATTTTAGAAGGTCGTCTGCAACTTTACTGGTAGATGCTGGTGGTGATGTGATATCTTTGAAGCGGCACGGCGGATGGAAGTCCACAACGGTGGCAGAATCATATATAGATAACTCCATTTCAAGCAAAAAAATAGTGTCAAATACACTAATGAATTCCATAGAAGAAACTAGAACCCTGAAGCCACAATCCACATACATACCGGACCGTCAATGCTCCCAACAACTTTTACTGCACTGCAACTGCAACTTTTACTCCGGAACTAGATTACACCACCAACAGTAATATCCCAGACCCTACAACCACACCACTAACTGTATCCCAAATAATAGAAGAATTCTGACATCAGAATTTAATCCCTAAGTAGTCGTAGAAAAAGTAATGTATGCAACGTTGTATAAGTAGGTCAAAAAAGGCTAATGGTGTCTTTATTAAATCGGCTTTGCCTCAAATTGTTACACACGCCACTCACCATTTTTGAACCCTCTTATACAACTATTGCATAAAATACTATATTGCGAAACACCTCCTGTATATACTATACTGTTCACGCGAGCTGTATCGCAGGTCCATTGTAAAAAGCTTTTACCACAGATATATGCCTCCATTAGCCGGTGAGTACGGTTACGTTACGAGCTGAATAGAAAGATGCAAAGCGTGTTTAACGGTTAATGGTCAATTGATTTCTCAAACTTTGTATATACAATATACCAATTGACCTGTTTAATTAACTGCTTGTATTACTTCGATGTCTACCTGATTTATTTACGTAAAACAGTTATGTATTACCGTCAATCCGGTACTATTAAAAATTCACAAATAAATTTGGAAGATAGCTGTCTAATCTGTATATTAAGAATTGAATCAAAGAGAAGACTTAACCGGGTCACATTTTTTAACAAATCCGTACAGATCCTATTTGCGCGTACGCGTCATTCTTGTAGACATCGCAAATTTAATGGAACCTAAAGCTAATTTTATGTGCCTCTTTTACAGGCGGATTCCATTTTTTTAGTACCATTTTATAAGAAAAGCGGGATATCCAGAACAGAGTCGTTAATTTTGATTGTATTTTCTACAAATGTGACCTTTCCTTATAAGGTTTTCGGATTCGTACGCGTCTTTCCTGTGAACATTGCAAATTTAAGGGAATCAAAAGCTAATTTTGACGGGCACCTTTACAGGTGGGATTAGGGAATGCAATAACCGGGCGTTTTTCATTACCGGTAATTTACCGATGCGAGGTCCCACTAACCGGTTAACCGGTAAATTACCGGTTATACGTTTATGAAATAAAAAACATTGATTTTGCATTATTTTCGTCAGTAACCTTTAAAAGTAATCAACAGCACGTTATAGAAACATCGAGAAAACAAAATAATGAAAATAAACCATAAACATTAAACAAGATATATTTACTAATCATATTAAATAAAAAATCAAACATGTATCATTTCAAAGCGAAATGAACTTGTACATTAAATAAGCAACATCAAACTTTTTTAATTCTTTAAAAATAGCAGTAATCAAAGGGTAACAAAAATTATAACTAAAGAGTGACAGACGTCATTTAAATGTCATACAAGTTTGCATTTACACATCTATCAATATAATATTGTTATTAAAGTAACTGAAACCGTAATCAACATTCATTAAAATCTAGTAAATATAAGAAAAAAAAAATTTAACAGCAAGAATTTACTTTAAAATTGCACTTTAAGAGGCCGTTATCGATTTTAGTCGCAAAAATGTCAAATTGATAGATTAAGCGCATGAAATTGTACACCTTTTGTTAACTATTAAAAATGACAAGTATTGGTTTCTTTTAGCACGTCTTGTTATCTTTCATTATAATAAATATATTTTTTTAAACAGACTCACGTAATTAGTAATGTTTTTTTTTCTGATGAACGTTTAGGTAAACGCGCGAAAAGCAGTGATTTTGTCGATCTTATTTGTAAATTTCGTTAAGTTTGGACTGCTAAAAATGGTAATTTTGTATTACACATATCCTGTACTTCAACTTTAATAAACTACATTTTTGTTACTATAAATTTGAAGTAGTGTAAATGAAAGTTAGACGAAATCAATTTTCTCCAGAAATTACTTCAAAACAAGTGACAATTTCTCTGAAAATTGACTTAATTTCAACGTAATTTTGATACTTAAACAATCTACAACATTTGCTGAAACTGTTCTTATACATCATTTTGTATAATTTACTACCATAATTTATATGAATTTTTAAAAACTATCCCTTCTCGTTACCTATTACCGGGGACGCACGCTTGCGACCTCATTATTAAAAGGCAAGATGAAAAAACGTGCTAATAGAAATCAATACTTGTTATTTAGATATTACGTAACAAAAGGTGTACAATTCCAACGACTAAATCTATCAATTTAAAATTTTTGCTCTAAAATCGTTACCGGGCTCTTAAGATAGGAGTTGGAATCAGGAACATGTCATCATCAGATCATTCTGTTAATTATATATAAAATAATTGCGTTTGTTAAATATCTAGGCGATTAATTAGAACCTTGCTTAGACATTCGTGAACGATATCTTGAACACAAGTAACCAGCGGTAGAAAATGTTCTTTCGCATTCTACACTTGTCGGACACTACAGACTAAAACAAAGGACACTGAACATAGTAAGGCGGGTCGGGTAGGGGTGGCGAGAAGGGAAAGGGCGAGGGATTAGCGACCACTCAAAAACATTGCTTCCTAAATAGTTCCTACTCCGACGAAATCATAAGATGCAGAAAAGTAAGTATTTTAAGTGTCTCTTCGTAATCGTAAACCGTAGTAATTGTTTTTTTTTGTAAGTACGAAGACATAGATGGGCTAATTCAACAGGTTTTTACATTTTTATTTGCCTATACAACGTTCGGTAAATTCCCGGTTACGGCTGGATATTACCGGTATTTTACCGACTGTAATATTGGTCAAATTACCGGGTAACCGGTTAACCGGTTAACCGGTTAGCATTCCCTAGGTGGGATACATTTTTTCATGTGGTATTTGAGAGTCAAATAAGATAAACGGGATATCTATATTCGCAACTAGTGTTGTAAATTTAAGCTTCGAGGCGTAAACTACAAGACTCGAGTCGCGACTGCAGAGTCTAGAAGCCTTGAACCTTAAAGCCTCGACCGTATAAGCCTCAAATTAATAAGTTCGCGTTGCTGCTTACGATCACAGAAACCTCGAGTCTTTATGCCTCAAGCTTTAAAGCCTCCTAAGGTTTGGTTGGAGTATTAACTCTTAAGAGCTTCTAACAAATTAGATCAATCTATGCCATATTCGATAGTTATACAAGTTGCCCGTGAGGAACCCGAGCTATTTTAACAGCGTAATCCTGAGGTCATTAGAATTTTAAAATATTATATAATTTTTTGTGAAATAGGGGAAAAAAGAAAAAAATATATTTGGACTTTATCGCATTTTTGTTTGTAAAATATCAAGAGTGGATAAACAATACCTTTAGACGTAAAGTTAAAGATTTATTTCGACTGCAGATGAATTTTATGAGTGACTTTTTGTGATCTGTTAATCACTACACTCAGACATGACTACAAAGTAGCAATGTAGTCATATTTTATAAAAAAAAACACCATAATATATACACTCTGCCTAGAACGCTTACTGTTTGAGCTCTTAACGCTCGACTCAGGCCTTCGAGGTTCGGGGGGCTTGAGCTTTCAGTAGGCCGGAGTTTTTAAAGCTTGAGCTCGTAATAAGCTTGAGTCGTTAAGGTTCTGAACCGTTTTCGAGCTCCAACCTTCAACGCTTAAGTCTTCAAAGCTTGAACCTTCAAGGTTTGCGAGTCTTTAAGGTTTCAAAGTCTTCAAGACAAGTCTTTTAACAACACTAGTAATCGCAACGCCTAGCCGAAAGTTCAAAGCCGCAGATCGCCGTTACACTAAATTTCGCTCGCTTAATAAGATCTTTCTCGTTAAATAAGTGTATTTCGCTACCGAATCGTTTGTTTTGATAAATGTAAGTAGTTTGAATCCTTATTATAACTACTAAAGATCTCATAATTATCTCATTTAATTAATTGCTGTCACCGTAAACATTCTTTTCCTACTAAGTTTCAACTTCTGTTCTTCGATTCGATTGCCGTTTGTCTACTACTGAGTAGGTAGGAATGTTTTCACGTACTTAAATAGTTATTTAGATTAGACTAATGTCGGTGTAGTAATGCGCAAATGTGTACGAAAAGACAATGCTCGCCTTATGTTGATAACATTATTTACTTTATTATCGCCAACATCCAATACTGACAATTTTCAATCCCTATTGCAACGGCATAAGGACTACCGATTGTCAGTTAAGGGTGTTGCTGTTTGGTAGGTATTTGTTTTGATTCTTTTGACTAATAGTAATAGTAATCTCGTCCTACTACATATTTTGATGAAGTATAATTTTTGTAATTACGTTATATAAAATGTCTATAAGAAAATAAAATTATTTGTTTAAGTTAATTTAAAATTGTATATATTAAATACTGGTACTAAGGTGACGGCGAATAATTGTTTTATTGACTGCACACAAGTACAAAGTTATTGGGGCAATTTTATTATTCATGAGAATTTTAGCTTAACTATCTACTTTCTATCATGGGGCTCGAGAGTGCCACCCCCAAGTCAAGCAAAAGGAACAGGCTCACCCTTTGGTGTAGTATAATATACCAACCACCTTATTTTGATAATATTATACTAGAGAATGCTCACTCTTCGTTGAGTGGACTTCTCTATGTCTGTGGCACAGAAAACCGCCTATAGAAACCTAATATTGGCCATTTTGTTCGCGACGCACGCGAATCACCAAACCGTGAGGTGCGGGACGGGTGCTCACGGCGTTGCGATTGGTCGTTCCGAACATGGCGCGCTGTCACGTGTATGCGTAGGGATGGGACATGTTCATTACTGGAAGTGGTACTGGAACCAGTGATACCGTAATTTATCGTGGTAAAATTGTTATCAATAAAGTCTACAGAAAAATTACTTATAAAAATTAAAACAATATAATGTTTAATGAAGTACTTTAAAAATGTATCTAAAAAATTTACTTTGCATATTAATGGGATAAGATTTTAAAATAATAAGGGTCCCAGAAAATATGTATGAAATTCAATACTCGACGTTGCATACATTTTGTGGTAAAACTCACATTCATTAGATTTACACAGTATGTAAGTACTTGTTAAAGGCGTTAAAATAATAAGGCGCTTCGGGGTAACTCCAAACAGGATAATATAGGTATAGAAATATAGTATAGGTAGTGCTCTAATAAAGCATGAAGTGTGTCCAATCTATTTAATAATAAACTAGAAAAAATTCATTTACTAGCACTTACTGACCAAACATTTCTAAATGCGCCAAAAAGGGAGTGGTCAAACATTTTTTTTTTTTTAATTTTAGTCGTAAAATTATAATTGTTAGAATAACTCGTTTATTTGCATTTCTCTCGCTAATAATTGCTGTTATAATGAAAATTGTGATCATACTTTTTATTATGAAAATAAAATAATAGGTAAATCAGTTTTTTTAACGTATAATCAATATTCAAAAGTATAATTTTCACACAAATATACATAATATCACAAACCAACCTGAGACCTACCTGCTTACCAAGAGGATTCTAAAAAGGCCAAAGGTTGGAACGAAACGCAAGGCTTCAGCGGGGACTGAGGGAGACGTGGCGACTTTTCTGTCTATGGTATTCACTTTTAGCTAACGCTGTGACACTGCAATTTTGAACTTGAAACAAGTAACTAATTTTCCTATTAGGGTTCCGTAGCCAAATGGCAAAAAACGGAACCCTTATAGATTCGTCATGTCCGTCTGTCTGTCCGATTATGTCACAGCCACTTTTTTCCGAAACTATAAGAGCTATACTATTCAAACTTGGTAATTAGATGTATTCTATGAACCGCATTGAGATTTTTACACAAAAATAGAAAAAAAAAACAATAAATTTTGGGGGTTCCCCATACTTAGAACTGAAACTCAAAAAATCTTTTTTCATCAAATAATAAAATAATAGAATGAAAAATCAAAAAAAAATATACGATATACATTGCCATGCAAACTTCCACCGAAAATTGGTTTGAACGAGATCTAGTAAGTAGTTTTTTTTTAATAAGTCATAAAATTTAAATAAAAAAAAATTTTTTCATCATACCCATTCGTGTGGGGTATTTATGGATAGGTCTTCAAAAATGATATTTAGGTTTCTAATATCATTTTTTTCTAAACTGAATAGTTTGCGCGAGAGACACTTCCAAAGTGAAAAAATGTGTGTCCCCCCACCTGTAACTTCTAAAATAACAGAATGAAAAATCTAAAAAAAATATATGATATACATTACCATGCAAACTTCCACCGAAAATTGGTTTGAACGAGATCTAGTAAGTAGTTTTTTTTAATACGTCATAAATGGTACGGAACCCTTCATGGGCGAATCCGGCTCACACTTGTTTTATATGTACTCGTGTGGCAGAATACAGTGTTTCTAATTTTAAACAATTTTTTAATCTGCCTGGTCCATCTACAATCCTCAACATGGTCTTCGATGCCAGATAATATCTTCTATCCATCAGCTACAAAGTGGTCAACTGTTCTACCGTTATCCCGGAAAACTATATTCCGACGTCGTCTATAAGGAGTGAACAGGTTAATGTGAAGAGGATCATAAAACAAAGGAATTAATGGAAGATAATGACATAAATACTAATAATGATCCCATCTGTGAGAGCCGGAATGTTCCTATGGAAGAAGAGTTAGAGTTCCAATTAAAGCTAGAGAAGGATGTATTTCTGAAGCGAAACGAAATGAATATTGCGGTAAAGGATTACGAAAACAATATACAAAAGGAAATGGCTGCTTCCGAAAATGATGGAGTCAGAGGGAAAAACGTATCATTAGCATACGATTACCTGATGACGCTGAAACCAACCAGTGTGGACGCTGAGAGAGCTTTTTCTGCAGCGGGATATGTGTACTGCGCTATAAGAAGCAGACTGGATGACGACACCCTTAATACGAGTACTATTTGGGTTTTGAGATCTCAAAAGAAATAAACTTTCGCAAGAAATAATCTCAAGAAAAAGTTTTAAGTTTATGTCTGTTGATTATTTTATTAGATATGCTGTTTGTTTATTGAGATCTCTATTTCCGAAATCTCACAAGTTTTTTTTTTCAATAGACATTCAAAATGATAATAAACACTACTTATTTAGTTAATGAACTCTGACCCTAAACAACGCTAAAACTAAAAAACTCCTTGAATTTGTAAGGTGATTGGCTAGATTTATAGCGTAAGGTAAGCATTTAAATAAGTTATTCTTCTTTATTGTGCTAAAAGTAAAATTATCTTGTACAAAGAGGTATAAAACAGTTGGTCTTATCGATAAAAAGCGATCAAATCCAAACATTGCAACCACTCATAGTCTTATATACGTAAGGGCTATTGTTGACCAACAACCAGCAGTAGGTATATGTATAATAAATTAATAATATATCATGAAAAAGTTAATCACACAAGCACATACACACACACAAACACCAGCGATTGATAATAAACATAGATGTCGAACTAGCTCTGCAAAATGACCCCAAACACATTGTGCCGAAGCGGGCGGGGCGTCAACTTTGTGCCGCGGAGCTACTCGTATTTAGTTTAGTTCGCAAATGGCGGGCCGTTGTGACAGTCATAGTAAGAAGTATTCAAATAATATATTTAACGAAAGAAATATGCCGTTCCAACAAACACTGGAAAAAATATGGAATTACTTTTCACCTATAGTTTAGCTAGGATCATATTTATTTCTCTTGATCACAACAGGCTTAATATGGGGATGATGTTATGCATTTTAAACAACCAGTGATACTTATTAAGAAACTTTCATTTTTAATTTGTTCAGGTTGTTATTTTAATAATTTAAATTTGTGATAGTAAATACGAATCGTACTTTACTGTACTTTCTTACTAAGTCCCGGTATCTCGCTGCTATTTATAACTTTTCGTTAAGTTCTCGGACGGCTGGACCGATTTGGCTAATTTTGGTTCCAATACCAAAATTTCTAGGTCCAGGGAAGGTTTGAAAGGTGAAAATTTATGGAAAGAATGCGAGGAAAATAGTAAAAACCATAATGCTTTTTTTCTCAAACTTATAATTAAATGTTGACATGACTTACTTCAAATTAGGTCCGGAAATACTACATATCAGGTGCGATGAGTGAAGATGATATGTAAAGGAATTTCATACAGCCTTACACACCGAGGCCTTCTTCTTTTGTTATTAAACCTCCAATTATGGCACGTCTTGGCATTCCACCATAAAAAAACTATAAGCGAAATTCTGCCATTATGTTTTTTTTTCTTTTTTGTGTTTGTTAAATATGATTTCGTGGATTCAAAGGGGAACAAAAATTTCATTATTTTTGCGCTACGACGTACGGTTTAGGAGATACAGCCCCATAAAGTTTTTTTTTCAGTCATGCAGAAATCTTTATAGGCCTGTATCTCCTAAACTGTGCGTCGTAACGTAAAAATAATCAAATTTTCGTTCCCCTTTTAATAACCCAAAAGTAATAATAACAATCATCAACATCAATCATCATTCTATTTTTTTTCATTATTTCATTGCAAGTTTGAGAAAAGCACTATACAAATCTCGGCGAGAAACGGGGTTGCCGGCCGCGTATCCCTGTCCGACCTCGCTACGCTTGGCCGTCTATATCTACTTGAACTGCAACCCTTCGTTTTCCGTCCTCTATAGTAATGTACTATTCCCATACAAACTGTTCCTATGACGACGTGTTCAATACGAATTTCTGCATGTTTGCTCTGATCAAGACGAAAATCGATATCTGAGGATTCTAGAGGACCTTTATAATGAATATGAGGTCAAAATGAAACAAACGCCCGCCATCTTGGATTTTTGCATTTCGGCTCTGATCGAGATGAAACTCGATATCTAAGGATCCGAGCGACCCTTTATTATGATTCTGAGGTCAAATTTTGATCGGATGAAACATTCTAAAATTCAACCCACGGTATTCTTTTTTTAATTTTGATCTCAAATTCGTTAATAAAAGGCCTCTCGGATCCTCAGATATCGGTTTTCATATTGATCAGAGTAAAAGCCAAAATTCCAAATGCCAGCTGTATTTTTCCAATTTTGACCTATCAAATTTACATTAATTTACATCTGACATATTTCTGTGCCACCTAACTAAACGTCGCAGGTGCCTAATAAGATGAACGATCCAATGTATTAATTGGCTCGTTTCGAAGGCTTAATTGCCTTTAAACTCGTGCGATAAACGAACAAATAATAAGCCTTTAAAATAAAATAATAAATTATACAAAAATATTGCATTTAAAACTAGTCTATATTGCATGAAACCGTCTACCTAGAGCTGGTTCCCATTGACATGTATTTTCAAGTGACAACGCTACAGCCAACTCACAGCGCCTCATTTTATAATAGACCAATCGTAGTTCGGGTGGTTTAAATTGGCTAATCATGGTCAAATGAAGTTTCGTCGAAGAAAACAAGACCTGAACGTTGACGAGTTGCAATTGGTCCGTTATTAGTATTGCGTGTTTTAATAGTGGGGCCACTTTTACGCTGATATTTTGTTTGACGTTTTTTCGTTCGCTGACAAACACACACACAGAACACACTTTTAGGTAATTATCCTAACAGTATAATAAATAATAGTAATAGTCCAATAGTAAATATATATATAATACGGGTAGTTGATACTTGCTAGACTATAAAAATGTTGTCACAAATAATAGCTGATATTGTATACGTATACTCGTATAAGTAAGCGAAATGATTATCTAATTTTTAGATTTGTGTACCCAACCAACCTTTGCTGTATTGCTAGAAATAGCGGTGGTTTATTCCCTGATCCCTATAAGACAGGTTTACCTAGTTTAGGGCTCAGGACACTATTCCTAGGCTATCTAACTATAGAATGCTCCTCTGCACATGCTCCTAAAATATAATTCTCTTCTACTGTGTAATAAGCTGCAATTTTGTTACCTAAATAAACCATTTTTAATTTTTTTCATTTTCATATATTCACCATCTTGGATTCTAAAATGGTCGCCATTTTTAAAATCCGCATCACCTAATACGATATCCTTGCAGACTTTCTCGATGAAGTGCATGCCCAAAATCTTGAAATCCAATATCATTTTAGAAATTCGCACTTCCGAAAATCTACGAAACGATATTCAAGTAGGCTTTTATAAAAAGTAACATGTCCACCATCTTGGATTCCAAAATAATATCATTATCGGAATATGCATACCGGTTTAACCCTTTTCCAGGCATAGTACGACTCATCGACCACATACGCGCCAATAGAATTTCAACCTTAGCCATCGGATTTAAGGTTCAAATTAGATTGCCCTTTCGGAAAATGCGACTTGTCTTCAAATTAATCATCAAAGCTGGATTTATTGGTATATATTTGAATTTTTTTGGGAAAACCTTGTAGATTGGTGCGGCCTGGAAAAGGGATAAACGAAGCGTATGTACCTATACGAGTATGTACCAATATAATTCCAATATAAGTACCTAATAAATAACAAATGTAATATCACAAGCCCTTCACAAGGTGTTAGTGTCCAAGCTTCTAAGCAGACGCACCAAGATCCGAATTTATAAGACCGTGATTCGCCCAATCCTAACCTACGGATGCGAAGCATGGACACTAACACTCAAGGAAGAAAACATGCTGCTAGTTGCCGAGAGGAAAATCCTCCGTAAAATATTGGGCCCCAAACGAAGACCGGATGGAAGTTGGACAGTCCTTAAGAACCGTGAGATTGAAGACCTAGTGGCTGAACCTAACATCATGGGAGAAAGTAAAGCCCACAGAATCCGTTGGTTGGGCCACCTTGAGAGAAAGGACGAAGATCGGAACGTAAAAAGAGCGTACCTGGGTCGCCTAGCAGGAGGACGTCCTATCGGACGCCCTAGGTATCGCTGGAGTGACATGGTGGAGGCGGATCTGCGCGAGCTTCGAGTCGACAATTGGCGAGAGGTCGCACAGGACCGAGAAAAGTGGCGCTGTCTTGTGTCGGAGGCCAAGTCTCATTTTGGGTCGCTGAGCCAACGGAGTAAGTAAGTAAGTAGTAATATCTCAGTTTGTTTTCAGGTCGAGAATTAATTTCTGTTAACGGCAAAAGACAACGTGTTTTTAGTAGCTGTAGTAGTACTTATGATAACTTAAAACTTGCTTCAGTTTCATAAACCGTACGTAGTTTTTCTACCCAAGACAAAAATGTCCATTGCAAATTGTTTTATGTCGATAGGTGCCTACCTGATCGATTCCTGTAAATTCCAATGGAGTATTCATAAACGCGTTACAAACTTGAATCACCTATGAATCGTTTCTCTTTATCTGTCATTTTGTCTTAAAAACATAATTTAACTAATTCAGGCTTGTAAAGCTTTATGAATAAGGGGGCAAGTCATTCTACGGTACTACACGCGTTTGAAGAGTCGGGCCGTTCAATAAAGAGCAGTAGATTAGATTACCTAGACCAAATGTTTACTGCATTTCCATTTCTCTGCTTAGTATTGATTGATTTTTCAGTAGTTCTCGTAAATTTTCTCTATTTTTTTTTCGCGCGGACAAACAGTTGATAATCATTCTATTCTGCAAACTTAAACTTAACTTCTGGGGGATATACTAAGTATTGGTTTTAGGATTATGAAAAAAAAACTTATTTTTTTTCACAAATGTTAATATTTATTAAGTGTACTTACTTTTTTTCATTAATTGTCATAAGAATTCATAGTAACGGTTAGATAACTTTTACATTAATAAGTTTTAACACGTTTCATTAACAAGATTCATGTATTATCTATAAACAGGAAGTTACGCAATCGATTAGAAAACCTCCAGTACCTAACAACAAATTTGATAAAATAAGCCACCAATGGATATATTCCACCCAATTATACTAAAAAGCATAATATGTTCATTTAATTATTACACAAACTGACACGTAAATAATATGAGTCGGAATATAGCCACTATACCATCAATACATGTAAATAATTTAAATATGCAATACAGGTAAATACCTAATTTAAATAACAATTAAATTTAGAAGAACCCATTTAATATTAAAAAATATAATAAGCATATAAATTGGATATTAATCGATTTGGTTGTAATTTTAGTTTCAAGATTCCGGCAAATCTGGCAACCGCTCTTCTAACTGTTTGTTACCGCGCATGCATCAAGCAGTCCGAGCAGTTGGCGCCCTTACCGCTCGTTTCCCTCTACGCGCCGCTGTCGCCCAGTCGCAAGCGCGATGTCAACCAGCCGTAGTAGTCTACTCGACAAACTCAAAACAGTGAATAATAGAGGTACTACTGCTAAAAATACGTGTGATACCTCATTAGATTCGTGATGATGTCAGGAAGAATGTGTTCCAAGCGTTTATTAGCTTACACAAAAATATCAAACTTATTAACAAAAAAAGGGGGAAAAAGTAGATATTTCTTATATTAATGTTTAAGAAATCAATATTAGGAAGATATTCCCAATGGAAAAGTCCAGACTTGCAGAACTGTATCTCCATTATTTTTGTACTTTTTATTAAACGTTGAAAATAGGTATCCGCTTGGATTTTGGGCATGGGCGCGCGGCTTCAAAAGCAAGTACGTCACATTAAATATTTTATAAAGGTATTAAAAAAAACATTTATCTCACAAAAAATACATAATAATAAGTAGACGAACTATATACCTTAAAAAGGTAAAACCCGTTCTGAGCCATGCCGGGTCCAAAGGTCCCCATCACACTAGCAGCGTTACCCCGCTGTATGGCGATGGAGACATGTTGGACAAGCCATGACTCAGAACGGGGGTCATTTCTTTTCTCCCTGAGTCGCTTGCCAAGCTCTCGGAAGAGCTCACGCGCCTCCCGCCCCCAGGGCCCGGCTGTCTCGACGGCGACGGGCACGAAGTCGTAGGTAGGTAGCTTCTAAGGCAGAGTATTTCAGGCCCTTGCTTTTGGCGGCAGTCTGTGCCGCTGAGCCTGCCGACTTAGCAGTGTGTCCAACATGGGATGCAGCGAATATACTCACACAGGTTGCATTCCATATAAGATACCGGCCTCTCTGCCAGGAAACCAGCGTCAGTCCGTCGGGTCGTTTGTCGTCTGTTCGAGACAGCCCTGGTGGTTCCAGGAGGCATGGAACACCTACTGAGAGCATCACTCGACGAACGATTATTTCGTTAAGAGAATGGTGTCTGCGGAAACGACCGGCGCATCTCTGGCAGCTGAGCCCATGATGGCCATTCTCCTCCACCATCACTCCGCAAATGGAGCGGTGCGCGTTGCACACCTTCCACCCCAACCTTAAGGCCACTGCGATCCTTAAGGAATCATTGTCCAGCAGTGTGCCTAGATGAGGGGATGGCAAGGCGTGCAGCCACATACCCGACTCAGACTTGGAGGCGGCCTTAAGACGCGCCAGATCAGTTCCCGAGGCACCAGGCTGTAAATTTGCGCAACGTAGCTTGCAGATGATATCACCCCAGCCCTTCTGAACGGCCGGGATTTCCGGATATTCGTTGGATGGACATAATGATGCCCATTTTGCTAAGGCATCTGATGCGAAAGGTATGCAGATATTGTAGCTCTCTATTGCAAGTATGCGCACAACTAGATCGCTGAACCGTGTACCGAGACTAAAAATTCCACCAAGCCGATGTCCTGGACTCGACGGACATCGAGACTGCCATAACGAAGAGGTAAAGACGACTGACGCCACTGATCTCCGCTCAAACTTACGTTCAGTATTGTTTCAAGGATTTAGTTTTAATGTGTCGTCAAGGCTTTGTAGGTCCTGTTTGAAAAGCTCAGTCGGAGATGTTCTTAAGGTGTACACGGTACGGGGTAGAGCGAAACAGTTCCGCAGAAGAATGAGGGAACCGTGACCAGACAGATGAACCAGGTGCTTCCGTACCCCCGAGAGTGCCTGCCTTTTGCTTTGTAGTACAGAGCTGACACCCTCGGAAACTCCGGGAGCACCTAGGAGTTGGAAGGAGGATTTAACGATCTGCCTTATTCCCTTATTATTATTAATTAACTGTTTCGAGATCTGTAAGTGTTTCAAATGTTATATCGCCGCAGGTAAATAATTCGCACTTTGAAGGGTTAATTTCTAGTCCTATTGTTTTTAATGTCGGCATTAAGGTCTTTAAATTTTCTATAACAACCTCTGGGCTACCTCAAATGACACCATCATCTAGCTACCATACCTTTAATGGTGCTTTTACTGCAGAAATCATTTTATGTATGGCCAGACAGAATAAAAGGGGCCCTAGAAGGTCGCCCTGTTGAGCGCCGACTTGAGACTGGATGAGCTCACCCGAGCAAGAAAAGATATGGAAAAGAGTGGTGGTCATTGATTCAACGAACTAGTTGATAAAACGTTCTTCATTCGTCAACGAACGAAACGTTTTGTGTAACAGACTCAACTAGTTGACGACTTTAACGTACAAACGTAATCGAAATGGAACGCTAAACTAATGGCATGGCAGTATAGTTGAGATCAACATTCCTTTCATTCATTGATTCAACTCAACCCAATTCCTTTGACGCCAGTGCGAGCGAGACGCAACAGCAAAGGCTCGAAAACGAGATGGAATTAGTCGACGTTGATTGAAAGATACTTTCGTTGATCGACAATTCAACTGATTAGATTCCGTTGACGCGGATGCCTTTTTCTCTTCAGTTAAAGTAAAAACCTAGTTGACCAAATCAACTAGTTGGTTTTCTAAGTTAACGTTTCGTTTCGTTGAAGTGAAAACCGTCAGCGACCCACCACTACCTTGATTACACTTTTTTTGTTAGTTTTCACCATTATTCTAAAAATGTTTTTAAACAAAGTATAAGTTTTATTAAATCTTTTATAACGTGATCTTGTTGAGTGTTTATATAAGAAGGGCTCCACGAGACGAAACATTTTTACGCCGAATATTTTAATTTTTTTTAGATTGTTATTTAAGACAAAAGTTGGAGAAATATGTGTTACTAAATAATTGCCTAACTTGTAAATAACTTTAAGATAAGTTTCTAACAGTATAATATTCTTTGACGTGTTTTAAATACACGGTATTTTTCAGCGTTAAATGAAAAGTATAGATTATTACAAATCAATTAAATTGTTATAGATCAATTATTTGGTGTTGTACGTCGCAATATCATTCCAAATCGGCATGGTTTTTATAAGGGTCGATCTGTTGACAGTAATTTACTAACCTTCACTGATTAAATGTATGCTGCAATGGACGATGATCATAGTGTGGATGCTATTTATACTGATTTTTCCGAGGCATTCGATAAAATTTGTCATTATACGCTATTATCTAAGCTTTGGAAACTTGGTATACATGTCGATCTTTTTCGCTGGATTAAATCTTACGTAGAAAATAGAAGTCAGGCGGTCGTCTTGTTGGGCTATCAATCGCAATGGATGTCTGTTGGTTCAGGAGTCCCTCAGGGCTCTCACTTGGGTCCTGTGCTCTTTACTCTTTATGTGAATGATATAACTAATCACATCCAGAACTCTAAATCATTACTTTACGCAGACGATACAGAGATTTTTAGGAAATAAATAATTTGTTTCTTAACTTAGATAAATGTAATGTTATCACCTTCTCAAAAAAGAAAAATGTAATTAATTATTCTTACAGCTTATCGGGTAAAACCTTAAATAGAGTAACCGAAATTAGAGATCTTGGTGTGATTATGGGTAGCAAACTTACTTTTATCCAACACATAGGTAAAATGCTGACAAAATCATATAAACAGTTAGGATTCATAATGCGTGCTGGAAACCATTTAAAAGCCGCTTGACATATAAAATTCTCTACAATAGTTTTGTGCGTAGTCACCTTGAATTTTCTTGCTCAGTGTGGAAACCTTTTTACAAAGTACACATCGACAGAATTGAGCGACTTCAAAAAATATTTATTAAATCACTGTTCTTCAGGACTGGACTAGCTTATATTGCTGACTATACCGATACCTGTAAACGTTTAAATATCCAAACTCTTAGTGATCGACGAGATTCCACTGATTCCGTTTTGCTTTTTAAAATTTTCCATTCACAATTAGAAGCCCCTATTCTTTTACATAAAATCTATTTTAGAGTTCCGCGAAGACGTGAGCGCAGCTGTCGTAAAAGAAACTTATTTTTTATTCCATTCAGCAGAACGGAATAAAAAATCGGTTACGGTGAGAATGTATTTATCAAACGCGCATGGAAACTTTTGAATGAGAATCAAAAATTTACTTAATGATTTAGACATTTTTAACTGTTCACTAACACAATTTAAGAATGCATTTAAATATTGATTGTATCTGGAATTTGTTATTTGCTTAAATTTAATGTACTACGACATATATGTAACGTATTTGCTACAGACGTATCAAATCACTGATTTACATATTTCAAGTATTTGTTATTATAAAATACAGATTTAAGTCTTTTTGTTTTTTTGTAAGAGCCACGGACCTGTTTATATTTTATTTCTACATATGAAACCATAGGTCTATTTTTTGTCTATAAGCTTTGATAAGAAATTGTGTATGACTGTTTCTAAATAAATAGAAAAAAAAGTATAAATAATAGAGATACAGTTCTGCAAGTCAAGACTTTTTAAATGAAAATTTCCTTTTCTTTAATAAAATTTCAGATTTCTATAATACTTTTGGAGATATTGACAAAAAAAGAAACGTCTTCTTTTTCCGCCTTTTTTTGTCTACAACTTTAGAAATTTTTAGTATGCTTATAAACGCTTCAAATACATTTTACTATACGTCATTTCAAATCCAATGGGGTAACACGTATTTTTAGGAGTAGTATCTCTATTTATCACCATTTTGAACATTTCTAGTAGACTTATAGGCCGTAGCCGGCGCTGGTCTGGTGCCGAGCTTTTTGGTGATAATATTTGGCCAATATGGTATAATTTTCGTTTTACTTTGATATCAGAAAATTTTTCAATAACTCCGCTGTTTTTGGCTTTCCCGCTGTGTAAAAAAAATACACCATTTGATGTAAAATATTGTTAAAGGAGTGGGTCACATGATATTATGAACATCAATTAAAATGACGAATGTATAGTCCACAAAATACACATGTTTACTTTGAGGAGTTCGTTACTTTGCTTCGAAGTGATCCCATAAAAAGTATGTTTGCATTATGGTATTACATAAACTACGCTGGAGGCACGGCATATAAAATATAGGTACTGCTTATAATACGTACAAATGTCAAAGTATTATGAGAGCTTACAAAAAAATCTAGAGACATTTAACGAATAAACTATATTCTGCATAACGTTTCTTTGTGGGATAGTTACCGTTATTATTAAGTATAAATGTAGTTTTATTAATATGAAACACTACTTAGATAAAGAAAAAATATAATAAGGCTTGTACAATGTTTATGAAATACATATTATTTAACCATAATTAGGTTTTCAATAAGTACCTGAAGGATGAAGTGAAAATTAATGTACTGTTATTATTTCTAATGAATTATAATTATATTTCTTCGGCTTAATATGTGTCTACGTAAACATAAACATTTTCCTATTACAAGTATACAGTCTTTAAGATTCTAAATTATTTACATCAATTACGTCATTATATGACTATACCACATATCTGTTAAGTTTGAACATACGAGTACATAATGTGTGAAGTAAAAGGACTTAAAACTTAAGAAGAGATTTTAAAACGATTCTAATCATATGAAGATTAACTATTTCTGTTATTTGGGAGAATTGCAAGAAAACTGTACATAGTTAAGGAGCTGTAATTACTCTTAACCAGGTGGCGATCTAATAGCGACCACTTAGCAAATGATTTTTTAAGAGCAAGGCCACTAAATGTCATTTACGTATAGTCTCTAAAGTGACCGGTTTCCGAACGCAATAAAAATGGATGTGTCAAAGCAAATTTCTTTGACGTTTCAGTTCACAAATTCAAATTGGCAGGAAATGGTCGGTATTGTGCATAGAAATAGGATAGTATAGAACGACTGTCAAACTTCAAAAGTGTGAGTAAAAATGAAACGCAAGTGTGTGCGTAAATTGTCTATGTGCGAACAAAAATAGTGATGTCATGTTACAACATATTAATAATCTATCGATGTTTAACTGCTTTATCGACTACTTTTTCAAATGTGTTTGGTTTTATAAAAAATGTTATAGGTATGAGTATTATTAATACTATTAGACACTATTAGCGCCTATAATGTTAGACTATTATTATTAATGGACCGTGTTGTCATTGACAAAAATAGCATAAATAATGTAAGTAACTTTTATTTTCGAACCTCATTTCCCTGTATTCCAGTATAAAAATGAATAAACGGCTCTGTTTTATAACTAAATATGACTGTGGTTTTATTAATTGGACCCGGGTACTTAAACTACGTCCAAAAGTGAGGTATGGGCATTGTGAATGTCATCTCGCTTTGTGTGGTAGGGCACAGCACAGCGGATGTCATTCCAGATCTAGAGCAGAGCCCAACTGGGGAAGTACCTCCACCTTACAGAAAACCGCAGCCAAATAACACTAGACCCTACTCATAGTGTTGTGTTCCTGCCGGTGAGTAAGGTGGCCAGTGCTCCATGAGGGTGCGGAGTGTTAGGGTCGGCAACGCGCATGTAACTCCTCTGGAGTTGCAGGCGTACATAGGCTATGGAGACTGCTTACCATCAGGCGGACCGTATGAATGATTGCCACCGACGTAGTATTAAAAAAAATACGTCAACGATTACGTGTAGTGAAGACCTGACTAAACCTTATACAACTTCAATGTATGGCTAGCAGGGTAGTGGCCACATACTCGTACATATTACATACTTAGTGCCGCTGGTAACGTGCAGTGGCTAATTGGCCACATATTAGTTTTGTGTTAAAGAAATATGAATAATGAATATAATTCTTGAAATTAGTTTTCTATTAACTCTGTTATCTACCCGTTATCAATAATCAAAAATTAAAAGTGTCAGGCCTGCTTAAGGGTTAAATTAATTGCCTCCATTAAGTTTAAGCAGTTTCTATTTGAGTTACATGCATGAAAGTATGTTGGTGTATGCTATAAACTGTAAGTATGTGTATGAATGAAGTACAATGATTACAATACAATTTACATGGCGAATTTTTGGAAAACAATGGAATAAGTTAACTTAAGACTAATTACAGTACTTTATTTAATTATTAATAGATGTTTGTATTTTTTTTTGCAATTCGCCCATTTTTTTCGTAGTGGTTAAATCCATTTAAAATGGAAAGATATTTATAGTGATTTAATATTTTATAATTATTTACAAGAATAAAATAAAAGTTAGATTTTATACAGACATATCACTTAGACATAAGGTTTTTTCGGATATATTACTAAAATTAACGTAAAAAGTTCCTGGTTTTTTAGTAGTTAAGTGAACTTACATCGATTCTATGTACATATTTCTTTTCTGTTAAGATATTTACAACCATGCATTGTCAAGTGATTTACACTTTCTTCCTACAGTGCATCTCCCATTCTACAAAATGTCATCACTTTACACATAATTGTAAATATCTTCCATTTCTCATACATTCATTTCGGACATGGCCGCTTGAGGAACCCGCGATTTCTGAAAGTGTTGTGTGGAGGGCGAGGGCGGCGCAGGCAGGGCCGCGCCGTTGCCGGCTGCCACCGCTTGGCCTGTCTGCGCCTGTACGTCCGGCAGGTTGCTCGAGCTGCTCATAAATGTTGCATTTTTCGGTAATGTCATGCAATTTGACGCGTTACAAATTTGATTTTGTTGTTGATAGCTAAATCCTACTTTTCTTGGCAGAGTAGTACATTGGCCTCGATTAGTTGGTGGGCTAGCTTTTTGAGATAGATTTGACAATTGTATGCCCGTGTGACAAACATTGGGACAGTTTGCATTTGAAAAATGCGGTACACGATTTGTCATTGCGATAATAGCATTCTTGTCTTGATGATCGATGTCAACGATTGTACTTGAGCTTTGAGAATGGCCGATAAAATAGTGAGGGTGTTTTGACGAGACGCTATCAAAAGTAGAGTTGTGTGAACGTTTTTGTTGTTGTTGCAAAGCTTTTACTTGGAGGCGAGTTTTATCTCTCTGGTAATATACGCCAGCAAAAATGAGAACATTTAGGATGAGTAACGAACACCCAATAGCAATAGTAACACTTAAAGCCGTGGAGTAAGCTGTGTAACCAGCCACTTCCAAGTTTGAAATGTCTTGTGTATGTGTGTTGTTCGGTGTCTGACTCTGCGTAACAGCGGAGCTTGGCCGCGCTGACATAACGCTCACACAAGTAGTCACGAACGTATCCATTGTAGTGGACGGTACATCTAAGGTAACATTATAAATAGGCCTGCGGTAAAGCTCAAGTGTGGGGTCAAAGTAGTTAGCTCGGGTGAGCGGATCAGGCCGGACTAGTCCGTCGTATAGTTCTGGGTCGTTGTGGTTTCGGAAAAGGTTGTGTTTTGCAACCACGTCCTTCATGCCGGCCCTGTGTATCTCCGGGATCAACCGCAGCCACACGGACAGCTGATGGGCCCGGTAATGGTTTTTCATGCGCGGCTTCATGCCTGCAATAGAGATTTTGAATAAAGAAGGGTTTTGTTGGAATTTCGGGGCCTGAAATTGCTTTGACATTATGTTGGGTTGAATAAGTAAACGACTATGTATGCAGTTAAACTTCATATTGACATTTTTTATGTTACTTTGAGGTATATAAATCATTATGAGGCGAACGAAGTTGAAATTACATATTCCCAAAGCAACGATTTCTTCCACATTTACTTTTTAATAAGTACATTGTGCAATATGGGTGGTATGCATAATATTCTTATCAAGATTCAATAGCAACTTGATGGCAAAGGGTTTAATTATACAATTTGAATACCACCCGTGTTACATACACATGATATTTTATATTACTCTCGTAAGGACAAAAATAAAGTGTTCATTTTACTAACATATAAATGGTAAATACGGTAATAGTAGGTACATTACGATACAAGTGTGAAAAATAGGAAATTTATCATACAACGTTTTACAGTACATATGGCCCTTTAAATTTTCGACATAGTTACGTAATGTGCTAATTATCGCATTAGTGCGGTAAAGTAGCACCATATGTACTGTTAAAATACAGATAGTTCTTTATTCTTTTCGACATAAAGAAAAGCTTGTGTTGTGAGTACCTACTGAGTGACAATACAATACAAATAGTAAATATCCTACCCTAAAAAATATTCAATACAAACACACAAATAAATACGCTTACCGGGACTCGAACCCAGGACCTTCGCTTCGCAGAAAGGATCACTACCGACTAGGCTAATAGAACCGATAGGTGAATAAATAAGTAAATGTGAATTGTTAAATCCGTTATGGTATTAATTATGAATTTGGTATTGATATGACACAATCGCTCGCGCTTATAGATGCGCGCGAAATGCACTGTAAGTTGTACCAAGATCGACAAGGTTGTATCGTAACAAGTACAACACGGGTTAATTAATGTCCTTAAATAATTTTGTCACCCCACATAATTTTTCTGAGGGATATAATATCTTACCGATTTCTAGATATTTCTGATGCAAAGTGTCATATTCATCCCAAACAATGCTCTTGTATCTGTTGCGTTCTCTTGATATTGGTAATAAGGATTCTTGTCGTAGTGCCTCATTAGGATTCCTAGGTAGAGAATTACATATGGTTTAATATGCGTGTAATAAATAGCAAGTCTTAACCTAATAACGTTTGATAACGCACGGCCCGATGCGAACTTTAAGATATATGGATTAGATAAACAGGGTGTTTATTTAGACACGTGCAATAATTTACGGGGTGGATATATATAGGCCATACTGAGCAACTGTTTCGCGAAAAAAATTTTACTCTCCCATATACAATGTCAAGGTGAGACGGCCAAAATGTATGAAACAGCCAATTTTTATTCCGCGATTTCGGGGTTGTTCCCATACTAAATGTGGCTCAGTATGACCTCTATATACACCCCGTGAATTATTGCAGATAAACACCCTGTATATACATAACGTTTCTTCGAACAAAATCGTCACTTTAGACCCTGACATATCCAATCTTTAGGAAATGTTTGACGTGTCTTAAAGCTCGAATCGGGCCGGCAGGCATATAAAACAAAATTTAACTGGTAAGTATTAGGGCCTGTTTCACAATGTCCGAGTAAAGTCCTGAATAAGCTAATTGCCACTTGTTTGACAAATAAAATAATCGTCGGCGTTTTACAATCTTCAAATAAGTTTAACTGGTAGATAAAGTGCAAAGATTTGTAGGAAGTTTTTTTCTGGCAGTTAATTTATTTATTAATTAGCTATCCAATACTTTACATAGACATTGTGAAACAGGTCCTTAGACCTTTATTTAAGACATATGAATAAGGTCCCGTCGCTTTGTGTTCTTCTCTCTCTCAGTTTCACTAAGCGTAAGCGTGAGCGAGATGGATGTGCGTGCACGGAATCGCGGATATCATGTTTTTGAATTTTATTTTTTAGGTTTAAATAAATAAAAACCGGCCAAGAGCATGTCGGGCCACGCTCAGTGTAGGGTTCCGTAGTTACTCTTCCGTCACAATAAGCTAAACTGGAGCTTAAAGTTTAGTAAATTGTTAACCAAGGGATGAAACGGTACCTTTCACCCGAGTTAAACAAATAGGCAAATTTAAATAATCAGTACCTAATTAGTAGTAGTAAGTCTTTTTACTATGAAGGGAAAACTTTTTGCTATAACTCAAAAACAGCTAAACTGATCATGTCTGCTATAGTTTTCATTTAATGTCTTTCTTAAGCTCTACTTCCACGATTTTTTTCATATTTTTTGGACCTATGGTTCAAAAGTTAGAGGGGGGGGGGGGACATTATTTTTTTATTTTGGAGCGATTATCTCAGAATATATTCACTTTATCAAAAAATGTTTCTTGAAAACCCCTATTAGTTTTGAAAGACCTTTCCAACGATACCCCACACTCTAGGGTTGAAGCGAAAAAAAAATTTCACCCCCACTTTACGTGTAGGGCAGGTACCCTAAAAAAAATTACATTTTAGATTTTATTGTACGACTTTGTCGGCTTTATTGATTTATATATCCATGCCAAATTTCATCTTTCTAACACTAACGACCACGGAGCAAAGCCTCGGACAGACAGACAGACAGACGGACATGGCGAAACTATAAGGGTTCCGTTTTATGCCATTTGGCTACGGAACCCTAAAAAAGTAGTCGATAAGTTCGCTCAAACCTGATATTGCCGACTTTTAGAAGCATTTTTAATATTTTTAGCTTTTGTGCAAAATTTATTACAAATGTAAACCCATGTTCGTGATTTTTTTTCTATCGAACGAAAGTCATAAACTCGGGATTCGAATTCATGCAGTACCTCGAGAAAGGCCTCAAGATTGCTAATTAAATTTATGACAGCCATATTATGATCCAAAAAAAGCGCTACGATTTATAAAAAACTTCGTTTTCTGAACCTGCTGCACCTTACTCAACAAAATATACTCAACATCACGCTACGCTTTCTAATCATATTATAATATGATCATCACAATATTCACTTAATGTTATAATAAGATATAAAATGAAAATACCTAATATGAACCATCTGTCAATCACACACTTAGCTGGTATAGTCGTTCGATTTGTAGCTGGCACCGACAGGCTTATCCTTTGCCTATTGTTAAGTGAAACCGCACGTGCTACTACCTGCATGAATAAAAAAAGCGGCCAAGTGCGAGTCGGACTCGCCCATGAAGGGTTCCGTACCAATTATGACGTATTAAAAAAACTACTTGCTAGATCTCGTTCAAACCAATTTTCGGTGGAAGTTTGCATGGTAATATACTCGTATATCATATATTTTTTTAGTTTTATCATTCTGTTATTTTAGAAGTTACAGGGGGGGGGGACACACATTTTACCACTTTGCAAGTGTCTCTCGCGCAAACTATTCAGTTTAGACAAAAATATATTAGAAACCTCAATAGGTATCATTTTTGAAGACGTATGGGTTTGATGAAAAAAATATATTTTTTTTAATTATATGACGTATTAAAAAAAACTACTCACTAGATCTCGTTCAGACCAATTTTCGGTGGAAGTTTGCATGGTAATGTATATCATATATTTTTTTAGGTTTATCTATCTCTTATTTTAGAAGTTACGGGGGGGGGGGGACACATTTTACCACTTTGGAAGTGTCTCTCGCGCAAACTAAAAAAAAAAAAAATATTTGAAACCTCAATATCATTTTTGAATATACGTGTGGGTTGTCTATGGATAGCTCCCATAGATACCCCACACGTATGGGTTTGATGAAAAAAGATTATTTGAGTTTCAGTTCTGAGTAGGGAACCCCCAATATTTATAGATTTTTTCTATTTTTGTGTGAAAATCTTAATGCGGTTCATAGAATACATGTATCTACCAAGTTTGAACTGTATAGCTTTTATAGTTTCGGAAAAAAGTGGCTGTGACATAAACGGACAGACAGACGGACATGACGAATCTATAATCGTTTTTCTGATCACGCACATCAATTTTCATTCGGATAGGATCGATCACCATGAAACGCACACGTTTCATTCTCTAAACGCCCTTTATGTATGGCAATTGTGGGCCCTTGTTGGTTTTGTATAAGATTCATCGAGACTAAACGCATAAATATTAATGATAGGTTTTTTTACTGGTGCCATAGGAATACTGAGGGATATATCTGCTGATACACATTATTTTGACAATCTTTTTTATCAACCGCACAACTGCGTCGAAAATTTTGGCCGTCGCTGTTGAATGACATACTTTTCTATGATCATCTATGATAAATTTGAAATGTGTATATGTGCAAACAGTCGTACGAAAACTAGGCTTCATAATAAAATTATAACGGAGGACTATTGAAACTCTGTTGTTGGCAGAGCCCACAATGAAAATCGTGCAACACACGAAAAATTTCTTGGGTACAAATGAAATACTCGTAGCACTCGACATACAATTTTCAAATTGCGAGCAATCATGAAATAAAAATGACAACTGAATGACAATGTACCTCAAAAAATCATAAAGTATTATATTTTCATAAATTTTATGCCTCTTTTTGTTATATGATCTGTGAATGTCCTTTTCTAAAACTTTCAATGTTGCCTATGTATATGTAAAAAAAAACCGGCGAAGTGCGACTTCGTTTTACTCACGCACCGAGGGTTCCGTACAAATTTTGAGTTATCTCGTGTGATTATAAAGGCGAAAGACGTTTGATTAGAAGTACATATACTCAGTATTTTTGTGTCCAGCGCCATCTATCGGCAAATTGTCTAACTACTTTGCGCGATGTAATTTATGTTGGTTTTTCGAGGATAAGTCTCTGTCATGTGAACCGATTTCAAAAATTGTTCTTTTATTTGAAAAGTAGGTTCTTTAATGCAATCTCGTAGAAATTTTAAGTGTTATAAACATACATAAAGATGGTTAAATTGCATACTGAATTCAGAAATGTTTTTTGTTAATTAAAAGTTGTCAAGATAGAGATCTGATTATATTTTTTCCTGTAATATGTATACGAGTAGTGATGTTAATATTATTCTATTCAAATGATTTATTTGTAAACATAGGTAACAAAACATATGCGTAGATATAATACCTACCAATTAAAATACATTGTTGCATGCAAATATACTTAACTAAATAAAATAAAATATTACGAAAAAATTATGAAATTATGTAAAATTTTCATCTGTAAATTTCGGATATAAGGGGGGGGGGGGGATTTTTTTCACATTGTCCTTCATAAATCATTTTTTAGCGACGTGACAGACAGACGGAATAGCATAATAATACTCATTTCATCATTGAAAATCGAAACAGGTTAATTAAAAGTTTTAGTTTCTATGTGACCCAATGGTTGGCTGGAAGAGAATGGCCTTAGGGCATTAAGTCCACTATTTCTACTTTCTTGTATTGTGCCATAGAGGATAATAAATACGTAGGTATAGAGATTCGTAGGCATGATTTTTTTGGAAGATGTCTATCGATTCTATATATTCAAATGTTTCTAATAGCCTAATGTACAGTCAGCGTCAAATACTTTGTAGCAGTCAAAGTGGCCAAATAGTTCGGTACATCATACTAAATATATGGTGTACCAAACTATTTGGCTACTTTGGTTGCTACAAAGTATTTGACGCTGACTGTACCCCAAAAACTTACCGCGCACCGCGGTTAAAAAAAGTCCCATACATAAAGCGCGCGCTTTGTGAGGTCGAATCACACACGGCTGCGCCAAGATGTATGCAAAAAAATCATGAAAAATAAGTAATCCGTTATTTACGCCGCAGAATGCATGTTCATGTTGCAGTAGGTTCAGCGAGCAGAGATTAATAAGCAATTTTGAGGCTTTTGATATATTTTGTTACGGTTGCTAAATATGTAATAAGCAATTTTGAGCACATTCCCTAGTAACTTAATCGGTTCGAAACCTGAGGGCCTACCGTGAACCACGTTCGACGTGTTGCTTCTCTGTTGCACTTGTAAATTTGTACGTAGGTGTGAAAGAGAGGCACTAAAAAAATCACGAGCGTTGGTCTAAACCGCACCTTAAAAAATTGTAGCAATTTTTGCACAAAAGCTAACAATATGAAAACTTTGTCTAAAATGCGCAACTATATTTTTAATCGAATTAACTCTTTGATTACTTAAGTATATAGTTGTCAGACATTTCATTAGACGTTATACGCAAACTCCGGATTGACGGAAAAATGTACCAGTGCTAGTGATTCATTCAATATCGACTAAGTTTATCGACATCAATAAAAAGCTATTTTCAATCATCATTATCATATGGATTTTACATTTTTTTTACGAAATGTCTGCAATTATTTACGGAACTACTAAAATGAAAATAAATAGCAGACCACTTACCCTGTTCTCGCAAAGTTTGCAATGTAAAATATGAAAGCTTCGGATAACGCAACCTCTGATTTGGTATAATTCTTTGGAAAATGACCTAACCCGTCGACCAGCGGCGCTCCGAACAAATACGGCAACTCTTCTCCATGGACAGATCCCATTCTCTGAAACAGGTAAGTCACTTATTTCAATAAAATAAAAATGTATAATCCCACAGAAAAAAGTTCAGTTCAGTTTAATTACCTGTGGATAATCTCCATCCTTCGTTTGATAGTCAAAAACATAGAAGAAGGCATTTGGCCCAGAATCGGGCGAGCTCTTAGCAACGCTTAAGAAGTCTCCAGTTTGAACCAATGGTGCTACATATTGCGCATCCGAGAGTGCTAATACGGCTGCATCTCGAGTGTTGATTGGATGCTGCCAAATAAGACGTTACGCAAAATGTTAAATGTTTTTACAAAATGGTAGTAGGTATAATTTGACAGCAATGAGAATGGCATTCGAAAGTCCCGCTAGCACAAGAATGTTTATAAACATTCATGACATTTTAATTTATATTTAAACTTAAACTCATAAGTCAATCATATTTATATTTTAAGGGCATATACTTATATAAGTAGGTAAGTTATTAAAATAAATATGAGTTACCATTAATAGTCACTGCATATTTAATCTCGAATCTTGGGAAATTTTGTGTCAATCGCCTAAAATGATATATCACAAATCTGTCATTAATTTTCAAAGTATCGAGTTGGTGTGCCTTTCAATATTTTTGTATAATATCAATTTGTGGTAAATTATTACTATACTAAGTTGCTATAAGCAATTAATTTTCCATTGTGTTTCTAATAGCAGTTTTTGTGACTGTAAAATTAACAATATGATTTTATGTAATTGTTCAAAAACGACTTATGTGCTCAATCCGAATACCATTATAATCGAACTTTGAAAATCGCAAATGTGTTATTTGAACAACACAAAAAATACACATTTTGGGGTACATTGTGGGGACACCCTTGAATCCTATGTTGCAGTAGTCGCTCGCCTGATCGGAGATACAACACGTAGATAAGTCGGTTCCATAGTAGTTCTCAAGGGTCAGCATTCCCAACCCATGCACATATACTTCCGTATTTTAAATTACAAGTACAGTGCGATTCAAAAATATGACACTGACTTCAAACATATTACTTGATATTGTATTTTTTTCACATTTTCCTTCATAAATCATTTTTTTCTCTAAGAAAAAAAAAATGTGTTGAAATGTACAATTTGAGCTCTTTCAAATGATACCCCACTTGACCTAGTCACTATGAAATTTTGTTCCCTCTTGGTATTGGGCATTTCCCATATTTAATAAAAAATGAATAAAAAAAAGTGGCTATGACATAATTGGACAGACAGACGGACATGACGAATCTATAAGGGTTCCGTTTTTTGCCATTTGGCTACGGAACCCTAAAAATACTTTTAATGTGTGTGGGCTAGCGTTGTTCATAAATTTTCCCAATTTCAAATCGATTACTTAAGTGGTTCTCGAGATATTTAGCGATATGACAGACAGACAGACAGACAGAAGGAAGGATTGACAGACTCGCACCATAAGGGTTCTTTTTGTACCTTTTTGATACGGAATCCTAATGATAAAATAAAACATAAACCTTTTACTGTGTTTTATTGTAGGTATCATTTTAGAAGTAAAGAACTAAAGTAAGTTACAGTAGGTTTTCTTTTTGTATAAACAGTATTTTTATACAAACACAATCGCAAATAGACAATATTTTGCTCTATAATTAAAAAAATAAATGAAGGAACCATGGCCAAAGGAATGTATTAGTAATAATAAAATATATTATTCTTACCTGAACTGTTCGTTCCCAATCAGTGTATTCATTGACTATCGTAAAAAATATTTCACTCAAATGATATGTGTACGCGTTCCTTACGTAAGTCCTAAAATATAAGTGCATTATTATAGTTTTTCTATTGGTATACAAATTAATTAACACATTTGTTCTGGAGTACGATATCAGAATACATTTGCGAAGCTGTGGCTATTACAATAAGTGGTGTATAATATGCAAATCATCAAACAAAAGTAAACTTTGGATTCTAATTTGGTACATTGAATCAAGTCAATTCAAAAGATGTGGCACAAAATAAAAATAAAGAATCGTATAAATTATGTGCCAGTAATGGGTGTACCAATAATAAACTGTAAACTTAAAATAAAATAAAAAAACTGAAGCGATTGAGAACAAACTAAGGTTTATAGAATAACTAATACTATAACTATAGAATTCAGGTAATTAGACTTTTTTTTCTGTAGGATAATAGGCAGTTTCTTCCTAGCACATTCAGTGGTAGCTATTTACGGACCCGTTTTTCATATTTGCCACTCACATGATGGAATTGTTAATGTTTTTTGGCTGTTTCATTCTTCTCTTTTAATACATTTTTGATTTGAGCTCAATTATAGTTGAGATAATGGCACTCCAGGACGTTTGGTGATCATGCTCTGCTCTTCGATAATTGCCAAATGCGATTTTTGTACAAAGGAAATTGTATGATTTTCGACTTCGTCTAGAATTAAATAACGCAAATTTTCGATTACTTTAGTTATCCTAACCTGTGTACGAAGAACTGAACTGACTTTCGTCGTAGTTCGTTCCACTTTAATCGCATATGTACCCCAGTTTTTACGGTAAATATGGCAGGTAATTTTAAGTCTTTCGAAATTAAGTATATTCTTGCTATTTGGAAAAGCCCAATTTTCAGTGATCTCTTCTATTTACCGGTGTAACGTTGCTTAGCGTAAAATCAGAATGATTTATATTGGAATATATAATGGAATAAGTTTAATTATAGCGCGGTAGGAAAGTCTTAATCATCGCCTTGGTTAGAAACAAAATTACAGCCGTTTGAAATTTACAGTTTTTTTTTCGGGTCAGGCCTTAAATATAACATCACTAGAATGTTATATGTACCTACCTACCTAAGTGCTAATAGTTGACATGATTTTAATAAAAATATTTTTTAGGAAACTCGCCATATATGTAAAGACTTGTCTATAAATAAAGCCAGACCAAGCTGAGTTGGCAGCGATTTTGATAGTCATGTGAATAAACGTATTTTTAATAAACTGAAACTAGAAAATTAGCTTGTCGGTTTTTATTTTATTGAAATATACCTAAATACATTACATACATATATAGTAACTATTCAAAATAACTGGTCCCTGCGGTTGCCAAATACCAATTTGTTAAATAAACATCGAGCTCACCTTATTATCCTGTCCCTCCGTTCACCCTCAAATCCATTTTGTATATCTTGAGCTGAGAACTTCCACAGCGCTTCACTCGTAACCACTCCAAAAAGCAGATCATATTTGTTCTGCCCACCCCTTATCCCGAATATTCTATCGCTACCTCTTTTATCAGCTTTAATGTTATTAACTCCGGAAACACTTGTGAAACCTTGCAGATCATTTGGAATGAAATAGGTTAGTAATTCTTTAGCGTAGTCTGTTTTGACTACAACTCCGTCAACGGATGGTCCAAACGCTGTTAAATAGCTCGGTGTATTAATTTCCGCCAACATGAGTTCCTCCAGTGGGACTTCACGTAGACAATCAACAATTAATTCGTGATCCTTAACAATGTCTTCCGGTAAGGTGCAATTTGATTGCTTGGCCAGTTGGACGGAAAAACTAACAGGATCTTCTACGAGAGCCCATGAACTTAACGCGGAACCAGATAAAAGTATAGCTCGATGAAAAAGTCCTGCAATAATATATTGTAGGTACATACATCAAATAAATAAGTCAAATCACAATCAAGACAAGAGAATTACAATACAGCATACCGTCAGGTACCATGCAAAATAGCTGTTGACTTATTTATAACTCCTAAACTGTACCCTACAACTATTTGGTAGGAAATCAGTGTTTTAGGCGATATTGTGGAAGATTACCCAATAAAAAATAAAGAGTTTTGTAAACTTATTAACAGACGCAGGCGCAGTCATAGACGCAGAGGGGTCTAAAATAGTTTTAGATCCTGTAACTGCGCTAACAATTATTTTTCCTACTCCTACTTCCCCCAGTACATCAACAAAAAGCCCTTATTAAGTTTGTCTACTGTGACGGACCGGCAAATGCGGAACTTTTACCTTTAATTAATCTAAAAATACACATTAGGTATATCGATAAATTATCCTCACCCGGCATTACAGTCGGTGATATCATCAGAAAGTTAATACACGCAGCACCAGAACCGTGCCCCAGCATGGTCACATTACCAGAGTCTCCACCGAACAAAGCTATGTTTTGCTGAACCCAATGTAACGCCGCAATTTGGTCCATCAGTCCGTAGTTGGCAACCCTAGCCTTAAGATGGGGTATGGGGTTGGCATTCAAGAATCCTGCAAAAAAATTACATATTATTATTTTTTTCATTTAAAATTATTAAACAGGCCAACAACCAAAATGACTATAAGTAACCCTCTGTTGGTCCCCGCCTGCGATACTTACCATCTACAACAATATTCTTGTGGGGTTTGTTTTCCTCTTTTTTAGTGTGCAGTGGGTTTTATGTTTTTTTTTATAATTATTATTATATATATATATATATTTATTTATATCCCATATAGGTATACAAGATACACTTATGTCCGTCAATATACATTATTGTTACTTGTATGTACTAATTAAAACTTATACAGATTTAGTATCTACTCTTTACGTTACAATGTCACATCACAATTTTCCCACACATTTTTATTTGTTAAATAATCTGATACTTTATAGTAGGCTTTCTTAGTTAAATTGGTTTTTATAACTCTACAACTAAAACATATGGTATGGTAAATCTGTTATGTAACTAGGTATTTTGTTGTAATAATGGATCGATTGTCCTACAAATTACTTCCTAACTTTTGCCAATAGTAACCGCCGCACTGCAAGTTTTCCTTTATTTCTCGTATTTTAGTTATGAAGTACGTCACAAATTTTTGAAAGATCTTCATAATGCTTCCTGGCGTACATAAATAAAGAGCGACGGCAATGTTATAATGTTTACGTCTCTAAAAAGATCTCTTAGCGACGTGCGTGGTTTTCGATTATAAATAGCTCGCACTGCTCTTTTTTGAAGAACAAATATGCTCTCCACATTTGCAGCTCTTCCCCACACTAGGATTCCGTACGACAACATCAGATTATGAAAATAGCTATAATAAACCAATCCTGCTGTATCTACATCTGTTATTTGTTTTATTTTTCTAACATAGGCAGCAGAACTTAATATACTACTTAAGCTAGTTAGGTGCGATCCCAATTGAAGTTTTGAATCGATAGTTAAACCAAAAAATACTGTGCTATCTGAAAACTCTAAAACATCCTGTCCGAGCATCAAGTTGAGTTTGTGACCCATTGACTGACGGCAAGTGGAGAAACGAACACATTTGGTCTTTTTCGGGTTCAGAAGCAAGTTGTTTGTGCTAAACCCAGTCAATGTCTTCTGCAAGACCGGGTTTATGATAGTTAATCTATAAACTATAAAGCTAAATAAAATATATTGACGACCGGTTTGGCCTAGTGGGTAGTGACCTGCCTACGAAGCTGATGGTCCCGGGTTCAAATCCTGGTAAGGGCATTTATTCGTGTGATGAGCATGGATATTTGGACGTAGTTAAAGGAAAAGGATTCAATCCACAGCGAGATGAGCAAAAGTTATGGAGGTTTAAAGTTAGAAATGGTATTCCTCATTACTGATTCACTTTTCCTATAATACTTATTTGGATGAAACATGAGTTTTGACGTGTTTTAAGATTCTGTACATAAACGATTTAGTTTAATGTCGTATTTCTTGAGATATTTAACTAAATGTGGGGTTGGATCCATTTTGAGAAAATACTTTTTCCATGTAACCTTTTTCATTTTAAATAAGCAATAAGGATTCATCCCAATAAATTGGAAAAAAAAACGAGAAAATCACCAAGACAAGATAAAAAACTTTATTAAAAAAACAATGTAATAGCTTATCAAAGTATTGAGTAATAAAAAAATTGAGATCACTTCTGTTTAACAATAATAAAAGCCTCTAATAATCACTAATCGTTTAAATAAAAAATCAGTCTGAATGTTATACACGAGATATGTATTTTAATCTGTATCTATATTAGGTACTATGCATTCTACTTCAGGATCTTCAGTTTCAAAGTCAACAGGCCCTGCATAGCCTTCTATGTCTTCTTCGAACCTGGAATTTCCTCGAAGGGAATAGTAAAATGGTAGGCAGTCCCTTGGGATAAAATCGAAAATCGATCTTAAATCATCCAACTTTGCTTGAGGTATTTCCTTTCCATAAGGCCACAATAGTGAAAAATCAGTTTCAGAGATGGCTAGAGGCCTACCTTTTACCTTTTTCTCAATGTAGTTCTAAAGTTTCAAAATTATAATTCCTATAACATTATTAATACCAGCAACGTTTAAACAAAATTAATAGTAAAAACAATTTTTTTTATAAACAATATAATTGGCTACTTGACTGTTTTTTGTAAATAATGTCGATCTTGATTTTCCTGAGGATCAAATGTCTATATAGGACTCATGGTATTTAAGCAACACAAAGATCAGAAATGAGAGTTAAAGTCTGACGCTCGCACTCGACGATTGAAACGCCTCTAACAAAATGATAAGGTGATGTGACGTCACATCATATAAGTCTATCCTAATTGACGAATGGAGGAAATTGCCATTTTGACCCTGAAATATTACGTTTATGTGTATAGTTGTCATACAATTTATTTTTCAATAAAATGTAAGGAATCGAATGGTACCATTATCTTTTCTATTTTTGAAAGAAAAAAAAATTTTTTTTTTTTTGAGATTTTCCGAGCTTTGTATTTTTTTATAATTCTCAATATAATTTTTTTAAATTCCACTTTTTTATAATGGATGGCTCATTTTCTAGCCATTTACAACTAAATTTTGTTATAATATTCAACATGTGTCAAGTACCTACCCAATTAACATGGATCGTTATTAAAATTTAGCATTGTATTGCCATTTTAAATATAAAAAAATCCCTATAACGTATTCATGTACTTAAACTGGATCTTTTCCGTTGATTAATTTGCCACTATGAAACTATACCTGGAGTAAATTATCAAAAAATATCTAAGTAGCTTAAATCGACTTTGATGTTTGACGCTGAATATAAGTACAAGTTAATTTAAACCTGCAAAAATGATTCAAACAGTTTGAATTATTTATGTTATTTTTCCTCATCTATTTAATTTGTTTATGAATTACGATCCAAGTCGACATATAAAGCTAAAAATTCAAAATTAACCTATCATAGCAGTAAAACTGCCTTTTAGGTTCAGTATAAAGCTGTTTAAATTTAAAAAGTCAGCCTAAAGTAAAGTTAATATATTTAACGTGAATCGTTTTTGTTGTTTACTGACACACCAATGCTGGAATAACAAGAATTCCATAAATGTGATCCAAGTTTGCTGAATCGTTTTTGTTGTTTAGCTAAAGTATTTACACATCGTCAAATTAGTTTCTCAAAAACGATCCAAATGGATTGGATCAGTTTTGTTGATATAGGTATATTTAGGACGAAAAGTAATCATTGCATTTTCTTAAAAAGATTCCAAGCAGTTTGGATTTTTCTTGTTGAAATTTATATAAACCAGTCCTGTCACTAACATAATTTTACAACAAGGTACCAAGAGTATTGAATACTTATTGGTGAATATCATTTTTAATCTTTCATACATGGGGGATGGTATCCGATGTCGATTAAAATATGAAAACGCTATGTGAGCTTAGTGCTTTTTTGCTGAATGAAAATATACACATTAAAGGCCTGCCTGGTATACTTAACTCATGTTTTGGTATGTTTGTGGACTGGATCCTTTTCCTTTAACTACGTCCATTTGTTCCTGAGTCATGGGTGTTTTCTATGTATTTAAGTATTTATAAATATTTATATATTATATATATCGTTGTCTAGGTACCCTCAACACAAGCCTTATTGAGCTTACTGTGGGACTTAGTCAATTTGTGTAATAATGTCCTATAATAATAATAATTTAATATTTATATATTATTCAAAAAGGCCTTCGCGAGCTGTACCAGGTGCAAAGGTGCCCATTACACTTGCCGCGTTACCCCGTTGGATAGCGATGGCCAACGTTTGCACCAGGTACGAACATTGTTTTATATATATAGAACAGATCATTTGTATGTGCCCGTTAATAAGGAGACAAGTTAACTACCCTGAGATTAATGTGCCGCTGTAATGGATTCGGGCAGGTTTGAAATAGGTATGTGTGTGGTTTCTTCTGTTCACGTACATGCTGTTTACATTTTAGTTAATATGAATTACTAATAAGTAATTGATTTTAAACAAGTTTTATAAAACTGGAGCTCAAAATCCTTTCATTCCAGTGAATGAACAGAGATGTTCATTCACTAGAATCACCTGTATTGACTTATGGAACCAGTAAATGAGCTACACATCTTTAATAACTAGAATTTTGTGACAGTAATATTACTAAAGCACACTTCGTATAAATGCTCATATTTCCAGACAAACTTATAGGGATAGTTTATTCACTGTCGCCAACCTATTCATTTAATTACTAGTATTTGTTCATTCACTGGTGATTTCCCATTTTTCTAATATAGCCTAGCCTAACAGGGTATTACTAGTACTCAAAAACTTTATTAATGAAAACAAACTATAATAATTATATTAGTTTGAGCTAGTAATATTCATAAAACCCACATAAGATAATGCCAAATTACATAATATATTTTGTAGGTTAAAAATTCCTTTAATGGTACATTTACTGGTAGACTTACCCTATCATGGAAACGATTTATTTTAAACCCACGGTTTACAGGGTTAATTTGTTGCAAACTCTACTACATATTCACTATTTGAAGGACAACCTCGGATAAAGAAACAGGCTGTATATATGAGTATAAATCAAATGCAACCTTCACCAAATATCATCGAACAAAAAAAATCGGACGTTGTACTCATATACCTAAACAAGCCAAATGGATTTTAATGGAGTGCGAATGGATAAAAAAAACTCAATGCGTTAGTAATCCAAACTTGCGTAGCTATGTTATGTTGTGTGGATGTATTTTTAGACAGATTTTGGTCGGGATTGCGGGGCAAGGACACACTAAAAACGTCGGGAACTATTTACTGATAAGTCATAAGTATGCTTCGGTTCCCACCGATATAGGGAAATTATTTTTTTGCAGATTTTTATTTAAGTAAATTTATATCAGACTCCCTACATGCATTATCAATTACATATATTACTCTAGGACACGTTTAAGTCAAGGAATTTGATTTATCTAACCACTAGCTTCTGACCCCACTTTTCTTATCACTTCCATAATAGTGTAATCCTCCCCCTTTTTACGCCCTAGGGGTACTGTGACAATGTACGAAATGGTCACACCCTTTGACCGTACCTGTAGATACCATCCGACTGCATCTTCACTACTCGATAACATCAAGTAGGTAGGTACTTAGGTACTCCAACGATCAACGATGTCAGATAGAAATAGTTAATGTATAACAAATATGAATGTTAAATCTATCGCTTGATGACGACTTTGAAACTCTAATTATAGGTACAAGAATAAATCAAGTAAACGAATAAACACATAATACAAAATACTAAAATCAATTTGTTAAAATTCCTGCCTTCAGGCACGGACTTTCACTAATTAAACAAATGGATCTTAATTAGCAGCGCAAAAATTGGATTATCACAATAAGAAACTTCTCTCGCATTTTGGCAAACAAATTAAGATATGCATGGATTTTTGTACAAAGACAATGCGGGTTCAAAAATTAGTTAAAGAATCATAATTTTGCCTATTTTAGGGATACCATTAGAAATGTAGCTCGTAGTAACCTGAGCCTACAACTAAAAACGAAACTAAACACCATACAAGTCGCCCAGTCAAAACCACCAGGTTCCTACATAGTCGACAATCGTGTCTATCGGATAATAATTTCAGTAAGCTGTTGGGATTGTTTCTTGCTCACCGTATTAACGACAAAATAAGCATGAGATTTATTTATACTCGTAATGTTACCGTAAAAACCCATTATTATTGTAAACGCGTTTTTCTTAGTTAAGTAGTAGCTAGTTTCCAGTATCGCCTCAAGCAAAACGTATTTTCTATTTTAGTTTTAACTAGGGAAAACGAGTTTTTTACTATTAACTATAATATATTATAAAGTAAAGTCAGCAACAAAAAACGCGTTATCTCTAGTTAAAACCAGTTCCTTTTCCCCCCCTCCCTTTCCACCAGTCGGGGGGTACCGTGTGTCAACCGGGCTAAATCAGCTCAGAATGACCTAAGGAACAACTGTGCCAAGTAGCGTCTTTTAAGAAAAAATGCAGGGTGCCCCATACAAATCTGCTACTAATTCCTCTACTACAATTTACTCTAGTATAATAAACTGCTATTATATTGCACACTACTGTGCGTACAATTGTACCGTAGCATTTATACTAATTTCACTTACCTAGAATACCTAGTCTGTAGTTGATAGTGATAACAACAAGCCCCGCATAGCTAGCTAGCACGGCCCCGTCGTAAACGTTTCCAGAATTCCATTCAAAAGATTCTCCGTGGATAAAAATAACAACTGGATATTTGGCCTGCAATGTCGGGCCCACTGAAACAAAAAATTACAATAATAGCATTTATGAAAAATCTGAGCTTAAAATGAAGGAATTGTAGGTAGGTATCATCTTTTTTGTAACAATATAGTTGCATATAGAACGGGCATACAATATTTCAAGCGAATACGAGTATACGATACGATTGTAAAATGTGATAAAAAAGGAACACAATTACAGGCCGCGTAGCCAACGTTACAATCGTTAACGCTCCGTAGCGTAGCGTAGGCATCTCTCTCTATCACTCTTCCATATTAGTGCGACTGTGACAGTTGCTTTTCGTTCGCCACGGAGCGTGAACGATAGGCACGTTGGCTACGCGGGCAGTACAGAATAGCTTTTTAATTTCGGTAAGTAGGAAATTAACAACGTCTTTTGACAATACGAGTATGGTCCATTGGTAACCTGTGTGAGTCCGACACAGTTCCTGGGTTTGATGCTCTCTTTCGGAACGCTTTTTCTAGTCGCTTATGATTACCTATCTAGCTCGGTTACATGGTTCAAGCTTGATTAGCAAAAAAAGTAATGTACAATCCTCTTTAGGTGTATTATGTGTAATTTTGTAATGTACCTACATACAACTGGTAACTGGATTTTTTTTATATCAATAATGATGACGTCAATATCAATACTATCAAATAGCCGATTCAATACGTGTGTATGCCACCGTAAGATTGAACGCTCGTTAGTTTATAATCTAACGTAGGTTAGGTTAGGTTAGTTTGTAATTTAACTACTGTCAGTTTGTAATGTAACTATCGAGATTATAAACTGATGAGTATTTACATAAATATATATCGTACCTATATGGTGTATTATAAAGTTATAGTTATATTATATATATCTATATATTTGTCTTATAATACCATGTCACAGTACATTGCTTATCTTCTGTTCATATACATTAAGTGGGATATGTTCTTAAATTTACGAGTAACCTGTGTCACCTTCCCCGATTATTACACGTGTTGAAATTATATAGAAAAGAATAATTTATTGAAAAAACCTTATTTCTAACTTTACATTATGCGCGCACTTTTACATATAGATGCCTACTCACATATGTAGTAGCCTTTTTCCAGATGTCCTTTTATATGTAGATGCCTTGATAAGGTATCTAAGTATCTACTTAAATACATACCTATATAATATCAACACGTAACGAACTTATCAGTTATACGAGACATACGAAAATGCCGGCTGAATTTTATTTTGTTCTTTACATTTACCCATTTATGTTGTTGGTTATTTAAAATAATTTTTAACCAGGTTTGATAATACCGTCACACTTTACAAGTATATTAAACTTGCTGTGTTATGAATTTGAACATCCAGCGGGGACGTTGAAGGTAAGCAAGAAGACAATAACTAAAATAGTAGGACATTCTTCGTAAACTGTTTTCCTTTTTTCTTTATGACAATCAGAAAGCTCAAACTTTTGTTAAAATATCGGACAAAGACCTTATCGTTGCTCTACAATAGTATGCAACTCTCTAGACAGAGCACGGAGCTATTGTAGGCTATGATTACATTTTTGCTTCTAAAAGTGAGGGGTTTTTGAATAGTGTTCAGGAAATATTTTATTACTAGTGCTCTCTGATTTCTGTCCCGTTATACCCTGACTGACTGACTGGTATATGACATCCTATGTCCCGACATATAAAGCTCAGAACTCGAGATTCCCACTCCTCAAACCTAAACATGGATTAATTTTCGAAGTCATCAATGAGGCTACTTACTGGCTCTTGGCAAGCCATTTTAACTATCTTAGAGAAGGAAACCTGCTCTTCGCGTCACGTAAACATTAACTAGTTCGTTACAGAGATAATTAAAAGTTCTAAGAGTCACTTTTTATTCCCAATTATTTTCTCTATTTAATATATAGGAACCGTTTAATTCAGTAACTCTAAATTCATAGTTGTTCTATGAATAATAATAAGTATCCCACATCTGGAGAAAGCTATAATTTTAATCTGAGGCACAAAAGTAATCCATTTTAGTCCACTTTATTAATAGTAACATGGCAATGAAAATTGTCAGCAAGTCTTTGCGAACTGTTAAAATATTACAACATTCGTCAAGAAAGTAAAATACTAGTAAATTGATACTATACTTTATTACACAATAAAATTTAATGTGATCGTGTAATGCTCAAAATACGTTGTGAACCTTAGTACCCATCGTCTTTTATGTGCTGATTGATATTTAGGGATACTTTTTAGATTTCGATTCTAAATACTATTCCTAAATATCCTATGTATTTGTGATTATTCCTACTGTTTTTTTATAACACTATCATTAGATAAATAAATCAAATTATATTTTTTTGAATTTTTCCTCCTACCGGGCCCTACGGTGAACAGTAGTGATCCCTTTTTGCTTGTAATTTATAAATTTTATATTTTCCTTTTATATAAGTATCCCTTTGCAAAATGAAAATAAATTTATGTAAAATCGTAAAAAATAGTACGCACAAGCATACTTTATTTACTGTCACGCCCGGTTGAGGTACGAGTATTAATATCAGGCGAAAAGAATCGCCAAGAAACTCATCTGAATATACTATTAATGTATGGAATACTAAAAACCAATCGTTTATTGATTTAATTAAATACCCTTAATTACCCCAATTATAGAAAAGCTCAATTTTCACCATTAAATTGCTCGGCCTGTTAATAGCTCCCTATAACAAAATTATTTAGTAGGTATGTCCTCAAATAACTTTGTTCCTCTATCTCACTCAATGTAAAAATGTATAAACCTTTGAATAATATTTAATGTACGAGCCGGTATGTGAAAGAATATAAATAAACCTAAAACCCTAATAATGACTCTACCCTGACTATACCCCAAATTCACCTATTGTAATGTGTGTAAAACTCTATTTTTTACATATAGGAGTTTGTGTGTGTGTGTGAAAGGGATCCTAATTTAATCTGTAAACGTTCGGACGACAAAACTGAGGTAGAGCAAACCCTAGTATCTGTGTCTTTTCCTCCCTTCGCTATTTTTGCCGTAGCTAGTTTGGGTGCAGACAAATAAGGCGCTCTGACCATGTATATAATGTGAATAAATAAATATATATAATAAGAATAAGACAACGTTTTCCCAATTACTAACCGATTTCAATGAGCAAGGATTACTCCTTATGTAATAATATCATTTTAATATTGTATGAAGGTACATCCATCTCTGCTAAAAGTGATTCATATTAGAGGTATTATCCGTTTAAGAGTTAAGTACAAGTTAAAACTGCTAAAAATGTACCATTAATTTACACTTTCATAGTGTATACTGTCATCTTTTGTGTAGGTAAACAATAAGTTAGATTATCTCGATATACGAAACCTTCTTATAAGTCAATATTATCCGTTCTTGTACTAAACAATAAATTGTCAGTATTGGAAATAAACTCGAAGCTGCGAACGGATCAATGTGTCTGTTTTCAGTGAACCGTAGAGCACAGGTGCGCTCTGTGGAAACAGATTTTATGAGACAAGATTTATAAACGTCGACCTGCAAAATTTGTTGAACTTGTTAAATGATAATATTTTTGTATGTAAATATAATTCGGCTAACCCGTGTTTCGGAATCATGTTCATATTAACTACTTATTTTGATTATAAAATAGATAAGAATAGATGTTATTTGTATTGATTGTACATCGTCGTATTACCTAAAACTACTTTTTACACATAACAGGCAGCAAAACAATAGTAAATTTCTATGCAATCAATACATGTCAATGTATCTTAATCGGATTATATATATATAAACTATACTGAACACGAAATAAACTAAACATATTTTCATTAAATTGAATTATAGAGATTTAAATGTCATATAAACGATTACAAATTACAAATAGATAGTTTAGCCTATATATAATAATTTATTAATTTGACATACTCGTATTCATTTAATAAAACATCATGTCCAAGCAAAACTATAGAACTAGTTATGAATGTCATCAAACATTATTTTTATATTAATTTTCCCGTAAAGAAACATCTGTAAGTAAGTGGGTCTATGATACTATAAGGAAATTACCTAAGAACATAATATCATTCAAACATAACTTAACGACTCGTACCGACAGCGTCGTGTCTCGCGCTGACCTGCAACGTCTGGAGACAGGTTACTGGGCAAAGTTACGGCAATTACAAAGCAATTTTATTAACGGTTGTATATCTAACACTAGGGATGACATGACCAGGAGTGTGTGGCGTGTTATCTCGGCGAAGACATGTAAAAATAACAAGGTCAATGCTATCGACGTACTAGTTAGCAAGTCGGCAGGCGTCTGCGTTGGCGCCCGCGGCGCTGCCGCCGCCGCGCTGTTAAACCGGTATTACATTGATACGAACATAAACAATACTACTTCATGCCCCCGGACTGCAATAGCTTATCTCTCGCAATACCTACCTGCTCGGTGTCCGCTTTTTAGATTTGAACCGTTTGGGCTAGATGAGATGAAGGCTGCATGCAAAAAAATCAAACGCAAGGAATCCAAGGACATAAACGACATGTCGACCCGCATTGTCGATTATTTGCCTTCGATCGTCATCTCATTGCTTCTCATGTTATTTAATAAATGTGTACACTAGGGTATATACCCAGAAGTTTTAAACAAATTAAGGTCGAGCCTGTATACAAAGGGTAAGGTGAAATGCACTTGCCTAAGTATTACCGTCCTATTTCACTTATACCGAATATATCTAAAATCTTTGAATGTTTATTAAGTAACCGTGAGCGTCAGGATGGCGGGTGGACCTCAACAAAATTGAACGAAATATTTATAAACATATTGTACCTTCGGTGTATCTTAGTGTACCTTTAATATAATCCAGTGTACCTCTCCCTGAAACGAGATATTCAACATCTTACGTTATTTTTAAATAAAAAGATACCGTCACATATGCCTCTTAAAATCAATGGAGAAGTACTACAAAAAAAAACAAACGAAAAATACCCAGGCCTTACATTAGACACCTTTCTAAACTGGACAACACGCATTGAAAAAGTAAGGTCAAAGCTATCGTCTTTATTAGGCTCTCTTCGTAATATTGTACACTGCCTTCCACAACGAGTCCGCCAAACTATATACAACTCTCTTGTAAAACTCCATCTAATGTATTTAATTGAAATCTGGGGTAATGCATGTAAAACGAATCTGAAACCACTTCAAATTGCGCAAAATAAAATCATCAAAATGCTTTTTCATTATGACTATCTAACACTATGTACACCTTGTTTGTGTAACTTGCCCGCTGAAATTCTACGTCTACCTCATTTTTAATGTGTAATTTCTGGATCTCTCAAACTTATATTTTTTCATTATGATAATTACTTTAATTACAAACCATGTAATTTTAGTGATACTGCATGCTTGTAAAACGTTAGTACAGATATTTTTGTGCCACTACATGCTTATAAATATTTGAAAAAACTTTTGCGAAAGTACTTGTGGACTTTCACTTGGTTAAATCATTTTGAAAAATATGGGTACGCATATTTATCAGTTTTCAGTTGATTACATATTATTGTGATACTTGCTCAGATTAATATGGCAGGTGATATGTGTACATATTTTTGATTGGTTAATCTGTTCAAATGAATATATACCTTTCTATGCTCATTTATTTTTGAAGCCTTGGATTTGCTCATATATTTACGAACTCGACTGTGCCACCTCGACGAAGACTAGCGAAGGCCTGCGCGATGCTCGACGTTGTCGGACCTAACCTGTATTAGGCCGGCGCCCCACTGCTGCGCACGCTACATCCACGGCCCACGTTTTAATACAAACCGTGGGCAAGCCCACGAAATTTTGTATAGGAACGTGGGTCGTGTACATAGCGTGCGCTGCAGTGGGGCGCCGGCCTAACTGTGTACCTACAAACATTACAAATTCGCCTAGTCAAGCATCACTAGGCGAATTTGTAATGTTTGTGTACTCGATAAGCATGTTTTTAAGTTTATTCGTAAAAATTGCTATTTTTACGAATAAACTTAGCATGCTACAACATAAACGAGTTTCTGTATAGGGATCGTTACATTCACTGATAGAAAAGATTATTTACCTACCAATGAACCTATTGTACAATAGGTAGTTGTGCGTCTTCTGTTTATTAAATATGTATAGTAAACTTTTTAGTGATAAGACAATTGACATGTAAACTGTATTGTATGTTTAGGTATAAATAAAAATCTGAAATCTGAAATCATTCATCCAGGAATTCTTTTACTGAGTAATATGCTATTGTTGTGCAAAACGTTTTGAGCTCACATGTGAAGCGTCGTTCAGTACTCAACTCTTTTATTATTTCAGGTAATTTATTATAAACTTTTGCACCTATTACCCTTAAGGACTTCCCTTACTTCTGAAGTCTATACGCGGGAACTGACAGCGCAGGTTTTCTTCTCGCTGAGTAGGTCTTGCTTATAGGGACCTCATCAGGGTTCTTTCTCACATATTTACCTATCTCAAATATAAAGAGCGACGGTACAGTCATCACCTTAAGGTTAACAAATAGCTGCCGTGCGGGTTCGTCCTCGGGGACTCGAGATATCAACCTGATTACCTTTTTTTGTAGGATAAATGGCCGGTCCCTATCAGCCGCCAGGCCCCACAGGTCAATTCCTCTCGTTAGGTGTGCATGAAAATATGCATGGTATGTTGTTAGCAGGCTTTGTTCCCACAACGTATGCTTTAGACGTGCTATAGCGTAGTAGGCAGAGTTCAGTTTTCTACAGATTGCATCTACCTCTATGTGCTGGCCCCATTACAAACCGCTGACGAAACAAAAACCAACGTAACAAACATAACTATGCTAACGCATACTGTCCACCAGGATCCCCTAGCCTGATCCCCTCACGTCAGATTCATAATGTTAAGCCTCATATACACTGAAGTAGCATACTGTCCACCAGGATCCCCTAGTATAGTTATTGCGACATATGACATTGAATTGTATTTTTTCAGAGAGTCATCCCTTGTATTGAAAAAAATAAAAGAAGCACAATGTATATACGTTCATTGTTATAACTGTTAATTATTTAATTGAACCACTATTTAATTTTATTTGCTTGTTGACCTAACGATATCTAAAAATTGTCCAACAGTTATTTCATTGTTCAATAATTCCAGCTGTGTTTCCTGGACGAACTTATCGTTGGCGATTTCATTCGTTCTGCGCATTTTCTTGGTTTGCCGTCGCTTCTGTTCAGCATCTCTTTTTAGTGCATTTAACAATTGGATGATGTCAGGGCGTCGACGGCCAATCATTTTGAAGAAACATGAGTTCCAGCTTTCACTGCAATTGTTAGTGCGATGTCTTTCACTAAACACTGACCACATGTTTTTAACATCGTCATTCTTGAGCCAGAAATTCATATATGTTTTTAATTTTAAATTGTTAAGTTTGGATAATCGTCACTCATGCTTGAAATATATTTGTTTATATAGTTCCATCCCTCACTCATATAATTAACAGGCAATAGTGCCATTGCACTACATAAGTCAAGCACTCTCCTCGTATATTTGTTTTTTATCAAGCTTAATTGTTTTCCTTTTTTACGAATGCTTTTCTTGACATGGAAATAGCAAATGTTTATATCTGCCTCAGAAAATTCTCCTTAATAGCCTTAACAACGGCTTTCTCCATGTCAATATTAAATTTCTTGGGGTTGAAGCTAGTTACCTGAGATTTAATCATTTTAAAAAATATATCATATGTTTCAGCTGTCTTGTCACTCAGCAGAGCATATAGTAATGGAACGACATTTGTTGATGTAAGAGAACTACCAATATCCCCGTGCATAACATATAATTGCTTAAAAGGTGGCGAGCAAGTTTTAAAAGTTCCATCACAAAATACATGATTGATCGAGGATAATTTAGTTTTATTTTCATCCAGACAGAAAATGATGACACGGCGGGATGATTCTTCCGAACTATGGACATCTAAATAGTCACACATAACGAAATCTAAATGCGTCTTGGGAATTTCAACCTCACATACTTTACTGCAACAAATTTTTTCAACATCTGCGGACTTGTTTTTTACTTTGTATAAAGCGCTTTTTAATGATTTGAGCGAAGGTACTGTGGCTACTATATCTAAACCTCTATTTCTTAATGGATCAACACAACTATCATATATTTCTCGTATTGGCCGAGAATCCAATTGTTTGACTTCGCCCTTGCACTTGTGTATTGTCAGGTCGACTTTGTTTTGATCTGCATTCTTTACGCATGGCAATGCGTGCGGCAGTGACTTTACGACGCGTGTAACCTGTTAAATAATATAATTTTAGTACGACCGCCTTCGTAAAATATATTCGCAGTAGATGCTTGATTGGATGGAATCGGCTTTGGACAGTCATTTTACGGCAGTAAATATACAATCAAACAAAAATATCGTCGTAAAGAAGGTTTTCTTTCTTACCTAAATTATACTGAATAACAATAATGTCAAAGAAACAATTAGTCGATTAGTTAGGACGCCGGAAGATAGAAATGCCTGTGTACATATTTGGCGGCTGTAATCAATTGCCATTGACAGCAATTCCCGACCAAATCAAAGCGAAATTACTAATAAAATGGGACCTCTACGTTTCGCCAGGAACAGGCACGAGCCTGTTCATTCCATCTGCAGCCGATCCAAAGCTGGGAGGAAATATTAGAGGCCGAAGACAACCTCACGGACTTTGATAGAACACATTGTGAAGATGTCATTAGATTAAAAAGGATGTTAAATTGACAATTATGTGCACGTCATTATTGTTTTCATCTTACGCGTCACTCGCTTTAGAATTGTTATTATATTGGATCTATTATAATTATTATAAATTACAATAAAATGAGTGGCTACTTTGCTGGATATCTACGGTGGGCTTTTGATGACCCGAATAGATGCGTCTTCAATGATTGTATGAACCAGAATCTATTGGATATACCGGATATGGCGAAGGCAAAAATTTTAGTAGAGAACAACTTCTATTTACCACCCAGAAGCCGAATGTGCCTTCAGCACCTTGGAGAGGAAAACTGGGAGGATTTAACCAGCTCGCTGAATAATACCATTGGAGACTTTACTTCAGAGTATGTAAATGATATTGTCAGATTATTTAGAGTATTAATACATTCGATCAACTTAACTGTTCAGTCATTGGTTCAATAAATTCAACATTTGTAGACTTAATAATAATAAAACATTTAAAGATAGAAACGACTGTTATTACAAAGTAAAGTTCATAGGATATTTAAATTGTATTTCTGTGAAGGATAGCATCGTCAGGACAACTGCATAAATATTCGCAAGTAAATGGTATGGTGTGTGAAGTCCAATACACACTGGACTCGCGTGAGGGCTATAGCCTAAGCCCCCTCATTCACAAAAAAGGAATCCCGTGGGATGTTGCAGCAGTGGCCAGTGGGACGGGATGGATAGTAGGCCATGTATGCTGCAGTGGACCACAGTCCTTCGGCAACCAGGAGGCGGAGATGGCTGCCCTGGCCCGCAGGACAAATTTATATACATACTTGTCCCATATAGTAGAATACATATACTCTTACTTACATCGACAGTCAAATAGCCGCTGCACTTAAATTTTTTCCAGTTACTGCACCGTAACAAATCGTTTCCGTTCTTATATGATTTTTTTTTGTGATACCTTCGTCCGTCAAATAGTATCACATTTCCGTGATTTTCTGTCACATTTATCATATTAACTTCTTCCGACATTATGCACAGAAAGACACAATCATAGATTTATATTATCTCAATTGCCACTAATGACATTTGATTAACAACATTGTCTATCTCTAGCCAGTCGTGTTAGCTAGATTAATAAAGGTTATCTGCGACGAGTAATCATGGGCAAACAAATCAGTGTTTTGCATGTGAATGTCAGAAGAGAAACTTTAACTGCTGCATTGTATAAACAACTTTAGGTAAGTTTACCTTCAGGGGATCCTGATGAACTCGAAAGTTCATCAGGATCCCCTTGGGGATCAGGCTAGGGGATCCTGGTGGACAGTATGAACTTACGGGTTCTATTTGAACCCCGTTAACTGACAAATGTAGCCGCAGCTGTACCATAAGTGAGAAGTGGAGCAGGTTCGTTTTCTCGATATTTAACTACATGCCGTTAGCTTGAAACCAGTGCAGTAATTTAAAAAAATATTACGTTGAAAATTTTCTCCACTGTTAAGCTTTTTGGAGTTTTACCTATGATTTTTACCTATGGTTTTAGATATAAAAAGATAATGACTATAACACATACCTTGTACGGGGGTGTAAATGTTCATGTAGAGGCAATCCTCGCTTTGATTCTTCAGTCTTGGTAGCAGTCTCCTTAAGTACTCCAGTCTACCTTTGGGCATTCTCTCCAAAGCAAGAGTCTCGTTTGAAATGTCAGGCAAGCGTTGGGGGCACACTGGGCCCATTTGGTCGACTTGTTTCACGTCATCCCAGGGCGCAGGAGCGCGCGTGGGTGCGAACCTGCATTATAAGCGTCTATATTATCTTATTACATCACACCACACACTGCGACTGCACAACAAGAACCGATGTTTATTGAGCTCAGATTCTACACAGAACTTGTTGCGTAATGTATAATACTTAACATAAATACACCATAACGTTGTGCAATGGTAAATAATTTTAAAGGTTACCTGTTAGACCCGGTAGGTGGAGTCGCATATGGCACTCCTAAATACGCTTCCACCGGTTTCAAGAATTTATGTTGATCCATTGGCAGTATAACACCTTGCATTTTACCGTATCTCGTTCCAATTACTCTTGTCCTAAGCATAGAACTTCTTCCACCGCTGTAACTATTGCCACACGAACTTCTCGGGAGGAGTAAAATAAGGAATATGACCAACTTTGCTTTATCTGTTAGCTTTGATTTCAAATTAATATTTGCTTTTAAATATTTGGAACGCTTTCCAGCTTTGATATCTAAGTTTTGCTCATTTATTAACTTCGTGTTGACGTTAAGGGTATACTGTTTGATTGAATTACATATATGTAGCGGCAGTCTTATATTAGCCATTTTGAGATAATATCAGCTATGGGGTCCCATCATTTATTCAATTTTGTCAATAGTAATACAATTGCGGTGCATTAAGATATTTAAACAAATATCCTTAGATAAATAAACTGCTTTTAAAAATGTTGGCACAATATTTTGACTAGGCACAGCCATCGTTTATAACCTGTAACAAAAGAAACTCAAATTATTTATTACATTTAAAAATGCGTGTAGAAGTACGTTTGTGATTAACTTTTTTCTGCGACAAATACGATTCGAGTTCATTCTTATACCTCACGACGATAAAATAAACATATTAAAAAGTATGAAATTGATAGATGACATACAGGGTGGACCAAAAGTCTTTTTACATTTATATACAATTTTGTATACAAATGTAAAATATACAGTATTTTGTGAGTTGCGGAAAGCGTTATATTCCAATAAAAGCTATATATACTATAAGTTTGCATCAAATAAGATAGGTACGGCTGGATTTTTTTTTATATATATAATAAATACCTATCAATTCCAAGCTGCTGACCATGAAAACCTTGTCAAATATACAAAAATAAAATAAAAAACACTATAATTAACAGAAAAAATCATCATACATTATTTTAGGCAGACTAAACTTACCACAAAAGGATTATTTAAAACTAAAACAGAACAAAGTCAAAATACCGGGTGGGGCCTAAAACAGGAGCAAAAAATTAAACTGTTGGCTGTGCTCCTCAAACTGAACACCATATGTAACATACAGTGACTTGTTTTGATTTTTAGGGCACTTTAAAGTTTTGTCTAAATGTTTTGCGAATTTTTATAATGTTTAAACCGTGACAAGCAACGACAATTACAACGATGATGGCGTACAATAAAGATAATATTTGATTTATGTGTAAAATACCAAATCAAAAGACTTCAAATTATTTAAAAGTTATTGTTCGTATTTGCTGGTATTACAGGCTCCATCTTGTATACTCCGTATGCATAGGAATTGTTTTACAAGGCCTGAGAAGGTGACAAATGACCCAACCTATCTGTCATTTTGAATTGGCAAATGATGAACCAATCGCTCTATAATTTTATTTGTAAATATAAGAAGAATCAGTATTAAATATTACAGGGTAGTTTGCTCTAGTTCTAAATGATATTTTAATTATGCTCTCCTTACCTAACTTGGCATAATGTACGAGGGGTGGCTGAAAAGTAATCTACCTGACTATGAAACAAAAGACGTAGCTGGGTAGTTTATTTATATTTTTCTATATAATCTCCTCCTACCGAAATTACATTTGTCAAATAACGACATTAAACCTTTAAAGAAAAATCTTTCTTTCGGTTTGTCATCAAAATATCCGTTCACCGTGGCTATCATCTCATTATCAGTGGAAAATTTTCGTCCTCTGAGATCTTTCTTTAAAAGTCTAAACAGGAAATAGTCACAGGGGGCTAAATCTAGGCTGTAAGGGGGGTGGTCGATGGCGTCGAAGCCATGGCTAACTGTGTAGTGCGAGCCGTATGCACAGGTGCGTTGTCGTGCCCTCCTTTTTTCTTTTATGGCAGCTCTCAGGCTGGCAAAGTAAATTCGCGTAACAATCAGCATTCATTGTCGTTTTATTAGGTAAATAATCTATTAGTAAAATCCCTTCAGCATCCCAAAAAATTGTCGCCATAAGTATACTAGCTGATGGACGAACCTTGAACTTTCAAGGAGGCATTTGGTCTTTGAATTTCCATTGTAGTGATTCCTGTTTACTTTCTGGGTCCCATTGTCTAATCCAAGTCTCATCACATGTCACAATCCTGGAAATAAATTCTTCCTCTTTGCCGCGACTCTTGTCTAAAATCTCTTGACAACCATTTGGCACGTCTGTCCTTGTCTAACGCGGTCAGCATTTTGGGGACCCAACGGGCACTAACCTTAGACATGTTTAAATAGCCATGAAATATTTCATTTACCCATTCCTAACTAGTGCCCACATCTTTAGCTATCTCCCACTGTTTCACTCGTGGGTCTTCAAGAATTATATTTTTCACTTTGGTCACATTTTCTTCAGTGATGGCAGAAATTGGTCGACCACTACAAAGATCGTCTTCTAGGCTTTTGCGGCCCGATTTCAAATGCCTAGACCAGAAATTTATTGTGAAATGGGAAGGGCACAAATCACCAAATACGGGCAATATACGTTGTTTAATCTGCGTTTAACCGCCAAAATACTATGAAATTTGAAATTATACGGGCAATCAGCTTTCATTGATCCATTCTTACTACGAAAAAGACGAGAATACCCAATCCCCGAGAGATTTTAAAAAGATGACAAATGGCTTATTCAGTATTCGATAGCAAATGCTTGTAATAAATCAAGAGGCTCGATTATTCGTAAAGAGAGGAATACAGATGAGGGAAAAGAGGCTCAATCAATCGCATTTGGACATTTGACGTATAACACACAAGTTAACTTGCATAGGTATATTGCGTACGTTTAATTTTGTTACTATTGGAACGTCATATTAGTCATAGTCATATTAGTAGCTCCTATTATCTCCCTCAATTTTTTTTTGTAAAATCATTTATGATACAATTGTAAGACGTATACAATATACATACTAAGTATGAACGCATTTTTAAAAACCTGACCTAAGCTGACGGTGGTCAGGGCCGCAGAGAGAGGAACCGACGAAATATCCGCGCCGTGTTATTATTACTTCTTAAACGCCAGTATTTATTTTTTGGTTTACAACACCATCTTCATTAATTTTTGACCGAAACGTTAGCGAAGGTCTCCGTATTTATTCGGGCAAATTGCTTAAGTATATCCGGATGTTCTCCTCTACAGGTCGCAGTTCTTAACCGATTCTCGTGAAATTTGGTGGGCAGGTTCAGTTGTAAAATATTTTTAACTGTCGTTTCTTTTTTTTGGAAAATGTTCGAAATTGTTAAAATTGGGATAAAGGACTTAAGTGCCAATCGAGTACATACGCTATGATAATGGCTCAAAGAAGTATTTTTTAATTTTCACATTTTTAAGCTTATGAATCTTAACACGAGTTCTACGAGCTGTAGATCCACTAGTTTATCACGTTCTACCAGGGTCTCTTATAGATCGTCGGCTAAGAAACGTTTATGATGCCCTTGATGTTGATGCCAAGTACGAACCAAAGCAGCGATTCTTCTGGACTACAAAAACCTTAATACGAAAGTACATCAATATTCTGTTGGACTAACACGGCAGATCTTCATCATGAAACCTGCGTACAAGATGGGTTGTTATGATTCTCAAAAATTGTTTATAAGCACGACTTAAAACTGAGAAATGTGAATGATTAGTTTAGTTTTTCTAAAGCTTTCTATTAATGGTTCATTACCTATTTTCGAGTGCTGAGACCACTTACCTACTATAGCACAGTCGGAATATGTAGAACAAACCTCGAAATCTCTTGGAATTTTGGTATGTATGTATATAAAAGGCCCCTTTTTCATGTCCTCTCTCGTGTAAGACGGTCTCTATGGTGTAAGACAACATTAAAGTTTATTAAATTCTACACAAAAAAGTCCTCTTTGAGAACAAGACAGACTTCTTTGAGAAAAAATACATCTTGTTATAGAAAATACTTGTTGAATCTAGGTTTAGTGCTTATACACTTCCAGGCGGCATTCTCTTAATGGGAAACTCGGAGGAATATGAAATGTATAAACTTTTGTCTATACATTTTTACATGATCTACTCCAATATCAACATTTTACTCGACAACGACGTCACCAGAAAATAAGGTTATGGATTTAAGTATTGATGATTCAGAACAGCCTGTAGCTTGGGATACTGGCCGGATTTTTTAAAATGACATATCGGTAGATTCCTCTTGCCCTTTACAACCTCTTTACACTTGTTTTATTCAAAAAAGTCAGTACAGCCGTCTTAAGAGGTCGCCGAATATTTATTTTATACCTTTAAACGAGCAATTCTTGTATATTTATATATATATTTCGGGGATCTCGGAAACGTCTCTAACGATTTCGATGAAATTTTCTTTATGGAGGTTTTCGGGGCCGAAAAATCGATCTAGCTCGGTCTTATCTCAGGGAAAACGCGCATTACTGAGTTTTTATATGTTTTCCGAGCAAAGCTCGGTTTCCCAGATATTATATATATATACGAGTATATGGGTCATAATTCGAAAGGTTGTACGAAGTAATTTCTTACTAAGTTTATTCAAAGAAAACTCAGGAAAAACATACATTGTAGAATCTTTTTACGAATTATTGGACCACAAATATACCATAAATATATCCTTCCTCCTTTATCTTCAAAGGTCTACAATAATTCTTTCAGTTTTCGTGCAGTTCGGTTGTGGAATGCTCTGCTCATCCATATTAGACGTTCTAAATCCCTTTCTATATTTAAAACTCGATTAAAGGATCATTATTTATCTAAATCTTAAAACTTTTGTGTTCTCCTTATAACTCACGGTTGTTTTGGATGCCTGGCATAAATATATATATTTATAAATTGTATGTAGTAATTTGTGTAGTGTATGATTTAGTGTTTAGTTGTAGTTTATGTATTTTATTATTATTTTTGTCTTCATTGTTTTTTTTTGCAATTATTATTTTGTCTTTTGTTTTTGCACCACCCTTACGCTTAACTATGTTCGCCGTTTCGCTATCTGAAGGTTGTCTGGAAGAGATCGCTGTTTAGCGATAAGTCCGCCTGTTGTTACCTACACCGTTGTAGTCCAATGAATTTTCTGTAACTTTTATTTTGTACTCGTAGTGTGCAATAAAGTATTTTATTATTATGATATTATTATCTACCCAACCACAAAATCATTTTTTTTGTAAAATCTTATAAGCTTTTGAGCCATTTTTCTAGAAGAAGGCTTTGTTTTAGGGACATAATGTCATATATATAATTGTTGTGCGTAATTTAATAAGCTTCCGTTTCGCCATACACAATATTCACATGAATCTCATTGATTCTGAGAAAAACAGAAAAAAAACTAAAAGACGTATACTTCTCACGAGGACGTCCTCGTGGTCCCCAAAGCTCCAATTTTAAGGAACGTTAACATGGATCCCAAAGATCATATGTGTCAAATTTGATTACTGTTACTATTGTTTGAACCCCATCTAAGACCTAAAATCTGTTTTTGCAATCACAATATTTAGCTCAAAACATTTGTCCTTCGTTAATTTTAGTACATTTGTAATATTATAACATTTGTAATAATATTTCAGATAATATTAATGTTATGTACACATATGTTAACGGGATGTAGATAAGGGGGATGTTTTTGGGAATGTACAGTAACTTTTCAATTGCATGTAATGGTATTAAGGTTCATACCTTCAAAGTCCGTGACTGTACAGCGCAGGCTCTTTCATATGATACAACTTGTATCTACAACTACCCGACTTAACCTTCTAGTAACTAGACTTTGGAATTTTGCGAAGACAATAATAAAATTTTAACGTTGAATAAGTATATGAATATTTATTTATTTCGACTATACTTATGAGTAGGTACATAATATGGATAATCTTGACTGGATACATTGTGAGCTCGTTTTCTTAATCCATGAACCACACCAATTTGAAATGGAAACCCGCCACATAATTTATAGCTTAATTTGTCAGAATAAGGGTGTACCGAAAAAAAAACTGGTAATTTCATGAAAAAAACTGATGAGATTGAGAACAAACTAGGGTTTTTAGAATAACTACAATAAAAAGCAACTTTTAATTCAGATATTTGTCAGTTTTTTTTATAAATATTTTTTTCTGTAGGAGTCATAGGCAGCTTCTTCCTAGCGCATTCAGTGGCAGCTTTTTACGGACCCTTTTTTCATATTTGCCTGCATCAGCCCGTCACCTGCTGGAATTTATTTCTCTTTTAATACACTTGATTTGAGCCCAATAATAGTTGAGAGAACGGCACTGCAGGACGTTTGGAGCTCTTACTCTATTCTATGTCAACGACAAAATGCGATTTTTGTACAAAGAAAATTGTATGATTTACGACTTGGCCTAGAATTATGTAAGTAACACACATTTTCTGTAACTTTCGTTATCCTAACCTTCGTACAAAGAACAGTACCCCTAGTGTAAATTTAATGGACATCATAACGTGACGAACGCGTTTGTCTCATTTTGTATAGGATTTTGAGTTTCCAAAACGTCCCGCTTGGCGCGCTCTTTCTAAATCCAATACAAAATGAGACTAAACGCAAACGCGTACGTCACGTTTCGAAATCGAATTTATTTATACTAGGGGTACAGTATCCCTAGTGTAAATAAATTTCGTCACGTTTCGAAATTTTGTATTGGATTTAGAAAGAGCGCGCCAAGCGGGACGTTTTGGAAACTCAAAATCCTATACAAAATGAGACTTTGCGTTCGGCACGTTATGATGTCGATCAAATTTACACTAGGGGTACTGAATTGACTTTCATCGTAGTTATTTGCACTTTAGCCGCATATCTACCCCAGTTTTTATGATAATTATGACAGGTATGCTTCATTTTCACAAATTCTATTAGCAATCTTTGAGATGGGCCCAGTGTCACTTGTTCCTCTATTCAAAAGAAAACATACTAAATTAGTTATTTATTATGAACTGCACGAAACTTCGAGATAATTTTTAGTGTTTCGAAATTAAGCATGTAGGATGTTGCAAATTTTCTTGCTTGTTGGAAAAGCCCAATTTTCAGTGATCTCTTCTACGAGTATTTACCGGTGTAAAGTCGAACAGCGTAAAACCAGAATGATTTATATTGGAATATATAATATAATAATAAGATTTTTTATCGCGCTAAGAATGCCGTAAGCATCTTGCTTAGAAACAAAATTAGAGGGGTTTGAAATTTACAGTTTTACAGGCCTTAATAGCGAGGAAAAAAGGAATAAGTGGATAAACAACATTTTTGTACCCGAAAAAACCTTTTTGTAGGCTAGTAGCAGTCTAGCAGTGTTTACGGCTCACGTTTACTAATCCGTTCCCTGCCATTGCGTGCTTTGTTACCTGATTTAGTCATGAAATAATTTAATTGAGGCATTATTAGCGGCACGCTCATGGTTGTACATTATTGTTTATTAAAAAATACCTACTATGTAGGCCCAAACGACCGATCCTGGTACCTATTTAGTACCTAAATATTAATTTATTTATTTTTGATCAATCTTGTGAATCGGATTGTAGGTGTAGGTACAGTTAGCATCAATAGTAGCGGATGACAACGCGCCAAAACTGTCTGCCACCTTAGAATTTTCCAAACAATGACATATCTGTCGCAGTCTCATTATTCTACATAATTATAGATAGAGAGATACCGTTGTTAAGCTATTACATAATGATAGATACGTATATTAGAGATGATAGATACTTTTGACGCGTAGTCTGATACGCTACTTTTGACGCTGACTGAACATACTAATTTTAAGTATCAAGTTACCTAATTGAAAATGATATTTAAACGTAGAACACAGACCCTGGAAAATGGTATCAGGTGCTAATTTGACTTACTCAACTGATCAGTTTTCAGGGGTAGCCAACTAGGTATATAGTTTTGTCATACTCGTCTGTCTGTCTGTGTCTCTGTCAGTCCGTCCGCGGTTTTGCTAGAAAGCTGCAATTTGGCAATATAAATGTAAAAAATCCATGCCACATTACAGTCTGATGAAAAATCTTGTGTGTAACACGGCGCGGTATATTAAAATTGTAAAATCGATTCATAAAAAGCTTTTACCCTTTTTATTGACTTTGGTTAACAATTTGGGTCACGTACTATCGAATGTAATAGGTATTTAAAATGTATATTGTAAAGTGTGCTTTATCATTAAATGGAACGTTGGCGATGATCCCATCACAAGAAGTTAGTAAACACACTCGTGTGAAATGCGCTATGTCGGCGGTCGATAAGAACGTGCTTTGAGCACGTGTAGCACGCTCTAGTTGTTTCCATCTTGCACCCGCGTGTCATACCGCATTCGTTTGAGGTAATGGATTTTCCTGAGCTCACGTGACGACAGTATGCTTTCGTGCGTCACGATTTTTACTTTCTATTTTAGCGCTTACTTATAAGGGAAATATTACGAATCAACATTCGTATAATTCGAGACGTAGGATCTTTGCTTGTGTACACTAATTTCGGCAGCGTCCGACACGTCACTTTTATGACAGCCGATCAGTATGACGGTGATCACTGATCACCTGGTGCTTTCCAAAAACGAAGCGCTGGATGCTTTCAATATTAGTTATATGCCTTTTCGACTTCAAAATGGTTGCCAAGTGCTGTTTATGCAGGATACATTACTTACAGCGAATGCGACGCGGCGGCCCAACGGCATTCGGAGATCGCCCACGAAGGACAATTCCATAGGTATCAAAGCATTGAATTCACCCGCGCCGCGCCGCTTCGCGTTCGCGAGTTAATCGCTCAGGTAAGACACTGCCTTAGGATAAATTATCTTAATTTTGACTAATACTTGGTAAAAACCTACAAAGCAGATGTTGAGAAGGAATGTTGCTCTCACAATATAAAAACAGTAACTCGCGTATACCTAATATTATCCAGTAAATTTGTCGACTTTTGTAATGGGGTTCGATTGCGTCAAATCCGGTAGTTTTGATTTTTGGAAGACTTTTTTATTATGTTGGCTCAATGCCAAATGGCCGAACATTGTCCAAAATCGAAAACAGCTTTTTTTTTTATTTGGGCGATTATAAGTATTATAACCCTAAAGGTCTAGTTTTTGATAGTACCTTTCGAGGTGATTTTAAAGTAGACTAAATTTTCTATAGTACGAGACTACATTTGTTTCTGTAGGTCTAATAGTTTCCGAGATACAACCTTTCAAAGTATATAAAAGAGGGGGGAAAGAGTCGAATCACCAGGTTCAATCTATGCTACTACATATTTCTGCCTACTCTTAGCTACTAGGGCAAGTATTAAAAAAAAACCTGATATTTGCACAATAAGAAATTTTCCAGATGCGTATAGTCAAAGAGACCTTGCGTTATCGAGTTTTCACAGAATCGCATCCAAGTCATAGACACCGCCTCGCTTCACCTCCTTGGGTCACCTGTACTAGACGAATCTTTTCCGGACTTTGTTGATCAAAATTACCCAAAATTCATTACATTTACCGACCGCTTACTCCAAATTAATGCCCATATGGCTTACACTCTAATTAAATATTGCCTTTTTGTACCAAAATTTACGTATGCCCTCCGTTGCAGTCACCTTTGGTTGTATCCCGAACTTTTGGAAAAACTCGACAATGTTATTAAGACCACCCTTTCATCCGTCATCAATATAAATTTGGACAACAACCACTGGTTGTTGTCGAAATTTATATCATCAGGCACGGAGGTATTGGGATCCGCAAAATTTCGATCATATCTCTTCCGGCATTTCTTTCATCAATCCATAGCACTCAAAGTATAGTTGCCAAAATCCTAAAAAACCCTAGTGACCTCAAAATTTCTTTTGCTACAGATGCCATAGAGCTTTGGAGAGTCATCTGCCCCAACTCTGACCTGCCTACGACCGCCTGCTCGCAAAGAAAATGGGACGAGCCGCTCTGCGTGTTGGTACGAAACGTTTACCAGCCCCGCGGAGCGCGCTCGCTTCCTTGCTTGTTCCGAGTGGGAGTCAGGGGCGTGGTTACATGCTGTACCCTCAAAATCTAGGCACTCTTCTTAGCAACGAAACATTTAGACAACGGTGCGGTCTGTGTTGCCCAGCACAAATGTCACTGTGGTGCCAATGTTACTGGTAGGGGCCTTCATGGTCTGTCCTGCAGCAGGAGCGCAGGCCGCATCCCATGCCATGCCAGTATTAATGACATTCTGCGCCGGGCCTTTACCAGTGCCGAGGCACCAGCCGCCCTAGAGCCCACAGGCTTAGACAGGGACGATGGCAAGCGGCCGGACGGCATGACTCTGGTTCCTTGGAAGCTGGGACGGCCTTTAGTTTGGGACGCCACATGTGTGGATACCCTTGCGCCGTCCCACCTTCCATGGACCTCAACCAAGGCCGGAACGGCCGCCGAAGCAGCCGAGCGCCTCAAACGGCGCAAATATGCATCCATTGATTCCGGTTGCATGTTTGAGCCGTTTGGGGTGGAGACCCTCGGACCCTGGGGACTCGGAGCCCATTGTATTTTCAGAGAGCTGGCGAAGCGTCTCATTGATGCTACGGGTGACCAGAGGGCTGGTTCTTTCCTTGCCCAGCGAATTGGCATCGCCATACAGCGCGATAATGCCACCAGCCTCGGTAATGCCACCGGGCGACTAGCTAGCCCCCATTTTTTATTTGTAAATATATGTATTTAGATGTTTCTTTACTTTAGTTATATTCTTTTTTGTATTTTATGCGTTTTAATAAATTAGTTTAGATATATTATACTGTAAACTTACTTATCGATAATTATTAAATAATAAAAATAAGAAATTAATTTATTAATTGTTACGAATAAATTATTTATTTGTAACAATTTTGGCCTTTACAATCACAGTGTGGCGATTTGCACTAAATAAAAATTAAGCTCATTTATTCCTTGTTCTATAAAGTATTACTTTAAAGTAGGCTGTCATACATTTTTTTGTAAAAAGTTTTTTGGCAGTGACGATTTCCATAGAAATCTAATTATGGCCAAAGTCAATGATAAAAAATGTTACAAAAACACTTATTAGGCTGTCCCATAATGACCTGGCCTCACCCACTTCTTCGCAACATTGTCATGACATGTTATGCGCTATTTTATAGTGACTTTTAAACGGAAAAGTGTCGACTTGTTTGCTTTATTTTCAGATTTAGAAAAAGTTATGTCAAGGTTGTCGCAAGATTTTTAACAATATCGAAAATTGAGTACCGAAGTGTTATAAAATTCGATTTTCTTAACTAGACAGTGTCACGTAAAAATCAAAACCCGGAAGCAATGTAACAAGGAATAAAATCACTAGTCAGCTTAGGATTGAATTAAGCTAAACATTAGAACTCCTAGATATGGTAGGTTATAAAAATTAGGATTAGGTTAGGTTAGGTTAGGACTTATCTTTCTTTAAGTAAGGCTCATACTATCAGGGCTATTAACTATTGTCCACAGGACAGACAACTTTTGTTTTATTTGTGTATGACCAATAAATAATGAAACATAATTATAATTAAAATACGTGCATGTTAACCGAAGACTATTTATTGTGTGACAGAATGACATGACAGCAATTCATATCAAAAACATATTTGGAACATCACAGTTCCATATTTAAACATTACATACTGTAGATGGCGCTGCTGGATATCAAAAACTACACCCCCACTATATCTAAGCATAGCCATCAGCATCATCAGCATTAAAAAAAAAAACAGCTTTAAACAAAACTAAACATACCTACTACTTAGGTACAAGTCCTAACTTTTCAAGAAATCTAAAGTGCTTGACAAATCCTAGACTCTTTGTTAATAAGTCAGCTGGCATCTCAGCTGTTGCTAAGTATTTTGTTTCTACCATACCTTTGGCAATAATATCTCTACTAAAGTGGTAACGTATGTCAACGTGTTTAGATCTGTTGTGAAACACAGGGTTGGCCAATAACTTCAGGGCACTTTGGTTGTCATTGTAAATTGTAATTAATGACATCTTATTTGTAATTTCATGGTACAATGACCTTAAATACATAGCTTCTTTAATACATTCAGATATACTAATATATTCTGACTCACAACTGCTCAAGGACACACTATTCTGCTTCTTACTGCACCATGAAACTACACTCCCAGACAAAGTGAAACAAAATCCTGAATAGGACCTCCTATCAAGAACATTACTGCCCCAGTCAGCGTCAACAAACCCGGTAAGCTTTGAATCAGACTCACTACTATACCTGAGGCAATAGTGTTTTGTTTTCTTGAGATAACGCAAAACACGTTTGGCATGAGCCCAGTGTTCTCTACCATGACAGTTATTAAACTGGCTCAGATACCCTACACTAAAAGCAATGTCAGGCCGCGTCAAAACCGCTAGGTACATGAGACTACCAATGAGTTGTTGATAAGGTAATTCAGTATCACAGATCTCACCTTTATCTAAGTTCAATCTTTCCTCCATAGGTGTATGAGCAGTGTTACAGTCTGTCATATTGAACTTATGCAACAACTTGTCAACATAATCCTCCTGATCTAAAGTTATTACATTATTTTCTTTATCAACACACACATTCATACCTAAACACTGTTTGACCTGACCAAGATCTTTTAATTTAAAATGTGAAGACAGTACCTGTTTCAAACTTTTGGTTTCCTCTTCATTATTAGAAAACACAAAGAAATCGTCGACATATAGAGCTACTATAGTCAAACCATTATCATTTTTCGCATATAAGCATGGTTCAAGTTTAGACCTAGTATAACCATACTCAGTTAAGCAATCATCTACCCTCCTGTACCACGCCCTTGAGGATTGTTTGAGACCATATATGGCTCGCTTCAATTTAAGCACCTGTCCTTTACCGTCAGATGAAGGAAAACCTTCTGGCTTCTCCATATAAATATCTTCCTCAAGATAGCCGTTCAGGAAAGCAGTAGTCACATCTAAATGAGAAATATCTAAATTTAATTGCACAGATAAAGCAAATAAAAGTCTGAGAGTTGTATGCCTTACCACTGGCGCGAAGGTTTCTTCATAGTCCACTCCGTACTTCTGAGTATAGCCCTTGGCTACTAACCTGGCTCGGAACCGCACATTGCCCTCACTATCATACTTCTTTTTAAGTACCCACTTGCACTTTACAACACTAGAGTCTTTTGGAATGCTGACAAGCTCCCAGGCCTGGTTGTCTTCAAAACTTTTCAACTCTTCTGCCATAGCTTGTCTCCATTGCTCTTTCTCTGGTCCACGCAATGCCTCTGATAGTGAAAGACCACTGGCATCATCCATCCTGCTAGCATCTGAACATAAATTTGAAATGCCATACCATTCAGGCACTTTTCTTTGTTCTGCTGTTCTCAGGACTGGTCCGATCCTCTCAGGAGCAGGAACATTTTCAGGAACTGAAACACTGTTAGTTGTGGTATCTGGATCCTCATACTCACTAGGGTTGAACGACTCATAAGATGAATCAGTCAAAGTTCTGGAAATATCTGGACTCTCATCCCCCACTGAACTTTGACACCCTACCTCAGCTTTCTGTATCTGTTGTTGAACTTCAATTTGGCAATATTTATGTTGTTTTTCAATAACCTTTACATCTCTTGCATTAAAGAAAATTCTCTTTTCAGTATCAAATAGTCTGTATCCTTTAACCCCTTCTGGGTAACCCATTAGGATAGCTTCCTTAGACTTTTTCTGCCACTTTAACCTTTTCTCTTTGGGAATGTGGACCATGACAGTACTGCCGAAAATTCTTAGGTGACTTAAGTCTGGCTTTGTCCCTGTCCACATTTCAAAAGGAGTTTTGTTGTTCAATCCCGAAGCTATTGTCCTGTTTCTTAGGTAAACTGCACAACTACATGCTTCTGCCCAGAACTCAGTGGGAAGCTCAGCATCAAATAATAAGCATCTAGCTTTCTCACACACCACACGATTCTGGCGTTCGCACAATCCATTTTGTTCAGGCGAATAAGGGTTTGTCCTTTGATGCAGTATCCCATTTACCTTCAGGAACTCGGTGAACTTCTTGCTGCAAAATTCAAGACCATTATCACTCCTTATAATCTTGATCTTTTTGTCAAGTTCATTTTCAACTTTAACTTTAAATTCTTTGAAACAATCTAGAGCTTGACTTTTCTCTTTCAAAAAATAGATAAATGCCATACGACTATAGTCATCCACAAATAGTAAATAATATCGTGATCCTCCAAGAGATTTCACTTCCATTGGACCAGCTATATCCATATGAATAACATTTAGTAAATCCTCACTTCTGTTGCAATTATTAGGAAATGGCAGTCTGCATTGTTTGCCTTCGCAACATACCTTGCATTTACTGATGTCAATCTTGTCGCCAATACTGAAACCTTGCACTGCATCCTTCATTTTCGCCATGTATGATCCATTAACATGGGCCAGACGACGATGCCAGGTCTCGGCAGACACTGCCATAGCAACATTGGTCGTATTTTCTGGCATATTCAATTTGTAAACGCCGTTTGTCAGAGCAGCCGTAGCAACAAGCTGTCCACTTCTATTGTAAATCTTACAATCTTTTTTAGTGAAGTCTACTCTGTTACCTTTCTTAATCAGTTGACTTACCGATAACAGGTTCGTAGTTAAACTCGGTACACATAAAACATCTTCAACAGTAATGTCGAATTCACTGTCAGGAGTCACAGTCGCGATCTGTACGTTTCCGGAGCACAATACAGGCAGACATGCCTTATTTGCTACAACTATCTCGCGAGTAGCCGGCTCGTACGATGCATTCATAACCCAACTTTCATTCGCCGTTAGATGAGTACTAGCGCCGCTATCAATGTAGTAATCGTTTTTCTTAAAATCGGCACTTAAAAACACAGCACTGAATGCATTTGACTGTTTCCGTGTACTATTCTTTTCGAAATTTGGGCACTGATTTCGATAATGACCGGTTTCCTTGCACCGAAAGCATTTGACATTGACATTTCTGACTTTTGTCATTTCGCCGCCATCCTGTTTACCACAGACAATCTTGGTTTTATTTTTCTTGTTATGGTGGTAACTTGACGTACCCGCGAACGCACTCTCAGTCTCGTTCCTTGTCAAATTTGAATTTTTCTCTTCCATGTCCAAAAGCTTTGTTTTGATGGCGTCTGTCGTGATGGGAATGCCGGAATGCTCTATTGCCATGATCATCGGGGAATATTTCTCAGGCAAACCTGCTAGTAATAGCGAGCCGATCCATTCATCACTAATAGCAAAACCCGTACCACTTAATTTTTGACCATTTTCAACCATTTTCGTTACGTATTCTGTCATCGAAGTAGAATTTTCAAGTCTTATGGAAATTAAATTTCGTAACAACGTAATTCTTCTGGTGAAACCAGAGTCGTCAAATAAGTTTTTGAGTGTGTTCCACAACTCGAACGTAGTTTTGACGCCTTTTACATGGACATACAAGGAAGCGTCGATTGTCAAAATCAATTTCGCACGGGCCTTTTCGTCATCTGCAGCTTCTGTACCCGTAGTTTCTGGCTTACGCGTAATAAACTTCTGCGTGCCCTCTAGGATAAGAAAATTCTCTGCTGCGAAAACCCACTCACTGTAGTTCTCTCGGCCACGTAACTTAGGCACATTCATCACATAATTTGGTGACGACATCTTCGGATTTCTGTCACAGACCGCACTCACAATATATCACACACGATACACTACAAACTAGCAATCTAATACTTGACTAACCCCCCCGTATTTATCAATTCAATGGCCCACAACCTATAATTAAAATACGTGCATGTTAACCGAAGACTATTTATTGTGTGACAGAATGACATGACAGCAATTCATATCAAAAACATATTTGGAACATCACAGTTCCATATTTAAACATTACATACTGTAGATGGCGCTGCTGGATATCAAAAACTACAATAATAGTTACATTCACCGGAATTCACGGTTCACTTTTCTTATAGTACGTAAGGCTGATCGATGTGCATTCTGCGCTTTACCATAACACATTCAACGCTGAGTTACAGTCGTAGCCGATATTATGCACGTCGTTTTCTCGGTATGTAGTGGAAATGCTTGGTAGGGGCAAAACAACATCGTGTCGTGATTAACGCTCAATGATTTTAAAACGGTTAAACGCATGAAAACATTTTATATGCTACATTTTTTACCTATACTCGTAAACATCACTAGAGCTATAAAAACCTTGATATTCGTAAGAGGAACGATTCTTGTGAAGTTTAATGTTGAATAAATTCCGATGCACAAATAACATTGATATCCGTGGTCCCGGGAATGCACGGCCGCCGCTCAGTGCTCAGCGAGGTGTACTCGGATAAAGACCTGAACTCACTGCGCCTTAAAAGGAAATAGCAGCTAAGCCCATTCTCAGATTTGAGATTTTTAGGAAAATATCGCAGTGGCACGGACGGGGCGGATACTTAAATTAGTGCGATAAGGACAACTAACTGCAACTTCGACGAAAAATCTGCGTAAAAATCTCAGATGTTGAGTTTTCGTTCTCGACATTTTCCTCCTCCAAAACTTAACCAATCGTAACGAAATTTTGGGAACGGAATGGGAAAAATTATCTGTGTGAGTATATCAAAAAATCTAAATGTACAGACGCAGGTACTGGTAATATCGAACTCATATTAAAAAAGCCCCAAAATCCAGCGAGGAAAATGTCGAGAACGTTTGTATGGCAAAATGACCTCTAATGTTTCCTCTTAAGATAACTGAGCAGCTAATGTCTACTATAAACAAAATGTTATAAGTGACCTTTTCTTTTTATCTTAGGCACATATAAAACGAAAAAAAACTAATGCTAAAAACTATTACAGAAACAGAGGGTAAAATGTACAAAACATTCAATATACGGTATTCGGTTCACAACGTTTGAGTAAAGCAGATAAAACAAAATACATGACTTGGTAACATGCCAAAGCTTTTATTTCGATGATTTGGATGAAAACCTTAAGAATATTACACGGATTTCTAGACATAATTCTGTTATAAATAATTTGATATAAGGAGGGACTTAGATAGATAGAATACTCTTTATTGGCACACATCAGTAAATAGATACAAGAAAAGAAAAGAAACAATTGATAAATGTAGAGGCAGACAACAGCCGGCCTTATTTAGATTACGACTCTAAAAGTTTCATTGTGTTATTGACCAAATTATAGTAGGTATAAAATAAAATGAAATAAAACGGCCAAGAGCATTTCAGGCTATGCTGAGTGTAGGGTTTCGTAGTTATTAATCTGTCACAATAGCCAACCTTGAAACTTATCATGTTTATAATAAGCTAATGGGACTATCTTTGCAGCACTTACACCGACGTCTTCCTAATAAGGGAAGATGTTTGCCAAAATTAGAGCTATCTTAACCGATTATGTTCAAAATAGATCATTTAATGGGATTGGCAGCCGTCATAGCTCCCAGTCCACTTGAATTTGAGACATATCTCTCTTACCTATGGTGCCTATAGCACAAGAGTCGCTTACAAGTGTTTATGATAAAACTTAAGAGCCCGGTAACGATTATAGAGCAAAAATGTAAAAATTATAAACTTAGTCGTTGAGATTGTACACCTTTCAATCAATCAATCAAATATTTATTGATAAAATATACCTAGGTATTTTACATGTCAACACTTTACAGATAATGGGATTACACATATTATTATTTTTCGAATTAAACATTACTTATCTAGGGTACATCATTATCTTGAGTCAAACAAAATTTTAATCTATTTTAATTCAAAATATACCGAATATTTCCTTTTGTTACGCAATATATAAATAACATGTATTCGTTTCTATTAGCACGCCTTCTCATCTTGCCTTATAATAATGAGGTCGCAAGCGTGCGTCCTCGTTAATATGTGACGAGAAGGGACAGTTTTTTTTTAAATTCATCAAAAAATTATGGTGGTAATTATACAAAACGATGTATGAGAACAGGTTTAGCAAATGTTGTAGATTGTTTAAGTATCAAAATAACGTGGAAATTAAGCCGATTTTCAGAGAAATTGTCACTTGTTTTGAAATAATTTCTGGAGAAAATTGATTTCGTCTAACTCTCATTTACACTACTTCAAATTAATAATAATAAAAAAATGTAGTTTATTAAAGTTGAAGTACAGAATATGTGTAATACAAAACTACCATTATTAGCAGTCCAAACTTTACGAAATTTACAAATAAGATCGACAAAATCATTGCATTACGCGCGTTTACTTAAACGTCCATCAGAAAAAGAAAAAAAAAAACAATATTAAGTGGGCCTGTTTTCAAAAAGAATATTTATTAAATTGAAGGATACCAAGACGTGCTAATAGAAACCTTACTTGTTACTGCTAATAGTTAGCAGAAGGTGTACAATTTCAACGAATAAATCTATCAATTTGACATTTTTGCCACTAAAATCCATAACGGCCTCTTAAGTGTGTAAAATAACCGACCATTATTCGAATTTATTAATGATATCACCTGCGCGTCTACATATATCAGCCATGGTGATTGTAACGAAAACATAAGTCGCTTCTTTATCAAAATTCTCTGAATGAAGCTATTTGAAAAGAAAATAGTACATTACGATTCAAGTGCGAAAAATAGGAAAATCGAAACGAGTGGCGATAAATTAAAACACGACCGAAGGGAGTGTTTTAAATCGACACGAGTTGCGAATTACCTATTCGCACATGTATCGTACAACGTTTTACAGTACATATGGCCCTTTAAATGTTCGACACATAAACGTAATATGCAAATTTTCGCACTAGTGCGGTAAAGTAGCACCATATGTACTGTAAATATATGTATTACATTACTATGTATCTTGTTCGATAATCAACAGGCCACTTATTGGTAAAAAAAAATTTGTAGCTGATAGTTGAGACAGTTGTCTTTTTTGTCAGTTAAGTCAGTGCCAGCATAATGCGATAGGTCATACGAGTTTACAAATAATTTTAATTGATTGCAATGAATAAGGAGAACCTTAGAGGGAAGGTTCGAGACACGGACAATCTGAAATAATATTAATAGAAAATTAAATGCAGCACCTCTGTTTATTTCATGAAAATTTCCAGCATAGGTAGTACTTAAAATAAAATCAATCGAACAGATTCTTCGTCGTTTAACTGTTAATAACAGAGGCGAATGAAGTGCCACTATCAAACTGAACGTAGTAAGAAATGGAGTTTCAGCCCGTGCTTGTAGAAAAGAATAAGGGTAAAAACGAAGTTGTGGTTATGATTGACAAATGTAAGAAGGAAGTTTGCCAAAGGGTTGCCGCTGTGAAGGAGATTTTCAACCCCCGACGCAAATAGAAGGTTGTAATGTTTGACGCTAATGTCTGTCTCTCTCTAAAAAAATTATGTATCCATCCGATGGATCGATTTCGATAAGACTTTTTTTACGTGAAACACAATGATGTAGAGCATTTTTGGCATAAAATGGATTTTTTGGCACAGAGGGTAGGGGGTTCGTATATTTTTATTTATTTTAATAGTTATTACTGAAAACTTGCACTTGTCTTCAATAATCGTCCCGAACGTATTATCCATCAAATATTCATCTAAAAAGGATATATTCTACAGCCAACAGAGAAAGTTTTTGAATGTCTCAACAACGGATACCAACTATAAAATAAAGTTAAAATGCCAGATATGACAATCATTTGTTGTCATGATTATCTAGTGTCCAATGAAAAAAAAAATGATAATTCATTTTCTTTGCAAGCGAGCCTATAAGTCATGAAACAAAAAGCGGCCAAGTGCGAGTCGGACTCGCCCATGAAGGGTTCCGTACCATTTATGACGTATTAAAAAAAAACTACTTACTAGATCTCGTTCAAACCAATTTTCGGTGGAAGTTTGCATGGTAATGTATATCATATATTTTTTTTAGATTTTTCATTCTGTTATTGTAGAAGTTACAGGGGGGGGGGGGGACACATTTTTTACTTTGGAAGTGTCTCTCGCGCAAACTATTCAGTTTAGAAAAAAAAGATATTAGAAACCTAAATATCATTTTTGAAGACCTATCCATAGATAACCCACACGTATGGGTTTGATGAAAAAAAATATTATTTTTAAATTTTATGACGTATTAAAAAAAAAACGAGTTACTAGATCTCGTTCAAACCAATTTTCGCTGGAAGTTTGCATGGCAATGTATATCATACATTTTTTTTAGATTTTTCATTTTGTTATTTTAGAAGTTACGGGGGGGGGCACATTTTACCACTTTGGAAGTGTCTCTCGCGCAAACTATTCAGTTTAGAAAAAAATGATATTAGAAACCTCAATATCATTTTTTAAGACCTATCCATAGATACCCCACACGTATGGGTTTGATGAAAAAGTTTTTTTGAGTTTCAGTTCTAAGTATGGGGAATCCCCAAAATTTATTGTTTTTTTTTCTATTTTTGTGTAAACATCTTAATGCGGTTCATAGAAATACATCTGACTATTGTCATAAAATATGTTCTTATAAATCCTGCACCTAACAAACGTCACTCTTTGACCATGTGGTTGTAAAGAATGCCTTATGACCAGTGATCGGCACGACCCGTGTCGCACGGTGTCAATGACCTCAATCATTATGTTAACATGGATATGCCCGGAGATTTCGGTCTTTTTAGGAAGTCAGTATTTCCGATTATAGTACATATTTAAAGGTATTCCACACAGGAAGATGAATGATTTTTACCATTAAATAAAATGACATCAAGTTCGTTCGTTTGAGGAAAGGTCCGAGTTCTCCTACGCGTCATATTCAGGACACCAACGAGCAACAGTTCACTTTGTCCAATCAGCAGCCAATAGGAAGTCCAGTTAGTGTAACATAAGATATTATCGAGTCCGTAAAACAAGCCAAAGTCGTTGAAATAAACACTGAGATAATAAGGAACTTTAACAACACGTGCGAACTTAATGAACCGAGGAACATAAGTAAACATATTTGCCATTAGAAAATAGTTGCAATCCTTATCAGTAAACTAGAAAAGGATGGCATTAACTCTTTATTTAGGCATTTCAATAAGCCGTCTTTTTTGCACCGCACCAGTTTAAACAAACGCAAACAATAGAAAATTCGCAAATGACCTTCGATAAGCCAGGTAGTCGGTCGAAGGGTTTAGTTGCACTTGAAATGGTTACACCGTTTTAACACTTACGTGTTTTGTATGAGTGCAAAATTACGTGCCGCTACTTAATATTTCACAAACTCTCAAATTGAAATATTCAACATTCGAAATATATAAATTTTTTATTTAATAATTAATTATACATTTTAAAAGCTTATTTAACACTTTATCGTATATTTGCAAATATATATCATACAATAAAATTATTCTATTTAACATAATCACGGAGTTATGTTATACTTAATCTAATCATGTCCATATTATGATTTCTGCTCGCAATCCCGCGGTGCGTCACGGGTCGTGCCGATCACTGCTTATGACATTAAGTCCCCTTATAATAATATGTACACAAAAGTTTAAATAAATAAATAGGATCCATTGATTTACTTTTACAAAAGCGATTACGAAGTTGCACAGTGTCTTCAAAACGGCGTATCTGTAAACAGGGCGCTTTTTTCACTTTTCTAAAGCTACCTGGAAGAATGCCGAAGAATTATCTTTCACGTTTACAACCAACAACGTCAAGTAGTCAGACTTACAACTTATCCTGGAAATGCATGGATCATTTACAGGCGTTTACAGATTCAACAGAAATGGGCATATTTCGTGGGGTAAACAATCGCGTGCCTTCAAGGCCTACGTTTATTATGTTGGTATAATACATGCGGTCGCAATCGAAGCGTGTAAAAGACAACAATTGCCTCTAGCATTACATTTCAAATGTGTCTGCCGTCTCTAAATTGACAAGTAAGAAAGTACGAGTAATCCGGTTACGTAATCACACTTTTCTTTACTAATTTATTATAAATTCACATTTGACCTTTCTTATAGGTTTCCCTAAAATATACACACATCGTTATTGCGGGAGCAAAAACAAGCCTGTCAAAGAACACATGTAACACAATGTCTGTTTCGTATAAACGGAATATTCTGCCTTCAAATTTTACAACTCTAAGATCTGTTTCATATCTGGCATGAAGTTTTCGCTGGAAAAGGTCAATCAAACTCGTATTTCACTATGGTAACGCTGACCTATAAGTCACCGTGTCAACTTGAATATAATTTATCAATGTTTTTAATTTTGATGTCAGTATTTACTTCTTAAAGTATTTTATTTTGATTTTCGTAAGAGACGATCAACAAAATTTTCTACTGCTACATTTTGAACTCATAGGTAAATATAAACGTTTCTCGATAGGAGTGTAACTTCTACTCGTATTACTGATCATCTGTCATAATCTTTCGGTACTTCACATCGTTGTTGCTCCCTCGACAGTGCCGGATTAACCATTAAGCAAAATAAGCACTTGCTTAGGGCACCACGTGTAGGGGGGCACCAAAATAGTAGGAAACAAAAAACGCGCAGGCTGCATCAGCATGGCAGTCGTAGTGTAGTACTTATGTACACGAAACTTTTTGATACGTGTGCAAGTACCCATCTGATAATAACGAAGGGTCGTAAGAGAGTGAGAACACGTAAGCACATCTCCAACCTTACGCGGAGGCCATCACAGCTAGCTCATGGTCAAAAAATCTTACCGTCGGGCTTGTGGCCAACCGATTTTCTCGACGTAGTTTACCGATTTTGTAGCGTATTTTGCTCTTTTGCACACCAGATGTGTTAGATGGCCAGGCCGAGTAGCTGCAGAGCCGCGATCCTGCGACCTAATTGTCATAGTGTTATAAAGGGCCCCGCAAAGGCCAAAAAATAAAAGCATCTTATCAAGTTGCGCTTTCGAGTTAAGCCAAAGGCCGAGCAGTAGGAGGACCGTGATTACCTGATTACATAGGTTCGATTTCAAGCCACTATTTTGCAGTTCAGCGTTAGGTCTTATGCGACGCCAGGCCTTCTACTTTATGCAAACTGTCTCACTTTTGCTTGGCCATGGATCCAAATCCATGCTGTTCTCTCGCAGCTGGGCTGCCTTGCTCATATCTCACCATTGGTTGTATTATATGATAAAGCGCCGCGATCGGACGCTCCGGTCGTCCAGCTATTCATACCTCGCCATTGGTCAAATTCAAGCCTTGCTTTCTTCAAGCTCGACCTTTGGCCTCATCCGTTAGCGCCGACCGAACGCTCCGCGCGTTTAGCCTTAGACTTTGCCTTTAAAAACACTGATTTTCACGATTTAGGCCAATCAAATTAGATCAAAAAATAGCGTTTTCAGGAATTAATTCCCAGCAAGCTGGAAATTGTTTTAATACATTTATTTGGTCCTAAATGCGTGTAATCGGAGTTTGCTCGATCCCAGGAGGTGTCACATTTTGGGATCCTTAGGAGATATTTTTTTCCTTTGGATTGCCAAACCACTCGATGTAGAAGGAACCCACTATCAATTACAATAGCACTTGGTGGATCAGACACTGGTAAGAAAGCGTTTTCGGATTATTAACATGATTTTACCAAAAATAAAAAATGTCGACCTTTTTTTACTGTTTACCACGAATACATATTAAGGTACCTTAAATCAATCAATATATTTTATTGCAAGAACATAGTTAAATTACATTTCGGATCCTCAGATATCAATTTTAATAATACTCGTAATTAGAACAAATTTTCCGTCGGCCGTACCATTTTCGATTTGCAAGCAAAAAACTGAAAAAGAGGAAACATTTATGCACACCTCCTGGAATGGAGCAAACTCGGATTATACGTATTTTTAGGTCCAAATTCGAAAAAATCTAATTGTATTGGCCTAATTGTGACACATTATTATTTAAGAAAACGAGACTTAATCGCGTTTGACTAAGTTCTAAAATTACCTCCAACGTCAAGATAATGATGTCGACTTTACCCAGTCTTCTCCGAGACCATGGGGACAACGCCGTCCTTGAAACGTCTGATCAGAGGTAATTTTAAAGCTTACCTTATTAAGTCCCGTTTTCGTAAACAATAATTTGCTATTTAAGACATTTGTGGCCATTGGTACTTGTTCTGACAAGAACCAATGGTCAATGGCTAAGCCCCTACTGAAGCTCGGCCTTTGCCTGTGCGGAGTACGGTCTATGTCTTACGTCTTCGGTTACACTTGGACAATGGTTGGCTTGGCCTCCGCCCTTCTTCGAATTTGCTTACACTTGACCTTACTTACTGTTGGAACATTACTGCTGCAGTACTGCAGTCTGTGATAAAATGATGTGACGGATTGAAAATTTTATTCTCAGCAGTACGAGTAATGCGGCAATAAACGTCACTCAATTTACCAAGAAAATTAAATGTAATCTTGATGAGGGGGCACCATGGTCTAGAAATGCTTAGGGCACCAAAATGTCTTAATCCGGCACTGTCCCTCGATAACGATGTATGGTAATACATGGGTAATAAACTAATTTTACATCATTGACATCTTGTTGGATACATACTAGTAATTTATTCTCTAGCATTAGCTTATGAAACTGCTAGCTTAACAGACGCGATTGATTGGTTTTGTATAAATTTCATATTGACACTTGGAGAGACTTTATACCTCCAAATCATATTAGTATTAGCAACTCTGACATCATATTAGTATTAGCACTCTGACATTGGGGACCTTATACATCCCCAGATTTAAGGTATTTAAGCATAGAGACTATACATATATGTTGTATTATAGTAATTATTTATTTTAAGATCATTACAATGTAATGTTTAGTCAGGTATTGGCTGTTGTAATTATACATGTTTTAATGCATTTTCATGACACTATATGATTACTATAAATGTAGTATTGACTTGTAAAAGAGCCCTTCTAAATATAAATGTTTATAGTTCCAAGTAGTGTTTTCATCAAGCCCTAATCCAGATCTTCGAGATTGTTATTTGGGGACAAATTTACCTTTTTTTCTCTCACCAGTAGGGCTAAGATGGTCGACTCTTTATCATTTGTCACCAAGCCTGTGACGTTTCAACAAGTATGTAAATGCAAAAGTGACGCATGACATGACAGGTGATAAAAATGCGACCATGGTACCGCAGCTGAGTGAGATAGGCCTAAAACCTGACGTAAATTTCATTCAAATCTTGCCGCTATTAAATGATATATAAAAGAAAATATATATATATATTAGGACAATATTACACAAATTGACTAAAGTCCCACAGTAAGATCAATAAGGCTTGTGTTGTGGGTACTTAGACAACGATATATATACTTAATATATAAATATTTATAAAAACATAGAAAATACCCATGATTCAGGAACAAATATCCGTGCTCATCACACGAATAATTGCCCTTACCAGGATTTGACCATCTGCTTCATAGGCAGCGTCACTAGGCTAGACCGGTCTTCAAAAAATAATTGCATGGTGGGGGTAAGTAAAGCGATCCCAGCGCATAAGGTGGTAAAAATTAGAACTAACTGCGGATAGCGTCTTTAACATTTCGTACAAGTTATATGGCTCGAAATGAAACTTTGATTTACGATTTCTCTTGAATTATTCATTTAAATTGTATGGTGTAATGTAAGGGACCATTGTAATCTGTATGAAATGCTTAATATATAACTAACGTATTTAATTTGATAATGGTTAATAATATATCCATGTAAATAGCTTTGCAAATGCCACATATCACGTGATCTTTTTCTAGAAGTTAAGAATGTGTAGTAAGTTATGCTTAAAAGATAGACATTTAACATCACGGACTTTTTTGTAGACCTATGAATGAAAAACAACCCCACCATACATTGTGTTGTTATAGCTCAAACGGATTAGGCAGCGTTTTCGATTAAAGGTCCTAGCCAGCGTGATTTTTTCCGACAAACTCGTTATATTTCAACCAATTTACACAAAACCTTAACAAGTTATACTTATATACCTAAGCCTTCCTCAAAAATCACTCTATTGATAGATGAAAGTAGTATGAAAATTCGTTGAGTAGAGAGTTTTTATGAGTAGTTTTATAAGATGTAGTGAATTGACGTTCTCCCCTAGACTTGCGGACACTAGGTTGCGTCACAGTCGTGCACATAGCGATTACCTATATGTATACCTATCGGCAATAGTACCTACATTGTGCAACGAGGAGCGTTAGTGAAATATTGCCAAAGAGAGTATAGATTCGCGGCAACCGCAGGCTGTAGTTAATTAAAGACTCGTGTTTGCAATATTCTTACGCCCGGAGTTACAATGTTTTTCATAACACTTGCGAAGAAAAAACTAAATTTTAAGCGAAAAAATTCTTCACATTTCATACAGTCGTCCGCCATATTATCATTTTTTGACAGGGATGGAAGCCACAGATCCATCCGGCATTTAGCCACGATTGAAAATTGTGTACTAATATTTTTAACAGCTATTAAATTTGGTAATCAAATAAAATATCTTTTATAAATAACAAAAACATTAAATTATAAACGTTAAATTAGAATCGACCTCTAATTTACCGTCTACCAAAAATGGTTACTTTAAATTGGATTGCATACCGTTTTATTAGGCACACATGAGGTTTTTTTTTATTATAAATTTTAGTCCTCACTTTAATTTCATCGTAAGTATCAATTGTCATTAAGGTATTGAAAAAAGATATCATCGTTGCAAAGTATCTCCACATTTGTATGTGATAGCGGTTTTAACGACAAAGATCCGTTATCGATCTAAGGCCCAAACGACGCAATGAATCTTTACTGATAAACTTTTAAGCTGACAGTTTTACTTGTTACTGGTGTAACTTTAGCGTTCTTTAACGTTTTTTTCTTTTTGTTAAGTTCAATCAGTTAAGGATAATATATCTAAGCATACCTAAGTATTATAGTCTGCAGCGGTAGATAGTAAAAAGCGGCCAAGTGCGAGTCGGACTCGCCCATGAAGGATTCCGTACCATTTATGACGTATTAAAAAAAACTACCTACTAGATCTCGTTCAAACCAATTTTCGGTGGAAGTTTGCATGGTAATGTATATCATATATATTTTTTAGTTTTTTTTTTCTGTTATTTTAGTAGTTACAGGGGGGGGACAGACATTTTTCCACTATGGAAGTGTCTCTCGCGCAAACTATTCAGTTTAGAAAAAAATGATATTAGAAACCTAAATATCATTTTTGAAGACCTATCCATAGATAACCCACACGTATGGGTTTGATATATATATATTTTTTTTATAACGCATTAAAAAAAAATATTTATTGGATCTCGTTCAAACCAATTTTCGGTGGAAGTTTGCATGGTAATGTACATCATATATTTTTTTCAGGTTTATCATTTTCGAAATAAGTAACTCTTTTTATTTTCGGGTGACTTACGTTGTTAATATATTTGAAAGTTTTATATTTAGGAAATATGCAACTGTGTTAAATAATTATTGTAAAGTGAGTGTAATAATAATAATAAAGAGAAAACCTATATCCTAATCCGGTATATTCCCGACACAAACGTCCCCATAACACCAGCGGCGTCCCCATGTTGAACAGCCAACGATATACGTTGGACCGGGTACGAACCAGACCTAGGATCGCAACCCCTATCCCGCAAGCGCTTAGCCAGGTCCCTCATAAAACCTTTTGCCTCGTAATACCAAAGCTCGGCTGACTTGATAGCAAGAAGGGAGTGAGGGAGGGATATTTGAATCGGTTGAATTGAAGATTCCATTCATTTATCCATACACATTATCTGTTATTCATTTTGTCACATTTTTACGATCCATGCCTTGCTTTACATCATGTCGTGAACATTGATTTTTGAGTTTCTGCGGCAATCAATCATATCGGGATACCTACATATTTTACTTGAAGATTTTATTTCCGAGAATGTGGTAAATGCAAGGTAGTGACCATTGGCTTATTTGTTTCAGCTCTACCCGAATAGGTTGGAATAATATAGCTTCGTCAAGACGTCATAATGGCGATCTCATAAATTTTCTCTCTTAATTAATCCACTTGTTGCGTTTTTACATATATTAAGGTGCTCGGAACGAGGGATGGAATTATCAGTGTTGTTTGTAATAATGCTAATATTATGTTGCAGGTGATTTCCAGCGATCACTACCAATTTGTCTCTTTGTCATGCCACGTGGACAGATGATAGCCCCGTGGATGTAATTTATAAAGGACCTGGATTTTAAAACCCGGTAAGAATTATAAACTCTTTATCCCTGCAATTGGAATCACGATGATCTATATTAAAAATAAAATCGAGTCACTTAAAACTGTATCATATTAAAATATAACCTTCTTTAACCGAGAGCACTTTCTTTGTTCTTAAAGTCTTTTGGAATATCTTTTGGAAGCGTTTGTCCTTTTAGAGCACCCATTCCTTTGGGAGCCCCACTCTTTATGGGAGCACCATTCTTTTGAAGAGCCTTGTTTTTTGGATTCTTTCTTTTGGAGTGGGTTTCTGTGAACGTTCTGTCCGGTCGAGGATGCCCTACCTCGAGGTGATATATTAACCGCAAGACTATGAGTTTCGCGTTTCTTTTTTCTCCCAAGACTTATATACGATCTTAGAACTCGTACGTAATGACACATTTTGCAGATTTGTAATAAAATGAATAACTTGTACAGCTACTTTTCTTCTCTTCTGTTTTCTCACACATTCCGTAGTTATTCACACGCACATTCATACATACATACTCACATACATACACACATACCCTCACATAAACACTTTCACTTACATACAACTTACTGAGACCTTTTTAACCGTCTTTGTACTTAGTTTGATAGTTAGTCATATAATAAAAAAATCTTAGATTTAATCTAGCTTTAACAATAATATAGTGTGAGGATCAATGTACTGCTGCTCCCGTAATGCCAAATTCTTGAAAAAAATATATTCTTCTTTATTTATTATTATTAAATGTACTATTGCAATGTAGGTAATTTCATACATTTCCTCACATCGTTTTAGAAAGTCAGACATTAAATCATTTTTTTTATTACAAACTGATCGGCGATTGGCCCTAGTCACACCTGATGGAAAGTGAAGACAGGACCTAAGATGGAGCTCACCGGTTCAGTAGTAGCATATTCACTCTTGCTTTAAAGAGACCGAGGTCATATTTTTCAGAGAATACAGATGGCGGGAGCGCATTCCATTTTTTAGCCGTCCATACCGTAAAGAGGAGGCAAACCGTTTCGTGCGAACAAATGGAATGTTTACCACGAACGGATGCATTCGCTCCCCGCGCCTGGATGTCCGATGATGGAAGGGGGAAGGTGGGATCAGGTCGTGCAGTTCCTGTGCGCACTCCCCGAAATGTATCTGATAGAACACCGATAGGCTAGCGACTCGACGGCGATGCTCAATGCTCTGTAATTTAGACTTGATAGATAGGTCATCGCCAATGAGTCCATGAGCCCGGCGCTCCATAGTATGGTTGAATTTATTGAGCCCTTCTCATTAACTACCTTAAGCCGTTGAGATTCATGTGCTTAAAAAGAAAACACTCTTTATTTTTTCTAACTCTTAATCTAAAATAACACGAGCAATGGAAAACAAGCAACTCTTTTGTTAAATAAATCAGTGGAACAACATATATTGATTAAAAAGCGGCCAAGTGCGAGTCGGACTCGCCCATGAAGGGTTCCGTACCATTTATGACGTATTAAAAAAAAACTACTTACTAGATCTCATTCAAACCAATTTTCGGCAGAAGTTTGCATGGTAATGTGTATCATATATTTTTTTTAGATTTTTCTATCTGTTATTTTAGAAGATACAGGGGGGGGGACACACATTTTTTCACTTCTTTTCAAGTGTCTCTCGCGTAAACTATTCAGTTTAGAAAAAAATGATATCAGGAACCAAAATATCATTTTTGAAGGCCTATCTATAGATACCCCACACTTATGGGTTTGACGAAAAAAAATATTTTTTTTATGTTTATGACGTATTAAAAAAAAAACTACTTACTAGATCTCGTTCAAACCAATTTTCGGTGGAAGTTTGCATGGTAATGTATATCATATATTTTTTTCATTCAGTTATTTTAGAAGTTACAGGGGGGGGGAGGACACACATTTTACGACTTTGGAAGTGTCTCTCGCGCAAACTATTCAGTTTAGAAAAAAATGATATTAGAAACCTCAATATCATTTTTAAAGACCTATCCATAGATACCCCAAACGTATGGGTTTGATGAAAAAAGATTTTTTGAGTTTCAGTTCTATGGGGAGCCCCCAAAATTTATTGTTTTTTTTTCTATTTTTGTGTAAAAATCTTAATGCGGTGCATAGAATACATCTACTTACCAAGTTTGAACAGTATAGCTCTTATAGTTTCGGAAAAAAAGTGGCTGTGACATAATCGGACAGACGGACATGACGAATCTATAAGGGTTCCGTTTTTTGCCATTTGGCTACGGAACCTTAAAAAAGGAGTGGAGAGACCAAGAAGTTTTTCTTCCCTGAATATCATCGATAGCGGATGAGTGAATTACATTCAAAATTGAAGTCTGTGAGTCCGAATGGTCACTAATAATTTGAAACCGTCCTCTAAATATCAAAAAGTAAAAGATGTGTCAAACTTGGCAGCTGATGATTCAATTGCATTCAAAATCAATATCTGAGTTCGCGGAATGTCTCTTAACATCTCGCTGCATTAATAAATTTATAAAATGAAACGTCTTTGTAGATAGTATAAATATACAATATACTTATAATTATAGTGATTCTCTAAGGTTTGTGATTAGATATTTCTCGATTTTTGTCGGGATATATGAGCACCTAATCAGTTCATACCCCGGATTTTTGGGTACGGGAATGTTATACATTAGCCAAAAATGAGTAAAAACTGTAAAAAAAGAAACTATTTGAACATTTGTAAGCCCGTTGTGTCTTACTACTCTTACTACCTATTTGTTATTCATAGTTTAGTAACTATTTTACATTAAACACACGAAATAATTCCCGGAATTAAAAAATCGAAATGTATACTGTATGCTAATTACAAACTGTAGATAGTAGGTAAAGGTTTGGTTTACCACCCAAGTGAACATAAAACTGGGTATTATTGTTGTTGGTGGTATTGGAACTGTTATGGAATAATATTGTATAATAACTAATTAATAACAAAAACCAGTTGAATGCGTTTAAGGAAAAATAACGTACCCACAAAATCGTGTTCTGTTACTAAACTTCTAACGTCCACTTCTTTAACTTCAACTTCAACATTTATTCAGCAAATAGGCCACAAGGGCACTTTTACACGTCAACATGGACTTTACATACAAGCAAAAACAACAACTAGTATTATTGTTTAAAGAAAAAGTAAGTAAACTATTATTATTACTCAGAGATGTATAAAGTCTCTAAATGTCGAATAAAAAAAATCTAAAATAATAATAATAAAAAACACAAAATCTTAAATTAGTTCGAGGTGTAAATATCTCTAAATGTCACAACTAAATGATTTTTATCAAATTATCCTTAGAGATGTATAGAGTCTCTAAGAGTCAAAATTCCGTATAATTAAAACATTCATTAGGATAAAAGAAACATACGAGAACCGAATGAGGGGTCTCACTGTAATTATACTCAAAAATAAAATTAGCTTAAACAGACCAGTCTCCCCAAACAGCACCCGTTCACGAGTATGACGCGTATCTCAGCCATCGCCTCCCTCAACCTTCATTCGGGAAAGTGGCGACCCGATCAACGACGCCACCGTAAGCAAAGACTTCTAAGCGAGCATGACATGTTCAAGCTAACGGGGTATATTAATATTTAAATAGTAATAACATGTAGCTGTGAGACACACCATTTTGTCCTTGTATGTTATATAAAAAACGGTATAGCTACACAAAAGAGTTAGAGCCGGGTCGCACTGTGGGCTGAAATTCGGCTCTCATTGACATAGAAACCGTAGTTGTTATTTTTATATTTTTTTGATTGAAATAGGTTTTGCCCAGCATTATTATGGTAAGCTATGAATTTTAGACGATTTGGAATGAAAACTGTCGAGTTACGAATTAAAAATAAATAAATGTAAGGAGCAGGAACAAGAAATCATTATTACTCAAGAATCGCTAAACAAACTATAATATCCTCGCAGGTAGTTATACTACGAATTATTTGTGATTTATATGGCATACTACTTTATATCCGTCACGGGTGCGATTTTTTTAAATCATTAATTGTTTCTATGGAAAAAGCACAAAAACCAAAGTCAACAATTTAAGATATTTTTGCTTGAAATTGGTTTTCCTCAGTGTTTTTATGGTAAGTTATAAGTTTCAGGCGATTTTAATTGAAAATAATAGAGTTAAGATTTTTTTTTATGTATGGTGCGGTGCCCTAACAAAATATCAAATAATTCATGAACGTACGATAATATCATACGGTAATATCCTCGCAGATGGTTATACTACGATATATGTATTTGTGATTTTTTGGCATACTACATATATCGGTCAAGGGTGCAGTTAAAAAAAAAATTAATTGTTTTTATGGAAAAAAAAAATAACCAAAGTCAACATTTGGAGATTTTTTGATTGAAATGGGTTTTGCCCAGTACGTTTATGATAAGTTATAAGTTTCAGACGATTTGAGTTGGAAATAGTAGAGTAATGTTTTTTTTTTTTAAATGTATGGAGCCGGAACAAAAAATCAAAATATCCGAAGAACCGCAACAAATATGGTCTGTACAACAAATTCGTAGAATAACCATCTGCGAGGATATTACCGTATTTGTTGCGGCTCTTGAGATATTTCGATTTTTTTGTTCGGCCTACATACATTTTTTTTTAAATCATAGCTCTGCTCTATCGAATCGTCTGAAACTTATAACTTAGCATAAACACACTGAGCAAAACCAATTTCAAGCAAAAAAATGTTAAATTGTTGACTTTAGTTTTTGTGCTTTTTCCATAGAAACAATTAATGATTTAAAAAAACCGCACCCTTGGCAGATATATGTAGTATGCCAAAAAATCACAAATAATTTGTAGTATAACCACCTGCGAGGATATTACGGTTTGTTTAGCGGTTCTTGAGTAATAATGATGTTTTGTTCCTGCTCTATACATTTTTTTTTTAAATCGTATTTCGACATTTTTCATTCCAAATCGTCTAAAATTCATAGGTTACCATAACAATGCTGGGCAAAACCTATTTCAATCAAAAAATATAAAAATAACAACTTCGGTTTTTATGTCAACAATAGCCGAATTTCAGCCTACAGTGGGTCGCAACATTTTTTAAGCAATTTCGAAATTCTAAAAGAAGAAGGTTCTTAATTCGATTGTAACTTTTTTATGTTTGTTCCTTCAAAATCCGTCATTGCTCGACCGTATTGCTTTCTTTTTTTTTTAAATTAAAAGTATACTTACAGTCTGGTCCCATTTTTGTAAAAATCTAGTTCTGATGATGAGATCCATGAGGAATTGAGGGAATTTCTCATATTGTATAAACATATATATGATAATTTTTGCAGTTTCATCCATAAATCAAACATTTACTTTTTTTAAAGTGACATTTTATGAGGTGGAACTGCTAATGACGACCAGAACAGAACTCCTCAACGACACGTTTTTCACGTTTGGATATGTCTTCTACGTTAAGTTTCTTCAGCAAAAAAGGTCTTAAGCAACATTTTTGTCTCAAGTTCGAGTTCTGATGATGGATTGCATAAAAAATTAAGGGAACTCCTCAAATATTATATTAAAATCATATTTTATAGCAATTTTTTATTCTCATCTAAAAACTAAGCATTTGTATTTGAAAAGTGCTATGTAGTGAAATGGAGCTACTTATGAAGACCAGAATGGAACTCCTCCAAAACTCTTACTTCTTGTGGATCGTTAATTATTTTAATGGCATTTTAATCTATTTTCTGTTGGCGATTTTTTTTCTAGTTAAGATTATTGTTAAGTTTTCTACAGTATAATTATTTTATATTGAGTTTTCATGACCTGATTACATCTTACGTTTGTTGGGTTTCTATGAAAGTTGGTAATTTTTTGTTATTATTTATTTTAAGTTCTGTTTTATCCTATGGTAAGATTGGGCAGGGTAAAATGTCGCAATGTATCTTGGTTTGTTACTTAAGTATATGAAATCAATAATAGTACATCTACTTACCTACCTAATGAATTCATTTGATTTTCTTTAGTGAGATACGTGGGCAAACTACACAGAATATTTTATTATTATTATTATTGAAATACTCATGCAATTGTCTAGTTCTAGAATCGATTCCAAGATTACTTTGTTAGGTCATAGTCTTATTTTATTTCTGTAATAAAGCCCTTACTGTGGCTCGATTAAATCAGACCTCAAAACACGTAATTAGAAAGAAAAAACAAGGAATTGACAAGGTACACTTTAGTATTCCTACTAACAAAGATATTTCTTCGCAAGAAGAAAGGTTATCGCTAGCCAAGAGACAAAGGTCGAATAGAAATTCGCGTTGCAAACATTTCGCAAGCATGCTCGCCTTATTCGGTAAGAAATTAAGAGAAAAAGTTAAATACAAATCTATTTATAATAATATCGGCGCCGAAAAATAAAAGGGAATATGCAAAATTGAAATATACTTACATTTCATAAATGACTCCTGAGAGAAACTAGTGCCTCATGAAAATATGTCAGACTCCCCAACACTACTAATAATGTGTTATTTCACCAGACTGGCGTCCATACACGCTTTTCTAAAAAAACACATAAATGTTTTGCGTCACTTCACAAGGTATTATTCTTTATAACACAGTATTAATGCCGAACTAACTTACAAGTTCATTAAATGTTGTATACGCGCTTTAATTTCCACAACGCCGCTACCACGCAAGACCACAACACACCGACGTTTCAAATATACTGGACTGAGCAAGACCTGGCTGACTACCCAGATACAGCTAACTCTTTCTATCCTACACAATTTTCAGGCAGAAATATATCTATCTTGCTCGCACAGCCTGAAAGAGAGCATAGTGAGAGTACTCGTAATACGTATAGGTCAATATCAAACCTCCTCGGGTTCTGGAGGCTGCAGTTAGGGTGGCCATGTTTATTTAACATATTATCAATTTTTAATAGCATAATAAAATAAAAATAAATAACAAATTTAAAGTCACTCAAGTCGTGGGAGGCTATTTAGTGCTACGTATTATACTATTATAATTTACTCATATGATAGTATTTATCGTATCAGTTGTTGAAAATTTATATACAAAAAGTACAATCAAAAAGCTTTACGCAAGCGCTTAATATTGATTAATTGTAACGTTGACTTAGCTACTGTCTGAGAAAAAAATGTTTGTAAACAGATACATAACACTAAAATGACTTTGTATGGTAAAAAATGATATGTGAATATAAAATATAATATATTGTGTACAACTACTAGTACACATGTTGAGAGACTTAATAAAGAGAATGAAAAAAAATGTGTACGCCCTACACGATTCGCCTCGAGTCGGCGACAGGACGCATGCGCGTTTTGAATCAAGCCTCGCCGAGACCAACACAACCGTACACACCCCGAAAATTAATTATTCGAAACACTACCGACCCGTTACTCAAATGATAGACATTATTCATGCCTTTTGCCATTGATTAGTCGCCGAAAGCTAACTTTCTAAAGGTGCGCGTAAATCACTCGCAGTCGCACGTGTAGGGCGCTGGACTGTGAGAGATTATAAAGGTAATATGTTACGTACGTCGTTGGCTCACCGATATATTATGTGTATGTCCTTGTCGCACTGTTTGGGGCAATTATACTACTTCGTTAACTCATCATAAAATTATATAATTACTTACTCGTACATACACTCCTACGCTTTTACATAATTGATAATACAAGTTGATCGCCACTCTAGGTACAAAAATATTGTGGGGTTGGTTTAATATTTAAATCTATAAATTGTTATATTACTATTTAGATTTTTTACATATATGTATACATACTTTTGTTTCTGCTTTTCGTTTATTCTTTTTTCACTTTGTTAGTCTGCTCCTGGGAAAAAAGCAAAACAATACAAACATCAAATCAAAGCCAACCAGGGCTAAGTTAAAGGAACACAGGCTAAGTCCTAAGTTTAAAAACAGACTCGTATAATAATTATTGGTGACAAATGAATTAAATATCGTATTTATTGACATGCCTACAATAAATTATTTAAATATAAAATGATTACTAGCTGATGCCCACGACTTCGCTCGTGTGGCTTTTTATATTGGTTGTTTTACTTCTAAATGGGTATATGAACATTATGCAGCAAAAAATAGCAGTAAGGTTAATATTCGAACATGTGTTTGGTTATTTGTACCAGATGCAAATTTGCAACTCCTTTTTAACTCCCTTACAGTTTAAATTGTTAAGAACTCTTAATTGCTTTTGTGACTTTCTAATATTATGTCTTTCAACGAAGTGTTAAGTCCCTCACTCAAAATAATTTTCGTTCCCGATAAGTACAAACTTTTAACCCCATTTTCATCACTTCAAGGCCCAGTAGGTTCGTGTTCCTCTCTCACTCTTACTGAGATTCTTAGCGAGATAGATGTGCGTGCTCGGCCGTTTAAAATTTTAGTTTGTTTAGTAAGGAGAATATAATAATGCTTCTTTTTAGAAATAATTTTCTTACTATTATTTTTGTATAAAACCTACTATAATTTTTGAACGTCCAGTTTAGGCCTATGTTCGTGATTTTTTTCTATCGAGCGAAAGTTAAAGATTCAGGATCGAATCGCCGAAGTCCCTAGAGAAAGACCTCAACTTTGCTAATTAAATTTTCGAGCAACCGTATTGTGATGAAGTCAGGGATCGGAACCGGTTTTTTGCAAAAACATCGAAATAACCATATATTTCGGTTTATTTTATACTCTAAATGTAGGACTCAGTTGTGTTTTCAGATAACGACTTCGTATTATTAGATTGCCTATTAATTAGAAATGAAGTAATTAACAAAGAACGAAAAAATACCGTTTTCGTTCCCATACAAAAAATACCGGTTTCCGATCTCTGGATGAAGTATTTCTCAAAGCACTGAAAATATTTTTGTTGCATTCAAATATTATAATGTTTTTTATAAGAAATCTCGTTTAATCATTGGTATTTAAAACTTAGATATGGAAAAAAGTCTTCAATTTGTCACTTGCTTCAGATACTTAGGAGGTATCGAAATGGTCCTGGTTTCCAACTTGTAGAATTTGCCACAATATCAAAATAGGCAGAAATCTGTAATTTAAAAGTATAGTTTTGATACGACTGCATAACCAAAGGGTAGATAGTTTATGCTAGCAAGCAATGTGTCACTATCTTGTTTTAACTCAAAACGTGGCATTTAATGACGCGACGTCACAACTGTCACAAGTGACGATGATGTACCTATGATAAATACATTACTGCTCAAAAAATTTACAAAAATGGGTTATGCTCTGGTAGTTAAGATTAAATTAAAATAATCTTTGCTATAAAACTATATTTATAAAAGAATCGTTTTATAGCATTAAACCTAGGTCTATTTTAAGTTTGCGGTTATATCAAAAATACACATTATACTAAATGTTCCTAACTAAATGTCTTCAATACTGTAGACATGTTATGGGAAACTCTAGGTCACATCCACGTCCATTTAACCTAGTCAACTTTACAGGTCTTTATCATCAGGTCATGAAATGGATTATTATTCTTATTATTTCGAAACGAAATGCTTCTTCTACTTAAAAAAACACCTTCTTAAACATGAATGTTCCTTCTTTTCCCTCAATTCAACTTCGTGAGTGGATAAGGGTTAAAGCCTAAAAAAATCTTACCATTTTATCCTTGTAATTAAAGTCCTAACTTTGACTGGGATGAAATCATCGTCAGTTTTGATGTTGTAATGCAATCTTGTACAGGTACTGTTTACGACCCTACCTGTACAAGACTGCATTTCACAGAAATTGTCAAAAAGAGGTGTTGTGTTTAATGAATAAAACCTTAGTATTTAATCAGTATTTGCTTCATTTATTTGCTCCTCCAAGTTCCCGCACCACATGGCGATCCTGCCACGTGAGGTTTCGGATTCGTGCTCCGCCCCGAATGTGGCAGAGCATTAATCGGACAATAGCCGACACGCTCTTACCAACATGAATGTTCTACTGTAAAATCTAACAATGTGCAATTCAATAGTAGAAAAAGATGAAATCTTTATCAACCAAAACGCTGCGGGAAATTCTGCTAACGTCGCTAACCTGCACGAAATAAAACATCATTTAACGACGATCAGAATTGTCATGATAGTAGGTAGTCAAGTGCAATTAGTGTATAATCGGTATGAATTTAATTAATGCATACCTATGATACCTACGTACTACGTGTAAGTTTTAACATACCTAATTTTTGTTTTATATTTCCTGAGAGTAAGTAAGATTTTTTATAATATTAAGATAAGTATGTTATTATGATATGACAAGCAAATTGTAAGAGTTATGTGGTGATGTAAAAACCGTTAAAGAAAGTTCAGTTAAGTTTAGCTATGATAGAAGAACGTCTAAAGTCCTTAATGCAAATCTCTAAGTTTAATTCAGTTTCAGTTGCACCAATCGTGTCTGATGAGCCTACGACCTGAGAAACGAAGACAAGTTAAATCTTTCGACAAATGCTGCAACCGCTTATTATCCAGAACTTATGACGTAACATGGATAATAGCAATTGGGGTCCTGGTCCATCGTACCAATGTTTTTGTAATGTAGTGAGATACATGTAGCAAAATTGGATGCTTAGTATCATAGTCATAGTTTGAGTTAGACAAAAGACCTCCAACTCTGATAAGGTTGTCATTGTCAAGAAATGGATTTAACTTTATTATTTTATCTTTTGATGTTGGTGCGCCCTTAATGAGCAATGAAAGTTGTTTGTTGAATATTTCCGATTGTACCTTTTGACATTAAAAAATCAATGCTAATTTTAATTCTGAAATACTTAATGGACCAACGCGTTTGTTTGTATTTTTAATCGACTTCAAGATTTCAAAAGGAGGAGGTTATCAATTCGGTTGTATGTTGTTTTTTAATGTTTATTAATTCATAACTCCGTCATTTCTGAACCGATCTTGAAAATTATTATTTTTTGATTGAATTTATATATATATATATAGATTGGTCCCGATTTTGTCAAAACTCGGTTTTGATGGTAGAATCTATCAGGAATCGAGGGAACTCTTTAAATGTGAAAGGCATACATACAGTGACTTTTATAATTTCATCAACAAATCAAGCATTTACATTTAAAAAAGTGACATTTGATGAAGTGGAACTGCTGATGCTGATCAGAATGGAACTCTTCAATACCACATAGTTCCCGCTTGGCGATTTCTCGTCTTCGTTATTTTTGTTAGGCAAATTAGTTTTTCAAGACATTTTTTTAATTTTCATTGTATGAAATCCAAAATCAACACTTATCTTTCTTTCAGCGGTCTCCCTAATTGAGGTCGGTTTTTTTTTTTCTTAAAAATTATGACTGTTGTGTTTCTCGGATCTAAGAATAAATATATGAACAATATCTAGAAGACACTTTCAGAAAAATACAAATAAAATTAAAATTAAGATTAAATTATTCACCAGTCTATTTGGCCTGTCCATCGGACAGACACAATTATGTATATTTATGCATTAAATTTACTGTACTTCTATGAGTATTAACATGCAACTCTTCTTTTTAATTTATGTTTAATATTTCTAATCAACTGGTGTAAAGTCATACAATGGTGTAGTATTGACATACCAAAATAAACTATAAACTGCAGATTTCTTGAGGTACGTGCACTTAAATAAAAACGAACATTATTTGTACATACGTATAATAACGTTACATCAGATCTTTACGTCTACGAACTTGTTGATGTATCCGTCTTGGCTAAAATTTATGTATTTGTATAAAATCATAAACTCATAATTAATGATGAGAATTTTGTGTTGAGCACACTGTCTTTTTTAAACTGTTTATTATGATAATACCTAGATACGACTTACGTTATTCTAAGTAAAATGTAATTAGTGGATAACTGTCATTGGCCATCTGTTATGTAATCACTCATATGTAAAACTTTTATTTACGGCTGTTGTTGTCCTAAATATCAATAAAAAAAAAGCTTCCATGTGCAGCATTTTGTTAAAGCTTAAAAACTTTTCAGAGAAATAATTTTTCTGTATATCTGCAGCTGCTGAAAAATGACAATGAGTTGAAAATTCCGGCAAATCAGAAATAACACTTTGAGGTTGCAAGGGCCATTGAATGTCTCTTTAGTGTAGAAAATGTGGACCATGCCACCACAAAGTTGATTTTTTGAGTTGTAAAGCATTTTTGCCTCTAGACCCTATGTCAACAGGGTTCATGTCTGTTGGGACCTAATGCCATGCTGATGGGTCAAAGGCGTTACTAAGTTCAGTGACTCTGTTCTGGACAAATGGCTTAAGCTGTTTTTTTACAAGTTTTTAGCTAGCCGAGCACAATGGTTGAGTCACAAAGGAAATATAGTGACAAACTGGTCCCATTGTGACTAAATCTCAGCTGGTAGCTGAAAGTTCCACGGAATGTTTTGAGACCAAAGAGCCTGGAGAATGTGTTTTGTCTGTAATATGCTAGGGTTTATTAAGCCCAGTGGATCAAACACTTGTGCTATAGTGCACAAAATAGTGCACTTTGTTTTAGGTTTTTGTGTTGTATGTGGCAATGACAACAAAAATGTATCTCGTTTACAAGCCCAAAGTAGGCCTAAAGTTTTGGCATATTTATCACTGTTAAGATTTAGAAAATCATCATCATTGTTTTCATTTATAATTTGTGTCAAAATGGAGGGTTTGTTAGGCCGCCATTTTCGTAAAAGGAAATGAGCGGGTTTTAGCTCGCTAATGACATTTTTACATGTATGTACGAGTGTTTGTTTATCATCATAACTAGTGATGTAGTAATCAACATAAAAGTCATGCAATATCTTGAGCACACTGTCTTTTTTAAACTGTTTATTATCATAATACCTAGATACGACTTACGTTATTCTAAGTAAAATGTAATTAATGGATAACTGTTATTGACCGTCTGTTATGTAACCACTCATATATAAAACTTTTATTTACGGTTGTTGTAGTCCTAAATTTCAATAAAAAAACAACGGGTTGCACTCCGGGAGTGCCGGCAGAAGTGAAAACTTAAATATTAACGTTGTGCATTTTTGTTATTTTGGAATGGTTAGGGAATAATTTTTCACGCATTGCTTTAATTATCAGTATAAAAGTACTATCATTTACGTGGTAAAATACAATATTCAAGTTTTCACTTCTGCCAGCACTCCCGGAGTGCAACCCGTTGTACCCGGTGCGGCGGATTTAGGAGAGGAAGTATCCCCTTCTCTTTCTACCGCGCGGCGGTCTACTGGCTTCAATGACATTGTAACAGTCTTTCGATCAGGTCACGTGCCGTTTTACGAATTTTAAATCTGACGAATCTGTCGGTCACGTGACCTGTCGCGCGTTGAAATTTTTGCACAGAGCGTCACTAAAGAACTATCACTTCAAAAATAAATAAATAAAATCGTTTCGCGTGCAAGTTCGTCCTAGAAATCTATACCTACCTAATTGTTTTAACGTTCTTGTCGCTAACCAGGGAGATGAGGCCATGCCATAGTCCACCGTGTTTAGTTTGTACTGTTTAATTGGTTGTGTGGGATCAGGCCATTGAGGTATAGTACTAGAGTCGGCATCTCCAACAAAATGATTCCACACCTCATTGAAGTGCCGGCACTTCATTGCGTTTAGTACGTCTCCGACTACTGACGAGATGCCACACATGTAACGAAAATGAAAAAAAAAGAAAATGTCTTTATGCGTTATGAAAATGTATTCTATTAATATCTAGAAACATAATAAAAGCAATATAATAATAATACACTGTCAAACTTTTTTTTTGTTTTAAGCTTATTTAGATTATTCTGAAACGTTACTTTAAACACTCGCTGTGGTACGCCATTTTCTTTGGCGCATAGATTACATTTCGCAGATGTAACACGGAGGTACTAATGATAATCTACCTTATTATTTGTAGAATATAAACACAAAAATGATGTATTAATTTTTATCTTCTAATTTGTTGAAGTGTTTTTATTATATTTAAAGAATATATTATGTTATAAACGCGATTATAAAAAATTGCTATGAGTACGAGAATCAAACACAAAAGGCTTTAACACTATTTTTATAAATTTTAATATCGGCAGTGTCACAAAAGAAACAAAAATTATTACAGTTTAATGGAAATAAATAAATTTTATCCAGATTCTTTACAGTAGGTATTTAGGCAGAAAATTAACAGTTGTCATAACAGTTTCGCCTCTGACTAGCTATTATTCGGTAGCTTAGTGATATACATCAAACGTTGAAAATTGCGGACACAAGTTGTTCTCGATAGCGTGTCTAGTACGTAGTGCATTTATGTCAGTGGATCACGCCGCCATAGAATCTGCTGCAAACTTCGTTGATCTTCTTTTACATAAATCTGCCTGTACATTTTAGCTATTTGAGAAGATGCAACAAATTTATGCTGTCTGAATCGAATGAGAATGCTCAACAAATTATCTTGGATAACCGGGCCTACATATATGTTGAATGTCATTGTATGACTTCCTTGAGCTTGTGACAGCTGATTCGTCAAAAACAGATTTTAATTTTGTAGTGAGGCTCCCTGTACTAAATTTATTAATATACTAAATTTATGAGAAGGGTGATTAAGCAGGCAGAAGGATAGTCAAGTAAACGTGCGCACAAGCCATGCTCGAGATTCTGTTGTTCATGAGAGCGCGCGGTCACGTAGGCAGGCGGCCAGGGCGCGAGAGTGTACTTTGACCCCCGCCGGTTCTGGAATGTTCGAATAAAAATTAGCTAAATGTTCAATGTTTGTTCTGTATTGGCTCAAATAGAGGCAACATAGTCTTCTAGACTTCTGAAAACATAATTTTTAAGAAAAAAAAACCGACTTCATTGAGGGAGACCGGTGAAAGAACGATTATTGTTGATTTTAGATTTCATACAATGAAATTAAAAAGACAGCGCCCTACGCCTAATTATGTAGAAAAGGAGGTAACATGTTCTTTTTTTGCCACTGCACCCACCTTGACACATTTCAGATTTGCCCTATGGTTGACTGGTAAGATACCCGCAATAGGGTATTCGACTGTATTTAAGATAAATTATTTCACACCATGCATGAAATAAAGCACCAGATAATTATTAAAAAAACTAAATAGGATAGAAATATAAAAATGTGCCTTGAAAACCTAACTGCTTGACAAACATGCAAATTGCCAAACGTGAACTATGCATCATTGAAGAGTTCCGTTCTGTTCATCATCAGCAGTTCCACTTCATCAAATGTCACCTCTACAAATGTAAGTACTTGATTTGTTAACGAAAATACTCCCTCGAGTCCTCATGGACCCCATCGTCAGAACTCGAACTTGACAAAAAATTGTCTTGAAAATCTAATTTGCTTAACAAACACAGAGAAGAGGACAAATCACCAAACGTGTACTATGCGTCGTTGAAGAGTATCATTCTGATCATCATCAGCAGTTCCACTTCATCAAATGTCACTTTTTAAAATTTAAATGCTTGATTTGTTAAAGAAAAAACACTATATGTATGCCTTTCATATTTGAAGAGTTCACTCGATTCCTCATGGACCCCATCAGGCTAACGCAACTAGGAACAAAATAAGTTTTGTATGGAACTTGTTTCGCAAATCTTTGCCAACAAAGAAAAATAAAACGTCAGTGCTATTTATTCTGTCAAGTTTACATCAAGTCAACTGTCAACCTAATTGTTTTGTTTGTTATGAAGGCTTCAATGTTTTGTTCGAGTATTTCGTGCAATTTCTTTATTATTTAGTGAAAATATCGAAAATAGTGAATCGTGATCAGAGTAAAGAGCGACTTTGTTATAATGCCACCGAGAAAATGGTTTACTAAGTGTGAAATATGTGGCAAGCGAGCCACTCGAGAAAATCACGAAAAAAGGGATTTTATGGCAAAATTTCCCTTGGATAAAGACCGGTACGTATTGCTTTAGATACTTTTGACCTTATTTTGGTGCAGCAGGCTTTAAACACATTGAAAATTTGATATTTTATATTATTTTTAGTTGTGAACTAGGGATGTACTAAAACTATCGATAATTGTATGTTTATACACAAATAAATGCCCGTACCAGGATTTGAACCTGGGACCATCGGCTTCATAGGCAGGGTTACTGCCCAGTAGGCCAGACCGGTTCTCATGATTAACAGACATATAAATACATAAAAAGTTAGAGCATTGATAAAGGGTTGTTGATAACTGGATGCCGAAAAACATGATTTATAGATGCATATTAGCGCTAAATAATCAGTTGATCATCTCATTAGGAAATACTTGGAATATAAACTGTAGATAAAGTCATGTTTGTCCAAGGCTGTATGTTTTCAGATGCAGGCAGTGGGTCAAATTTGTTGGGAACGAAGACCTGACGATACATCTTCCCATAGAAAAGTAACATTTATTGAAACATGTATGTGCAGAACATTTTGAAAATAAAGCTTTAAATAAAATAAAAAAAACACGACTTAAAAACTGTATTAAAATAATTCGGGTCCACATTAAGCCCGACCAGATATTAGTCCACTCAAAGAACTATCCACTATATAACAACTTAAATGTGGACTCGATGCTAACCTGATTTCGAGTACAAAATTTGTAGACAGGAGCCTATGTTTCAACCCTCCCCATTTTATCGATATCGATAAGAATCGCAAGCGTGTAGCGTACTACACTATTTAAATCGGTTATGTTGGTATTATGGTTCCTTGACAGTTCTTTGTCGTAGATTTTGGTAATGATTTGCGAAACAAACTGAGTCCACTCGCTAGTATGGAAGTCCCGTCTCTTAAAACGTAGTGATTATATGCTCTTTGGACCCCATCGTCAGAACTCGAACCTGACAAAAATTTGTCTTGAAAATCGAATTTACTTAACAACCACAGCGAAGAGGAGAAATCGCCAAACGTGTACTATGCGTCGTTGAAGAGTTCCATTCTGATCATCATCAGCAGTTCCACTTCATCAAATGTCACTTTTTTAAATGTAAATGCTTGATTTGTCGAAGAAAATACAAAAATCACTATATGTATGCCTTTCATATTTGAAGAATTCCCTCGATTTCTCATGGACCCCATCGTCAGAACACGAACTTGACAAAAAATTGTTTTGAAAATATAATTTACATAACAAACACAGCGAAGAGGAGAAATCGCCAAACGTGTACTATGCGTCGTTGAAGAGTTCCATTCTGATCATCACCAGCAGTTCCACGTCATCAAATGTCACTTTTTTAAATCTAAATGCTTCATTTGTTACAGAAAATATAAAAATCACATATGTATGCCTTTCACATTTGAAGAGTTCCCTCGATTCCTCATGGATCCCATCATCAGAGCTGAGTTTTGACAAAAAGGGACCAATCTGTATATATATAAATTCAAACAAAAAAATAATTTTCAAAATCGGTTCAGAAATGACGGAGTTATGGAGTAACAAACATTAAAAAAAAAACATACAACCGAATTGATAACCTCCTCTTTTGAAATCTTGAAGTCGGTTAAAAAGATAGAAGCTACTTTGATTATGATTTGCCAGTGAAAAAGATCGATGTGAATTTTCGATTCCGAAAAAAGGAAATGTTGAGTAAAATATTGACGGAATTATAGCACGAATTAGGATTTTAGATTAAAAAAAAGAAAACGCACAGTTTCGTGAAATTAAATCGAAATCATTTGAACCAACTTACACAAATGCCACTGCAAGCAACTGATTGATCGGATCTTCTTGAATTTGGTCGAATCTCCGCGTGTCCAAATCAAAATGTCAACTAATTTGTTCGACCGCGCCTATGAATTCCTTTGTCCTCCTTTAGACAGTGGGTTCCAAAGTCTTATCCTATCCGGCTCGAATCTGTTGGCGCACACATGGATGGAGCGTTAACACTACTCTTCAGGCGCAAGGACACTACATTATCCAGGACATCAGATAGCAACAGCAGTAGCCCTACAGCAATACAACAAGAGGAGTACAGGCACTCGCAGCGGAGGGTACCAGCTCCAGAGCAATCAGCGAGGCAGAAACTACTAAGGAAACCGGGTTAAGTCAAACTTTTCCTGAAAACAATGGATATCGCAACGAAAATGTGACCTAAAATCAGTTTTTTATTACGAATCAATTTTTGCAAGTAAAGATAAATGTTTAGTTTATAGTTTATCCATTATTGTTATGTGACCGGTGCCTCGATCTGTGCTTTGAAGTTCGCGATCGCTTTGAAATTAGATATTCCAATTTATAAAGACAAGTTAATTATTAATAGAACAGGTGAAACAAAACAAGCAATCGGATATGTTTACATAGAATTAACGAAACGAGACCATGTATTTCAACATAAGTTATATTTTTGTTGACTTATTTTGATAGATTTACGAGCCCCAATGCAGAAGAGTTCATCAAGTCATAGATTATTAAGTAAGTATATGAATCTTATATTTCTAGAAAACAATTTCTACAATTTTATACTCCATAAATACAACGTTGCTTTTACACTATTGCACAATAAATACAATGTAAGAAAAAAAATCCTAGGTATATTCATTCATGTATGGTTTCAGAAAACAGTTCGGCAGGTTTTTTTTTATACTACATCGGTGGCAAACAAGCATACGGCCTGCCTGATGTTAAGCAGTCTCCGTAGCCTATGTACGCCTGCAACTCCAGAGGAGTTACATGCGCGTTGCCGACCCTAAACCCGCCCCCCCTAGTTGAACTCTGGCAACCTTACTCACCGGCAGGAACACAATACTATGAGTAGGGTCTAGTGTTATTTGGCTGCTGTTTTCTGTAAAGTGGAGGTACTTCCCCAGTTGGGCTCTGCTCTAGATCTGGAATGACATCCACTGGCTGTGCCCTACCACACAAAGCGAGATGATATTCACAATGCCCATATCTCTCTTTTGGACGTAGTTTAAGGACGTACCCGGGTTCTTAATTGATGCAAAGTAGTTTGTACATGCCTAGCGTTAAGCCTCTTTAATGTTATTACTCAAATAAATAAAAATGATTCAAATAAATTTGGAACCCATTGTCATTTAATATGTCAAAGGGTACATATATAAGTACATACTCCAAGTATTTTTTCATTATTATAAGTAATTTAGAGCAACATGGGCCGCGGAAAACCAGTCACAGAAGAAGTCAGGAAAATTATAATTTCCAGTAGTGAGAGTGGAAAATCTACCAACCAAATCGCCAGAGATTTATTACTGCCAAGATCTACTGTCCAGTGAATCATCCAGCATCGCAAGAAACACGGCACAATTTCGTGGTTGAAGAAGTCTGGTCGACCGCGTATGACGAGTGCAGCTGAAAACCGAGTTTTAAAGAAAATTATCAAACAAAACCGCCGTGCTCGTGCGGGGGAACTTACCGTAAAATGGCGTGATATGATCCAGAAAGACGTTTCAGTGGATACCTGCAAAAGGGTTCTCAAAAGAATGGGATATGGTTTTTACACGGCCAAGGAAAAACCTTTACTAAAGGAGTTACAGAAAAAGAAGAGGCTGAAATTCGCTCGCGAGCACTCAAACTGGACTACTGAGCAATGGCGTCAAGTAATATGAAGTGATGAATCAAAATTCGAAGTAACTGTCGGCGACGAACGAAAAAAAATCGTTCGAAATAAAGACGAAGCATTCATCAAGGACTGCATTAAGAGAAAAGTGAAGTTTCCTGGGTCTGGGAGGTACTAAATAGTACAAATTTTGTACAAAAATATGGTATGCTTCTCATTTATTTTTATTTAGGTACACCCGCCATTCTGACTCTCACCGGGTTAGTAATTGGTGCAACTGGCCCTAAGAGTTAGAAAGTATGCTAAAATAAGGTAAAATAACGCCTGTACCGAAAAATAACTGTAAATTTCAAACAGCTATAGGTTTTTTTTCTAAGCAAGATGACCACGACTTTCGTACCGTGATAATAAGTCTTATGATTATATTATATATAAATAATTCTGGTTTTACGTTGTGCGACGTTACACCGGTAAATAGAAGAGATCACTGAAAGTGAAAATTGGTATTTTCCAAATAGCATGAAAATGTGTAACATTCTATATGCTTAATTTCGAAACACCTAAAATTACCTCGAAGTTTCGTGCTTTTGATAATTAATAACAAATTTAGTATGTTGTCTCTTGAACAGAGGCCTCGAAGCGGTAGACTTCTAGGAACAAGTCACCCTTGGCCTGTTAGAAAGATTGCTAATAAAATTTGCGAAAAAGAAGTATGCCTGTCATATTTATCGTAATAACTGGGGTATATATGCGGCTTAAGTGGAACGAACTAACTAACTAACGAAAGTCAGTTCAGTTCTTTGTACGATGGTTAGAACAGCTAAAGTAACCAAAATTATGCGTTATTTAATGCTAGGTCAAGTCAAAAATCATACAATTTCCTTCGTACAAAAATCGCATTTGGTAATTGACGAAGAGCAGAGTAAGAATATCAAACGTCCTGCAGTGTCGTTCTCTTAATTATAATTGGGCTCAAATCAAGAGTTTATTAAAAGAGAAGAATAAAACAGACAAAAACCATTGACGATTCCAGCAGGTGATGGGCTGATGTATGTAAGCAAAGATGAAAAACGGGTACGTTAAAAGCTGCCACTTATTGTGCTAGGAAGAAGCTGGTCTATCCCTCCTACAGAAAAAAAATATGATTAAAAAAAATGTCACTTATGTAAATTAAAAGTCGCTTTTAATCGTAGTTATCCTAAAAACTTTAGTTTGTTCTCGATCGCATCAGATTTTTTCATTTGAAGTTTACAGTTTTATTTCGGCACACCCCTTAGAAATGTTTAAGTGAGTGGTCTAGCCAACTTTTAATAGTTCCTAAAAAAAATTATAAAAGTGGTGAGAAATAATGGCTGTATTTTTGTACCTAGAGTACACTTCCACTTCCTAATATTACCATATTACCATTACACAGACACGCACTTGTTTGTGATAGCTGTATTTGAAGGATGTTCATTGTACGTTTTAATATAAGCATCACATTATTGAAGTCATTCAGATATGTATTTTATTTTTGAATCAAATCAAAATCGAAAAACAAAGCAGCCGCGTTTTGCAAGTGATGCTATCAGAGAATCCCTCAGGAAATGAGACGGATCATTGACTTGATATTATCGCATTATTGCGTATTTTCGCTTTTCCTTACGCCTTGAGGACTCACGGAAACGAGATTGCTTTTGGAAGATTAGTTAAATAATTTGAAGGGAATAATAAATTTGACAACTGTAGAGTGGTTCAATGTATTTTGTCGATGTCGCCCTGCAAAATTATGATTTGGCGACTTGAAAGGTGATATAGAAGCCGTATTTATCTTATTTATTGTATTAGTAGTTAATGCTACTGTCAGAATATTTTTAAAACCCTTAAATGCATGTTTTTTTCGTTTTAGTAAAATTACAGGAAAAACAGTAACCACAACCATGATAACTTTTTTTTTAAATTAACCATTGAGAATGAAGCCTGCATCATGCATTCTCCGCAGATCCTGCGCAGTAGGCTACAGGGTTTGCGCTTCACACTATCCCACACACAAAGATCCAACTAATAAATAGTAGAGATCAAGGTAAACATAATATTGTCTTACTAGAATTTAAAATAGATATTTTTTTTTCAATATGTACAGTCAACCAATTTGATTCCTAGGCCACTATAGAACCATGCCATAATGACTTCTACAACAGTGCTTATTGAGTAATGCGTGTCAAGTATCTAGTAGTTAAAGCGACAAGGTTCTATAGTAGCCTAGGATTCTAATTGTTGTTGACTGTACATTCTTTTGAATCTCTATAAAGTGACATTAATACCTTTCCATTAGTCATATCTTACTTCAAGAGACTAAATAGAACTCTGAGCCGCACAACTGATAACTCTAAAAAAAACACCAAAACTAATAAAACAGACAATCTCACAGAACCTTATCGATATATACAGTGTGCAACGAGGGGGGGGCAAGTGAAATATTGAAAACGAGGGTTTTTTGACAAGTTACACATCACAGGTTAGATACAGACCCATACGGCATTCAGCCACGATTGAAAATTGTGTAAAAATATTTTAAACGGCTATTAAATGAATCAAATTAAATATTTTTTAAACATAAACAAAAATATTAAAGTATAAACGACAGCTTTTTTTGAAGTAAAACTCATTTATACCGACTTGGTTCGTATGAACTAGTGACATAATTAAAAATAAAGTATAACTCCCACGGGAACAATATAGGCCTTTGTCCTTTAAGTACATTGTGCAACGAGGGGGGTAAGTGATGTTTTGGATACGAGGGTGGTAATTCCCGACATCCCCCGGAGTCCCTCACAATGCCCCGGAGTACCCGCTTTAAAAACTAATAACTCACTCTTCGAGGCATTGTACCTGAGGCCATGAGAATCCGCATACCGCTCACATATCATCAACAGGTCTTGTATGCCACTGATTGATGGACTCAGCAATACCATGTCATCTGCGTAGCTTATGTTATTCATAAATTTACCGCCCACCAATCAGTCGAACTACATAAAAGCTGAAGAGCTTAGGTGACGTGAGCCCCTCTACCTCACCCCGCACTCCAGCCTGTACGCATCTGACAATGAATCTGCACACTTAACAACATTATATTAATGACCGTACCAGTACTTGAACACTTCAATCAGTTGACTGGGTAATGTGTCTTCATACAGTTTTTGCCATAACTTTTCATATGACACCAAATCTATTTTTAAATTGTATTTAGTCTTAACCACCAGAGAATTTTTTTCGAGCAGCAGTATATTTCGTACACCATAGTACGAGTACCTTGTGACAGTTGTGACATCGCGTCATTAAGTGCGACATTCTGAGTTAAAACAATGTAATGAAATTTAAGGAATTCCTAGAAGATAAGGATGCATTTATATTAAAATAGAATATAGTTATAAGATGACATATGAAAGTGCTAGCTTAAGGCTATTTACAGAATAAACGTTTTGATTTTGATTTGATTTTGATTTCGATGCATTGCTTGCTGAGCTATTTTATATGGAAAAATAAAATTCGTCCATTTTTTATAAAACCTATGAAAGTGTGTTCATTACAGCCTAAACTGCCCTTTGATTGTGTGGTGTAGTTTGTGTCGAAGACGAAGAGGTGATCAAGGCTAAGTTAAGTTGCAGATTGTGCTATTGGGAAAGGGAGTGTTTGAGGATGTACAGATGCCTGAACATTTCAATCCAGAGCTCATTGATGAGTCGGGAGGAGGAGACAGAAGTCAGCAGCCACTGGAATCGCTTAATTTGGACGTGCGCAATGCGTTACATTATTTGAGGAGTCTCCCGGAACCGGTTTCAGATCTTCACAGCGTGGTTGGGTCCAGTACAAGTGATTCCGAAAGTGACAGCAACTCTGCCTCCACATCCCCCTCTTTCCACTCCTCTTCCTCTTCCTGCGCATGTGTATAGGAGCAAACATAGGAGAGGAGTTGTCAGCCTCTACAGACCAAAATGGTAGTGAAGGTTTGTACTGGAAAAAGGAGTGGGTAGAGGGCGATGAAACAGTGTGTTGTTTGCAAAACATCAGGGTACAAGCAAAACATCAGGGTAAGGAAAACAAGACCAAGATTTGTTGTTTTCGAAGTACGGCTGAAACGGTGTATCATTTTAGTTTCTTTTTGGCTTAATAAGCTAAAAACTAATTAATTTTTAAATTAGGTGCTTGTGGGTCTACTAAAAGTACCTCGGAATTTTGATTATCTTAAGTTAGTGAGTGTGTCAGTGATAAAACTATGGAACAGTCCAAAAGGCAATATATCTCAATCATATTACGCCCTAAATGTCACTGAACTTTTGCTCGACTTGGCGGGGGCACTACCGTGCTCCCAGATAACCAAAGTAATAATCTTTGCGTTCGGATTCACGGGCAAAAGCTAGTCTAAAAATATTTCTGTATCATAATAATTATTTTACAAATCAAAGATATTGTAAACATCAAAATGAATAAAACAAAACGTCCTTGGACTCGGATGATAATATAATACGGGTTTTAAAAGCGGTTGGCCAAAATAACAAGTTTGACTGGTTGTCGAATTTAATAGTAATTTATGTGACTGCTACATAATGAAAGGCATTAAAACACAAGTGTGGGTTAAAGAAACAAACGAAGTGAGTTTCTTAAAAGGACCAGTCGAGTACACTATTTTATCTACACACATTATAAACTTTCTATGATATATTCACTAACCCAAATTACAGCTAACAATGGAGCATCGTTGCTCTTTTGGCCGAACTCGCGGATATGTGGCAGCGTCGCCGAAATATGTTCATCGCTCATTTTAAACGAAAATTTGCTATTGTTACTTACTTTAAAAACAACAAAACATACTCATTTAATACTTAAAATTAAGGAATTTATTATATGGAAGGTTTATTAAATGTAGAATAGAATAGTAGAATCTCCATATACCAAAAAGTGTCCGACAAAAAACCATAAATAGGTGGAGCTACAATACATAGAATACTTGAAAAAAAAATCGAATCATTGACAGCGCACTTCACTCCGTCAATAACGCCTAGGTTCTTAGCTACTCTAGCGCTACTCTGGAGAGATTTGGAACTATTATTTATAGCGGCCAGCTGGACACTTTTGCAACAGTTCTGCCTATGGAGATTCTATTCCTTGCTCGACCCTTGCTTACCTTCCATACTTTATTACGCATGTCACACATTCGTATTTTTTTAATTCAGAGACAAACTAGAGTTGGGGCCTATTTTCGTATCGTTCGATACAAACTAACTACCTTCTACTATTACTATTAAGATTTGTCAAAATTGTATGCAATTTACATTTCATGTCGAACAAAAAGGAATCTCGACTGATATTAGAATAGAGGTCGAATCGAATTGCTTTTTTTTTCAGATATGTTCGAAATTTTAATGTCATAACCAAATAGATTTTGATGTACAGTGGAGTTCATAAATATATCAGCAAATCCAAGGCTTCAAAAATAAATGAGCATAAAAAAGTACATATGCATCTGAACAGATTAACCAGTCAAAAATATGTACACATATCACCTGTCATATTAATCTGAGCAAGTATCACAATAATATGTAAGCAACTGAAAACTGATAAATGTCTGTAAGTACTAATATTTTTCAAAATTATTTAACCAAGTGAAAGTACACAAATACCTACGCAAAAGATTTTTCAAATATTTATAAACATGTAGTGGCACATATGTGATGAGATTGAAGGTCATGTTAATCAATGCCATACTAAGGACCTCTTTAGAAAGGTTAAACAACTTACGGTAACCTTTAAGCCTAAGTCATGCATTGTAGACGACGTAAATGGTAACGCCTTGACAGAAATTGAGGACGTGCTGGAAAGGTGGAGAGGTCACTGTTGCGACCTATATCGTGATGCGAAAGGTTCCACTACAAAGAGAAGATGGGATGAACATACTGAAGAGCCTGCCATACTCTTGTCGGAGGTACAGTATGCTATAAAAAAGCTGAAGCATAAAGCGGTGGGTCCAGACGGAGTATCAGCGGCTATGATCCAGTATCTGGGTACAGAGGGTACCAACATTATACACAGATTGTGCAACAAAGTCTGGAAAACTGGTCAATGGCCACAGGAATGGACACAATCCGCCGTCATCTCTCTTCACAAGAAGGGGTCTACAAGAAAGTGTGAAAACTACCGCACACTTTCGTTGATGTCTCACGCTAGTAAAATCCTTTTGCACATAATGAATGCTAGACTATCCGCATTCACAAATCAGCAGATCTCTTGTGAACAAGCTGGTTTTGTTTCTGGTAAGGGGACCAGAGATCAAGTTATGAATGTTCATGTGCTCATTGAGAAATGCCGAGAATTCAATAAATCTGTGGTTCTGTGCTTTATAGACTATGCTAAAGCATTTGAATGCGTGCAGTGGAGTACAATGTTGGATGTGCTCACAGAGATGGGAGTACCTAAACACCTTGTATTTCTGATACAAAATCTTTATCTAGATGCTTTGTTAAGCTAGATGACAAGATGTCGAAACCGTTTCATACAGAACGAGGAGTTCGGCAGGGTTGCATTTTGTCTTCAAAGCTATTTAACTTGTATGGCGAGTACATCATGATGAAAGCACTGGAGGACGTAGAGATCGGCATCACAATAGGCAGCCGTAGGATCACCAACCTGAGATATGCAGATGACATTACTATTGCAGCATGTAACGAGGAAGACATGGCTTTTCTGCTGAAGAAAGTGGAAGCGGAGAGCACCAAACTTGGACTGAAAATAAACCACAGTAAAATCAAGATCACGGTAGTGGACAGAGCACAAGTTCTTCCCCAATCCAATGCTCTAGATGGCTATGAGATAGTGGACCAGTTTGTATACCTAGGGTCCTTAATAACAAATGGTGGTGGCTGCACGCAAGAGATTCGCCGACGTGCTGGAATGGCTAAAAGTGCTCTGAACAACCTCAAAAAGTTGTGGAAGAATCGAGGTATAGGCCTTGTTACCAGGGTACGATTAGTGCGGGCACTGGTATTATTCATCTTTATGTACGGTGCAGAAACCTGGTGCATCAAAATCTTGGACAAGAGCAAAATCGATGCTTTAAGATGTGGTTTTGGAGAAAGATGCTAAGAATCCCATGGACCTCAATGAGAACAAATGAGCCCATTCTGAGAGACCTAAACATCACCAAACGACTCTCAACGATCTGCCAGGAGATGGCTCTCAGATTCTTTGGGCACATAATGCGATCGCCACACCACAGCCTCGAACGTGACATCATACGAGTACTGGGTCAAGTTGAAGGCAAGCACGCTAGAGGAAGAGCCCCTGCAAGATGGTCGGATTCCATAAGACAAGCATGTGGTTCCATGCAGAGGGCAGCCCACATAACCCTTGATCGCGTTAAATGGAGGGATATAGTTGTTGGTCACGATCCTCAGGCATGAGGGAACGATGAAGAAGAAGAAGAAGTGGCACAAAAATATCTGTACTAACGTTTTACAATTTTATGTGAACACATAAGTTCGTAAATATCTAAACTACCATAATCTAAACAAACATAAGACTAAACAATTTGAAAATCATCGAAAAGACAGTACGGTAAACTGTAAAATCACACATTTGTCTCTTTCATTTTAAGTGTCTTAAGTGTTTGCTTGCGGGTTCTTACCTATTCTTGCTGCTTTCGATTTATGATCGACTTAAAACAGGTTGTTATCAACATTAATGACTAGCCACTTACAATTTTAAGAATGATAAGCTGTTCTTGTTATTGATGTTTGCCAAGTTTTATGAATAAAGGGCTTTAATTCTAATGGCATTATTCATAAACGCGTTACAGGCCTGAATTAGCTGTGAATCGTTTGTCTTCATCTGTCATTTTGACTTGTGTATTTGCAAGAAAAGGATAAAACATAATTTAACTAAATCAGGCTCGTAAAGTTCTATGAATAAGGGGGTTGTTGTAAGAGTATAATAATATATGTTTGAACTTGAACCCGCGAGTAAAATTACTGGTGATTGTGCTGATAAACAGTGCGACTTGCAACTTACGGAACAAAATAGACAAAATTATATTAAGACGGACGACGACGGTTATGAAACGGTAACTTATAATAAGAAAGATAAAAAGAAAGCTAATTATCGCTACAGAGGTCAATTTGGCGTGGCAAATGACACAAATACGAAATTTAAGGCTGCGGAACGTAAGACTCCGGTTTTCATATATAACGTGCATAAAGACACAGGAAAAAGACATTATCGAATATATTATGGTCAAAACGAAGGAAAAAATATTTTTAGAGAAGATAGACATAAAAAGAGATACTGGTCACAAAGCGTACAAAGTTTTCGTTAGTCCAAATAAATTATCTTTGTTCCTGGAAAAAATATATGGCCGCAAGGTATTATTTTTCGTAAGTTCGTGCATTTTCAGTACGGACACGGGATCGGTACGAGATCTGAGAACGGCAAGCATGATATTATAAATAAATAAATGGATAGTACGATATATAAATTTGGTAGCTTTAACTGCAAAAACGTAAAGCGCTCAATAGGTACTGTTAAGGAGTTGTGTTGATCCTGCCATATTGTCGCTTTGCAAGAAACTTGGCTAACTCCGGAAGAGACTGTATTCCGGAATACAATTGATGAAGATTTCTGCGCAACTGGTACGCCTGCCATGAATACCAGCGAGGGCATGATGGTCGGTCGCCCGTACGGCGGGGTTGGCCTCTTATTTCGTATATCGGTGTTTCAAAATGTTTCTGTTGTGCAGTGCGATAATGCTCGTTTGTGCGCGATCAAAATTATGACAAATGACAATCAACCGGTATTAGTGGTCAGTGTATACATGCCTACGGACTGCAGTGACAACTGGGGCGAATTCACGGACTGCCTCGGAGCGGTGAGTGCGATAATTGATGAGTGTGGGATAGAATCAGTATACATAATGGGCGATTTTAACGCTCATCCGCACGAACGTTTCTATAGTGAGCTGATTAATCATTGCGACGAACAAAAATGGTGCTGTATGGACGTGGATAAGTTGGGGATTACGTCAGATACTTACACTTTTTTTAGTGATGCACATTTATGTAGAAGATTGTTGGATCACTTTGTACTATCGCAGTCGGCGGTGCCCCTCCGTTCGCAATGTTTATGTAAATAACAATTGTGTTACGTGGTCGGACCATTTTCCTATATTTTTGGAATGTGACCTTAATGTCAGGTTCACGTAGATAAAAATTTAATATGGGGGGAGAGAACACGACGGACCAAATTGTTGTTTATCGCGACGAATGTCATCAAAGACTAATCGAGGCGCTCAGTAGAACCCATGTCGGCTGTCATGTGGATGGAGTTTGTGTCAACAAGATAAGCTATGCGGACGACATGATGCTGCTGAGCGCGTCGGTGTGTGGGCTGCGTAAACTGTTGCGAATTTGCGAAACGTATGTCTCAAATCATGGTCTTAAATATAACGCAACCGAGAGTCAGTTCATGGTGTTTGAGTGCGGTCGCAAGAAGACAATGGATGTTCCTACAATTTGCCGCAATGGTACCCCCATAGATAGAGTGGACCATTTTTAGTACCTAGGCCATGTACTCGCGACCCACCTCAAGGACGACCTGAATATGGAGAAAGAACGAAGAGCCCTGTCGGTCCGGGCGAATATGGTCGCCCACAGATTTGCAAGGTGCTCAAAAGAGGTTAAAGTCACACTGTTTAGGGCATTTTGCATTTCCCTCTACACTCGCAATTTGTGGGCGCAGTATACGCAACGGGCGTACGGGGCCATTAAGGTCCAGTACAATAATGCGTTCCGGGTGCTGATGGGGCTGCCCCGTTTCTGTAGCGCATCGGAGATGTTCGTGACGGCGCGCTTTGTCTGTTTTTATACTACCATGCGTGCACGCGCAGCATCCCTGGTGCGCCATGTGTGTGGCAGTCCCAACAGCATTCTATGAATGATAGCGGATAGGGTTGACTGTCCCTACTTGTCGCACTGTGAGGGATTGCATTCCCCCATCAGTGTTGTTTTATTTTAAATTAATGTTTGCAGTACAGTCAGCAGCAGATATACTTGAGCGGTCAAGGTGTCCAAGAAAACATATTCACTTAAATCGTCACAAAAATATTGACATCTAAATTGTCATCACATAGGCTTTCAGTTCGTCACATATATATTAACATCTGAGTTTTTCTTTAACAGATACACGCTTATTTAATCACAATGCCAATAGCGGTTAGAAAGTCAGTGGTAACTAAGCATTCAAATTCAAGCTGCTGTCATTAATACTAACACACACTGTCAATCACGTACGTCATCAACTAGTGCCATTACTTGCTAAGCAGTTGTTTTGTCAATGGTATCTAAGCATCAATATTTGATGTGATTAACTTTAAATAATACTTTAGCACCTACGAAGCTCCTCACCATACCTAATTAGTGTCCAAAAAACCGGAAAAGTGCGTGTCGGACCACGCATTATGGAGGGATCCGTAGCTTCAGACGATAAGAAAATTATGCAGGCAAAAGGGCGCAAGTGCCCTATAAATTCTAAGGCACAAGTCCTTTTGTTATAGATAGTTTTTTGGCGAAAACTCGAAAACGTCTAAACCGATCAAGTCCAAAATAATTTTTCTATAAAGTTCTTATTAAGCTCTACTTTTGTGATTTTTTAAATGTTTTTTTGAAATAATGGATCAAAAGTTAGAGGGGGGGACACATTTTTTTAACTTCTAGAGCGATTATTTCTGAAAATATTCACTTTATCAAAAATAATATTTGCAAACTCCTTTATTTTTAAATACCTATCCAACGATATATGACACGTTTGGGTTGAAACAAAAATAAAACCAGTCCTCACTTTACGTGTACGGGAGGTATACCCTTGTAAAGCATTCTTTTCCACTTTGTCGGCGTGATTGATATACATAATGGTACTAAATTACAGCTTTCTAGTATTTACAGTCACTGAGATTATCCGTGGACGGACGGACAGACAGACAGGCAGACTTGGTGAAACTATAAGAGTTCCTAGTTGACTACGAAACCCTAAAAACTAACCTCATCATCCTCCTTATCATCCTCATAATATAAACTCGAAAATTTGAAAAAATGTATGGATGTAGGTACATGTTATTCTTTCACGCAAAAACTACTGAATGGATAGCGATGAAACTTTACAACATTATAGCTTATACATCAGAATAAATAGACTATAATTTATAATGATAAAGGGGCGGACGGCCCCAACGGTCCATGTGTGAGTATAAAATAATAATATAATTGCTGCTGGACGGCAGATGCAGCCATAAGTAAGTATATTATGTATTTTAAAGAAGGCACTTGAATTTGAGTATGTAATACCTCCTTTCTTAAAAAAACATTTGGCCTAGTGGGTAGTGACCCTGCCTACGAAGCTGATGGTCCCGGGTTCAAATCCTGGTAAGGGCATTTAATTCGTGTGATGAGCATGGATATTTGTTCCTGAGTCATGGGTGTTTTCTATGTATTTAAGTATTTATAAATATTTATATATTATATATATCGTTGTCTAAGTACCCTCAACACAAGCCTTATTGAGCTTACTGTGGGACTTAGTCAATTTGCTAGAGAATGCATTTGAAATCGATAGGTTTATATTTTAGTTGTCAATGTCCCCCGTCTTCTGTCGAGCTGTGTTCTTAGAATTCTAATTATTCATTGAATATTGTTCGTGAAGCCATACTAATTCACTATTTGGTTTGTATACCGTTATAACCATGTTTCGAATAGACCAAGAAACCAAAAAGAAAATTAATGATTTGAAGAACGCTGGTCTGTGTGTTACCGATATTTCGGATGAACTAGGTGTATCAGTAAGTATTGTTTTAACTAATTCGGCTCACATTGCTAAATATCTTTAACTTAATACAATGAATGGTGTACATTTTATTATTCTCTTTCAGAGGAATACTGTTTACCTTTGGCTGGAAAGGTGGCGATACGAAGGAAATTTGAATTGCCATGTTACTACAGGCCGCCTCCGGTGTACTAACGTCAACCAAGACAGGCTCATTGTGGAAAGGGCACGAGCAGATAGATTCGTGAATACGACGCAGATCGCTGCTCAATTACAAATATCCAACAGCACAGTAAGGCGAAGACTGAATGAGAGTGGTCTGAAGCATAGGATACCGGCCAAGAAGCCAGTTTTAACACAAAGGCACAAAGACCTCCGGTTAGCATTCGCGGCAAGATACCTTAACTACGACTTCAGCAAAGTATGTTTCATGGATGAAAAAGTATTTTGCTCCTCTGATAACGGGAGAGTCAGTTTATGGAGAATGGACAACTCAAGATACCTCGAGCGGAATATTTTACTAAACGAGCGAAGCGGTCGTATTACCAATGCATATTGGGGGTGGATGTCCAAAAATAGTTTCGGGGAGCTAGTTGAAATTTCAGGCAGAATGAATGCAATGCAATATAAAAGCATCCTAGAGGATTCATTCTTGCCGACAGCGCAGGTGGTGTATCCCGGTGAACATATTAGATTAATTCAGGACAATAGTTCGATTCACAATTCGAATATAGTCCAAAACTGGATTGATGGTCTACATCGGAGAGGAGTATTAACGTTGATAAAATTACCACCCAAGAGTCCGGATCTAAACCCTATCGAGAATTTGTGGGGAAAAATGGTACAACAATGGGATCCCTCGCAAGCGAGAACACGGGAGAACTTAAAGAGACACGTATATAATATATCGGAATCCTTCAGGGGCAAAAACCTCTGTGAAAATTTAGTAAGTTCGATGCGACAACGTTTACAGGACGTTCTCAATACCGAAGGTGGATATACGCGATATTGAGATAATAATTATATTTTTTGTTTTTCATATAGGTCAAGGAGCATAGTTTATTTTCTAATAATGTTATTTGTTAAATAAAATTAGCGTACTTATAAAATTTTTGTTTCATTTGTTATTAAAATATTTTAACCTTTTCGCTGCAATTGACTGGATATGAAGTCAGAACATTTCGTGCCCCTTCATTTGACAAGACAAAGTTGACAGTTGTTTACGTGGAGGTACCTACTAACCCCTTAGTTTGTAAGTTCTACTAATAAAAATATGTGTCCATGTGTTACATGAAATAAAAATATTCATTCATTCATTCATAATAATAATAACATATAGGTACAAATTGAGATTAATATGCGCGGCATTGAAAATTGATTGAATTAAATTTATTCCTATATCAAAATGTACAGAATTTCCGAGCATTTCAAACACATCATGTCAAAATACAATATAATAAAATAGTAGGCCGTGAGAACCAGGTGATTTATTTATTCAGTTTTAATCCGATATTTATAAACTTCTACGTCGTGTTCACATAAAATTGTAAAGCGTACAGATATTTTTTACGCCACTACATGCTTATAAGTATTCGCCAGGTTGCCAGAGCTCAACAAGGGGAACACGGTACAAATTGAGATTAATATGCGCGGCATTGAAAATTGATTGAATTAAATTTATTCCTATATCAAAATGTACAGAATTTCCGAGCATTTCAAACACATCATGTCAAAATACAATATAATAAAATAGTAGGCCGTGAGAACCAGGTGATTTATTTATTCAGTTTTAATCCGATATTTATAAACTTCTACGTCGTGTTCACATAAAATTGTAAAGCGTACAGATATTTTTTACGCCACTACATGCTTATAAGTATTCGCCAGGTTGCCAGAGCTCAACAAGGGGTGGGGTTAGGGTCGGCAACGCGCATGTAACTCCTCTGGAGTTACAGGTGTACATAGGCTACGGAGACTGCTTACCACCAGGCAGGCCGTATGCTTGTTTGCCACCGACGTAGTATAAAAAAAATTCGTAAAACCTTTTGCGTAGGTATTTGTGTACTTCCACTTGGTTAAATAATTTTGTAAAATATTTGTACACATATTTAACAGTTTTCAGTTGCTTATATATTATTGTGATACTTGCTCAGATGTTAAGAATTTATTGACAATAACAAAATAGATAATGGATATATACAGATGATTACTATAACTAGCTTATATCTAAAATAGGCCCTTGAGGCATTGTACCAAGGATGCTGGCGGCATTTCCTCGTTGTATCGCAATACTGATACGTTGTGCGAGGAAGCCGCCAGCTCTTCGGTCACCAGTTACGTCAACCAGACGTTTCGCGATTTCTCCAAAAAACTTGTGCGCGCTGGGACCCCATGGACCTAGAGTTTCAACGCCAAATGGTACAAAATGGTACTCTCTACCGAGGCTCTTATATTTATTACGTTTCAAAATTTCGGCGCTTTCCGCCGCTGCGCCCGCTTTTACATTAGTCCGTTGGCGGTGGGACGGTGCCAGTGTGTCTACGCAGGTAGCATCCCACACTAACATCCGTCCCAAGCTCCAAGGAACCAAGGACACCCCATCAGGCCTCTTGCCATCATCCCTGATAATGCCAGTTGGCTCAAGAAGAGCAGGCACATTGATGGTGGCAAGAGATCGACGGATTATGTCATTAAGCGACGCATGTCTTGAAAAACGACCTGCACTTTTTTGACAAGATAATCCATGGTGTCCCAGTCGGTCCAAGTCCGTGCCACAAGAGCATATATGTGGCGTACATACCGAAACCCCGAGTCGCAAACCAGTCGCCAGTCTTAGTGAGGTCGGATCCAAGAAAGTGCCAGTATTAGGTGAAGGATGGGCATGTAGCCAGTAGCCGGCTTCCCGGGCTCCGACCGCCAAAAGTCTCGCGTGATCTGGACCTGTACAGTTGTTAAGAAGAGTATTGTAAGTTAAATCACAGTAAATATTATCCCAGCTCCTTTGTGATTTCGGGTTGTCTGGAAATTGTTTGCCCGGGAAAGCAATCTTAAAAGCATTTTTAGCATCCTCAAAGCCCGTAATCTTATAGTTTGTGGGCAAAGCCCTTAAGATATTTCCTATGAGACCAGACGTGCTATTAATGGATGCCAAATAGGCTGGGGAAGCCACACTGGAAATTTTGCGAATTCCTAAACCTCCGAACCGAATAGGGAGGGACGCTTGAGACCAGGAAGGCTCACTCAGCTGAATGTTCAGAATCGTCTCTAGACTAATTTTGATCAAATCGTCTATAGGCGATAATAAATTTTGATGTTTCCAAAAAGGACAGCAGCGGAGCACATATGTAAATTTAGGGACAAAAAGACAGAATTTCAGAATCACAAGAGCATAATGAGGGCTAATTTCGAGTAAACTATTCGTGTGACTTTTGAATTTAGATATAGAGTTAGAAACATAATCAGGAAAAGATTCTTCAAATATAGGAGAACCCAGGAGGCAAAGAGAATCCTTGTCTACCAATTTTATATTAGGAGCCAGATCGTCAAATTTGGGTTTTAAGTCGGTCAAAGTACAAGAAGATTTGTGAATAAAGAGTTCGCATTTGCTGAAATTCAATTCTAAACCAATATTTTCGAAACTGCTCCTAACAAAAGACAAATCAGAGAGCACAGTATTTACGTCGCCTCCTAGGGTTCCGTCGTCTAAGTACCAGACGTTGAATTTTGATTTTAAATTTTTAATTATTGGATTTATAGCCAAACTAAAAATTGCAGGCCCGAGAGGGTCACCCTGCTGACAACCAACCTCAGAAGATAATTCATATGATTTGTACATTAATTTAGACGAGTCTGAATAACAAAAGAAAAGGTAATTGTACAGTTCCAGAAATTTGTCCTTAACTTCTGTCAGCAAAGTGTCCCTATTAACCGAATTAAAAGCATTTTTAACGTCAATTTTGACTACAATTTCACAATCATCGAATGAAAGGTAGGTCCTTAGGACATGGACGGCTGCCTCGCACCCACCTTTCGTGCTAAAACCTAGCTGTACTGGTTCGAAAAGGGACTGCAATTTTGATCTAAAGTGTCTAACCGCAATTTTTGATGCCAGACGTCGTAAAGTAGACCCCACCGCAATGGGTCTCACCCCTCCGTTCTTTTTGGTTAGGGCAATCAGGTTTGCACCGTATAGGATAGGAACAATTTCGTAGTTAATTTTGCCTGAAAACATAAAGTTTATTAATTTAGTAAGGGAACAGATAAGCTGCTCACCTGAGTCGCCCACCGAATAAGAAATTAGGTCCTTCAAATGTTGGGGCGAGATCCCATCCAGGCCAGCCGCTGAACCGGTTTTGAATGACATTATAGCGTCAATAATGTCCTTGCCTTCGATTTGGAGGCAGGCCTGGTCAGCCGTAGGTGGGGCAAATGAGTGTGGAGTTGAAGGAGCCGGGGGATGTTTAGAACGTAAGGCCGAGAGGGTATCAGGAGTATCTGGCGATAGCACATCGTTTGTGAAAAGAATACGAGCGGCACCTTTAAGATCGCCGTCGCTAATTATACATTCAATTAATTTGGTTATATTGAAGGTGGATGGGGCGCACCCTTTAGAAGGTCGATAAATGTGTGGAGTTGTATTCGAAATTGCTCAGATTAATATGACAGGTGATATGTATACATATTTTTGATTGGTTAATCTATTCACTGTTAATAATATGTTCATTTATTTTTGAAGCCTTGGATTTGCTCATATATTTTTAAGGCATCATAGAAGGTTTAAGATATGTGTGTAGATAAAGATATTTATAAATTATCTGCTGAAATGACGGGTAAGTACCTATCTCTTAAAACATAATTTACAAATCGAGGCATCGATGTACAATTATTTATGAAATACGTAGTATTTCAAAGTTTTGAGGATCTTCTGTAAAGTTTTGGTATAGATTAGGTATGTATGTCAGTATTGTCAATGCCAAACATCAAATGTCAAACAATAAACGCAAAGGTTGTACTTACTCGTATGCGGCAGAAAGAGATCTATTGTGCTTACTCATATGCGACACAAGGAAATGTATGTAATGTATACATGTAGGCATCATGTGTTGCCTGTTGTAGGTCAGTTGCGCCGTTAATAATGTATACAATTTCTAGTCGGTCCGTATACAAAAGGATTAGTAACAAAAAATGATCCGCTATTAATTTATAATACAATAAACACTGTCACATTAAGCTGTAAGACTGAGTTGTATGAATTGCTTCAAATACCTCTCGTAGGTGCAATCATCGTACGTTACATATTGCTCGGGATTTTTCCTTAAGAATTTTCACACAAAGGAATTCGATTACATTGAAAGCACTTTAGAGTTAAAACCTTTGCGCCATTCATTTCTTGAAAGAATCTGCAAATAAAAGATCCGGATGTCTTTTATTTATAATACAAAGCACTTTTCCTAATTTACAAATAAATTGCTTATCTGGAAGTAAATTTATCCTGTGTAATTTTCATTGGCGTAACACTTATATACATATATAATACAACTATCTAATAAAACGATGATTAGGTACGCTATAAAGTTCCAGATCCCTTATAGTATCTGTATATGATCAGTTGAAGAAATTAATCATTCACTATATAGATGAATATCCCCACCCACGCGTAAAGGTAGGGGTAAATACCCGAGGGTGGCCTTTTATAAAATCCGGCCTTCTCCTATCTTCTATCTACAGCGTAAATAATGCCGCATAGCATCACGTTTTAAATTTATTTTGTGAGGTACTAGGAAAAAACTTCGCCGTTACAACCCTATCACGATCAAGAAGGATGTTAACAACTCCGACCATCAATCAATGTCTACCGTCAGGGTTGAGTGAAAAATATTGTCGTAATTTCATTAAGCTTTTATTGCCGAAATATTTTACGTTTATTTCAAACGCATACTATATGTTTATATTGAATTCCGTTAAGTTCGGGGTATCAGTAAGAACGTTAAGGGAAACTTAATGGCAGAAGTAGTTAATTAAAAATAAATAAAAAACTTTTTTTAATTTATATTATTTTTATAAAAAGTAATCAAATGTTGCATGTAGCGTTGTTGTAACACGGACATTAAATTAACGGAAATAAAAAAACACGGTGTATATATACAGTGCCAACCACTTAAATAGCCTCACCTTTAAATTATGAGTATGAAAGCCCACCTCGTGAGCCTCTTTCAGGGGATACGTATGATGCTTTCAATATGAAAACGTAGTTCTTCTTCAGAGGTTTTAATCAGCAACTTTTACAATAATATCTCATCAATGATTCCGGTAATGGTAATAAATGTACATATTATAAATAAATACGTTAAAAGTAAAAATTGTGTTACCGCGCGACGGTAACATAGTGGTCCTTCGAACTGGACGATCCAGCGCCGCGCCGCCGTTGAATTTCCCCTACATATTGAACCGAACCGAACTGATGAACTATGTCGGGGCGAGTTACGAGGAGCCGCGCTAAGAAGTAAGAACCAGAACCGGGTACGTCTGGAGATACGAAGAAACCGACCACGTCAACCCCTGTTAAAGAAAAATCTGATGTCGTAAGATCGAAGGCAAGTACCGTCAGCCAGAATAAATCGGAACGAAACCAAACCATCCGATCTAATGTTAGTAGTATACTCGTACAAAAAAAGGAGACTGAACTAGCGGCCGCGACACAACTAGCAGAACTGAAGCTGAATCTATAGGTAGAACAAACCGTGATTCAGAAAGAACTGGAAGTAACCTTAGCACGTCCGGACGCCAAGAGCAGCCGTCGATCTCAATCAAGCCTAACGAGTCGAAGCCCCGTTCAAGAGTGGTTGACAACGGAACTACATACACGCACATGAACAAGACGAACCAGCCCCCCGCTATAAATGAGCGAACCATGTGGAACGTGAACAATGTGTCGAACCGCTAAAGGGGAAAAATGTCTGTGTTCGTCCTGATCCCAACCTCTCAGACATACGACTTCTAGCTCGAGAGATAGCGAATCTACGCCGTCCAAGTGAACCAAAAGATTTGCCCTTCTATAACGGAAATGTCAGTGAATGCCTGAATGGCTTTCTTTTAAAGCCGCCGTCGCAGATATCAAAGCCTCATCGACCGAAAACGAACTTATCTCCAAAATCCGACGTTGTTTAAAGGGAGAAGCACGTATCACTGTCGCCGCGCTTTTAGATAAGCATGTCTCTATCACCGAGATCATGGAAGCCCTATAATTGCGATTTGGCATACCGGAACTGATTCTCCAAGAGGAAGTACAGGCGCGCAGAGACTTACCTAAGCTTGTTGACAACACAGAGCAGCTCAGCAAGTTTGTCTGCAAGGTTCGGAATTGCGTGTCAACTATCAAAGCCCTTAAAAAGCCTGAACACTTGCACAATATGGAGCTTTTACGGGCCCTGAAACAGAAGATGCCCGTTGGGCCCGTTGGGTTTGTTTTAGGGTGTTATTGGGTAGAGCCAGCGCGTCTTAAACTGTTAAGACGCGCTTGCTTACAAATGCTTCAGAACATGAGCACAATTACGAACCTGAACTTGTAAAGCTGTCAGAATTCTTGAAGAAGGAAGCCGAAACTACGTCAAAGTACTGGATGCACGAGACCTGCCGCACCATGATAAAACCGTTACAGTAGCACAAGACCCATTACGCTATATCTGAAGATAGCGATTCTGATCCTGAACCTGAACCCTGCTATGCTTCGAATCAGCCCAAAGGTCCCCTTGAAATATCGTGCCTATACTGTAATTCGAAGACTCACCTTCTCAAGAATTGTGAAAACTTTCTTCGCCTGTCAATTGACGATCGATGGGATTGGGTGAAGGAGGCCAAAAGTGTGCTTTAAGTGCCTGAGATCCAGACATCATAGAGAGAGCTCGTGTGGCATAGAGGGATACCGCATGTCGCATAGTAGACTGCTTCATTCTCCTGTTCCTCGTCAGCTCGAAATATCAGCTTGCATACATCCGTCAACATCAAGCTCTCAACCGACTGCAGAGGTAGAAATTGAGAAACTGCCACAAGGAACGACGGCTTGCAGCAGAACCACTAGATCTCAAGTTTTGTTAAAGATCGTACCTGTTCGAATCCAAGGGTCAGTCAAGTCCAAATTGACTTACGCCTTTCTGGATGGAGGAAGTACACTTACGCTTCTAAAGCAAGACCTTGCGAATGAAATTGGCCTGAAAGGGATCGCCGAACCGTTGAGCCTGTCTGGCGTGAATACCACCTCCGATCATCGCGGCTCTGAACGTCTCGACGTAGAGATTACTGGTCCCTCCAACGTACCACTGGAATTGTACGACGTTCGAACAATAGAGAGATTGCCGATTTCGCCACAGACTGTTGCCAATATTGACGAATACGAGCACCTACAGCATCTACCCAAGACTGGCTATGGCAAGGCTATGAGTATGGAGTCTCAGAGCTCTTGATCGGCCTGGATAACCGGCAAGCGACCATTACCAGAGAGGTCCGTAAAGGAAAGAGGACCGAACCATTAGCCACCCTGACTCCACTTGGGTGGGTGGTACATGGATTTTCACATTCGTATACCAACGTCGTACACTTCATAGGACATACTGACGAGGATTTGCATCAATTGATAGAAGACTACTTAAAAACTCACTCTAAGAGTCACGAATAAAATGATGTTGAATCAACAGGATGAAAGAGCCATCGCAATTCTACAAAACACATCGAGAAGGGTAGAAGATGGCAAGAGATGGGAAGTAGGACTTTTATGGAGAGAGGATGATCCTGTAATGCCCAAGTTGCCCACGCCTCGAAGAGATTGCAATCTATAGAAAAGAAAATGGACAGAGACTCAGTGTACGGTCAAAAATACAAAGAAAATATGGAGAACTTTTTGCGTAGTGGGTATGCTGGACCTTGTGAGTCAATATAGTGCCCAAAGAAGTGGTATCTCCCTCATTTTGGGGTAACTAACATCAACGACCAGGGAAACTTAGAATTGTCCACGACGCTGCTAGTAAAGTGCAAGGCGTATCACTGAACGACAAACTGCTCACCGGACCCGACTTGCTAATTTCACTGTTAGCAGTCATTTTCAAATTTTGAGAGGGTGAAGTGGCCATGTCTGCAGATATAAAAGAAGTGTTTCTTCAGATCCGCATAAGACCAAAAGACCGCTCCGCCCAACGCTTTTTTCAAATCAAATCAAATATATTTTATTGTATGGTTATGGGTTCTACAAAGGTCTTAGGTAAATGAGTCTAGTTCTCCATATCCTGCCTTACAAAAGCGTACAAAATTTGGTAAGGTACTTATCTTAGATCTAAATTCAATTTAAAGTACATTTATTAACAAAAACAAAGCATGATATTAAGTGATATAAATTGCCATATCGTCGCCGTAGAGCGAAAAGTCACCAAATCACAAAATGGCCAAAATTGACTTATATATGTCATCAAAATCGCATTTTTTTTCTCCAAATTTCAGTCTTATTGCGGTAGCAATAGCGATGATAGTTTCAATTTTACAAAGTTAAAGAAGTAACTAAAAACTCACTTCGGATTCAATATTATAGTCGAAAAATACCTAATTCCGTTACACATTTTTAAACTTCTTGTAACTTATTTATGAGCGTACCTAAGTCAATTTAGTTATTTTTTCCCTAAGTATTACTTAACTATTTAACCACGAAGAACCTCATTCAAAAAGTCACTTAATTTACTTAGTTACTTTTTAAATACCGGTTATGTCAAAAGTGTGAAAGCGAAAATTAACTAACTCTATTTAGTTATTTTTTTTGTTCATAGTTGTAAGGCAATGTACATCATTTAACCAAAGCGATAATTAATTAAACAGTTTTAATGAGTTTTACCCTACAAACAAATATACAATACAATAACTAATCATATTTAATTAATTTTACAATAAAGACTGTACTGTTTGAGCATCGCCGTAATGCTGGTGATGCCTGACTTTGCAAGAACTGCTTCATTTGTCATCTTATCCTTCCAGGTCACTCCCAATATTAGTCTCAGGCAACGCATATGAAAAGCGTTTAACTGGCGCTTTTGTTTAGAGTAAGTAGTCCACGTTTCCGAAGCGTATAAAAGGGTACTGAGTACGCACGACTGGTATACGAGGACTTTGGTGGCTATGGTGAGCTTATCATTTCTCCAAACGCGAGTGTGAAGACGTCCAAATGTACACGAGGCTTTGCCTATTCGAAAAGCTATTTCCTTGCCGCTAGAAAGCTTAGATGTTGTTGTCTAACCGAGGTAGCAAAAATGATCAACCACTTGCAAAGCAGAACCATTAAGCAGAAAGCTAGGCTTCCTATCTGTGCCCTGCACCATAAACACTGTTTTCTTGGCATTGACACTCATGGAAATAGCTGGCAAGCCTGGCTAAACTTATCAATTAGCACCTGAAGATCCCCCTCTGAGTCGGCAACAAGTGCAGCTTCATTCATCTGCATACAAAAGTTCTCTGGCAAATAGATCATCACGTCTTGTAGTTGACTTTAAACAGTTGATATTGAAAAGTCGGCCATCCTTTCTGGTATGCAGATGCACTCCGACGTCGCAATCCCTGAATGCCAAATGAAAATCCCTGAATGAAATATATCAAAGAGAGTTGGTGCCAGCACACAGTCCTGCCTTACACCGCGGTTGACGCCGAAGGTTTCCGACGTTTCACCATCGAACACTACCGAAGCACGCATGTTTTCGTGAAAATATTTCACTATGGAAAGTAGAGTAGGCGGACATCCGACCTTACACAACACTTCGTAAAGACCATTTCGACTCACTGTGTCGAATGCCTTGTTCAAATCTACAAAGGCCATGTAAAATGGGACACGATGTTCGCGGCACTTCTCCTGAAGCTGACGAAGAGTGAATATCATGTCGCTTGTCGACCGTCCACCGCGAAATCCGCACTGAGTTTCAGGGTAAATACGCATCGCTAAGGCTTCAAGCTTTTTTAAAACCACCTTTGCAAAAGCTTTACCAGCAATACTCAGTAGGGATATGCCTCTATAATTATTGCAGTCCCCGCGATCTCCTTTTCCTTTGTATAGAGTGACGATGTCTGCATCCCTCATGTCCTGTGGCACCGTGCCCTCGGTCCAACAACGCTGAAGGAGAGCGTACAGGGAGCGAGACACACAACCAAGTCGAATTAGTTCGGCAGGCAAATTATCACGACCAGTACTATATCCTTATCTTTGACCAGTATGAAAAGGAGCTGGAGAGAGTCGATCGATTCAAATATCTAGGTTACATTATCACTAGTGACCTAAAGGACGATAGTGATATTGATAGGGAACGTAGGGCGTTGGCTGTTCGGGGGAATATGCTGGCTCGCAGGTTCGCGCATTGTACAGGGGAAGTTAAGAAAACTTTGTTTAAATCCTTCAGTCAATCGTTTTACACCAGCGGCCTGTGGGTTAGTTATACTCAGAGAGCACGCTGAGTGCTACGAGTCCTCTATAATAACATGTTTAGGGTCCTGATGGGACTTCCTAGATTCTGCAGCGCATCTGGCATGTTTGCCGACGCCCACGTAGAGGATTTCCACGCCATAATGCACAAAAGAATCATGTCCATAAGAAGCAGAATCCAGGGTAGTCCCAACAGCATACTAAGTATGTTAGCGAATAGGCCAGACAGTCTTTTGCAAAGACATTGGATGTCCGCATTAATAAACCCCCATTCTGGGTTTGTTTATTATTAAAATTAAAATTTTGTAGCCGTTTTATTTTTATTTTTAGTGTTTTTCTTTGTACAAGTAGTAAATAACTATAGCTTATAAGATACTCAAATTAACAAATGTGGACCACTTTGTCTGAATAAAGAAATTATTTATTTATTATTAAATATTAAGCAGTATCCAAAAAAAAATTATAGTTAGTAGTTTTTAATTAACACGTATTTTCACTTTATCATAGCAGTCATAATTCAACTAACTTCACTTAGTCAAATATAGACGCACTAAAATGTGGGCAAATAATCATTAACTTCGTTCAAAAAATCACTAAGTTATAATTAAGGTGTAATATATAAGGGCAAAAATTAATTATCGTCTATAGCTCCTAAATCGTTAGTGTGAATAATATAAGTCCATTTTGAGCTCAAAGAATAGCAGTTTCCAATGAATAAACACATATAAAACCACAATTTCATCTTAAGATAATTTCAGTAGAATAAAAATTAATTATTATTTTTTAAACCCTCATAACTCAAAATGACTAATGAACAATTTGGTGACTTTTCGTTCTACGGCGACGATATTATGTAATTTTACTTAATAATTATTATTATATAACAACAACAACATAATATTAATTACTTATTACATTATTATCATACAATAGTATGATAATTACTAACATTATTGTGATTTACCTACTAACTTAGTAAAAAGTCATTTATGCTATAGAAGCATTGCTTGACTAACCAATCAAACAGTTTGTTTTTGAAATGATGGCAGTTTCTTAAGGTCTGTGGGAAGCTTATTGAATATCTTTATACTCATGCATATAATGCTTTTTGAAATGAGTGCTGATTTATGGTTAGTGCGTATTATGTCGTACATATATTTGGTTCTGATTGCTTGAGTAGTAGATTTTTTTATGGGAAACAAATCCGGATTATTTTTTACAAATATGCAGACTTCATATATGTAGAGTGATGGGAAAGTAAGTATTCTGTTATCGATAAAGTAAGGTCTATATGATTCCATTTGATTAATACCGTAAATGGAACGAATGCATTTTTTTGTAATCTGAAAATTCTGTCTTTATTGCTGCTGTTTCCCCACATTATTAGTCCGTAACGCAGATTTGACATTATATATGAGTGGAAAGCGAGTAGGGCAGTTTGATCTGATGATATATTTTTTAGTCTTCGTAGATATGAATTTGGCTATTTTTTTTTAAATATGCTCCGTATGGTGATGCCAGTTACTATGTGAATCAATAATTATGCCTAGGAATTTTGATTGGTTAACATTTTCTAGCTCACAACCCTTGTAACTTATTTTTGGTTGGATGTTTTTTCCCTGTGGTGAGAAAAACTCCATTAATTTAGTTTTCTGTAAGTTGACTTGAAGGTTATTGGCTTCCATCCAAACATTAACGTCATGAAACATATTATTTATTTCAGCCTCATAGTTTTCAGTCTCATCACCACGAATAATTACGGAGCAATCATCAGCGAAAAGCAGTATCTTATGTTTTGTTATAGTCGGTAAATCGTTGATATAAATTAGAAACAGCAATGGACCAAGAATACTACCTTGTGGTACTCCATAAATTACTTTTTTTATATTCAGACCTGTAGGAATTGAATGTATTACTTTTTTGGCAGTGTGCTTGAATTTCAGTACAATGGTGTCTGTTTTCGAGATATGATTTTAGCCATGAGTAGCAATTCCCTCGTATTCCGTAGGCATATAATTTGTCCAGAAGCCTTTTATGACACACTCGATCAAAGGCTTTGGACATATCCATAAAGATAGCAGATACAGGAATCCTGTCATCTCTACATGTACTGACAATTTTTATAAGCTCGTATACAGCTAAAGCCGTAGTTTTATTTGATCGAAAGCCAAATTGTGCGTTGGTAAGTATATTATATTTATTAAAGAATTCAATTAATCTATGGTAAACATTTTTTTCTAGTATTTTCGAAAACACAGGGATAAGGGCAATTGGTCTTATATTTTTTGGAAATAATTTGACAGAAAAGGGCTCATAAAGGAATTCGAAATGAAATCTGTTATTTTTGGAGCAACTTCTTCACCGGAAAGTGTAATATAAATTAAAAACTGAAACGCAGAGGATTTTACTGAGGAATACCCAGAGGCTATCGACGCGATAAAGACCCGATTTTACATGGATGACTATCTACACAGTTTCCACTCCGAAGAAACAGCTCGTAAAATCACTAAAGCGTCATCAGGCTCAGGAGGGGTAAACCTTGACTTCAACGTAAATGTCAAAATTATTGGACTAAGATGGATCCCGTTCAAAGATACTTTTGGGTAAAATGTGTCAAACCTGTCAAAATTGCCTGCATAAATTTTCGACCATACACGGAAACCGACGAAGCGAGAAGCGCTAAAGTGTGTTTGACCCACTTCTTTTGACGCCTATCGTCATACAAGGAAAGATCCTTCTTCAGCAGATATGGCGATCAGGAATAAGTTGGGATCAAGATGTGCAAGAAGCCGACCATCTTGTTTGGAAGCACTGGAGTGCTCGCCTTATTAATGCCTGTGCATGTAAAGTTCCGCGACACTATGCACCAGAGCCTACTAGATGCGCCATAGAATTGCATATCTTCTGCGACTATTAGAGAGCTATTAGAGAAGCAAAAACATTTATGAGTACTACAAACATACAACAGGAGATAAATTTCATCGCTGAGAATTACACTTTTTTAGCAGCTTATATAGACAAACTTCAAAATCCGAACTTAAGTCTTGATGAAGCCTTAACCCACATAGACGAAGTTGAAAACAAACTACTTGAACTGGTAAACGTACGTATAACCTGGAGGAAATTCTAGTCACTGCAAGAAATCCTAAAAGGCAAATACAGCTTAAACCTAAAAAAGATAGTGGCAGATACATGCCTTCTACCGAGCCTGCTCTATGGGTGCCAAACATAGACTTTTACAGATACAGAGAAAGATAAGAACCACCCAAAGAGCCATGGAAAGGAGCATGCTCAACATAAAAAAGATACAAAAAATAAAGAGTATGTCTGTAAGAGAAAAAACAAAGTTACAAGACGCACTACCCCAAAGCCCTCAAATTAAAATGGCGATGGGCAGGACATATCGCACGGTATAAAGACAATAGATGGACAATATTGGCAACGAAATGGAAAGGCCCTATTGGCAAAAGGAAATGGGGAAAGCCATATTTACTAAACGATGGCTAGATGATATTACAGAAACTGCAGGGAAAGACTGTATTGAGGTTCATATCAAAAGCAAGGTTTCTTGCTGGCCGCTTTACCAATATTATCCTATGACATTGACGTGTTCTGTTTTTATTGTAATTCAGCACAGATAAACTAAAAACTAGGCTTATAAATTATGAAAACAATACTGATCTGTAAAAATCTTCGGTGAAATGCAGGCAAATACGGTGTAATTTTTAAATCTTAAACGTTACGTCGTTGACAGTTGCCTTGTTCTTTGTCGTCAATATTTTTCTTCTTATATTTATGTAACACTTGAGATAACGATGTTGCACTTTAACTGCGTTGTGAAGTTTCTATTTCTCACCAGCATTTCTTAATTATTTCATTATAATTATTTAAATAACTTGTTTTACGCAGAGCTAATTTGACGTTTCGTCCCGGCTAGTGTTGCCAGTTCAGTGTCATATAGTTATTTAAAAAAAAGTGTTTTCTGTCTGGGTTAGCGTTGTTCATAACTATTTCAAATTTAAAATGGATAGCTTCTTAAGTGGTTCTCGGGTATTTAGCGATGTGACAGACAGACAGGCAGACGGTCGGACAGAGTCGCACCATAAGGGTTCCTTTTGTACCTTTTCGGTACGTAACCCTAAAAATTGTTTATTTTTTACTCATTCCATTTTTAATTAATATTTAATTTCTTTAAGTTTCATTGAATGTATGATTAATGCCGTTGACTATTGACAGTTTTAGAACGAAAGAGTAAAAACTTAATAAGTTTAAGTCAATCTCGCTAATTTTATATTCATACTCGTATTCGTTTATTGCACTCATGTACTATGCTTATGTCTAGGACTTATTACTATATTTAACGTTTTCATATTTTAATGAACAGAATCATTTCATGAACAAAATTACTGCAGTCTGCTAAAATATGTGTATTATCATATATGTAGCAATTCTAAATGTTTTTCGCGATGGGATATTTATCTTTAGACATGCAAAGTCTCCGATTGCAAGTAATTTCTAAGAAAGGAAAAATCATGGCCATATGTCTATTACTGTAATTAGGTACTGATTAAGCAAATTGGCCTATTTGCTTAACTCGGGGGAAAGGTACCATTTCATCCCTTGGTTAACGATCTACTATACGAATGGCTCCAGTTTAGCCTATTGTGATGGAAGGGTAGCTACTAGGGCTCGCGGTCGTGTCCGGGTTTCGTGTACACGTGTTCGGTACCCGTTTCCTAACTACACACTTACACGGTTTTCTGACCCGTTCTACACGTGTAGTCGGATTCACGTGTAATTACGATCCGTGTGCCGTGTACACGACGAAACGGACCTAAAATACACGCTGGTCTAACCCGTCCTTGCCGAGTAGCGGAGATTGATGTCATGTATATCTTTAAATAAAACATAGATTCAGATTGTTTAACGGTTTTATCAGATTTTCAATGTGATTGATACTGTGTTGTGTTATACAAATTTAATTTTTTTGTACATATTTTGAAACCTTGAAAAGATACCACTATATTACTGTTATTATCTAGGAAGGGTATCTTTCTTTAGTTAGTTGTTTATTGTCGTAGAATAACATACACAGATAAAATAAAGACCATACCGATCGTGCGTCGCTCCTTTTGTTATTTATACGACGCGTTCTACCACTTCTACCTGAGCCTTGTTAGATTTACTGAGATTACGTTGCAATTAATACAATTAAAATGTTGCTAACTACGATTACAAATATCTTGAGGTAATAAATTATGTTTTATTATATTTATGTTTATTATCAGAGTTTAAATAAAATGGAGTCCATACAATAAGTTGAACGGAACCGGGGATCTCATTGATTTTTAAACATCGATAGAAACGCTATTTTGCAAGTTATACGCTTTTCATTTTTTAACAATAAATTTTATAACAACATATTAACAGTAAACCATAATTGAAAACAAACAACAAAATCAAAAACTATCAATAAAACAACAAAACTTACCGCGTACAACGTACCGCGCTTAACGTAGAAATACTAGTAGTTATCAAACTGACCAAGTGGTGAACTGGAGTCTAACTAAAGTTCTATGAGATACTTTATAAATCTTAGGCATAGATATTATTCATTGTTTGCTGTCTCTGTCATTAGTAAAATGCTTTTTAGTGCCGCGCGGCAACAACATAATGGAATAATCCTACCTGAAGGGTTAGTTGTTGCATTTTTTTTTGCAGATATGTTGAGCTTATCACAAAGAGATAAGACCAAAAGCGCCAACGCATGTTGTAAAAACAACACGTTCTTTTGAATGTAACACCTGCACTTTGTTTATTATCCATGTCATGTATTGGTCATTTGGCCATTTTAAATACTTAATCCCATTTTGTTATCACCCCGTTCGTGGTAGTCTCAGTAAGCATAACTAGCTATATACTTTTTTCTTAGATAATTATTTAGGTCGATAAAATTTAAATTTGTAAATTTAGATTTCATTGTTATTAAATGCATGTACCTACCTGGACTTAAGAAATATTGAAAGCCTTAATAGGGTGTCATGTAACTACCATCCTCAAATTATATAATGAGCATGATTGCAATACAATAAAGAATAGGTTTACTTTAATTATCAAAAAAACTACATGAAGAAAGGAATGAAAAAAGAGATATTTATGAAGTCAGCGGTTGCTAAGATATTGTTAACATTAATCTCATTTAGAATAAAGCAAAACATAGGAATTATTAAAGCAAAGTTTACGTACCTACTTATTATTGACATTACCAATCACTCCGGTAAAATAGCAAAATAATCGAATGTCACTAATCTCTCTTATATTCAATCGTATCTCTTCATAGCACAAATCTATGCTACGCGAAAATGAAGGGTCGAACCCGCGGGTAAATAAGATCCGTTATTTCGTGTATCCGTGTACCCGTGTAAACGTTTCTGAATCCGGGCGGGTTCGTGTAGTTCGGGTTCTTAGTACTGCCGGGCTTAAGAACACTGGTACCCGTTTCAGCGTGTAACACGTGAATCGGGAGCACTAGTAACTACGGAACCCTACCCCTTGAGCATGGCCTGACATGCTCTTGGCCTGTTCTACGACTTCAAGGGACTATAGTGTAGACCTGGGTATATGGTTCTAATTTCAACTCGATACCTCCACGCGTCCCAGAGATAAAAAGCCTTGACACACAGACGGGCAGACAGACAGATGGACAACATAGTAATGGCAAAAGGTAATGGTAAACTTAAGAGTTCCGTTATTTCCTTTTTGAGGTACGGAACCCTTAAAAGTACCTACAAATAAACCTAGATGCAGTGAAACAATAACGGATTTTCATATTCACTGCGTAAACGCTGCGACAGATAATTGCATAATCTCCCGCTAATGGAATGAAAACACTAATTTCCTCCGTACAGTCGGAGGGTGGGTCGTGCGAGCGTTGCCACGTCGTCACGTCGAACGTTTTCTGCATTCATAAGTGGCTACCGCCGGAGTTTTCAGTCTCATAGAATTGAAATCACAGGATTTGTTCGTGAGCGTCAGGATGGCGGGTGGACCTCAGCAAAATTGAACGAAATATTTATAAACATACACCTTCGGTGTACCTCAGTGTACCTCTCCCTAAAATGAGATATTCAACAAAAAAGGTCCACCCGCCATTCTGACGTCAGGATGGCGGGTGGACCTATGAAATCTTGCATTATAATGCACTAAAAGTATGCAGTTATATTTTAATTTCTAAGATCATAACCGTAGATACCGAGGATCATAACCTATACCTTTTTTATTAGTCAAAACCTTTTTGACAGAACTTATGACCCAGTACTTAGTACTTAGGGTTAGAAGGTCAGATGGCAGTTGCTTTCGTAAAGACTAATGCCTGCGCCGATCCTTGGAAGTTGCTAGGCGAACCCCAGGCTCCCATGAGCCGTGGCAAAATACCCGGATAACGCAAGGAAAATGATGAATTAAAAACTGTTATTGGTATTGTATAATGATCAAACTTTTAAATGCAGTTTATCTTATTCGTAGTATTCGGTATTGTAACTTAAATTACATGTAAGTTCTTGCTAAGTAGGCTAAGCCTCGCTTTAAGATTAGAAGATGACTACCCTCGAGTTTACAATTTTCTAGCCATGTACAGTAAGCTGCACAGATTACTGACCCCACCTGCATAGAAACTTGTTTCTTGCTGCGAAGCTTACTGTACTTAATATCTTGCTTTGATTATTTGTTTTCTCCAGGCTCTCTAATAAGTTATTATAATACCTACCCTACATACCCACTTATTTAAGATTGATGGACTTACACTAGGTTCACTAGTGGCAATTATATATTAAAGCTTAATACAAACATTATTATTAAAAAAAAAAAAAAAACAAAATCAGGCCCTCGTGGTTTTGGCATGCGGATATATATGCATCATTCTTAAGTACTTTGATCGCAATGTTATGTTTGCCTGAAGCAGGATACGTTGTTTTTCGTATTGCTACTACTGAAAAATTAGCGACAACTTGACCGAAAGTTTCCGAAGGTCTCCGTTTCCACTTGGGCAAAAATGCGTTCGTATGTCCGGATGTTCTCCTCTGCAGGTCGCATTTCTTACCCGATTCTCTTTTAGTGAGCAGATTTGGTAATTAAATATAATTTTTCAGTCGTTTAATTTTTTGAAAATTTTCTAAATGACCAAAATTGGCCTGAAGGTTTTAAGCGCTGGCAGGGTCTATGACACTTAAGACTATTGTGAGTTTGCTGTAATAATGATTAAACAAAAAAATTGTTTATTTTATTTTTTTGCAAGTTCTACACAACTCACTGAGCCACTAGTGTATCTTGTCTTTGGGGCAACCTACACAGATTGAACTAATCCTATATAGGCAAAGTTTCTACTATAGGTAAGTCCTACTAGACAATATAAGAAATTATCTATATAAGAAAATTGCAAACACTTTGGAAACAAAACACAATTCAAGGCAGGTATTAGTACAATTTAAATATGTAATTAAACCTTATATCGAGCGTAACGAGCGTGTGCTTATAAAAAGCACATAATGACGAGATTTCTATTCCTAGTTGTTTCCTAAATTCTATTACTGTAATCATTTTTTCTCAAACATGCAATGAAATATTGATGTTATGTTCCTTATAATAGGCTGCGAAGTATGACGTTTCAGGTGCGGCTAGGAAAACAGGTCGTTCATGGAATTTCATACAAATCTTGCAGGCCTAGGCCGGCAAAGTCCTCTTTTTTAATTTCCATTCCACATACATTTGTGGTGGTCTGTCGGCACAGGCATCATGACACTCTGCCACTATGCGTATTTAAAAAAAAACAACAAATGATTTGGTATGTACTTAGTGCAGTTTATTTACATACTCGTAATAATTATATATCCACATGAACATAACAAATAACACATTATTATAATTTTTTTCTTAACTAAATATTAGGTAGCGGTAAAAATTTCTACTCAAACGTGTCTCTAACCGTATAGAAAAAAAAGGTTTGGCGGGAAACTTGATAATTTTCCGCTGTAATTCTGTTTTATCGGATTTAATTTTGTTGTTTGTAATGTTGTTTTGTTATAAATAATTCAATATGAGTTCGGACGAAACTACCGGCAAAGAAATGATTATTGATTGCACCCCACCTGAATAATAAAGATAAAGAATGAAGATAAAGGCATTGCAGATTAGATTCATGAAATTAATGGTTGACAAAAAAACTAAATTTAAATGTAAAAGTACTACCTATGAACAACTCTTCTTAGAATGTAAAATTTTAACAGTTCATGAAAAAGTCACGTTATTCTTAGCTATAGAACAAATGTATAATGATGAGTTTAAAATTCCTATTGTCAATCAAAGGATAATAAGAAACAGAGATAATAATAAATTGCTAGTACCTAGTTTTACTAATTATTTTGGCCAGAGATGTAGAAAATATTTAGTCCCTATGATCTATAACGAGTTACCATCGGATTTAAAGACCAAAAGGATAACAAAACGAACATTTAAAAAGAAACTTAGCAATAATCTATTAAATAAAATAAAAGGTAAAATACAACCGCTATATAAATTGTACACATGCACTGCAGTTTTATACTGTATGATCAGATTGTAGCGTCAACCCCTTACTTCATGTCGTAAACAAAAGTATTATATCTGTTTAAAAATAAACTTTAATAGCTATCAATAGAATTGAAAATTATAACTGCCATATAGGGCTGCGCATGCGGTAAGAGTTTAAATAGATAATAATATAAGTAACATATAGACTACCTAGCTTACATATTATAGGAGCTTCGTCTGCCAACAAACCACTCTGTGGTTTGGCAGAAGTATATTGTAAATATTTATAAGGCATGAAACGTGAATAAAGGTTTTTTTTATTAATTAAAAGCTATGGAGTGTGGAATTAAGAGGAGTGACATCTCTTATGGTAGAACTGTTGCAAGTATCCAGCTGTGTCAGCTATAAATAATAGTTCCAAATCTCTCCAGAGTAGCGCTAGAGTAGCTAAGAACCTAGGCGTTATTGACGGAGTGAAGTGCGCTGTCTATGATTCAATTTTTTTGTTCAAGTATTCTATATATTGTAGCGCTACCTATTTAAGGTTTTTTGATGACGCTTTTTGATACATGGAGATTTATTTCCTTACCTCCACCTTTCGTATTAAAAGCCTTTTGGTTGCATCAAATTGACAACAATGACAAGTGTCAATTCTAAAGGCTCGTTCAGAAACGTGCTTTCGTACTTTTGCAGCTCGTTCAATTTAAAAAAACAGTTGTACAATCACCTTTTAACCCTTGAATGGTCCAGGTGTGGAATTAAGAGAAAAAGAGAGACCCACTTCTCCATACCAACGTAGTCCTCATTTTCCTTTTAGGCTAATCAATAAGAAGGTAGGGAAATGCTTCGCATACAATTTTTGACTCCTTAACTTTATTTTGGACTATGTAGTTAGAAGGTGATCAAAAGTCCCCGGCTGTAGCCCTTGAACCGGGAGGAAAGGGGGGTTTGAAGATTCCATTTTTCGGGTTTTCACTTATATCTTGGAAACTTTGCGCCTTAGCGACATGACTACTTACACAAAATGAAAGCTGATTAAATTTGCTACAAGTTTAATTTAGTCAAGTTTTTCGATATCTCGAATACCTAGTATTCGAAATATCCTCTCTTGAAAGTTTTTAGGGCTCTCAATTTTATCTTGATATCTACATTAGTGCAGCTACTAGGTCATGTTTGATATCGTTAGGTATCGATGAAATCAAGAGTACCAAATTCATTTATGGTATCACATTGACAACTATTCCGAAGTAAAAACATATAAGCTTTAAACAAATATCTTTTTTAAACTCCTCTTCACGCTTAAATCGCCGAAGGGATTTAGTTGTGGTAAAGAGATATTTTGAGTCCTGAGACAGGACATAAGATAGTTTTGTCTCAAAAATCATCCTGTAAACGTATGCAATGCGGTATGGGGGAAATTCAGCTTCTATGCCGAATTCCTGAGATTAAGTTTAAGTTTTGAGTCAAGTTTGGTCAGGCCTCCGTCACTGGCTCAAGGCTACGCGCTATATGCCTACCGCTCAGTGTATCGTCGACGATACAACCGACAGAGGGCCGCCGAACGCCCGCCTGAGCGCTCGCTGAGTTAAAAAAAGTATTTTTAAAATAATAATTAATAATAAAATAAGTAAATAATTTTGACAACGTCATGAATCGGCCTGGTAGCACCGTATTACAACTTTTTGAAACCGTTGATTTTCCCTCGCTTTGCTCCTGTTTTCCGTATGAGTATTTATTAAAAATATTTACACGATTTAGGATATTTTCAACTATAAAATTTAATAATAGAGAATTTCGAAAAGGGAAAAAAAATATAAATCATTATATATTAAAACTAAAACATGTTTGATTGACTAATAAAAGTTATGGTTGATTCGCAACATTCATTTTATTACAATAATCATCATAACCCTAAGGTCTATTTTTTTATTCCGTAGACTAAAATGACGTTTCATATGTAAGACATGACATTTCTTAATACCACATGAAATGTTATTTTAGTCTACGGAATAAAAAAAACAGAATATAGCGCATTCTTACGATGACGCGTTGGCACGTGACTCGCACGGCGGGCGGGCAACACAGTCTCGACTCTTTGTGCGCTTACTTATGGTTCATTTCTTCTCGTCCTGAGCAGCAGGTTATTATAATTAAGAGTTTGTATATAGGCTATTGTAGCGTAGGTATTTTCGCTTTTGTATGGGTATGATGTATCTGTTACGTAGTTACTATTTATTAGTCTGTGGTTTGGTATCATTTTCAACTCAATGAAAGATGTATACCATCCCATATTTCATCCAAATCGGTTTAGCGGTTATTGATTCACCATACAAACTTCTACCTCTCTTTTCACACCCTCAAAAGCTGACTTTGGATATAAAAACTATTTTATGTCCTGTCCCGGGACTCAAACTAACTATACCAAATTTCCACGAAATTTTTGTTCAGAATGATGTCAATCTCATACCATAAATGAAGTCAGCACCCCGAATTCATACAAAAACGATACCAAACACGGCCTAGCAGCTTCACTGATATAGATAAAATCGAGAGCCTTAAATAAACTTTCAAAAGCGGCTATCTCAAAAAATAAACCAGATATCGAAAAACTTGACTGCATAAAACTTGTAACAAATTAAATTAACTTCCATTTTGTATAGTGGCCATGTCACTAAGACGCATAGTTTCCAAGAAGTAATAAAAAAAAACAAAACAAAAAATGGGACCTTCATTCAAACCCCTGCTCAAGGGCTACAGCCGGGGACTTTTGATGTTCACCGCCTCACTAGTCCGAACATAGTTACGAAGTCCACAATTTTGTTCCAAGCATTTCCCTCTATAACTTTTTTTGAGCATTCTTTGCCTATAAATTATGTCCATGACACCAAAAGGACAAAGAAATCAAAATTGTAAAAAAGTGAGTTATTGAGGATAATATTAAATAAGCTTTTATCGTCACGCACCAAACTATCCATAGTTGAAGCTAAACTACAACGACTCCAGAACCGTGGCCCTGGAAGCCTTACTGGGCCTGCCGCCGCTGCACCTCTTTATACAACAGGAAGCGCTAGCTACGGCGGTACGTCTCAAAAAATCGAACCTCTGGGATCCACTTAGGGTACCACACACCGAGATCCTCTACAAAGCGATAGGTAAGAAACCGCTAATAGAAACGGTGACTGACAGGATACCCAGGCAATTCGTCTTCGACAAGAAATACAAGATACAGTTACACGAAGAACCTCGTGAAGGACTCAACCCGAGAGAGCTGAGAATCTTCACGGATGGATCAAAGACAAGGTCAGGCACTGGCGCGGGAGTATTCTCAGAGGACCTAAACATACATATCTCAACACCACTAGGTGCCCACAACACAGTCTTCCGGCAGAATGTATGGGCATCATAATGGCAGCACACGCAATCGTCTCAAGTATTGCACTACCCCATCCGCATACGCTCTGATAGTCGGTCAGTACTACAAGCTCTGCAAAGTTATACTTTGACCTCAGGGCTAATCTACGAATGCCACAAAGCTTCTCCATTCTTGGCCCTCTGCTATTTGGCATCATGATAAATGATCTCAAGGTAGTTCTGAAAGAGAATACTAGGTGCCTTTTGTACGCAGATGACCTAAAACTCATGCTTGGTGTTAAACAAATGGCGGATTGTGAAGCGATGCAAAGAGACATCAATGAGGTTTGCAATGGAGTGTTGCGAATAAACTGCATTTCAACGTCTCTAAATGTTGCGTTATGTCCTATACTCGCTCGCCAAAACCTTTAATTGCACAGTATGTCCTTGGCTCAGAAGTCATAGCTCGTGTAACAACTGTCAAAGACCTGGGTGTTACCTTCGACGCCTCTCTTACTTTTCATGACCACATAAAAGGATTAGCAGCCAATTGTTATAAGCGACTTGGTTTCGTCATCAGGAATATGCGCGAATTTAACGATCCCAGAGCCATCAAACTGCTCTACACGGCTCTTGTGAGGAGTAAGCTTGAGGCGGCAAGTATTGTTTGGAACCCAGCTGAAATCACATACGCCCTTCTCGTAGAAAAAGTGCAAAAAACATTTTTTAGGTTCTTATATAAGAAGTTGTATACTTACTATCCATTCTTATATCCGACCAAGTACTTATTAGGATCATTAGGTTTTAATTCCCTTGCAGTCAGACGCAATTACAATCTCCTGGTGACAGCATGTGGAGTTTTACGTGGCGAGACAGACTGTCCTGAACTGGTAGGACGAACTGTTAGACTCGCTATTCCATTTGTGCCCAAAAATCTCCTGCGACCGCGAAGTCACAAGCTTTTGGCCGTCCCAATTACACGCACTGTAGCACATAAAAACTCGCCTGCTGTGCGGGCTCTAAGGCTGCTGAACTCCCTTCTGTCATGGGCACCAGATTGTGATATGTTTGCAAGTCGATGGACGGCTGTGTATCAGATGTGTCTGCGGTATTGCGAGGTGATGGACGAAAGTTGATTGTGATCTGTTTTTCCTAGTATGTAATCCTATTATATAATCTGAATTGTACAGTGCTTTGGTCTCGACTGTAATGCTGTATATTAAATAAAAAATAAAATAAAAAGCTCTGTCAGAGGTAAGCACCACCACCAGCGTAACTCTGCAGTGGATCAAGGGACAGAGCAACTCGCGAAGGAACGATGCAGCCGACATATTGGCGAGAGGAGGCTCGGAACTGAGGGTGGCAGGACCGGAGCCAATTATACCTCTGCCTTGCAGACTCGTCTCGTCGGCAACATCAAGGGTCTGCTTGGCTTTTTGGTAGAGTTGGGTTGGCAAGAGTAGTGCCTACAACCCACCACGCAAAATAGGCGCGAATTACGACGTCGAGTTGCGGAAGCCAAGCCCGCGATACCAATACCAACCAATACCAATACCAAGCATTTATCATCGAACTAAATTAAAGTGTTTAATCCAAGTCATGCTGCATGTACGAGTAAATGTGTACACTGTCAAGTTCGCGGGATAATACCATAATCCACTTATTTTCATACATCTCACGCGGGGATCTACGGAGATTAACCATCTTACCGGTGCAATGCTTGTGTAACAATAGCGTAAGTAGTACCTACTCCTAATAATTAGAAATATTACAGGACTTATAGCTTTTAATAGTACATTGTGCATCGAGAGGGTAAAAATATTGTAAAGGAGTGAATTAAAGACTCGAGTTAATTAATTCTTAACCCTGGAATTACACGGAATATTTTTCATCACACTTGCGTAGAAAAAAAATAAAGCAAGCTAATTTTTAAAAACGGTGACATTTCAAACATTCATAGCGGGTTCTCTGTTCGTAGTCGGTTTCTTCTACAAAGCGGGAAAACGTACGCTCCGAGCGTCGCGTCGCCCTACGAGAACGTTTGTAGTGAATGTGATAAACAAACATTGCTTCCGAGTGAAATACAACTTTTTTCACCACACCAACGCAAGGATACATATATATAACGACTTACATAACTCTAAAACGTGACTTGCAAATATTGTTACTTAATAGTACATTATGGTACAAGTCTGCTATGTTGGTCATTACACACGACGATATTGTATGTAATGACCAATTCACACGCGTTTCATACGACGTTTTTCAACACACTTGCGAGGAAAAAAACAAAACTTATAAATTAGATTTTTTCTTATCAAAACAGAAAAAGTACAATTTTCAAAATGGTGGCTTACAGTTTTAACGTCGAAGTAGGCATATATTCGCCAGTTCATTGAAGTGAGCTACCAACACGTTTTCCAAGAAAGACTGGGCGTTTTTGCTGATTTTCCATTGAATAAAAGTTTTATATGCCGCCGATTATTTTTCACCCGATTTTGATGGTAAAAGGCTATCGTTCTCGGCTCTTGCCTCTATTAGTATTACTGGCAGCGTCAATTTTATGTGTCTACACTTTGGTTCTACATTTTCAATGCTTGAAAATGACATTTTCGTCTATATATAAACTAAAAACATGCAAAGCTATTCAAATTTTATGACAAATACCTACGGAAAATAGCTGGAGCGTTATTTTTTTCGCACGATTCCAATGATGCGCGCGCAAGGCACAGGCGCGAACGAAATCGTCAAACAGCCATTTTAAAAAATGTGAAAAAGCTACTATTTTCGTAGTGGAGTTACTTTGATCAATTTCAAAATTAATATGTAATTATCTCCCCGAATATGGAATTAAAAAAAAAAATTACAGTATCGGTTTTTGCTCCTCTGTCGATTTCTCTAATATTATAATTTTTTTTTTGTATCGCTTGAAATATAATAAAAAAGTGGTGATCAACTTTAAACTGAACTTGGGGTTACTTTGATACCCCCCTTTTTTCGACGGAATTCGATAGTAACCCCTATAGAGAGTACAACTTCAAAACGTTAAAAAAAATCCACAGGTTTAGGATTTATAAGGATTTTTGTGCATTTGGGGTTATTTTGACAATAAAAAACAAGGATAGTTTAAGAAAATTCAAGTTTATTTCAAAACAGTGTCATGTTTTAGTTATTTATGTTTAGAAGCATAATTATTGAACAATAAAAAGTTATCAAACTTTACCAACAATATGTAATCGACAACACCATGATGTTCGGATGCTTGGCGTATAGACAGCCTGGCTTTAACTTCTTCTGTCACAGGTTTAAAACTTTTTCATAGTAGTTCCGATATGCTCGGGAAACTAATCGTTTTTTTTAAATGATCAAGGCATTATTCTAAAACAACAAAACAAAAATCAGTTAAGAAACCATTTATTAACTATCTTTTAATAAATCTATATTTCGCGGGGTGTCATTGATCAATGATCAAAGTAAACCCTTATAAGCGATCAATGACACCCCATGCCACAAAATCCGAAAAAATACAAATGGCCGCCATGATTATGACTTGCAACAAGCATCGATGTTATAGGCCGATATATGCCTGATTCAATGATTTACATCGAATGTATGTATTTACTAGATAGAACATAGTACATTAGAAGTTATACAGGCTATTAAAAATACACAAAACGAATACTTACATATTTTAATTTTTTTCTCATCGATCGACGTGGTTTATCCCTCGAACATAAATCAAAAACTGGCAGTGACGTTCAATCTTGCCAACCGTAAAAAATATCCAAAGGATGCGTTCAGAAAGCGTAATATTTGAGTTTGAACCTGAGGTAAAGTTTTTATCAAAGTAAACCCAGGAATCAAAGTAACCCCAATCCACGGATTTCTATTCGACGGATGGAGATCAAATCGATAAAATGTTATGTTTATTCATTAATGTAATTTACGAGATAATTTAATCTATAAATTATCTTTGGTGTGATAAAACCTCTTTGAACTAAGATTTGAAACCTAATAGTTGGTTTAAAAAAATGTATTACTTGACCAAATTAAGAAGGCTCCATTTCCATTCATAAAACTCTGCCTTCCATACATGCATATTATTAGCAATCAGTTACCTTTTTAACTCAGGCGGATAATATAATGAAAAAGCACGAGTGTTATAATATACTGAATAACCGGCCAAGAGCATGTCGGGCCACGCTCAGTGTAAGGTTCCGTAGTTACTCTTCCGTCACAATAAGCTAAACTGGAGCTTAAAGTATAGTAAATTGTTAACCAAGGGATGAAACGGTACCTTTCACCCGAGTTAAACAAATAGGCAAATTTGCATAATCAGTACCTAATTAAAGTAAGTCTTTTTACTATGAAGGGAAAACTTTTTGCGATAACTCAAAAACAGCTAAACTGATCATGTCTGCTATAGTTTTCATTTAATGTCTTAGTTAAGCTCTACTTCCACGATTTTTTTCATATTTTTTGGATCTATGGTTCAAAAGTTAGAGGGGGGGGGACACATTTTTTTTTCTTTCGGAGCGATTATCTCCGAATATATTCACTTTATCAAAAAATGTTTCTTAAAAACACCTATTAGTTTTGAAAGACCTTTCCAACGATACCCCACACTCTAGGGTTGAAGCGAAAAAAAAATTCACCTCACTTTACGTGTAGGGGAGGTACCCTAAAAAAAATTAAATTTTTAGATTTTATTATACGACGTTGTCGGCTTTATTGATTTATATATCCTTGCCAAATTTCAGCTTTCTAGCACTAACGACCACGGAGCAAAGCCTCGGACAGACAGACAGACAGACAGACGGACACGGCGAAACTATAAGGGTTCCGTTTTATGCCATTTGGCTACGGAACCCTATAAAGCACGCGTGTTTAATATCTTGGATTATGAGCCAAAAATCGGTGGAATAAAAACGTCGTTTTGAGCAAGTGTGTTGAAAAAGTATCTTTACTTATATTTCAGGCCCTTTTTCGTATCTAGTCAAGTATAATATGTACAAACCATTGTCGTCTTCCTTTCTTTTCGAGGACATAAATAAGAATTTTAGCGTGCTTGTAATGCGGGGGATACGTTACACTATCACACAGGCGGGATTTATCGCGCCTGCTTGATCATGGCTTAGGGTGGTACAAGTCTAACGCAATTTATCTAAAAGTGCCTACTTAACATGAAATAAATAACAAGTAACTATTTAATAGATGCCCGCTGGAGCAGAAGAGAGGTGTCAAATTACTATGGAACCTATAAAAAGTGGATCCGTCTTTGCTGACCCTGTGCTTAATAGAATAATTAGAATTAATTTTGTATGCTTAGTTATTAAATGAAGATAATACAGCATGTTTATATTTAATTGACACAAATGTATATCCAGAGCGAAACTAACTGCCGTCAAACTGTTTCGCAGTTTGGCAGTACTATTTCAATAACACCAATATATATCGTGTACAATATATACAGTGAGTGACAAAATGAAGAAACTTTAACTACTTAAAATTCTTAAACTACTAGTTCAAGTTTAATGAAATTTGAAATATACTGAGTTTATACAATGCCTGCTTGGTTACTAAAAATTCAGGCTTCTAGTTTTATCCATGACGAATTTATAGGGGCGTCGTAAATGGACTGCTGAACTGCTACGAGAAAAGGATGGTACGGCCATGCCGCTTTTTTTCTCTATATGGCGGGGGCACTGCCGTGCTCCCAGATATAAGAACTAATATAGATTTATTATAGTAATAATAAAAAAAACAAGTCCATTCATAGTTCATGATCAGCAACGCACACGGAAAAAATAGTTTTGTAAAATTTACAGATAATTTGTAAAATTTACAGAGAAATCTGTAAATTTAACAGATATCTCTGTAAATTTTACAAATCATCAGTAAATTTAACATAACTGTTTTTTCCGTGCAGGCTTCGTCAAGTGCTTCCAGAAACAAATCAGTTACAGGCTTCGTCACCTACTAACAAAGCAACAGGCTTTGTCAATCTTAACACTAAATTAAATTAGGCCAAGTCCCCACCAAGGGCCGCAGCCGGTCCAAAAGTCCCCATGACACAGATAGCGTTGCCCCGTTGAATTGCCAAGGAGATCTATTGGACCAGATACGATCCTGAGCGAGGATCGCAACCCCTTTCTCTTAGTCGCCGACCCAATTCCCACAAAAACTCTTTAGCCTCCGCACCCCAAGATTCCGCAGCGTCCACCGCAGCCAGTTATGAAATCATACGTTGGTTCCAAGGCAGAGTACTTTATATGCTTCTGTTTGGCCGCATAATCTGCAGCCGAACCAGCAGCACTGATGGTGTGAGTCAAATGAGACGGTGCAAAGGTGCTTCCACGGATCTCTATTGTTTCCCCTAAAGTTTTAAGTCATAATGTCTTGTTTTCGTTAGCCATAATTTGTTTTTTTCTCAGAAACGCGTAACTTTTCAGGATTGCCATAAAACAAACCTAACCTATTCAACAACACGTAATCTCACAATATTAGTATCAAATAGCATGAACATGGGATAGTGTTGCCCGTATATAATGCGGGGACATTATACTCATGATTAAATTAAGAGTATGGGTGCCGGGTCTCGATCATGTCGGGTCCCGGCGTTCATATACAAGGTGCCCGTGTGCATTGCGAGACATTTTAACTAAGCATTCCTGGTAATATTTAGAAACTAAAATGTCATATAAAATTTTCTGGAGTAGGCCTAGTTTTAGAGATAATTAAATGTTTTTCGAAATCATTCTTTCGCCATAAGTCATTCAGTCATCATTACATTATGACTCGATAATTATGCGAAAGAAAGGGATCCGTGCTACCACACGTGGCGTCCCATAAGAAGCACCGACCGTTCTGCCAAGGAACTAACGAAAGACCATCTGGCCTTTTGCCATCCGAACGGCACAAACCCCCGAAGGCTCATACAGGGAACGTTGGCTGAGACCAAAGCCCTGCGAACAACATCATTTATTGCGTGGTGACCACATATACATAGATGGACCAAATATAATAATATTAGATTCTAACCAAAACCGACATATACGTGGCGCTCTTCTGTGCATTGCCGTCAGCACTGCCTGCCGTCATTGTGGCTATCACCTTCCAAACCAGAGCGAAAAAGAAGCATGACACGGTAAACGATAATATTGTAACCTTTAAAAACTGAAATCAGAAATATTATTACGAGGGGTGATCCAAAAGTAATGATAACTGAATACTTATTGAATCGGATTAAAATAAATAGGTATGCCGTTACTGGCCATAAAGACTCCTTAGTAAATAAAAAATTAAAAATTAAAAAATATGTATCTGTCAGAGAGTTGCAGCTGTTTTTTCACGAGTAGTCGGAACAATAAAGCAAAAATGGAGAAAACTGAGGTGAGAGCGGTTATTAACTTATTAAATACTTCTGTTGAAAAAAATGTGTACTAAAGATATATACGCTGAATTAGTGGGAACACTGGGCGAGTCCGCTCCACCGTATTCCACAGTGGCACGGTGATCAACGGAGTTTAACTTGGGAAGAACATCCACTCAAGATGAACATCGCGAAGGCCGTCCATCTGTCGCCATTACTGGAGAAAACGTAAAAAAATTCATGAACATCAATCTCGTTTTAACAGATAGAAAGATGACTATCAGGCATCTAGTTGAGCTCACAGGCATCTCGTATGGCAGCATTCAAAGAATCTTAACTGATGAACTACACATGAAAAAAGTCTCCGCTCGCTGGATGCCTAGAATGTTAACGGCTGAACAAAAGAAAATACGATGTGAGATTTCAATTATCAAACTGATCCCGAAACATTTTTGCGTCGGTTTGTAACCATGGACGAGTCTTGGATCCACCATTTCGATCCTGAGACCAAACAGCAAACTATGACCTGGAAGCGAGCGTCTTCCCCTACACCGAAGAAATTCAAGGTAGCACCGCTGGTAAGGTCATGGCTTCAGTGTTTTGGGATGCTGAGGGAGTCACAATGATCGAATACCTGGAAAAGGGAACCACTATTACGGGCTTCTACTACGCTGACCAAATACGCAGATTGAGAGAGGCAATCAAAGAAAAGCGGCGAGGTAAACTTCGAGCTGGCATCTTGTTTCACCAGGACAACGCACCAGCCCACAAGGCCGGCGTTGCGATGGCTGCCATCCGTGATTCAGGGTTCGAATTGCTGGAACACCCCCCATATTCGCCAGACCTAGCCCCCAGCGACTTTTATCTCTTATATCTAGGCTGAAGGAAGATCTTAGAGGCAACAAATTTTTGAATGATGGCGACGTAATGGCTGCTGTGGAGGCATTTTTGGAGGGTCAAGAAAAAGATTTTTTTTTAAAGGAATTCGTGGTCTGAAGAAACGATGGTCTAAGTGTGTATACTTGGAAGGAGATTACGTAGAAAAATAAATTATTTTATTAAACATTTTATGCATCTTTCATACTGATTATCATTACTTTTGGACCACCCCTCGTACATAGCATACCTACAGATGTGTAAGTTGTGGAAACTTTCCAGAGACGGAAAAGTTCCCAAAAAATTCATAGGTAACGAAGGAAACTTTCAGTTTGGAAATGGAAAATTCGATTCCTATACAAAAATATGCGAAATTGCCGAATGTTATCCAAGTGGAAATTACTTAATTTTGGAACCTTTCCGACGGCGACGGCGCATAAGTGAACATAGGTACTTAACCGTTACGTGGCAATTATAGAGCGTTACATGGTAATGACGTAAAACGCGTAAGTCATACTCAAAAACCCGAAAACTTTCCATCGTGAACTATGCGATATCATGATTCAGACAACGCTTTGATTATGATGTGGCATACAATGCATTATTATATGGTTGCTACTACTCTGCGTCTGTGTCAGTCTCAGAGTGTCCTCTCAGTCTATCATTTATAATACGAGTAAAAATATCTTTCATACAAAATATTAAGTAATCTGTAGATGTCAAAGGTTTCGATTTGTAAAACATGTCGCAAGATTCTTTTAGTCTCAGGAGTCTAAGGTTTATTATTTGAAGTCAACTATGTAATTTACCTCAGCAGCATAGTTTTTTTAGGTGGCTAAACTTTAAACGTCTATTTTGTAAAATAGCTTACATTACAATTATATTTTCAAAATATTATATCTCCATGAGTACTTACTATAAATAAATCTCCTAAGTTGAGTACTTACTTAGGAGATTTATTTATCTTTGGTGTTATCGATAGCTTATTGATTATAGATTACTGGGATATATACAACTCCACACCAACCATAAGGTACCCTTAAAATATTATTACACCTATAGCAAGATACAGCATGTGGTACTTTCAGGACAATCCGTAGCATGTTGATAGACAGGACGCACATGACACAACTCGGACAATGGTTTGCATTCTCCTCCTAATTTCCTGCACCTTGTCTCCTTAACAGAACCTGAAACAACGTTGTTATTAGCTACGAAGTTTACTCTAGATTAATATTGCAGATCAGTAACTTTTTTCGTATAATCAAACGTTCGTATAAAAAAAAGCATAGCCGTAACTTCGAAACGTTTAATAGTATAAATAATAAATAAATAAATAAATAAATAATGTGTAATGTGTAATTGTGTCATCTCACTTGCAGTGCGTGTTTCGGTGCGCGCGAGATACACTGAGTTTACGTGGGCGTTAGCGACTACAGTCTCGATAAACCGACAAAGATCACCAGAACTATGTTGTAAGCATAATTATAAGAACGCAGTTTCACTTCTTATCCTGGTAGTGGTGTTTCTAGGCAAGAAACCCGATGTTGCCAAGCTAAAAAGTGATGCCCCTTGAAATTCCCCCTTACAGTTCGCATACAATCACCACACAAGAATGTTGAGCCACTTGTCACTGATTTAAATTTTAGTCGTGTAAATTGTTACTGTTCACTTGTCACTGTTTTTAATTTAGTCGTGTGCAATTTGTGACTCGAACTCGTACGTGGATGACATCGGGAATAAAATCCAACATCATCTCAACCCACCTAAAAACGTCCGAAACTTTGCCGAACTCACCTTAATGTACATCATATACTTTTTTTGGTTTGATATATTCCGTATACATAATGGATTTTTTTTACATATCCAGAAATTTAAATGAGAAGTAGGTTTAAGTGCTATGAAACCAATTTTACAGTACATATGGAACTACTTTACCGCACTAGTGCGATAATTAGCACATTACGTTACAAGTCGAAAATTTAAAGGGACATATGTACTGTAAAACGTTAACGTCGTGTTTAATTTATCGCCACTCGTTTCGAATTTCCTGTTTGTCGCACTTGTAATGTACTATAAACAGAGTTAATTATACAACTGCCTAAAATATGAGTGTATTGATTTCCACGTTGGTTGCATCTACGTATGAGAGTTTCTTTATTTCAAATAATTTAAATTTAGTCTTCAGCGGCCTCCTAGCCTAGTAGGTACTAAGTGACCCAGCTCATGAAGCAGGACTGCAGGAGGCCCCGGATTAAAATCCTGTTAAGGGGCCCACTGATATTAAATAGGTACATATTTTGCCTTAACTACCAGAACCTAATTCCTCTCTTATTTTCGAGCGGCAATATATTACAACCTACTCATTACTTATGACAATTATGGCGTTACGTCAGTAAATTAAGTATAGACTGATCTTACTGCAATTGACTGCTAAATACTTGTTAATTGTACCAACACTGTACCACATACTTAACTGATAAATTATTTAAAAATAATTGTTTCTATCTTAATAATAGCAGACCGATCAAAATTTGGTTGATTAAGATTTGGTCGTATAAATTCCTCCATTTTCATATTATTTTATTCATATGTCCTCTTTCATCACCTTCTTTCAACCTACCGAGTTTATGGTGTCAATGAACCCATGTGGTTCATTGATCCCACATGGATTCATTGACCCCATATCTAAAAGTTTGACAACCATAATTTCTTGAATATTGAGCGCATGGTGTAAGATCGGACGAAAAAAATGCAAAAAAATAAAAAAGAATTACTGGTAGGCCAATTCTTCTATATATTACTCAGCGGGTAAAACCGGTTATTTTGCGGTAGTAAACTCTATGGTACTGGCAGTAGGACCGAAGTTATAGGTCCGTCCGTTCTTACACCACCAGACAAAATAATTTTTAAGAAAAAAAAACTGACTTCAATGAGGGAGACCGGTGAAAGAACGATTATTGTAGATTTTAGATTTCATACAATGAAATTAAAAACTTACTTCCATAACAACATTCGACGCTATCGCTTTGCTGTGAAGGACAAAGACCACTATCTTGAGTTAAAAGGCCGTCAGGACAATCTGGTGCTATGACGCACATTCCCCCCTTGTTAGAACAAGGCTCCTCTTGATGAACGCTGTCGATTTTGTCCACTGAAACACAAGGTACCAGCACTTAATAACCCTGTCATTTTATAGTTTCGCTAAATATTAAATTAGAACCTGAATTATTTTTATTCACTATATGCAAGAATTCTAGATAGAAAAAATTGTTTTACTTTTGACAAATACTTATATGTTTTAAATCATAATAATTATTATTATTGTATAATATAATAATAGAAAGGTTGAAATCAATACTAATATTGACCTAGGTCAGGGCCACCAAATAATGACATTATATTATGGCCTGGCTATGTTCAAATTTTCTTGAAATATATCCTATTAAGTAGCTATTTATTTAAATGTTTAATAAACTACTAAAATAATAAAAAATCTACTTAAAAACGTATTATACATGTGTAGATGCAATAAGGCATGCATTTGGCATGTGCATGTGTATATATAAACAGGTTATGACGATATTTTATTGAATTTTTTTTCTGACCGTTAAATGACTGGAGAAAACGTTTAGTTTACCTAATATCGTCTTCCCCGCAGTGAGGAAATATTGAGTTATATATATAGTTCTTATAATATATTTCACTCAATATTTAATTTATATTTATAATAGAATAAATAAGTTAGGTATCCATACATAACTAACGTAAAAACAAAAGAATAAGTGTATTTGCTTATTTTTCACCGCATAGTTTCCGCTTGTCGATTTGTCGTTTTCGTTATGTTTGGTAGACAAATTAGGTTTTCACGACAAATTTTTGTCAAAGTCGAAATCAGATGGTAGAATCTATGAGGAATCGAGGAAACTCCTCAAATGTTAAAGGCAAACATATAGTGATTTATGTATTTTCTTTAACAAATTAAATATATACATTTAAAAAAGTGACATATAATAAGTGGAACTGCTGATGTTGATCCGAATGGAACTCTTCAACGACGCATAGTTCACGTTTGGCGATTTGTCCTCTTCGCTGTGTTTATTAAGCAAATAAGATTTTCAAAAAAAGTTGTTTAATTAAATTGTACGACGGCCAAAATCAATAATATTTTTTTTAATACAGTTGCTCAAAAAGTGGTACTTTTTGTGGCTGCGTAGCGTGCGAGAAGCTCAATTTCTCGAACTAGTGCTTTTTTCTTTTTAGTTCCAAACTATACTTTCGAAACGCAGTAATTTTATATTAGATTTTTTACTTGGAAATTATGAAATTAAAAACGCTTACGAATACTAGGAGTATTTATTTAAAGTATTCATTAATATATAAATGACGAAAAAATATTAAGAATTTGCATTTTATAGCCTACTCTGTCTTAGGTATCTATGTATGAAATATTTACTTTCCTAAAAATCGTTCTTTGATTTGGCTGAATGATACAAGCATAGGTATGCCTAGAAAAAAAAGTTTAAAAGCAAATCAGCCCGCCCTTTTGAAATAACTTCTAACATTATTTAAACACATTAACGCATATAAATATATAATTTGGTACGAGAAGTTATAAAAAAATATTGAAAATGAGTGATTCAGACATTGATATGACACCACCAGACATTCGTGCTAGAGCAGCAATTGCCAATGACTGTGTTATTCCAGAAAAATCTAAAAACCAATATAATGCCGTCTATGTAAAATTTATCGAGTGGAAAACCTTACATGACGCAAAGTCTTTTTCAGAGACTGTTTTGATGGCCTATTTTCAAGAGCTGTCTGAAACCTATCGGCCAACAACATTATGGTCAAAATATTCTATGTTGAAAGCTGTTATAAAGTTAAAACATGACATAGATATAAAAACTTACACCAGATTGACTGCTTTCTTAAAAAAGGCAAAGTGCAGGATTTCAGAGTAAAAAATCGAAGGTACTAACAGCTGAACAAATTGAGACGTTTATTAATGAAGCTCCAGATCAGCAACATCTAGCTACAAAGGTATAAACTTAAATATAAATCTAATAAAATATGTACACAATTTAAGTAAATTAACTCTAAAAATAAAGTAGGAAGTTAAAAAAAATAGAATGAAATAAACAATTGTCTTACAATATATAATAAATATGTAACTTTGTTCATAGGTTGCTCTTATATTTGGAGTCTGTGGCGCATGCAGACGCGAAGAGCTCACAAATGTATCAGTAAAAGATATAGAAACACATGGGGACATACTTCTTGTCAAAATACCAAATACAAAAAATAAAATTCCCAGGTCCTTCACTATTGACGGCCCATTTGCAGAAATAGTCAAGAAATATCAGAGTCTGCGGTCTTCTAAGGGCAAAAGTGACCGTTTCTTTCAGAATTTTCAAAGAGGAAGGTGCACTGCCCAGGTAATAGGCTTAAACAAGTTTGGGAATATGCCGAGAGATAATATCGCTCAGTACTTAAATTTGCCTGATGCAAATCTTTACACTGGACATGCATTTAGGAGAACCTCTGCTACATTACTTGCCGACTCAGGAGCTGACATAACAACTTTGAAGAGGCATGGAGGTTGGCGGTCAAGTAATGTAGCAGAAGGATACATAGAAAACTCCGTTGATAACAAATTAAAAATTGGAAAACAAATTGCAAAATCAATTAATGTAAAGCCGCAAGAGCCCACAGAATTTTCTTCATCCACATTCCAATCTGGTCTTAATGTACCTGTTAATACTGAACCTCAACCAGGACCGTCACATGCTAACAACACTTTGGTTACACCCCGCCCTGTTAACCAACCAGGACCGTCACGTGCCAACAACACTTGGATTACACATAGCCCCTCTAACTTTGACCCACAGGAATTATCACAACAGCAGGAACCTGAAAATACACCATGCCTGACTAGTCAGACACTTAATTTACATGGAAGAACTCACAACATAACTATGAACTGCACTAATTGTACTATTAACTATAATTATTACTGAAAATAAAATATTTCTGATATCAACCTTGTTTTAATACAAATATATATTTTTTTAATTCTCATTTAATCACAAAAGCAAGTAATTCTTCTTAGACCTCTTAACCTTTTAACCTTTAAACTAAGTGCATTGCTGCCAACTTACAAAATATTCATTTGGTTGCATAGTAAAAATAATTACTTCATAAGTCAGAAACACGCATGTGACACCCGTAATATAGCAACACCCATAGACTACGAAGACCGCTTAGCGTTGCTTTGTTAGTCTCCGTAGGCTACGGTGGCCAAAATTGAGAAAAAACTGTCCAAAAATTTAATTTAGCAAGTAGCAAGTACCAGGGCCTCATGAGTTACGAGGTGTCGCTGACCGGCCGGCCGCGGCCCGGGGCGGGCCGGACGCGTAACAAGGTATGCTCGCGCGTCTTGGCTATTACTTTTGCTTTTTTTACCTAAATTAAGGTTTATTTTTGTTGACTCGTAGGAAAAATATTGTATGCAACGTTGTATAAGTAGGTCAAAAAATGCTCGTGGCGTATTCCTTTACAATGTTCGCCTACGTCTTCGGCTCCGGCTCACATTGTAACTCACGCCACTTGCCTTTTTTGACCCTTCTTATACAACTGTTGCATAAAATACTATAATTGTTACATTGTTAAATATGATGAAGTTTTACAAAGATTATTCGCTATGTGCACGACTGTCACGCAACCTAGACATACATCTTATAAAACTACTCCAAAACTTAAAACTACTGAACAGATTTTCATACGACTTTTATCTATAAATAGAGTGATTCTTGAGGAAGGCTTAGGTATTTAACTTACTAAGGTTTTGTGTAAATTGGTTGAAATATAACGATGTATGGTGGGGTTGTCTCTCTTTCATGGGTCTACAAAAAAGTCCGCGATGTTGAATGTCTATCTTTTAGGGATAACTTACTATACCCATTCTTAACTTCTAGAAAAAGATGTCATAGTATGTGGCATTTGCAAAGCTATTTACACAGATACAGTATTAATAATTATCAAATATGTTGATTATATTAAGCATTTCATACAGATTACAATGGTCCCTTACACCATACAATTTAAATGAATATTTCAGGAATAATCGTAAATGAAAGTTTCATTTCGAGCCATATAACTTGTATGAAATGTTAAAGACACTATCCGCAGTTAGTTCTAATTTTTACCACCTTATGCGCTGGGATCGCTTTACTTACCCCTACCATGCACTTCGTACGGTCCCAATATTAATAACTACAAAAAGGTTAAGAAGAGAATTTTGCGTTTACTGCATGGCCAAGCATTATTTTCATACTTACAGTCATCTTTATTGCAACACACAACTAGGTTTTTAAAAATGACAAACAAAAAGAACACTGTAATTGAAATATACATTGTCGTATAATTAACGGGTGTTCGGCAGAAGTAACAAGAACCAAGTGTGTATTTCCTGAGCAAAGTCGACTCATTATAAACATATGACGCATACATGCCAGTCGGGTTATTGCACAAGTGTCCTTTGTTAAACATACTCGTATCTACTGCAAAAACAGACTATATAAATATAATGTAGATCACGTTAACAACTTTTAATTGAGTACGTTCAATTTGTGGTGACATTGAGTTATGAAATTGTAACCATTAAGTGGCTCTTAGAACCCGGCGGCCGCCATCCATGCATCATCTGCCGTAATTGCGACTGACTATAATCCCTTACCGCTTGTGATGGATCCCACATCACGCCCCTGTCTCCTATCACCTGAACATTGTGATTAATGACAAAAGTATTGTCATAGTTATGTAGAGAAGGTTAGACAACTGAATTTTACGGGGTACTTATACATATAATCGTGCAAAAGCTTCAAATGTTTTACGGGAATGTGATAAATATGACAGTAGTTTTATAGTACAGTCATTATATCCAAAAAACCGACCCTACCCGTGATTAATTAGTTCTTGGTTTTTTTTTCGTAGGTCCCTTGGGGGGATCACTGGGGGTGTAAATTCAAAAAGTTGACTGAATCAGGCTCCTGTGTATATTCGAAAAACGGTTTTTCTGGAATAAAACGGCCATTTTTGATTTTACAGTAAAACCGTGAGGACAAAAATTGTAGGAAATTTGATTTTCTACAAGTTTGGTCCTCACAATTTTTCTTCTAGATTCGATATTTTGGAAATTAAACCTGAAAAACGCGACAAATTCAAAATATTGTCATTATCTCCTGTTCCACGTTTTACGGTTTTTATATAACCAGTTAAATAAAATAAAAAAAATCACCTCGGAATGAGAGATAATTTCGCTGGAAACTCGTAAATATCTTCATTATGGCGTTCTTAAAGTTGCCTTAAAAGTGACAGAAAATCACGTGTGTATTCAAAGTAAAACGTCTCAAAAATTAAAAATCTGTTATTCGCAAATATCAAGGGTTACCTCCTCCCAACCCATCCCTAATACACCCATTATTTTAGTAAATTATTTAAGTCTTTCAAAGTATGGTTTTACAGGTTTATTAGCTATTTAACTAGCTGCTGCCGAAGACTTCGTTCGTGTGGACTTATTTCCCGATAGACACATTCAACGTCGTGTAATATTGTGTGTGAACTGGGACTAAAGGAAAGGACAAAGAAGACATTTTAATATTGGGTCTACCTACGAATCTCAAGTCTCTACTCAAATCGTTCCCGTTACAGACTTTCAACTCCCTTTTAGCCCCTCTAGGGGAAGAATTTTAAAAACACTGAAATAACATTTCTTGTGTTTTAATATTGTATCTTTTTATATGATAGACTAGCTGTTACCCGCGACTTCGTACGCGTGGATTTGTATGTTGGTAGTTATATACATGAGCATAGTCGTATAAGTCGTTGAATTAGTTAATCACTAATTCACTTGTTAATAATTATACAACGTGAGATTTGTCTGACACAACCTACGAAGTGAATAAAGTGAATAAAAATGAAAAAAATTGTTCCCGATATAATCCCTTAAGAAGATTTTCAAGTCCACTTTTCCAATCTAATGCAAATTTTAAACCCCTTTTTTCACCAATTTGGGGGACTAATACTTTCAATGAACGCCATTTTAAGCCTAGCTTAAAAGAAGACTCGTACCACATATAAACTTCTATCCTCTTTTTAAGCCCCTTAGGGGTTGAATTCCCTAGAACGTAAAAATAACTTTTTTTTAATCATACATTATATTTCTCTATGGAGTTATAAAGCATTTGTAATGGATTCAAACTTTCAACCGCTATTTAACCTTTTTAGGAGAAAATTATTTAAAAACGTTGTATTCTAAAAATATGCCGTGATACAACGATTCAAGTCCCGCGCAAAAATGTTTGATCTCCATTCAAACTTTCAAACCCTTTTTCACCACCTTGAGGGATCAGCTTTCAAAAACGCTAAAATTAGTTTTCTTCTATTTTAATAAAATACGTTTTTACAAAGTTTCAAGTTCCTAGCTCAAAATAAAACTTGAACCCCATATAAAATAATTTTCCTTTTTAACCCCCTTAGGGGTTGAATTTTCAAAAACGTTGAATAACCTTTTGTTTGCAATCGGCTATTATCTATAATTATATATAAACGTGAAGACCTGCCTGACTGACTTAAATCAACGCACAGCCCAAACTAGAAAGTCCAAATTTGGCAAGTAGGTTTCTTATAAGGTCTAGGGGTCCACTAAGAAAGGATTTTTCTATATTCATCCTCTAAAGGGGTGAAATGGGGGTCCAAAGTTTGTATGGGGAAACAAGATAAGTTTGACTATTTTACTCCAAACTTCACAGAAGTAATCCTAAAGATATCGATATCGATTCCGTGGTTTTGTTGGACACTAATTACAAAAATGGGATCAAAATTAAAATGTAATGTAGCCGACGTGGGGGTGTGATGGCCCCTGGTGGGGAATGCTAAATACAAAGGTAACATACATTTTGAAATTGAACGGTTGTAACATACACGCTGATTTACAGCCACACATGATAATTTTTTGAGCTAAAAAATTAAAAATGTATGAACAGATTATAAGATTACAAACATCTTCTAATCTATATATATATCACGTTTATATATATATATATATATATATATATATATATATATATATATATATATATATATATATATATAAACGTGAAAGACCTGACTGACAGACTTAAATCAACGCACAGCCCCAACCGCTGGGACTAGAAAGTCCAAATTTGGCAAGTAGGTTCCTTATAAGGTCTTGGGGCCCACTAAGAAGAGATTTTTCAAAATTAATCCCCCAAGGGGATGAAATGAGGATCCAAAGTTTCTCTTCGCTATGAGACCGTTCGGTGACACGACTATCGGAACAATGACCATATTATATTTGCTACGAAACGTTTAAAACTCACTAGGTAAGTAGGTAAAGATGTAAGAAGATCAAATTTAACTTCAGCGTCAACTATTAAACAAAATTATATTTAGTTTTGAACGGTATCCTGAAACCATACGAAAATCATTACGTGCGTATGTAACTTGGCAAGGGCGCACAGCCCCAGGTTTGTGCCAGCACGCGGCTTATTCCCTATTCTCGTACATATTTATGCGCGTTATTTGCTCACGTTTGCATCGATCCTACCGTTTTGCTGAATGAATACAAACGCGATACACAATATGGACATTAGCAACGTCGCAGACACAAATAAATATTTGTGACCTGTTACGCATTTGATTGCAACTGAATGGCATAAAAGTGCCTAATTTATATTTCCTGTATAAAAAACTGTGATTTACGACTATAGTATTATTCAAGATATCGTTTCAATACAATTTTGCGGAAATAAATCTTATGGAAATGACACCAGTCACCGTACCCATCGTATTTGAAAAATACTATACGCAAAAAATCTGATATGCTTGACATTAGTTTAAATGGAACTAAATTTGCGCAAACTGAATTGGAAGACAGAAATGCAAGCAAAAAGTAGTGGAATTGCTTCTCGTTCTGCTTTACGCTATCTGAGGGATTTCTTAAACAAAGCGCAGTTAAAAATGGTGTATCATGCTCTCGTAGAGTCAAAGCTACGATGTGGTATTAAACTATGGAACAACAGCTACAATTATAATGTTGACGCTGCCTTAATACTGAAAAAAAGGGCAGTCAGGACGATTGTTCGTATATCGCAGGCGAAATCTAGCAGAGAACACTTCATCGATCTTAACATCCTTACATTACCGTGCCGTTACCTTACTTGTGCTGTTAACGGGCTTCGTAAAGAACCTGAACAACTGTGAAAGCGTAAGGATGATAAAAACCTGATTGTCCCAAGGCTTAACATTGTGAAGCACACCGCGTGTTATCAAGCTGTGGCTCTTTACAATAAATTACCGACCGAATTAACTATTAAAGTCTGATTATTCCATAAACGAATTTATATGTAATGGTGTTTATTGTTTGACTTTAGGCTGCTGGGTAATTTAATTAATTAAATACCTACTACTCGTAATCAATTTGTGATATAGTGTCGCGTTACCTACTCTTCCGTGGGTTTTGGAAGAGTAGATAACCGAGCAGAATATGGACAGTAGGTGAATTGTAAGGAGGTTTAGTGAAAAACAATGAAGTCAGGGGTAAGTTACTTTATTTTCCAGCCAAGGACACTGAGTCAATATGGCACTACAGTTACAAACAAGGCTTAGTTATATGACGTTAAGAAGAAAAGGTCAAGTCAAAACTAGATAAAGGAAGGAGGGCGCAGGGCGCACCGTCATCCGGGAGGTACAGACTGGCACGGGCCCTCCAGGCTCCAGGAGCGAGCCCAGGCTCGCACGCATCAACTGCACGCGCTTGTAGAAGAGGCGCACCAGCTGTGCGCTCGTGTAGAAGAGGCGCACACAAGGCGCACCAGTATCGTCAGAACACGAACTTACGGAAGAAGGGGGGCACATGGACGGCGTGCAAGTAAGTATACGTTAAATGTCTCTACGATAAGTTTATTCTGTCACGCCGAGAAAAGCAAGGGTTTCTTGACGGATCTTTAATTTAGAAACGCTCTTTTTAGGAGCTGACTATATAGACTGAGGCTAAGATAGCCGCTGGCCTGTTTAAATACTTAAGCTTAGGCATACCAAATACAAAATTTGAAATTTAAAACTAGTTATAGACCAGTTATTTATATACAGCAAAATTTTAAACACCCTATTCCGATAGTATACAGACTAAACTCTTTGGTAGCTAAATTTAGAATATGATGATTGGTTGACGGCACTCAAATAAATAAATACTTATGTAAAAAATAGAAACAAGCATAAATGAAGAAAAGTAGAAGAAATAGATAATTAAATAAGCAAAGATCATAAGAAAATAATAAGGTAAAATATCAAACGGCTCAGGACCACTTTAGATATAGAGGGGTTTAGGGAATTCTGAGTTCGTTGCTGCTAGGTAGTATACTCTCAAGTTCCAGAGACTAGTTTGTAGCCGAGAATAAGAAGGATAACTAGAACGTTATGGAAAGACAATAATTTTTAAGAAAAATAACTGACTTCAATGAGGGAGACCGTTGAAAGAACGATTATTGTTGATTTTAGATTTCATACAATGAAATTAAAAAGACAGCGTCCTACGCCTAACTATGTAGAAAAGGAAGAAACATGTTTTTTTTTGCCACTGCACCCACCTTGACACATTTCAGATTTGTCCTATGGTTGACTGGTAAGATACCCGCAACAGGGTATTCGACTGTATTTAAGAGATAATTATTAAAAAAACTAAATAGGATAGAAATATAAAAATGTGCCTTGAAAACCTAACTGCTTGGCAAAGAGAACAAATTGCCAAACGTGAGCTATGCATCATCAAAGAGTTCCGTTCTGTCCATCATCAGCAGTTCCACTTCATCAAATGTCACCTCCACAAATGTAAATACTTGATTTGTTAATGAAAATACTAAGATCACCATATATGCCTTTAACATTTGAGGAGTTCCCTCGAGTCCTCATGGACCCCATCGTCAGAACTCGAACTTGACAAAAAATTGTTTTGAAAATCTAATTTGCTTAACGAACACAGCGAAGAGGACAAATCGCCAAACGTGTACTATGCGTCGTTGAAGAGTACCATTCTGATCATCATCAGCAGTTCCACTTCATCAAATGTTACTTTTTAAATGTAAATGCTTGATTTGTTCAAGAAAATACAAAAATCACTATATGCATGCCTTTCATATTTGAAGAGTTCACTCGATTCCTCATGGACCCCATCGTCAGAACTAGAACTTGACAAAAATTTGTTTTGAAAATTTAATTTACCTAACAAACACAGCGAAGAGGAGAAATCACCAAACGTGTACTATGCGTCGTTGAAGAGTTCCATTCTGATCAGCATCAGCAGTTCCACTTCATCAAATGTCACTTTTTTAAATGTAAATGCTTGATTTGTTACAGAAAATACAAAAATCATTATATGTTTGCCTTTCACATTTGAAGAGTTCCCTCGATTCTTCATGGATCCTATCATCAGAACTGAGTTTTGAAAAACGGGACCAATCTGTATATATATAAATTCAAACAAAAAAATAATTTTCAAAATCGGTTCCGAAATGACGGAGTTATGGAGTAACAAACATTTAAAAAAAAAACAACCGAATTGATAACCTCCTCTTTTGAAATCTTGAAGTCGGTTAAAAAGAGCACAGCACAAGAGAGATAGGACTGGGTGCTGGGTGCTATGAGATGCTACAATAGCCATGACATTGTTAGTAATAAAAATTCTTGTATATGAAGTCTGGCAAACATTTGTAACGATCATCTAATTTGTAATAAGTATTAAGTTTATTAGACCGTATATAAGTTTAGTGCTTAATTTTATTCATCTATGGCATTATTAAATTATTAAAAAAGCGGCCAAGTGCGAGTCGGACTCGCCCATGAAGGGTTCCGTACCATTTATGACGTATAAAAAAAAACTACATACTTACTAGATCTGGTTCAAATCAATTTTCGGTGGAAGTTTGCATGGTAATGTATATCATATATTCTTTTTAGATTTTTCATTCAGTTATTTTAGAAGTTACAGGGGGGGGGGGGGACACACATTTTTTCACTTTGGAAGTGTCTCTCGCGCAAACTATTCAGTTTAGAAAAAAATGATATTAGAAACCTAAATATCATTTTTGAAGACCTATCCCTAGATACCCCACACGTATGGGTTTGATGAAAAAAATTTTTTTTTTAATTTTTATGACGTATTAAAAAACAAACTACTTACTAGATCTCGTTCGAACCAATTTTCGCTGGAAGTTTGCATGGCAATGTATATCATATATTTTTTTTTGGATTTTTCATTCTGTTATTTTAGAAGTTACGGGGGGGGGGGGGGGGCACACTTTTTACCACTTTGGAAGTGTCTCTCGCGCAAACTATTCAGTTTAGAAAAAAATGATATTAAAAACCTCAATATCATTTTTAAAGACCTATCCATAGATACCCCACACGTATGGGTTTGATGAAAAAAGATTTTTTGAGTTTCAGTTCTAAGTATGGGGAACCCCCAAAATTTATTGTTTTTTTTCTATTTTTGTGTAAACATCATAATGCGGTTCATAGAATACATCTACTTACCAAGTTTGAACAGTATAGCTTTTATTGTTTCGGAAAAAAGTGGCTGTGACAGAATCGGACAGACAGACGGACATGACGAATCTATAAGGGTTCCGTTTTTTGCCATTTGGCTACGGAACCCTAAAAACGACGACATTCTTTATTTTACACGAATTCGTAATATTATTACGTAATTTAATTTTGTTACTGACAATACGTACATATTTAGTAGTTCATGACATTTTAGTACGTAATTAATTATTTATCGTCTATTTCTAATCATGGCTTAGATATTGGTAGTTAATAAGTAAGTATTAGTTTTAGTTTTATTCAATACAATGCACATTGTTAAGAATAAATGGAATGAAAAGAAGTGAATTTCCTAAGACCGCTTTTTATGGATTTAATTTGATTGGCCTATATACATTTTCTAACCAATATATTTCCGATTTTATCATGAATAGACAATACAATATTTTAAATTAAAACCACAAATAATTTCAGGCCCCGCACCACAAAAGCTCAAGGGTCATTGTTTGTGTCAGTCCGTCAGAGTTGTTGTTTGAGTTTCGACGCAAAATAACAAGGGTGTCAAGGGCCGTTCGTATCACTTCACTATCCAGCCTGAACTACTGTAATTAATCTTAATTTATTTAGTAAGGTAGAAAGGTAGCGTTGTCGTAAATGCTAATGAAATAATACTTTGAACTAAAAATATTATACAATAACATAAAAATATTTTGAAATAAAACGATGGAACCGGATTATATTGCGTATAATGAATTTATAATACTACTTAAGAGCCTTCGGGGTCAACGGTAGACTGAGGAAAAATTACAATGCGCTTTACCTACCCATAAACAAAAAATAGTGAACAATAAAAACAATAAATCAGTTCATAAGCCTAGTTATATATTACAACTATTTTGAAGTAAAGATAAAGCTACACGATAAAGTGACTCTCTGACCGGAGAACATTTAATTCCCTCCTAAATTGTATCTCAATATGGGGTGCGTATCTCTGTTATATCTGTCGAAATAACCCTTATAACATAATGATTAAATAATACAATACAATACAAATACTCTTTATTACACACCTCAATACAGAAACAGTACCGTAAAACTACCCAACTATAGTCCAATACTGCAACTATGGTCCACAAGTTCAAAAGGAAATTAAATATCTATACAAATGTTCCTTTTGGTTTACTCCTAGTTTTACCTTCCATTTATAAACATACTTTGCCTTAGAACTACAAAAATAAAGTAAAATACACACGTGAACGAGAAAAATTGGAGTTTAATTGTGGACCATAGTTGGGAGCTTTGGACTATAGTTGGGTGGTTTTACGGTACAAATAATATAACACATAAAGAAGAGGTAAACAACAGGCGATCTCATCGCTAAAAAGCGATCTCTTCCAGACAACCTTTAGGTAGCGGAATTAAAAAAAAATACACATATAGTTGGTCAAGCAAATCTTGTCAGTAGAAAAACGCGGCAAATTTGAAAAATCGCGGGCTAGCAACACTGTGTTCGAATAATTCCAAAATCGCGTGTAATCTGTGTTTTATCTGTAGAATGTGGATCGTCCATCTTGTTTGTTTACATTCCGAATCGGTGCTAATTCAAGAGAAATTTCTGCTCCCAGCATTAAAATAAATATCAATATATTAAATAATATTGTGCATGACCATAAGCAAAGTCAAGATGCCTACAATGTAAGTAAAATCATGCTCGTTGATCTTAACCATTAGAAAATTTTGAGGTTATGATAATTACTGCAAGATCCCGGAGAATTTTAAAGATAATGTGCAGTTTTTTCTGTTTCAGGGTTAAAAGGCTTAAATAAAGATAAAACGTATGCCTCAATATATCCAATAAGACCACGAATTGTGCCCTCGAAACCGCAACTGATTCGATTGTTCCCAATATCAACAGACGAAGTCCTCAAATATTTTCAAAGGTAACTTTTTTAAACAATCTTAAGACGTTTAAGAACCTTGATTATACCTACTTTCTTTCGCAACATCTACCTAATACTTCCATATGTTTGTTGCAGGATTAAAACTCGCCCAATATAAGGCGTTCGTAAAAGTTTCTCTTCATACAAAACTTACCTACGGCGGTTTACGTACATACGTGTACAACGCAAACAAGACGAAAAATAAACTTGTTAATTAAAAAAACTAAAAAAATTGGGACAATAGTTTAGATTATTATTGTAAAAGTTGTCCGTTTGTTAATCATCACGAAAATATATTATTTAGGCTGATTTGTTTCATGCACTCAGCTATTGCACATGTATACCTATGGAAAATCCTAGTTTATACTTTCTGAAGTCGGTATGTACCTATTTAAGAGAAGTTTTAAGTCGCTTTACCTGTTTGTTCAATAAATTAAAATAATTTATTCAGTGTGCATAATTTTAGAAAAATATTTTAACATTTAAATCATACCTTCTTTTATCCAGAAACAATATAACTCCATATTACTCACATGAGTGGAAGTTGTTAAGTTTCCATTGTCAAGGTATCTTTTATTAATATTTTGAGTACCTGAAATTGTGTCAGTTCCTGACAAGTCTTGAATAGACTAATGTGAAAGTTAATAAAATTTCTTAACAGCATTCTCCTGATATCTAAATGACTTTTTTAAATATCTACATATAAAATATGATCTAGCCGATACATGTAAATATCTAACATTTTTAGCCTGTATAAAAACAGTAGTGTGAGCAAAACCTTACCAAGATAGCATGTAAGAGTGGTCTCAGAGATATTGGAATATCTCTGTACTATAAATTAGGCAAATTGCTTTAGACTAAGTTTTATGTGTAACTACTACTGAATAAATTTTGAAACTTGGAATGGAAACTTTAAACTTGAAATTACAAATTTTCAAACAGATCTGTTTTATGCTTAAGATGCAATAAGTGACTAGGTACAAAGTATTCTGATGCTTGGTTGGAGTGGACCAGTAACATTGGTAACTTAATGATATTTTTTCAATGAATGGCCTGAATTAAGTGTAAGTAAGCTAAAGTGACCCGTATCTTAATTGCCTTGAAATAAAATGAACACCAAAATATCTGCAGTTGTGTTTTATTTATTTTTAATCTGTATATTTATATACGTATATTGTAAAACCATTTCAAAATTACACTGGTATGTGAATGTGACATTGTTCAAGAGAAACACTAACTAACTAATTTACAATTAACAAGTGGCATAATTATTTTCTTTGGGCTTCTTCAGTTTCTGAACAGATGTTAAAAACAGCTTTCTACCGTGGTGCTCATGTTCTCTTTGCTCCCTATTTGTCTTCTAAGTTTGCTAAAACAGAATAAAACCATATCAAAATGATGTAAATAGTCCAGATATTTGATATTTAATACGCCCTGCAATTGTGACAAGAATAGTTACAGTGATACCCTACCAGGGCTACCGCTGCCAGTGATGGCTCAGGGGTTACTTACCTAGGTTTTAATATTTACCTAATTAAAACAATGGATTGTTTTATTCTAATTAAATTCAGTAGTATAGGTACCTACTAACAGCTCGTTTGGTAAAAAGTACTCAAGTGCAAATGCCTTAACCTTTACATTTATTTAGCTATGACATCTTCATGTTTAAGTTGAATATATATGTAGCAGATCTGCTCCTAAGCATACCAAAGGTTAAGAATGCGAGCGCTCGCCTTTTGCGTCCACCTTTTACTAAGCATACAAACCTTTATTTTAATTCAATATATTGATATATTTTTTCGATTGTACCTACCTAAATATGTCTAATTAGCTTTTGAAGGTTGCATAAAGGAGCATTTGTATTGCATTTTATCGTGATATATCTTTAATATTGAATTCCAACCGAGAAATCTGATAATATATTAAAATCCAGCTACCTGCGGAAGCAATGATTTGATTCAAACATTATTTTCTCCAGCATAGTCCGTTTGCAAATAGGTATTTTTTGATCTCGTTTATCATATTGATTGACATCGTTTTTACTCCAGTTTAAATTGTCCCTCTCATAATAATAACAATTTCCAAATGCTTCAATAAACCGCGAGCGGCAATTTTAGTTGACGTACGAAGAGCGCGCTCAGCGGAAAAAAATATGTTTCGGTTCGATGTACATTGCTGCTTTTCTTAGCACAATACTGCTCTGTGAGTGTTGCCATACTTCAGTTTGCTTTACATTGCTACTGACAGACTTTGCTTGACAGACTATATATATATATATATATATATATACACTAAATATATTTCCAGTAGGGCTAAGATGGTCGGCTCTTTATCATTGGTCACCATGCCTGTCACGTTCTAACAAGTATGTAAGTGTGAAAGTGACGGGCATAATCACGGTTTATGTTTAATTTAATCATTTATTTCGGATAACAAGACCCATACATTATTTATTACACAATATAATAATAAAAACAGAAACATTTAAAAATTAATAATAATAATAAAATAAAAAGTCATTAAGTAATACAATAAATTAAATTAACCTAAGTCTTATAACTAAAATAGCCCAACAACACCTCTATTGCTCAATTTGTTCATGTGCATAGCGTTCCACTTTGCAACTATTGGACAATCTAAACTGTCAATAACAGTGTTCAGAAGGCTGTTGGGGCTGACTCTAACACGGCGCATCAGGGAGGCCACTCTCTTACGCATTATGGCTTGAAAGCTATCTACGTGAGCTTCCGCAAACATCCCCGACGCACTGCAAAATCGAGGCAACCCCAAGAACACCCTGAAACCGTTATTATACTGGATGCGTAAGGCATTGAGAGATTTCTGCGTACACTTGACCCACAGGCCGCATGTATAAAAAGACTGACAAAATGCCCTAAAAAGAGTTATTTTGACACTCTTTGTGCAACGTGCAAACCTGCGAGCCAACATGTTGCTTCTCACCGCCAATGCCCTACGCTCACGCTCCACGTCAAGATCGTCAGAGAGGTCCTCGGTGACCCAGTGCCCCAGATACTTAAACTGAGTGACATTTTTTAACTCAGTTCCTCCCAGTTTTAGTGGTGGTATGAACTTCGGTTTTTTTGAACCCGCCTTAAACACGAGTAGCTCACTTTTCTTGGAGTTGTATCTGAGACCGTGGGTCTCCGCGTACCTCTCACAGATTCCTATCAATATCTCCAGGGCTCCGATCGATGGGCTCAGCAGAGCCATGTCATCAGCGTAGCTTATATTGTTCATTATTTTGCCACCAACTGAGCACCCAATGCCGGCTCCGGTGAGCTCCTCGATCAGGCTATTGATATATAGATTGAAAAGCCGCGGAGACGTCAAACCTCCCTGCCTCACGCCGCATTCCAACCTGTACTCCTCTGAGTATGCACCGGCCCATCTCACACTGTTATTCTGATTTTGGTACCAATATTTCATGATGTAGATCAACTCTCCGGGTGCAGTAGACTCCCTCAAGAGCTTATCCCATAAGATATTGTACGAAACAAGGTCGAATGCCTTCGACAAGTCCAAAAAACATGCGTATATCGGCGTATTTCGCGTAGTATAGTATATATAATGACAAGTGATAAAAATGAAACCACCCTGCCACCGCTGATAATATCATTATCGTTTTATAGATTGGTTAATTGATCTAATAACATTTAGCATAACATTCTTGAAGTATAATGCATATTTCTTATAACAACCTTGTGATATAACGTTTATTTCATCTGAAGTAGAATTGGTCTAATCTATGTTGATGTAATGTGTTAGATACATAATCCCAGATTTACTACATAATAAAAACGATACACCTTCTACACATAACGAACTGCTTTTTATAAAGGTTAGGTTAAAACTGTGAACCTTACACAACACAAACCGCTATTAGAGCCGCTTTACCGCTAAAAGAAGGTTAGATTGAGATAAAACTGCGACCTCTATACCTGCGAGCCGCTACCATAAAAGTAGGTTAGGTTAGGTAGGTGTAACATCGGCCACTGGACCATCGGAGCCATCCGACCCGTCCTGAAGAGATGGGTCGGAAGAAAGGGGGGGTTCCTCTCCTTCCACCTTACTCAGGTCCTCTCGGGGCATGGTTGCTTCGGGAGATACCTGTTTAGGAGGGCGGGACGGGAACCGACGATGCAGTGTCACGACTGCGGCGACGCCGAAGACACGGCGCAACACACGCTGGCGGTATGCCCGGCGTGGGCGGAGCGGCGGGCCGCACTCGTGGCCGTAGTGGGAGGAGACCTTTCCTTGCCAGCGGTGGTGAAAGCCATGCTAGGTGAGGAGAGGCGATGGGAAGCTGTGGCCTCCTTCTGCGAGGACGTGATGACGCAGAAGGAGGCGGCGGAGCGTGGCAGGGAGGAAGATCCGGCCTCTCAGCCAATGCGCCGCAAGCGCTTGGGGCGGCGGCGGTTAGCATACGACCGCCGGTTACCCCCATAAAGGTACCTGTGGGCGGCAGGCTCGGGGACGTCTGCCGCCTACACAAGGGTCCCTGCGCGGGCGGGCGCGACGTATGATCGACGCGCCCACTGAGATGAAGGGGTGATCTATTCCCCACGAGTCGAGTTCGAGCCCGGACGGCCGCTGGCGAGGTTGCGGAAGAGTACTTCGGCGTTCCTGGGACCTCGCCCTATAGCACGGAGGCGGCAACAGAGGGGTTTTAGTGGGTAAACCATGGGTCTCATCAGCCTATATGGGAGTCCCACATAACCATCCCAGGCCCGTCCCCGCGCCTGGGTGGTATGCGAAAATCATTTCCCCTCTTAAAAAAAAAAGGTAGGTGTAACATCCACAAGGGTCTGGGTCATTCCAATTTCTGTTGATCCTCGCGGATTCGCAGTCAAGGGAATTCCTTATCGCTGGTGCGCCATGGGGGCAACGGTAAGTGATCTCCTGCGTGGGATTGCTTACCGGTGTTGCCAATATGACGACCGATCTGGCCTAGAGGGTAGTGACCCTGCCTATGAAGCCGATGGTCCAGGGTTCAAATCCTGGTAAGGGTATTTATTTGTGTGATGAGCACGGATATTTGTTCCTGAGTCATGGGTGTTTTATATGTATGTATTTATATATTATATACATACATGCCGTTGTCTAAGTACCCACGACACACGCCTTATCGAGCTTACTATGGAACTTAGTCAATTTGTGTATTAAATAATACTTTTCTATAATATTGAAAAAAATAACCCGATACCCGGGAATATCCGTGGGTGGGGGAGGAGGAGGGAAAGAGTGCTCTTGGCGTGTCTTTATGATTTCCTAGGCTATACCGGACAGGGCTACCTACACCGGGCAAGCGAAGAGAGAGGGACACTACCAGGAGCAGGGGGGCGGGTTTACCTGCATTTCTCAGAACCTGCTGGAGTGGAAAGACAGAGATGAGGTAGAAATGAGGGCGATGAATCACGAGGGCGCTACTCAGAGACGAGCCTTTGAAAAGAGCTTCCTATAAAGGTAACAGCGGACGTTGGGGAATGAAGCTAGGGCCAGACTCACTGCATCTTCGGTGACAATAACGGAGGGATCATCGACAGAGGGAGAATCTGGCAGTCTTGAAGAGATGGAAGTTTGGGTGTTTTTCTTTAAGGGCGACGTAGGTGCCAGCCGAGTGCGCAGCCAAATCGTCGCTAGAAAATAAAAGCCGGGCAGCACCACTCACGTTCCCATCCGAGAGTTTATTTTCTATAGATTTTATTTTGGTATGAAGCGAATTATGAGTTGAGCGTGTATTATAAGAATTTTGAGGGACGTCTGATAGGTCGGAGATAGAAGACGTGTTGGTTTTAATTTGGGATGTGAGTGATGCCTTTTTTGATTATTCAGCGTGTAAAACTGTAAATGGAAACGTGAGCAGACGCTCCCATGCTTCAACAGAATTTTCCGCGACAACTTTGGCCACACACTCAGTGAGGCAGCGAGCGACTGTGAAACGCGCACCACGGGGTATTCTTTTTACAATTGGAACGTTGGCTTTCAACAGCATTAGCGTGTCCGAAAGCGATATTTCGGCTGGCGATGGTGTCGCTGTAGGGCCCCCAGCGGAGGATGATCGTGCAGGTTGAGAAGCGCTAGAAATCGGGTGGTCGATAGCCATACGGGTGCCATGCCGGTAAGCCGTATGGATAGCGAGACCCCGCTGACCTTTGTATTGTTTTCTGTCCGCGCAAACAGGGCAATGCAGCAACTCCGGCGGGTTCAGGCATGGTTGCGAAGGCATAAACACTATGAATATAAAGTACAAACTAAACAACTATCGAACATCGAGTACCTACAAATAAGAACTTATAAAAAGGAAAAGGTACATATTATTAAATATAAATAAGCAATTATGTACAACACAAGATAAAAATAGTCTTGATTCCGTGAATCGAATACTTATTGAATTTTTTTTTAAATAAAATGTTATACACTGTACGGCGCGAGATCGTGACACTAAGGACAATAAGTAGGTATTTAGTTTTTCATATGGAGTGGGCAATTGCGAGCAGAAAGGCCGAAATCATGGGTAAACATTATAAAATTTGTATTCTCACTGTTTGTTGATTTTGATGACAGCTTGTCAAGTCACCGAGCCGGGCCATTGACGGCGCTATTTAAAGTTTGCTCCAGCAGCATGCAGTCTCCGCGGAGAGATAAAACAATTTGGGGATCGTCTATAGATTTTCGCTTGAAATTGGTCAGAAATATTGCAGATATGATTGAAAATAATTTTATTACGGGACGAAAGATTTCCTTTTACATGCATTCCCGTTGCTAGGTTACGTGCTATATCATGCTATTTGTTATTTGTTAGAACAAATGCAAATCTATCTTTCGCTGGTAAGTCTACAAATTCTAAACATTTATTAGTTGAATGTAATCCTATACACTTCAAGCAAGATCGAACCTTATTGGCATCGTCGTAAGTACGACTTTGGGCTGGCGCCGTACTTGCTATAAAAACATTACAGGCTGCGGAGGTTGAACTGAATTTATATTTGTGTTGGTTTTAAATGAACTGTGTATTGGAAAATGCAGTCATCTGTTCCGCCGAAAGTTCGCGCTCTAAAAACGTAATTAAGCTTTGCACTGTAGATATTTCGCCCAGGTTGGGGAAGGAACGTTCATATTCTTTTCGCGTATACACGGGAATCTAATGTCATAATAAATTTAACAAAATGAATTACCATTTTTTAACCGAAAACTCCATGACTTCAAGCGCCTTAATGTTTTCGTTATAAACATTAAGTCAATTCCGCATGGTAACAGCTGACCGCTCGGAGCACGATTAATGGTTAAACAGCCCAGATGATGTCCAGATGCTGTGATGCAATAATGGGTTTATTGTCATAACGGGATTTTAGAATATCGAATAATTACTTACCGTTATGGGAATTGATTAATAGTAAAGTCTGTGCGGAAAGAGAAGTATAGGGCCCAATACATTCCACGACTCTTCTCATTCCAACCAGACTCTACATTACTACAGCGGCCGGGACGAAAGGGGTTGCCGGCCGAAGACATACGAGTATACCGAGACGGATAGGTCTGAGGCGGGCAACCCCATATTTCCCGCCGAAGTACGTAGTGCTTTTCTTAAACATGCAATCAGAAATTATAAGTAAACTAGACCAAAACTTAAAGTAACATGTGTATATTACTATTTCGCTTTATTTTAACTCGGTTTTAATAGAAAACAGATACTTCATACATTTATATTTATTATCATGTTACTTAAAAAAAGTACGAAAGCACGTTTCTGAACGAACCTTTAGAATTGACACTTGTGAGTGTTGTCAATTTGTTGCAACCACAATTAAATTATAACCTCTTCTCAATCTCAATAATCAATCAGTCCCCAAAATGTATGGTTTTTTTTCTATTTTTGTGTAAATATCTTAATGCGGTTCATAGAATACATCTACTTACCAAGTTTGAACAGTACAGCTCTTATAGTTTCGGAAAAAAGTGGCTGTGACATAATCGGACAGACAGACGGACATGACGAATCTATAAGGGTTCCGTCTTTTGCCATTTGGCTACGGAACCCTAAAAAGGAACGCCTTTGAAGACCGCGTTATGATGAAAAATTGGGAAATCGTCTGCTTTATCGACGTCCTAGTGAGGCGCGGTATTTACCGGAAACAGGGCTTTGGGATAATGTTAATTATCATCTCAAAATATGCCACCACATACAAGAAAAATACATTTTTTCTTAATTGTGTTGCTTTCTACGTAAGAAAAAATACCTAATAATAATATGTACAGAAATTAATAAACACTAATCTGTTCCTCTACGGAACAGGTTTTAGTTTATATTTGTTGGCGTGATTGATATTGCAAGTTTTGCAGCTTTCCGGTGCTAACAATGACGATAATAAACAGACATGGCGAATTTATAGGGATTTCAGACTACGAAACCCCAACAGCCCCACCAAATCCTAGTAATCTTATTGAAGTTATTGGTGTTTTATTCTTGTTAAAACTCTAAAACTCTCGAATTCTTACAAACGCAAATCGATTGGTCATTACGCATTAGTTCAGTTTGCTTTAAACGGATAACTGTTCCCTCATTAGTGAAACGTGCCAGTCCCGACCACAAATCCTGATAGTTTTATGTGGCGAGGCTTGTGCTTTTCTAATTCGGCTAATTTGTATCTACTTATTCGTGCATGCCTCGTTAGTGTTTCGTTTAATTATATAGTTGAATTTATAATATTATTCATGAAACTAAACATGCCTGTGGCGGTCTGTCAAAAATGTATTTTTAGGGTTCCGTAGTCAAATAGCAAAAAACGGAACCCTTATAGATTTGTCATGTCCGTCTGTCTGTCCGTTTATGTCATAGCCACTTTTTTCCGAAACTATAAGAGCTATACTGTTCAAACTTGGTAAGTAGATGTATTCTATGAACTAGGGCTCCTGATATCCGTGATACACGCCGATCCGTAGCTACGGGTTCTTAAGCCCGGCGGTACTAAGATCACGAATTTCACGAACACGGCAAGGTACGTACCTCGTACCTGCGTTCGCGACCGGATTCACGTGACACGCGGTGACACGCCATGATACGTAGCCCGTACCTGCGTTCGTGTGCGGAGCTTCGGGCTCGGTTCCGTTGGATAGGTACTTATCGCACGTCTCGTAGGTTCGACACGCCCGGGAGAAAAATAAATAAGGACTAGGTATTATTGAATTGAGTTACCACTTAGTATATTGAATACGGGACGTTCGTCGGACAAACATTTACGTGTGAATTAAACTTAAATTGTATTTTTTGCATCGAGTTGAATATAATGGTTATATCTAAATAATTTATGGGGTTATCCTGTTTTTTGTATAACCAGCTAATGATTAATAGTCAAAACTAGCGACCTGCTCGTTGCATAGCACTAATATAAATATAAGGTGTATAACTCCCTAGTAAGTATCATTATAATTATGAACTTAAGCAACGCTGTGCTACTGGTTGTCATTATTAAATCAAGAGAAGACATTTTTTTCTGTTAAGTATTAATGAAATGAATGAAACATACTTGTAAAAGCTTGCTACTATCAAAGAATATAACGTAGCCTAAATATAAACAAGGCAATCCTAATCCAAAGAAACAAAAGGGTAAATTTTTGCAAATCTTCGGTAGGTATGATAAAGGTAATACAGGTAAACAAATTCAACAAAAACACATGTACGGGGCCACGGAAAAAAAAGTACGCAGCTGCAGTTCTTATCAGTTTCGGACTTTCGGCACATTAAAGAGTACTGTTTATTTCTAGATTGAAGGTAAGAAGAAGAAGAGTAGAGAAGAAGTGCAGTTGCACGTGCAGACAAAGATAATAAGATTTGCGAGCGACTTATTAAAATTAAACAAACAATATACACAAGTAGCTGTGGGCTTTACCTTTTATTCGTGAAGTTGAAAGAAGTGACCGCGATGTTTTGTTTTACAAATTCGTGGTATTTTTTATTTAATCTGGAGGGGGCAGTTTAGAATTTTGAACTCACATTCATTGTCATTAGTTACTCCTGACATCACAGTTGGTCTCCTGACACACAGTGTTGTTGTATTATTTTAGCAACTCGTTTATTAAAGTAGCTATTCATTGTAATTAATGTTTGGTTCTTTTCATTTATTACTCATTAATATTTAAAAGGTCTTACTATTGGAAATAAATTTTAATTGAAAAGTAATGAAACGGAATTAGAGCTATGAATAAAAAAATCATGATAAATATTTATTCGTAGCTCTTAGAGACCGCATCGTATCTTCACTCAACGTCGCGGGCGGACCGAACCGGCGTGTTCTTAAGATACGTGAAGCCGTGATCACGCCTACACGGATCTACACGGATTCACGTACCCTAATTTCACGTAGCCGAATGTCACGTGCGGAACGGACCAGAAAACCGTTGCCGTGAATCACGAAACCGTGCGCACGGCTACGGGTTCACGAATCACGGACACGACCGCGAGCCCTACTATGAACCCTATTAAGATTTTTACACAAAAATAGAAAAAAAAAACAATAAATTTTGGGGGTTCCCCTTACTTAGAACTGAAACTCAAAAAATCTTTTTTCATCAAACACACTTGTGTGGGGTATGTATGTATAGGTCTTCAAAAATGATATTGAGGTTTCTAATATCATTGTTTTCTAAACTGCGAGAGACACTTCCAAAGTGGTAAAATGTGTCCCCCCCCCCCTGTAACTTCTAAAATAAGAGAATGATAAACCAAAAAAAAATTATGATGTACATTACTATGCAAACTTCCACCGAAAATTGGTTTGAACGAGATCTAGTAAGTAGTTTATTTTTAATACGTCATAAAATTTAAAAAACTTTTTTCTTTTCATCAAACCCATACGTGTGTGGTATCTGTGGATAGGTCTTCAAAAATGATATTTAGGTTTCTAATATCATTTTTTTCTAAACTGAATAGTTTGCGTGAGAGAGACTTCCAAAATGGAAAAATGTGTCCCCCCCCCCCCACCCCTGTAACTTCTAAAATAACAGAATGAAAAATCTATAAAAAATATATGATATACATTACCATGCAAACTTCCACCGAAAATTGGTTTGAACGAGATCTAGTAAGTAGTTTTTTTTTTATTACGTCATAAATGGTACGGAACCCTTCATGGGCGAGTCCGACTCGCACTTGGTTGCTTTTTATTTTGTTTAATCGTTAAAGTTCAAGGGGGCCCTAAGGACCAACACATACTCGTATCTACAATACCGCATACTACGGCACAGTCTCACGTTGCGGCATCGTGCAACGTTACGGCGTCGTATCGTGGCGCAATACGACGTCGTATCGTAGCACAATACAATGTCGTGTCTGGCCATTATACGACGTCGTGTCACGTTGCGGCGCCGCAACGTGGAAATCTACGATGTGCATTGATTGATTCACGAGGATATCGTATCGTAGTATTACTCGACCACAGTCAGAATATGATTCGAAAGTACCGCTAGCACAAAAAATAATAATTATACTCAAATGTCAATTTATGATGATATGCCTTCATACTACAAGCCCAGGCAGTTATTGACTGAGCAATCGAAAGCGAGCGAAGCGTCTCCATTTCAGCTTGGGCAAATATGCTTTCGTATGCCGTTTGTCCGGCTGCTAGGCGGGTTCCATTTTTAAAACAATTTTCATGAAATATTGGAGCGGCTTTGATGATTATCTACCTAAATTAATTTATTGAATTAATTTGTGTACTATTTTTTAAATAGAGTGACCATGGGGGTCGCAAGATAGCTTGCAGAGGCTTTATAATGTAATTATAAAGACTGTATCGTTTATTATAAATACAACTTTACTTAGCCGTTTTTTTTTGGTATTACATTTTTATTTAAAAAAATACACATGTGTTTCATTAGTGCTTTAACAAGGTTAACATTTCTCTCTGGGAGTTCGATGTAAAACATATGGTTTAGACACAATTTACCCAATCTTCCCGAGTAACAATAACGATTTCGGACAAATACTACAAAAATTACGGTTTGCGAACAAGACGACGTTACACAAAAAAAACGTACTATGCGAACCGCAATTACACATGATTCGGAAAGCGAAACATCTGGGCATAGTCTAAACATTTGTTTTAGTTTTAAAAAAGTTTTGAATCTGTGCAATGTGTCCTTTTAGAGAAAATGGCATGTTACTTACGACAACTCCGACTTTGACGTACAATATAAATATAATGGAGCGTTTCTAGTGACCCGCTCTAGCGATGGTTCAACGCCATAAATGTCCGATAGGCTTTAGCTGATTCTTTTAGCCGTCTCCCTCATTTCGCTTGCATCATAAATTGTCGGGAATCCAAAATGTTGCGTGAAAACTTGTTTTTATGTAAAAATAAAAATTCACCACATTTATTCTGCAGATGCTCAATTGAGCAATCATGAAGAGTACACTTAATAACATGTTTTGGCAGCATATTAACCTTTTGTTTCTTTAAATCGTACCAAGGATCGGTAAATAGTCTCAAATTAAGCTCGATATAGGCTTGTCCGAAATATTTTTGCTAGACAATTTTTAAAGCATCATAAAGTCCCTAAAATAACAAAATATAAAACCTTCTTATATCAGATATGACGTAAAAATACCCTCAGATCATACCATAAGAACATAGTAATACAAAATAATAAACAAGTCAACAGTTAGACCAGGTTTTATCTGTATTTATAATAAACGATACAGTCTTTAGTAGATAATGGCAATGACGACAAACAGTCACTACACACATATTTTAGCGCTATTATTAATAAATATTATGCCTTTTACGGTTTCGTACCAAAAAGATGGTTCCGTACAAAAAACTTAATTTTGTATAGCTTTTTTATTTAACTTTTATATTCATATTATAAAAACCTAGCCTAAGATGAAAGATCAATAAAAATAATAATAATAATTCATACGTCCTATATACGTCCAACTTCAGTGCACCCGCCTCCTGTCATACGCAAGAGGGCCTGGCCCAATGCGGGTTGTGGACTTCACAATCTTCACATACATCTTTGAAATTCGTCACGGATGTTTTCCTTTGCCGAAAAGCTAATGGCAAATAAAACTCCGTTCCGAAAACTCATTGGTACGAGCCTGGATTTGAACCCGCAACCTCCGGATTGAATGTCAAATGTCAGATGTTTACTAAATGTTTTACCAGGTACTATACATACCTACAACGTAATAGGTAGCTTATGTTAAATCAATTATTTATTGTTTAGAAAAGGAACATTATTCAAAACGTACAACTTTAATGAGAAAATATGTCGCGCGCTAAAGCGCGTCACAACCAAATCAGAGCTCTGCGGTTATTTATTCTTTGGCCACAATTACTCCGATATTATAGCACTTGGGCTATGCACAAGCATAGCATAAGCACGGAGTGACGAGCGACACAGCCTCTTCATCTCAAAGCTGACACACGACTGACGGCCACGTCTTTTTCGAGCTGCATACGCACAAAATGTGAATAAATGATCGGTTTCTTAAAAAAATAACTGATTAACAAAAGCTATGTTGTATTTGTAGAACCTGTTAAAACATTTTTTTTTAGTTAGAAATAATTTTAAGCGATTAAGCCGTTTAGTACAAATAAGCAAAATTAGCCGCAAAATGGCCTGTAGTGTTATTTTTTTTTCACGGTGAAACTATACATTTATAAGAAAAAAGTCACATGTTGCGATTATTGTACATAAAATGAACATACATATATATTTTTTCCATAATTTTTTGTTGACCCATTTAGAAGAAATTGCCTCTACAGTAGTAACAGATTTTCGACAAAAACGGCGCGTAGCACCTTAATTCAGGAACAGAAAAATCGGTAAGCGTGTAGGTATGTGCAGTATGAAATGGTTATTTATATGCAAAAGTTTTGCCTTATTTACTTAAATTTCGTGTTTTGAAAATTGGAAAACTTGATTATTTATTTCTACAACTTGATCTACTCGTACACAAAGATTTATAAAGCATAGATTCCAAGTCGGTACATCCCTAGTGAAGCCACTTCAACTGCGACATTATGTCGCAATCGTTAAAACGGCCCTCGCAGTACTCAAGGTCGAGTTTGTGTACAACTCCCGGTTGTACATTAAAAAATACAGGAAAGATGGCTGTTAGTGCGGTGAATTGGTGTTATATCTCATCACTAAATAAATAAAATCGCCTGATATTACATTTCACGCGTAAGTATCGAGTTTAATATAATTTTTTTAAGTAATTGTAAATACAAAAATCCAAACTTCCTCAGCCGCCATTAGTTATAAATGTCGCCAGTAAAATGAATCATATTTCCTTCAAATGAGGCATGACGTTTACATACTAAAATAAATACGCTTTCCAAATTCCAGATTAATTATTTGTTAAACATAGGCATGTACAACAGTAGGTCTTAAATTTATAATAAAGTATATATAATAGCTACAGAGGAAGGGTACGTAATGTTTTTAATAATACAATTTTGCGAAATATCATTTTGGATAATTTGAATTGCATAATTTTGAAATTCCGAAATGATGATTTGGTATAAAAATAAATAAAATAAAAACGAATTGCATAATTTCGAAAGTAATAATAGTTTAGTAGCATAATAATGTATTTTCATAACAGGCAACCAGTATAATGTTCACTTTGTATACAATTTTATACTCAGAACTTTTTTTATTCATGAAAACCAACATCATAATGTTGAAGGCTTATAAACGCCTAATGAAAATGAACAAGCAAAAATACCATTTGCGAGACATATGGTTCTGCCCATATGGTCACAGTTCTACTTAACACTCCTCCTCGCTTCGCTCGTCGTCGTTCCTAACGGAGACCAGCCTTAAAGTTGAATAGGTAGATTGTTGTATAATTGGTAACGTGAGTGGATGAACGTGCTATGTCACAATTTTCAGATTTTGTTTTTATGCAATAAATATGGATTTGAATCTATTATGAATAGCTTCATCATTTCATATTTCATGTCTTTAGGCCATAAAAGCCTTAAACCCAATTGATGAACATGTTATGCACATAAAAAAGTAAAACTCTCCATGGATGAAAGTGTTAATTAAGCATGTTCTTCCAATTTTATTCCGTTCACATGGAAGAACGTGTCATGTTTGTATTTGAATCATAGCATCTTCATCTATGTCAAGGTGTATTTTAATTTCACATAATATAAAAGTGCCAGTAATGAGACGCAGTTATTCTCCTGTTAACAGTTGCATTTTCAAAAAAGGTATATTGCAAGATATACACTGATAGACAAATAAATATAATCATTATTTTAAAATTATACACATTACTATTTTTATTTTATGTAAAAAGGTATATAACACCTTCATTCACGTTCAAAATGCACTGATGAAGTTAATCAATTCAGTGCTCATTGAAGGTGTCTGTCAATTGGCCAAGTAATTTTTTATCCTCTTGTTTTCGTTTAAGAATCCGAAATTCCATTACCCTCGAAACTTGTTTTTGAAATAATCATATACATATTTAGAGTTCAATAAAAATACTGTTAACAGGAGAATAACCGCGGCTCTAAGGGTACTTTGTTATAAAATGTTACACAGTTTCCCATGAACGCTTTTTTAACTTTCTGTAGACGAAACTTGGAGACTACTAACTTATGTTTATTTCGTGTATTATAACTATGGATATCAGACAGTTTCTTAAAGGACTTTATATTCTTATGCGTATACATTATCACAACTAATATGTATTGTGAAGCTACTGTGAGAATATCTATTTCCTTGAATCGTTCTCTCAGTGAGTCACAAGAAGCCATGTTATAAATAGACCTGATTGCTCTCTTCTTAAGAACGAAGACGGTTTCTATGTCAGTTGCTTTGCCCCACGCCAGTATGCCATAAGACATAATACTGTGAAAGTAACTGAAGTAAACTAGGCGACCTGTCTCCACGTCAGTAAACTGCCTGATTCTTCTTACTGCATACGCGGCAGAGCTCAGCCTTTTCGCCAGGGCAGATATGTGAGGAGCCCATTGCAGGTTACTATCTAAAGTAAGGCCCAGAAAAACCGTATTCTCGACAAGGTCCAGCGTTTCGCCATTTAATGTGATGATAGTTTTAGATTATCTTACATTCGGCAGCGAAAATTTGACACATTTCGTCTTTTTCGCATTAAGAAGTAAGTTATTGCTGTGAACCATTCTAGTAGCTTTTCTAAAGTTTCCTGTCAACTTTGAAAATTAGTGAGGTGTCATAACTGTCATAAGCAAATGAGATTATCTCACATTTATGTTTTACAAGGTTCGGCAGATTATTTATATATACAAGGAAGATAAAAGGTCCCAAAATTGAACCCTGTGGAACTCCGAGCTTTACAGTCATTTCAGTAGACTCTGTTCCATTTACAACCACTTTCTGGGTTCTTTGGTTTAAGGAAGACTTAACAAGGCTTAGAGCTTCCGTTGACAGACCGTAGTGCTTCAGCTTGTGTAGAAGTGTGTCATGCTCCACGCAATCAAATGCTTTGGACAGATCGCAGAAGACACCTATAGCATCTAGCGAGTGTTCCCAGGCATCGTATATGTGCTTGATTAGTACATCAGTCGTTGAAAGACCTCTTGTAAAACCAAATTGCTGATCTGAAGTAGTTCATTCGAGTTGAAATGTCGAAGCAATTGGTTTAATACAATTTTTTCAAACACTTTACTGAGAACAGGAAGTATTGAAATAGGTCTAAAATTTCCAAGGTCATCTTTGCTGCCCGCTTTAAATAGAGGAATGACCTTACTGAACTTCATCAGATCGGGAAATACACATTCTCTAACACAAGTGTTAAATATATCGGCCAAATACGGTGCCACTACGTCGATTACAGATTGCATGACTTTCACAGAGATCCCCCAAAGGTCGCCAGTATTCTTTAATTTCAAGGACTTGGACGTTTTAATGATTTCATGGGGATCAGTATATTGGAAGTATAATTCCATGCTGTATTTTTTGACATTATTTGTATCCAAGTAAGATATAAAATGTTCATAATCGCGCTAGTCGTTTTAAACTCATTCTCCTTTTACTTTTTCATTGAAAATTCTACACAGCTTCAAAGGAAATTTCACGATAAGAAAGAATAAAAAAGAAATGATGAAAGAGCGTGTGATATGAAACGCTTCCAGATTGTAGAAATTTTCCTCCGCGAACTGAAAAAAGGCGGTTCCGTAGACATGTAATAAAAGTGGCTAGCCTTGTGTTATATTTGTTAGCGCATTAAAAACGCTTTATCATTTTAATTTTAGTTTCGACAGTACACGTAGTTGTGATGGATATTTTAAATAAAACTGGGCTTATACCAGTGTTGGCCGAACGTTAATTAGAATTGACCATATTTAAAATTAAGACCAATATAAATTGAGTCGTAACCTGTAACCGTCCGTTACGGTTTATGGTTCAATTTGTAATGGTTAATTTTAATATGGTCAATTCTAATTAATGTTCGGCCAACACTGTCCTTTACTACCTACCTGAAGAATATGTGGTACCTAAGACAGAATAAGTAATAGTATTATCATACAGAACGGCCCCACACGGCCCCACTCCGACTCGAATTACCTCGCCCCGCGACAGAATGGGTCGGCAACGCGCATGTAGCTCATCTGGAGTTGCAGGCGTACATAGGCTACGGAGACTGCTTACCATCAGGTGGGCCGTATGCTTGTTCGCCACCGACGTAGTATTAAAAAAAAAATTGATAGCCAAGTAAATGGTTATAAATCATTTGGAAATGTGTAGATTTTTAATTTTGTAACAAAATTAAAAATGCGTTTTTTATGCGCTAACAAATAACACAAGGCTAGCCACTTTTATTACATGTCTACGGAACCGCCTTTTTTCAGTTCGCGGAGGAAAATTTCTACAATCTGGGAGCGTTTCATATCACACGTTCTTTCATCATTTCTTTTTTATTCTTTCTTATAGTGAAATTTCCTTTGAAGCTGTGTGGGATTTTCAATGAAAAAGTAAAAGGAAAATGAGTTTAAAACGACTAGCACGATTATGAACATTTTATATCCACTGAAATTACACGTGGCTAAGTCATGGAAGTGCATGAAGGCAATTATGTCTGTGGACGTTTTCTTAATAAACATAACACCGAACTAATGATTATTTTAAACTTTTGAACGTCTCCTTCTAAGGAAAAGTTAGTTAAGTAAAGAGATATCTAAGTTAGTTAGACTTATTTTTAAGCAAAAAATATATGTACATTCTATTTACTCATAATCAAACACTAAGGCAATCTGCCACATGTTTCGTTGAACCTAAACGTAATCCGCACAAGCATCGTCATGACCTTATTCTACATTAGCATAGCAGACCATAATTTCTGCAAGAAGCTTCGTCAAACACATCTACCCTACTGCCCCTGCACCAAACCTGGCCCTAAAGTTCCCATTATGCTTGCAACATTCCCGCGCTGTATAGCGGTGAAAACTTGTTGGACCAGCCATGACCCTCTCCCGTAAATGCCTGCCCAACTCCTTAAAAAGATCCATAGCCTCATTAGCCCAGAATATAGCAGTCTCTTCAGCGATAATATGTCACCACCAAGATGGACTCCTTGTTATAAGTTAGCAGTCGATTATTAATAGGTATGATACTATATATTACTAACATACATACCGTTTCATTAACGTCAACCTGGATAATTTCCACTATGGGATTATTGTGTCTATTTTTTTCCTTTTTTAAACAAAGTTTCTAGTGTTTCTACAGCTCCCGCTACACGTATCTAGAGATTAAGACCTTACGGTGCAACAAATGAACAAAGGCTTGAAGCTGGTCTGCGAATACTGGAAAAGTATGGGTTTAGCAAAGAAAAGGACGGTTTTGGTTACAAAGTTTGTTAGTAACCCTTCAAACAAATTTTACTAATGGAGTACCGGGCTGCAACTGGATGTCAAGACTTAATGAGAAAAACAATTTGTCCTCTAAAAAACTGCAGGTGCTTGAAGTGTCTCGAAAAGATGCTTGTGTTACACCTTCATTACCAAAAAGATGTGTATCCTCGAAGGCTGCTTGGTTGGATAAGGGCAGGAAGAAGAAGAAGGCTGCTTCAATAATCTCAACCTATACATGCACCACGCAAAAGTATAGAATTTTCATGAATTTAGCTTTAGGACAGATTTAAAAAAAACAAAGGTCATGGGGGGTCTGAGGTTTTACCAGTTCTTGAATAATATAATAGCATCAACTGGAAAATAAAATGTTACAGTTATGCTTTCCGCTCATGCTTTGGGTGAGAAATTACCCCCAATTATCGTTTTTCGTGGGAAAACATGTTTTGGATCTGTGGATGTCCTCGAACGATTTTCCATGCACCAAGTACACTACTACGAAGAACTGATGGATAGATTCAGATTTTTGACAAATATATGCTTGAAACAGTGTTTGCTCATGTGAGCAAGGACCCATTTATGATTATTATAAGTATATGATGGACATTGGGTCGAATGATCATCATATCAATCAACTAGGTATCCTGTTAAAAGCTGCAGAGTTAAGCATATCAATAATAAAACTACCCACACATATCAGCCACTTACTCCAGCCGCTAGATTTGGCTATGTTCATGTCATTAAAAAGATAAGTGGGACTCAAAAATACTAGCATGCCAGCGTTTATATTAAGGCAAAAAGTTATCAAAAGCACAATTCAATGAAGTTTATCCATTGCATAAAACTATCCTTTTTGAGACCAAAATTAACCTTGACCCTTTAGTACTTGCTTTGTCGACAACTTTGTCAAACTTATGCTTATAAGTTGGTAATAGATTAAGAAAAAGTAAAACACAAGGACAAATGGATTTAAACAAAATAATCATGAAATCGAGCGATATCTGTTCACAAGAAGTGATACGTCCAAAATACAAATAATTGAAAATAAAACAGTAGAGCACACCGGAATCGAATCATACAAGACTCTTTTAAGGTGACAGCCCATTTCGGACTGCAGCTGCACTACTGTTGCGACGTTACCGTTGCAGCATTACTGCAGCAACTGCTGCATCCGGCGACTGCGACTGTTGCGACGTGCGGTTGACTAGAACAACGTTCTTCAGTTGCTTGTCAATGTCAAGTCAAAACTAATGTCAGACGTATAAATAAAAATACTAATTTACTTTTGTATTTTTTACGAGACAAAGCAAGTGACGAAAAAGAAGACCAGTTTTTCTTTTTAGACAACTGTAGGTACATGAAAAGTGTGAAAATCAAACACAACAAAAAAAAACATTCCATAAACAGCCGTAACAGGAAACTGCAATACAAAAGTTTGTTTTGCTATATTGTCTGGTAGGTTTGATTCAAAAAGTTCGTCGTATTAGATTTTGTTACTTTGATATTTCGTGTCATTGACTTTAGTCAACAAAAGTTGTGGTAAACAGTTATTCTTTTTCTTGCAAAGAAAGATTCTTAACTTTCTTAAAGACCGATATTTGGTTTACAGGGCTTATTATTAGCACCGAATATCGATTTCGTATGGTATTTCTTGCATTTTATCAGTATTTTATACATACATATTTACAAATTACGTGTATAATATAATTAAATAATATGTAATTAAATATAAAAGGACATTATTACACAAATTGGCTAAGTTCTACAGTAAGATCAACATGGCTTGTGTTGTGGGTACTTAGACAACGATATACATAATATATAAATATGTATAAATACATATCTAATATGCAGATCGGAATATTGATATTATATTAGGGACAAAAGTTTAAACGTAAATGTATGGTATATTGCTTTAATTACCAAAATGATTATCATCGCAATGTTTCGGGATGGCTCTCGCGGCAGAAATTTATGCTCGTGGCATTATTTTTGTCAATTTTGGTGTATAGATTATTACTCGTAGCATCCGGCGATGCCTGTTAAGTATTATAGTACCTGGGCGACCGAGCTTTGCTCGGTTATAACTATTTATTGTAATATGGCGATGTATAGGTGATAATCTACATAAACTTAAAAAGTTAAATGTGAACTGACAATTATTATTATTTACAATCGATTTTAACCTTACAGCACTTGTCACAGAGTAACGCCATCTATTGTCAATTTATCTTATTACATAGGTCATTTTTTACTACATTAAACTTGTCTAAAACAATAAAAATTAAAAAATTATATATAAACTTGAACATATAAAAAAAAAAAAAGTTAGTCACCGGGCGAGTTTAGAACCCGTGACACTCGTTTAGCTGTCCGCGTCTTAACCTGCTGGACCAGACGGCCAGTGGCTGGCAACACGAAATTAGCGACCATATTCTGCGTCGAAAGAAAAACGCATGAAAACTCGAAAACACGCGTTTTCCCAAACATAAGACTAATCTAGATAGATTGTATACCCCCAAAAACCCCCATATACCAAATTTCAGCGAAATCGTTAGAGCCGTTTACGAGATCACAGAAATATATATATATACAAGAATTGCTCGTTTAAAGGTATAAGATTATAAATCTCCTGTTGATATTTTGGGGAAGATATTTGATGTAGAAAAATGTCATTTAGCGAATGATATTACCAAATTTTATAGAAATAGAACACTACAGAATGAAGCTCTGATGGCCAAGATGGAAAGATGGAGGTGGTTTTACTTTTATCATTCGGGGCATGGCTGTCTGACCGTGGGCGTTTGGAAACGGAAATGGTAGTATTTTCTCTTCCATTCCCATTCAATAGCTGTTATGGCTCCTCTTCACGATGGCCCAGCGCTGGCCCAGCGAGATGGCCATGCGATGGCTGACACGCTACTACACGATGGCGACATTCAGTTGCGATTTATTCGTTTTCCAAGATGGACGTGGAACCATTAGCCGCTGCAGCAATTTATTTATACGCCACGTACAAACCTTTTCTTAATCTGCACAATAATAAATTAATTAAAAAGAAATGACGTAGAAGATTATGGTGGATGTTATCTATCCATCGCAATAAATAAATAAATAAACTACTTATTATAGGACAGTATTAATTACACAAATTGACTAAGTCCCACGGAAAGCTCAATAAGGCTTGTGTTGTGGGTACTTAGACAACGATATACATATTATATACATATGACTCCGGAACGAATATCCATGCTCATCACACGAATAAATGCCCTTACCAGGATTTGAACCCGGGACCATCGGCTTCATAGGCAGGGCCACTACCCACTAGGCCAGACAGGCTGTCAACTAAGTCAATTTAAATATGTGCAATAAACTCTTCAAAGCTTTGAAAACCTACTAAAAATCATTACTTATCTCTTCCTTAATGTGCCGCTGTGTAGGTACATATTGTGCATATATATAATTTATGTATGTACAGTCAACCAATTTGATTCCTAGGCCACTATAGAACCATGCCATAATGACTTCTACGACAGTGCTGATTGAGTGATGCGTGTCAAGTATCTAGTAGTTAAAGCGACAAGGTATTCAAATTGGTTGACTGTACATATATTTAGATATGTAGGTATCTAATATTTATTTCTGTTATTATTGGTATATTTATATATTTAAATTATGAATGTACTGTATATAGAGATGTCTGCGTAATGTATAAGTAATTTTCTTAATCCTCTAATTAATTCGTGCACTATTTGGTATAAAAACTTTTTTTTTTAAATATCCTGCTACCTTATTTCTATAGTTTTGGTCTTTATGTTTGGGGTTCCATGTTACGCTTTCTCCCCGATATAACTCTAAAAACTTTATTCTTTCGTGATGCGGCCACATACTCGTCATTTTTAATCAAAATAATACACAGCACGAACGTCGACACTCGACCACGTTCGAGCACGCACTGTGGGATGGGCCATGTGTAGATGCGGACAGCCATCGCTGGTCCACTGCCTTTGATGTGCGGACGAAAAACCGAAATCGTAATCATGTTTCTCGCTTGCGCCAATTTATGTATGGAGTACGAGAGAACTGCATAACTGAATGACATCATTTAGATGTTAGTGACATCAATGTACGTTCGAATTGGCATGTTAGTGTTACATTGTTTCGTATGTCCATCTGTTCTACTATACAGGTTGCATTTCTAAACCGATTTCCGTGAAATTTTGTGGGTAGGTTCGATAATTATGTCTTTATTGGTCAATTTAGTTTTTCTAATATCTTCTAAGCAGCGGAGCCATATATTTATTCAGTTTTAAACTATGCTCGACAGGTCTACAGCTCACAGAGCTACTAGTATAATACTGTCTTATATGGTGTCCCACTGCTGGGCATAAGACGTGAGTGCTAGCTATCTATACAACAACGCTGGCAACTATTAGCCAGTTCGCGATATTCATGACACTCCTGCTCCACAAGGAAACTACAGTGTAATTTAAATTAGATCAGTTTAACCAAAATCGGCAAATATGTAGGTAAATCAAGAAATATGAATGATAACAACACTATACTGATGAGCACTATAGTTGAGCTGTCCACTTCCGAACCTTTTCTCTTGCCCTTTGTGCTGAGAGTCTGGATGTCCTGAGACTGTGTACATTATCTGGTGGTGTTGTAGAATTAGGTGCCAAGGCATCCTATTCTTGAGACTGGTCTGAGTAATCGCATGTCTTTGTGTTGAGTTGTTTGAGAGCAGGCTCATTGGACTGGTGTGAGCTGAGCTGAGTAGATTCCCCGCCGCGATTTGGTTCGTTAGGAGCAACCTGGCTGGACTGTGCATCATGATCTTTAGAGTTATTATGCGAATCAATATCAGGATTTGTGATTTCCAGTGGGTACAAATAAGCAATGGACCTTGTCAGTGTTTCGTTAGGATAAATTTCTACTATTGCAACTCTGAACTCCCCATCGGTGCCTTTAACTAAAGATGATATCCTACTGACTTTCCAAAGCCGGTTACTGCCACTACCTTTTACCTGAACTAATTGTCCTATTTGTGAAATAATATCTACAGTTGCTGCTGCTTATGTAAGATCCTTCGTTCTCTTAAGCTTGTAAGGTACCTGTCAGGTATGTATCATAACAACCAGAAGCACTGATAAACTTGTAAGTGACTGCTGCCACGTCCAAGTTTATCAGTCAATGGCACTAGCATAGTGCCATCTATCCAATGACGCAACGGCAACTATTAGCCGGTTCGCTATATTCGCGACAACTGTGTTATACACGCACCCTTTTAAACCATCCGCCATTGCAGTATCACAGTTTTTCATAAGTCAATTATCCCTGTCAATATTTTAATTACGGTTCAAACCTCATTTTCTTATCGTGAACATCGCACAACGCACTGATTGTCACATTTCAACTAGTTATTAAATTAGTTAATTCCTGTATTCGTTTCCATATTGCATAACCTAGTGCAATTCTATGCGCCTACTCATTTGTAAATATTAGATCCTTACATATGAAATTGGCGTTCGGCAAACTGGCCACTTTGTTTCAAAATATCTGGAGTTTGGCTAGGAATTCTAGGTCCAAGTTCAAATTTATTTCAAATTTAAGCTGGCTTACTTGTGTGTTTGAATTTTGAAATTTATTTGTTATCGCGTCATTTGTTTTTGTTTTACATCGTTCTGTTCTCAATATGGAGAACTTAAAATATCGCGTTATTTATGAATACGAGTTCCACCGTGGCACCAGTGCTGCAGAAACGGCTCGCAGGATTAACGATGTGTATAGGGCAGGTACTCTAAAAGAAAATACGGTACGATTTTGGTTCCAGCGTTTTTGTTCTGGAGATTTTGACCTACAGAACAAGCCCCGTGGACGGCCGGAGACCCAAGTTGACAACGAAGAATTGAAAGTGAACGTGGAAGCGGATCCATGGCAAACTACGTCAGAGTTAGCGGCAGCCTTCGGTGTGAAAGATAAAACGATTTTAATTCACTTGAAACAAATTGGAAAGGTAAAAAAGCTTGAAAAACGGGTACAGAAAAACACCCGTCGAGTGTTGCGTTTCACTTGTCAACCGGCACAATAATGAAGGGATTTTGAAACGTATCGTTACTTGTGATGAAAAATGAATCCTGTACAATAACGAGAAATGCTCTTCGCAATTGTTGAACCCAGGAGAACCAGCAAAATCCTGTCCCAAACGAAAGTTGACTCAGAAAAAAGTACTGATGAGTGTTTGGTGGACTAGTGCCGGTGTCATCCATTTCAGCTTCCTAAAATCTGGGCACACAGTTACGGCTGATGTGTATTGTCAACAATTGCAAACGATGATGGAAAAGCTAGCCATTAAACAACCCAGACTGGTTAATCGATCTAACCCACTGTTGCTCCAGGACAACGCTCGACCACACACGGCACGCCTGACGGCCGCTAAATTAAGGGAGCTAAGACTGGAATGTCTTCGACACCCACCGTACTCCCCAAACCTTGCTCCAACTGATTACCACTTTTTTCGGAATTTAGACAATTTCATTCAAGGAAAAAAATTAAACTCAGATGAGGCCGTCCAAATGGCCTTCAAAGATTTTATTGATTCACGCTCTGGCAGTTTTTTCAGCAAAGGAATCAATGAACTACCTTTGAGATGGCAAAAGTGCATAAATTGCGATGGTGTATACTTTGATTGATTATATATATAGTTTCATAAAAAAAGTCGTTTTGATTATTGCCTTATAAATCGCCAATTTCACATGTAATTTAGAATTTGTCATTGTAATGATGACAAATAAATACCAGTAAGTAGGTAATAAAACTCTTTTTTTATGCCGTAAGGAGGTTAAGTTAAGCTCATAAATTACTTCGTTTCGTCAAACCTCAAACCTAAACCTAAATTTGAAGTTTAGTGTCAAGTCAAATAAATAAAAGGTGTAGCAAGATATCCTATCATACATTGCCCCTAAAGCTTGAGTTTGAACTATTAACATATGATTCCCCTTAATGAGAAAATACTTCATACAAACGTTTAACCCTGTGCCCCCTAGAACTTCACGGCATCCTTTTAACCCCAAAACGTTATTATTATTTTTTAACAAAAAGTATCTATCAGACTATGACCGGGCATGAAAACCCGAGAATTGGTATCATCATTTTCATCATCATTTTTTATTCAATAACAATATTACATTGTGTTTGAAAAATCTTAAATCTAGGCACATGCATACAAAAAATATTTCAAAAACAAACATCATAAAAATACGGTAACGGAGATACAAATAATAATATTGCCGTGAGTTATAGAAACTATTTAAAAAAGTACAGCTCTCTAATTATTGATTCTCCCAGGAAAAGAAATGAAACATCCTTGCGCTACTCTACTACATGTTTTTTTTTAAATATGAGCCAACAAAATCATTTACATAATATGTGAATTTCATTTGCTTAGCAAAGGTGGAACACTGTGAAGTAAATGTAAATGTACTGTTTAATAACTATGTTTACTCTGCAACGCAGGCTGCATTATTACGTATCTTTATCTACATCTATATCATAACCTCCCTGTAATATATTCAGAAATGAAAAACTAACGGCCTATGTTAACAAACCTGTGTCTGTAGGTGCATCGTAATTGTATGGACTAGAAACGTGTACTACACGTACACAAGTTCGAGGAGCACAATAATAATTCTCCCCTCTGTAGCTCAATAATAAGCGCGCATGACTATCGCCTGCGCTAGAACTAGAACACGTTTCGAGTCCATCTCATACGATGCAAATTAGTAGATGTACCTAGCATAAAAGCTTACATGAGCTGTTAAGATTTTTAATGAGTAGATATTTCATCTGTAAAAGAAAACAAGTAAAATACCTGTAACAAAATGTCCAAATCGACCCAGCAAGCTGTGTCGCTATAAATTGTAAGGCTCTAGCCCCCACAACAGTAGGTACAGCTCGTTGGTACAGTTGTTACGTTGTTTTAATGGTTGTAAAGGTATTATTTAGTATCCAGTTGCTTTTAAACGCAATTTAGTGCTGAATATGGTGTTTTTAACGGGCCGTTACCGCTGCTATGACCTCTTCCACAAGTTTATGTATGTCGTAACGTCGGTTAGTCGTAACATGAATAAATTCTACTCAATATTCGATTTTTAGCTATATATTATTCAAAAGTCTAAAACTATGGCCAATGACGACTAATTTACCTACTAAAAAGACTGTCTTATATAGAGGACCGTTTTTCCAAAAGAGCCAGATTATTCTTGTTATTTGTTATAGGCATAAAAAAAAACAAAGAAGCCGGGCAAAAATAAGAGCTTGGTAAAAGGTATCTTACTCACAACACACTGTAAATTTTTGTCTATGAGTGAAAGAGACAACAATTTGCAATTACTTTCGTTTTTTTCAGGCTTGCCACTAAAATGAACTGAGGAAATTGTCAAATGGATGTAATTGGATGTAATATATTCCAGTCAAATTAAATATATAATTGTTATTTCAGAGTAGGTGTCAATACGTAACAAATTCGTATCATATTAGTTGAAATATTTCGCAGAATTTCAACGGTCATCGTGCAGATTTTTAATTATATTGTTTATATTCTTGAAAGATTGTTGAAGAACGTGCTGAGTTTTTTTGTAATGGTTCGAAGTTCCTTGTGTAATTCTTTCATCTTTTAGGTAAGCATGTTCCATCCTAGACTGCATCGGCACTTACTATCAGGTGAGATTGTGGTCAAATGCTTACCTTTTCCTAATAAAAAAAAGAAAAAAAAATGTCTTGTGTGATCGACGGCTGTAAATCCCATACGGGAAGAAAATAAAATACGCAAGGACCGGTAACCTTTAATCGGTGAGTTTTTTTTCTCTTTATTTGGGTAAACAAACAGCCACTACAACTAATTCTTAATGGCTAATTATATTTTGAATAATGACATGTATTTTTTATAAATGTTAAGTAAAGTACCCATTGTTGCAATATATTTACTGTTATTACTATCTTTATTGTCGCTATAATTAACTAAGCCGTTATGATGTGTTTCTTTTGTAATTTAATTTGTTATTATTATGTTTTTCTAATAGTGTACGTAACTACGAGCACGGATGTTAACTTATATAATTGTAATTGGTAATTATGCTATCCTCCGACCGACCGTCCTAGTCTGGGACCGGTCTGAAAACCAGCGCGCCGGGCATATTCTCGGCCCAGCACACGCTGAGACTGGAACCCTTTGCTCAATATTTCTACGTTATTCATATGTATAAATTATTATAATTCTTTTTCTTCTTCTTTATATGTATTTTTTTTATTTTGTTTTACAGTGAACCTGTAATATGTGGCAATAAAAATTTCTTATTCTTAATACTTACAAAACGAATTACTATTATATTGTTTACAATATGTGTGGCCCACAGCGCTTACCACTAATTAGTATAAATAATATTAAATCAGAGCCAAAGCTAATCACCGACAGTCTTCAGGAGTCCTAGGCCTCCTAGCCGAGTTTCATTCAATTTTGATGATATTAAATTATAGGACCTAACCTTAGCATAAAAATCAATATTAGTAGTTTATTTAACTATCACCGTATTCAATTCTGGATAGATTTTTTTGAAGTCTTTTCGAAATTTTCTGCGAACTATGAAAGGTTATGTTTTTTCGCATAGTGATGTTGTATTTTTATCGACTTCAGAATAATGACCTATCGATAATCATAGCTTTATTTAGTATAATACTATAAATACCATGAATGATCTTTGGTGAACTTTTCTTAGTTATATACCCACTTGATTCTGTATCTGGCATCAAAAGGACGAGGAATTCAAAATAAATGGATTCAGCGTGTAAATAGGCGAAATTGGTCTAGAAAAAGTCATAGCAAGATATGCTTAAAACACTTCACACCGGATTATTTTCTAGTAAATGAAGAAATTAAGTGGAGGCGGCTGGAAGCTGGTGTTTTACCAACATTACATTTGACAGATACACACACTTTGGTAATATTTGAACACATACTTGTTATTGCATTACCTATCAAAGCATCATCATCTGTAACAAACGTTGGGTGAATTTCCTAACAAATAATATATTCATATTTTACTTAAAGGTAAGTAGTATAGTGCAGGGATGTTTGTGATGCAGAACACAAGAGTTTCCAGTCATAATATATTATCGAAGTTAGGAAGTAATATAGATACCTCCTTAAAATTGTTAAGTGTCAAATAATATAAAATACTATATCTCGCGCGACCAATGATGATCCGTATGGCAGTTCATTTTTATATGGAACAGCAGCCACGTCAAATGTGTATGTATATAGTATCGCGACTAGGATAGGAGGCCTAATGAAAAATATGATATGATTGTCAAAAAATGTAATCGAAATTATTGGAATAAAAAATCATATTACACAAACGTTTTCTTTTATTTCCCATTTGGTACATAAAATAAGTGGATTTTGAGTGGTGGACTTTAAATGAGATCAATGCTACATAAATTCTCATATTAGGAACCGTGCGAAAAGAGAAGAGTCGTGGAATATATGGGAACCACACCAATACATTTCATGACTCTTTTCTTTTTTTTTCATTTCATTTAGAGAGAAGGGAATGAAACAAATGATCAATAAGGGAATCATACTTATGTTATAACAATTAGATATATGACGCTGACAGTTTCATGTACAGTCAGGCAAGAAAGTCGTCTTTATTTGCATTGTGCATCTAGAGTCTAAAAGTGATAGCCTACTTTCTCAACCAGAAAGCCACTTTAAATACAAGATTATAATAATATGTGTGGCTTATCTACGATGCAAAATCTGTATTTAGTTACGTGCACATGTCCGAGTGGCGAGCCGTATAGCGAGTGGACTGATTTACTTACTAGACACTAGTCTTCTTTCGCTTCAGCGTTCTCTTTGCAAGTGCGCTTGTATCGAGCTGGGGGGAGGTGTTACTCGTATGCGTAAAAGGGCGAAAACAGAAAAGTTATCAGATTATTCGACGTGTGACTAGTGATCAAACATATGTAAACTGCCTTGTATATTTTGTTACTATTATCTATGTGCCGAATTCGTATTTTTTTACAGAGAGAACATAAGTGCATAATTTATCGATATAAAAGTCGACACAGGTACATCCCTAGTAATTAACTCAACTTATGACACCCTACACAAATGAGGAAAAGCAAACATATATACATCTCTTTTTGACATATTATCTAAGTAAGAAAGCTAAGGGTATATATGTTTCCGAAGCATTTTTGCCCGGCTTCTATGCTTGTCTTTTTTCTATGGTTATAGGTACGTAAAAAGATAACAGTTTTTTTCCTACACCAAATTTCGAATGAGGAGGTTCACAGGATTTTTTTTATATAATTTTTAAATTCTTGAGTTTGTTGTCAAATGTCTTTACCCATCACGGAAAAATAAAATTTGTTCTGGACATTTTGATTATAAAACTCCAGTGAGATTCGAACATAGTTAAATTAACTTTTTAATTTTACCTACATTTCAAAGAGTTAGTATAACTATGTTCATTTTGGCTACTTTTCTGGTAGTTATATATATACTGATACTGGTAGTTACATTTCGCCATCTTTACCATTTGGCCAACTTTTAACCTTTCTCATATGTTTTTTTTTTATATAACGATAGGCAGGCGTTTGACCACGATCTCACCTGATGGTAAGTTATGATGCGGTCTACGGTGGAGCACGCTTACCTATGAGATACCTATTTACCCTAGCCTTGAAGAGACCCAGATTGTACTCATGCGGAAACACAGACTCGGGCAGGGCATTCCACTCCTTGGCAGTTCGCATAAGAAATGTTGAAGCAAAACGCTTCGTGCGTATTTGTGGAATACGTACCATAAAGCGATGCCGGAGTGCCGATTGTCTGGTAGTCCGATGGTGAAATGGGGACGGAGGAATAAGGTTGTGCAGTTCCTCGGCACACTCTCCGATTTAATAATTTTTGCCGAATAATAAAATTGCCCATTTTTTTTTCTCACATTGCAATATTATTGTACAGGTTATATTTGAATATATAGTTGGTCAAGCAAATCTTGTCAGTAGAAAAACGCGGCAAATTTGAAAAATCGCGGGCTAGCAACACTGTGTTCGAATAATTCCAAAATCGCGTGTAATCTGTGTTTTATCTGTAGAATGTGGATCGTCCATCTTGTTTGTTTACATTCCGAATCGGTGCTAATTCAAGAGAAATTTCTGCTCCCAGCATTAAAATAAATATCAATATATTAAATAATATTGTGCATGACCATAAGCAAAGTCAAGATGCCTACAATGTAAGTAAAATCATGCTCGTTGATCTTAACTATTAGAAAATTTTGAGGTTATGATAATTACTTCAAGATCCCGGAGAATTTTTAAGATAATGTGCAGTTTTTTCTGTTTCAGGGTTAAAAGGCTTAAATAAAGTAAAGTAAGTAAGTAAGTAAATATTCTTTATTGCACCACAAAGAAGACAAATTAAAAAAAAAAAACAGATTTACAATGTAAAGAAAGGTAGCAACAGGCGGTCTTATCGCTGTAAGCGATCTCTTCCAGACAACCTTAGGGTAGCAGGATATAAAGAACAGTAAGTTTTTAGAACAGGTAGTGCACGAATGAATTAGAGGAATAGGAAAATTACACATACATCAAGCAGACAGTACATACAGTACATTTACAATTTAAATAAACATATAAATATAACAATACATACCTATATTAAGATAAATAAATATTAGATACATATCTAAATATATATACATACATACATAATATAACACAGCGGCACATTAAGAAAGAGACAAGTAATGATTTTTCAGTAGGGTTTTAAAGCTTTGAAGAGTTTTCGCACACCTAATATCTAAGGGCAGGCTGTTCCACAGCCGAACAGCTCGAAAAGTGAAAGAGTCAGTATAATATTTTGTAGAGGATGGAGGGGGAACAAGTAGATATTTCCGTGAAGGCCTGACGGAGGAGAGATATGTAAAACGCTCTTTAAGATATGGGGGAGTAGAGGGGTTGAAAAGAACGCTATAAAGAAGATTGAGAATATGAGAATTACGACGAAGACGTATAGGGAGCCACTTGAGCTGGACACGGAAGTTGGAAATATGGTCAAATTTGCGAAGTCCAAATATAAATCTAATACAGAGATAAAGATAAAACGTATGCCTAAATATATCCAATAAGACCACGAATTGTGCCCTCGAAACCGCAACTGATTCGATTGTTCCCAATATCAACAGACGAAGTCCTCAAATATTTTCAAAGGTAACTTTTTTAAACAATCTTAAGACGTTTAAGAACCTTGATTATACCTACTTTTTTTCGCAACATCTACCTAATACTTCCATATGTTTGTTGCAGGATTAAAACTCGCCCAATATAAGGCGTTCGTAAAAGTTTCTCTTCATACAAAACTTACCTACGGCGGTTTACGTACATACGTGTACAACGCAAACAAGACGAAAAATAAACTTGTTAATTAAAAAAACAAAAAAAATTGGGACAATAGTTTAGATTATTATTGTAAAAGTTGTCCGTTTGTTAATCATCACGAAAATATATTATTTAGGCTGATTTGTTTCATGCACTCAGCTATTGCACATGTATACCTATGGAAAATCCTAGTTTATACTTTCTGAAGTCGGTATGTACCTATTTAAGAGAAGTTTTAAGTTGCTTTACCTGTTTGTTCAATAAATTAAAATAATTTATTCAGTGTGCATAATTTTAGAAAAATATTTTAACATTTAAATCATACCTTCTTTTATCCAGAAACAATATAACTCCATATTACTCACATGAGTGGAAGTTGTTAAGTTTCCATTGTCAAGGTATCTTTTATTAATATTTTGAGTACCTGAAATTGTGTCAGTTCCTGACAAGTCTTGAATAGACTAATGTGAAAGTTAATAAAATTTCTTAACAGCATTCTCCTGATATCTAAATGACTTTTTTAAATATCTACATATAAAATATGATCTAGCCAATACATGTAAATATCTAACATTTTTAACCTGTATAAAAACAGTAGTGTGAGCAAAACCTTACCAAGCTAGCATGTAAGAGTGGTCTCAGAGATATTGGAATATCTCTGTACTATAAATTAGGCAAATTGCTTTAGACTAAGTTTTATGTGTAACTACTACTATAATAATACATTTTGAAACTTGGAATGGAAACTTTAAACTTGAAATTACAAATTTTCAAACAGATCTGTTTTATGCTTAAGATGCAATAAGTGACTAGGTACAAAGTATTCTGATGCTTGGTTGGAGTGGACCAGTAACATTGGTAACTTAATGATATTTTTTCAATGAATGGCCTGAATTAAGTGTAAGTAAGCTAAAGTGACCCGTATCTTAATTGCCTTGAAATTAAATGAACACCAAAATATCTGCAGTTGTGTTTTATTTATTTTTAATCTGTATATTTATATAAATATATTGTAAAACCATTTCAAAATTACACTGGTATGTGAATGTGACATTGTTCAAGAGAAATACACTAATTTACAATTAACAAGTGGCATAATTATTTTCTTTGGGCTTCTTCAGTTTCTGAACTGATGTTAAAAACAGCTTTCTACCGTGGTGCTCATGTTCTCTTTGCTCCCTATTTGTCTTCTAAGTTTGCTAAAACAGAATAAAACCATATCAAAATGATGTAAATAGTCCAGATATTTGATATTTAATAAGCCCTGCAATTGTGACAAGAATAGTTACAGTGATACCCAACCAGGGCTACCGCTGCCAGTGATGGCTCAGGGGTTACTTACCTAGGTTTTAATATTTACCTATATAAAACAATGGATTGTTTTATTCTAGTTAAATTCAGTAGTATAGGTACCTACTAACAGCTCGTTTGGTAAAAAGTACTCAAGTGCAAATGCCTTAACCTTTACATTTCTTTAGCTATGACATCTTCATGTTTAAGTTGAATATATATGTAGCAGATCTGCTCCTAAGCATACCAAAGGTTAAGAATGAGAGCGCTCGCCTTTTGCGTCCACCTTTTACTAAGCATACAAACCTTTATTTTAATTCAATCTATTGATATATTTTTCGATTGTACCTACCTAAATATGTCTAATTAGCTTTTGAAGGTTGCATAAAGGAGCATTTGTACTGCATTTTATCGTGATATATCTTTAATATTGAATTCCAACCGAGAAATCTGATAATATATTAAAATCCAGCTACCTGCGGAAGCAATGACTTGATTCAAACATTATTTTCTCCAGCATAGTCCGTTTGCAAATAGGTATTTTTTGATCTCGTTTATCATATTGATTGACATCGTTTTTACTCCAGTTTAAATTGTCCCTCTCATAATAATAACAATTTCCAAATGCTTCAATAAATCGCGAGCGGCAATTTTAGTTGACGTACGAAGAGCGCGCTCAGCGGAAAAAAATATGTTTCGGTTCGATGTACATTGCTGCTTTTCTTAGCGCAATACTGCTCTGTGAGTGTTGCCATACTTCAGTTTGCTTTACATTGCTACTGACAGACTTTGCTTGACAGACTTTAGTTTTGTAACATGAGTATAATAACAATAATTATGAATATGAAATACTTAATAACAATGACTAGCGATAAGGCATTTGATAGATATTCCGGACTCAGGTGGACTGAATATGCTCTCGTCATCGGGGATATATATAAATTATATTTGACTAAGAGTCTTGCCTTTAACATATATGGGACATCATGCAGTTCTATATTAGGGCAACCGCCAGATATACAGTTCGTCCACTCGGGTGTTTTTCTAAGTGCCAGAGGTGTCTCATTTTCATTTACTGGAGAGCTCAGAATTATACCGCTCATCTTCAAAATAGATTTGTACTTTTACATTAGGTAATGTACTTCTTTTACTTTTGAGATTGTCACTGTTGACATTGATATGTTCTTTTTAAATATTGATTATGTCAACTATTATTTAAGCAATGTTAGCATGTAAAAAGGTTTTTGACGTGAGGTTATGAATTACTTTACTATAAAGTTTTACTGCGATTTCCTTCTTTATTTATTGTTCCACATTATGCGTCATTTCAATAAAATAAAAGTGTCATTTTTAAAGTAATAGTTCTAACGCGACTGACAGGGGCTTGCATTTTGTTTCCTGTCATAATATTGTTGCTATGAATATCAAAATGAGTGCGGTATTTTTGAAAAATAGTAAAGGAAATGATGTACTGTGGTTGTCCGGATACCGTCACACATTTTCCAAGAAAAATCATAACTCTTCTATATGGCGTTGACAAAATCGAAAGTGTAGGTAAAAGTAGTTTGACTTGGGGTGAAGATGATACGGTATCACGGTTTTCGTCGAGAGAAAATGATGTGTGGACTTTGAAAGGCGGTAAGTATGTGAAAATCTTGGCCCGATACCAAAAATTTTCAAAGATTTTTTGAAAAAGTATAGGGAACGGAAGAATACAATCACATATTACCAGATTTGAAACAGTTAAAAACTCACTTTACAGGACAAGAAAATAATATTTACAGCTGAAAAAATTAACGTTTGGAGGGCTAGAATCTGTAAAAGTTTCTAAAAAAATGGTTGAAAACTTTTTATTGGTCGAACACGGAACTGAGGATAAAATTTTGGTTTTTGTAAGTCCTGAAGCAAAACGCAAATTGGAAGAAATCAAAGTGTAATTTGGAGATGGTAATTTCAAAAGTGTACCTGGCCCATTTGACATGAGACGTCGGCAGTTCTACTGACAAAACTAAAATAGTACCAGTAATCTTTGCCATCCTCCCAAACAAAGAAAAAAAACTTATATTCACTGTTTAAATTATTGGAAGTACATTTGCCCGACTTTCGACCACAAGTTTACAACAGTGATTTTGAGATGGCTGCCGTTAACGCGATTAAAGAATGCTATCCGGAAAACAATATCCATGGGAGTTTATTTCATTTTTGTGACGCTTTGAGACAAAAGGCAATAGGGTTGTTTACATCTACAAATCTCAGGGCAGAATTGTATCCCAATAAATTCTTTTGGATTATAAGAACATGTTAAACTACTTTTAGGGGACCTGTAATGACCATATTTTTGTAAATATTAAATTTAAAATATCTTTTGGCACACGTCACGTGACCAAACTCGAAACGTCATTGAAGATTCTGATGACGTCACAACTCTCGGATTGACACTGTTGACAGTTAGGCGATAAACAACAAATGACAAATGTCAGTTGACAGTTCGTATCTTCTGCGTGTGTATGTAGTTATGTGTCAAACCGTAAACTGTGACGTCACACAATTTTCAAAGAGCGTTTTGGGCGCGAAAGCATCTGTCAAAATATATTTTGTTTAATTAACATATTTAAAGCCGTTTTTAGTACAAAAGTTGAATTTTAGGGCAACTTTTAGTTAATATAGAACGTAATACAAGCGTTTCGAAAAATTGGAAACAACCCTATTGAACTCACAATTTGGGACACACCGGAACACAAAAACATCATGCGACTGTATGCGGCGTTAGCATATTTACCAACAACATGCATGAGTTAGGGATTCCTGACCATCAACTTTGAAATCAGAGATGATGATTCCTTGAAGTAGAATGACTTCATGGATTATTTTTTAAAGCAATGGATAACTCCATCTATGATTAATTATAAATATTTCATGCTACGGTGTACGACACCGTACGATAAATCCCGCAGCAGGTAAGCATTTTCAATTAAACAAAGCAATTGCATATAAAGATCCAGAAATCCGCGTCCTTAAAAAAAAGAATCAAAAGAGAATTATGGCAGAAAGCGACAACTGAAAGACAGGGTTACAGATGAAAGAATATCGAAAATTGCGGATCATTATTTGCTGGGCGACATTGATTTAAAAACATGCTTAGAAAGGCTGTCTAGAGTTCGATTATTCAATAAGTTTTAAAGTTTATTAACTTTTTAAGACACAAATGTAACATACAGATAATATGTTCTTTTATTTAGCAGAAAAAATATAATAGGTATTTTTGTTTTATTGGTAAATAAATAAACGTCAATAAATTTAATTTTGTCATTTCAGTTTTATCTACGACTGTCTATAGATTGACAAACAGAGACTGTTAATGGGTCAATTTAATAACATTGGCAAATATGGAAAAGTAAAGTTAATTGACATAAAGTGGACGAAATGTAACTATCAGTATAGATGTAAAGTAGCCAAAATGAACATACTTATACTATAGGTAACTCTTCGAAGTGTAGACAGAATTAAAAAGTTGGCAATCACGTAACAGATGAAACGTGTCACTCGCGTATATTATATCGAATAAAGACTCGACATGTTTCGATCCAATTTTCGAGGATCTTCACGGAGCAACGACACGCCTGGTACAGGACGGGCCGTGTAAATTGAATCGGAACATGTAGAGCGTTTATTCAACTTAATAATACATAAGTGACAAGTTTGAAATAATTTTAAGGTGTTCTAGACATTTGGGAGATTTGCGCGGAACGAAAACCAACACGCAGAGGCCCCTTTGACATTTTAATGAAGTTTTGTTAAATTATTATTAGTACGTACCACAGACCGCTTATCCTAAAAGACGTAGCATAGTCGCGCTACTCCCTCTGCCACGCATACGGTACTCGTAGGTTTACTCGAATTTCGTAACACGCCTACAATTGTTTACTTCAGTCAGCGGACCGGACTCGGTCTAGTAACATCGGTAGCTCGAAGAAGTTTTTGCCATGAAAAATGCATTACTGTTGTGTCAAATTATATGGCAAGAACACTAAAGATTCTGGTGTACATAAACTGGCATTTTTTTCACTGGTAAGCCGATTTTTAGACATTTGGATAAAAATAATTTTAATTTAAGCGTCTCATTAAATGAGGCAGCGCTCGGAACTCGATGACGTTTTTTAAGAAAGTCTCTTTCTATCGCGCTGCATCCGTATAGCTCCTTTCTTGTCGTTTATTACATCCTATTCCTAAATGCAAACTAGTGGTGTCCATAGACTGTGATTATTTACAATTGATAAGATAATTCAATTCAAATTGAAATTGCATTTGTGAAAAATTCACAATAAAACAAATATTATTTATATGAGAATTATACACTTATGTACGGTTGCCAATTTTCCCTTTTACTTAAATGATATTGTCAACTCAGCATTGCATATTACTTTTAGCAATGATCATAACATTGCAAAAAATTATCACAATAACCAATTGTATACATAAATACACGGTTGCAAATTAAGATGAATTATTTTGATTCAACTTTGAGTGGAAATAGTGGGCGCAAGTTTAACTTTTTAATTTTAGATTTTTTCTGTTTACGTCAGCCAACATGGCAATGATAGTTCCATTCAGCCAATAATTTAAAAACCTCATTTAGTTAAAGATTGTGTTATAAATAACATTTCACTCACATAATAACAAATAAATATTTGCTATAAATCATACAGTATCTCATAATAGCATCATACAGGCTGCTTTTTCAATGGGTGAGTTTTGTGGGATACTGCGCTAATATATGAAAATAATCTTACGAGACCTTCCCTAATTTTTTTTATTACGAGAAACATTTACAAATTTTAATAAAATCTTACATGGTGTGAAAAAACGTTCGTTAATGGCAATTATTTTTTCAGCTCGAACATTCGTGCTTTGATGCTTAACAGTGAGAAAAATACGACATTGCCCTCGAAGCATGAAAATTGTACAGCGTTTGACTTAATGGGTGTTTAGGCGAACGGATGTATCGGTGAATGTGTGTATGGGTGAATGGGTGCATAAGTCGTTGAGTGAATAGGTGTTTAGGTGATGTATGGGTGAATGGGTGTATGAGTTAATGGGCGTTTTGGTAACTGGTTGTATGGGTGGATGGGTGTTTTGATTTACAAGAATTGCTCGATAATCCCCTCTACTGAGCCATATAATGGTATCACAACAAAAAAATCACACAAAAATGTCACTGCGTCTAAAATCAAAGAATCCTCTTTATTGTTTGGGATCAGGTAGCCGAGTAAACTCCAGGCTAGTTTTAGTCACGATATTAAGCCAATACATTGCTAGGAATATGATGATCTTTGGTTGGTTATCTGACACACACATATATCTTATACCTTTAAACGAGCAATTCTTGTGTATATATTTTTATATATATAAATTTCTGTGATCTCGGAAACGGCTCTAACGATTTCGCTGAAATTTGGTATATGGGGGTTTTTGGGGGTATACAATCTATCTAGAATATTTTAATTTAGTAAAAAAATGTTGTTAAGATTATCACCTATACACCACCATAGTACAATAAATAGTTATAACCGAGCAAAGCTCGGTCGCCCAGGTACTATATATATATATATATATATATATATATATATATATATATATATATATGAACAAAGACGTATATGTTGTTAAAAAGTGTTTTGTCACTTGTCAAAGAAAATTATAACTGAGATAGTAACATCGAGTGATAGGGTAACCGCACATTAGGAATTTAATTATTTAATTTTAACTTACGATATACAAAGACGGCTTATTTTAACAACTGAGTTAAAAGTATTGTCTATCACCAATTTGAAGCACCTTGACATTTCTCTGTTTGGCTCTATGATTAACTGATAGAGAATGCTAGGAGGCATCAAGTCTGCCATTCGAACCTTTTTTGATGTTCAATAAAGTTTAAAATAAATAAATAAATATTTCACCCCCTGTATAAAAAATATTCAACGCGAATAAGGAATTAACATAGCATTCAAAATTCATCTATTTGCATGTAATTCCTCCATTGTCTATACTTGCCACCATCCATTGACAGTGATTGACAATGACGTGTCACAGCACTAGCAGCCGGCAGACATTTTTGTCTGACGCCCACGTGAGTTTGAACACTTTGAACGGACCGATCACGGCACGTTCCCCGCGTCCCCCGCACCTCTGTATTTTTCTCTCACTCTTCATGGTACACAAATTAATTATAGTCCTTCTATATTATGAAGTTTAGGATTCGTATTCTTATTTACAGTTGGAGGTTTAACGGGTGTTATTTTAGCCAATTCTTCAATTGATGTAACCCTTCATGATACCTAGTATGTAGTGGCTCATTTCCACTATGTTCTCTCTATAGGAGCTGTATTTGCTATTATAGGAGGATTTGTTCATTGATATCCATTATTTACTGGACTATCAATGCACTAGCAATACTTCTTTAGGATATTTTTTCTGTGGTACGTACCAAGTAAGTCATTGAACAGCAGCAGTATAAAAAAAGCGGCCAAGTGCGAGTCGGACTCGCCCATGAAGGGTTCCGTACTATTTATGACGTATTAAAAAAACTACTTACTAGATCTGGTTCAAACCAATTTTCGTTGGAAGTTTGCATGGTAATGTATATCATATATTTTTTTTTGATTTTTCATTCCGTTATTTTAGAAGTTACAGGGGGGGGGGACACACTTTTTTTCACTTTGGAAGTGTCTCTCGCGCAAACTATTCAGTTTAGAAAAAAATGATATTAGAAACCTAAATATCATTTTTGAAGACCTATCCTTAGATACCCCACACGTATGGGTTTGATGAAAAAAAATTTTTTTTTTAATTTTTATGACGTATTAAAAAAAACTACTTACTAGATCTCGTTCGAACCAATTTTCGGTGGAAGTTTGCATGGCAATGTATATCATATATTTTTTTTAGATTCTTCATTCTGTTATTTTAGAAGTTATGGTGGGGGGGGACACACTTTTTACCACTTTGGAAGTGTCTCTCGCGCAAACTATTCAGTTTAGAAAAAAATGATATTAGAAACCTCAATATCATTTTTAAAGACCTATCCATAGATACCCCACACGTATGGGTTTGATGAAAAAAGATTTTTTGAGTTTCAGTTCTAAGTATGGGGAACCCCCAAAATTTATTGTTTTTTTTCTATTTTTGTGTAAACATCATAATGCGGTTCATAGAATACATCTACTTACCAAGTTTGAACAGTATAGCTTTTATAGTTTCGGAAAAAAGTGGCTGTGACAGAATCGGACAGACAGACGGACATGACGAATCTATAAGGGTTCCGTTTTTTGCCATTTGGCTACGGAACCCTAAAAAGCGGCCACACGTTCGGACTCGCCCATGAAGGGTTCCGTACCATTTATGACGTATTAAAAATAACTACTTACTAGATCTCATTCAAACCAATTTTCGGTGGAAGTTTGCATAGTTATGTATATCATATATATTTTTTTGATTTTTCATTTTGTTATTTTAGAAGTTACAGGGGTGGGGGGGGGGGGGGCACACATTTTACCACTTTGGAAGTGTCTCTCGCGCAAACTATTCAGTTTAGAAAAAAATGATATTAGTAACGTCAATATCATTTTTGAAGATCTATTCATAGATACTCAACACGTATGGGTTTGATAAAAAAGATTTTTTGAATTTCAGTTCTAAGTACCTATGGGGAACCCCCAAAATTTATTGTTTTTTTTTTGTATTTTAGAATTAGAATACATCTACTTACCAAGTTTGAACAGTATAGCTCTTATAGTTCCGGAAAAAAGTGGCTGTGACATAATCGGACAGACAGACGGACATGACGAATCTATAAGGGTTCCGTTTTTTGCCATTTGGCTACGGAACCGTAAAAAGGATTGATTGATTTGCATGAGTGGTAATAAACGGTTCACATGTGTATATTTAAATTCGATGAGACTTAACTTATTTTTTCTAAATGTGCAAATATTGTGTCCACTACACTCAAATATTTAATGGATATCTTATATAAATCAAGCTTTCTACCAACAATGCTAGGTGGCCGTTAAATACTCTCACCAACATGTCATTGTTAGCCCCTTAAATAATTTTGCTCAATCACATACCCTAAGTTACTATACGTTACGTCTTGAGGCTCCACATGAGCCATTACTGAATTTGGAGTGAGGCCAAGTTTCCGATTTGTGTCAGCCAACTGTGTCGGATAAAATTAATGCGTATTCCTATACAGTATATTTTTACGAAACTTCAGTTATTATTCTCTAAATACAAAATCAGTGAAATGTAAAAAAAAAAAAACGATTGAAGAGAAGTACCTACCTTACAACTGATTCGTTGCGTTGTTGGGTGGGTGCAGAATTAACTAACAGAAGTCAGTAAATATGGATCAAATAGCTTATCGTCGTTAAAAGTAAGTAATTTGAAATACAATAAAATGTGAACAAGCTACCGTCGTATTTAATAAACTCCACTTATAGCTGCTACAATTCGAAACCTTAATATTCTGTCATTGTCCTTAGATAGTAATTTCATCCAACGGTTTCATAGCGAAGAGTCTTTACCGACACTTCAAGATATTCTCGCTAGGTGGCTGGAAGTTCAGATGCAAAATGCGGTAGCCCTGGACATTGCCCAGATAGTTCGTCAGTCCATCTCCGTAGAATGTATCAATTCTAAAATACTTTAACTATTTTAATTCAAAGCCCCTAGTGTACATTTATTCGATAGCGAAACGTGACGTACGCGTTTGCGTTAAGTCTCATTTTGTATGGGATTTTGAGTTTCCAAAACGTCCCACTTAGCGCGCTGTTTTTAAATCCAATGAATCCAATGAATAAATTTACACTAGGGGTACAGAATAGCACTCAAAAATCATCTATCGCTTTTTAATTCATTAATTTGCACTGTCTTTCTCTTACCGTTCCGGTCCGTTCCAAGCATTAATAAGCACCTACAGACAGCAAAACACATAAAAGGGTTATTATTATTTTTTTTAAATACAGCACAAGTTTATTTTATCACACTGCTTTATAAGTCGATTACTGTTTCAGTAAACTGCCTTAAAAGTGATCAAAAATATTAAAACCGGTGCAAGTGAACAAAATAGATTAGAGAGAAATTAACGTTTGGATAAAATTATACTTTAAATTAGAATTTATTTCTACAATAGAATATTACAATTCACTTACATAAAGCAATCAGTACCTGGGCGACCGAGCTTTGCTCGGTTATAACTATTTATTGTAATATGGTGGTGTATAGGTGATAATTTTAACTACATTTTTTAAACTTGTCTAAAACAATAAAAATTAAAAATATATATAAACTTGAACATTAAAAAAAAAGTTAATCACCGGGCGAGATTCGAACCCGTAACACTCGTTTCTAGCCGTCCGCGTCTTAACCCGCTGGACCAGACGGACAGTGGCCGGCAGCACGAAATTAGCGACCATATTCTGCGTCGAAAGAAAAATGCATAAAAACTCAAAAACACGCGTTTTCCCAAACATATGACTAATCTAGATCGATTGTATACCCCCAAAAACCCCCATATACCAAATTTCAGCGAAATCGTTAGAGCCGTTTCCGAGATCACAGAAATATATATACATATATATATATACAAGAATTGCTCGTTTAAAGGTATAAGATAATACACATTATTTACATAGTGCACAAATAGCATAAAATATATTCTCAACAAAACAACCTATTGATTTCTATAAGAAATAAAAACCGGGCAAGTGCGAGTCGAACTCGCGCACAAAGGGTTCCGTACCGGGCCGTATTATTTATAAAAACGGCAAAAAAAATATGTTTGTTGTATGGGAGCCCCCTTAAATATTTATTTTATTCTGTTTTTAGTATTTGTTGTTATAGCGGCAGAAATACATCATCTGTGAAAATTTCAACTGTCTAGCTATCACGGTTCATGAGATACAGCTTGGTGACAGACAGACGTACGGACGGACGGACAGCAAAGTCTCAGTAATAGGGTCCCGTTTGACCCTTTGGGTACGGAACCCTAAAAAGTGGGTACGTATACATACGTACTGCGTGAATTGGCAACTCATAAGTAGGGCTGCCATCTCGAATTTCGCCAAACCTGGACAAAGATTTAAAAAAACCCGGACATTTGACGTAAATCGCATTTTTTCCCCGGACGAGTCCGACAATAATATTTTTAAAAAACAAGACTTTTAATTTTACATGTAGTTTTAATATCATTTGATATTTACCAGTCGCTTTTCGGTGAAGGAAAACATCGTGAGGAAACCGGACTAATCCCAACAAGGCCTAGTTTATCCTCTGGGTTGGAAGGTCAGATGGCAGTCGCTTTCGTAAAAACTAGTGCCTACGCCAAATCATGGGATTAGTTGTCAAGCGGACCCCAGGCTCCCATGAGCCGTGGCAAAAAAATGCCGGGACAACGCGAGGAAGAAGAGATGTAGTTTTAATGTGCTTCCTTACATGAAAAGGGTCCGGGTTTTCCCCGGACACTTCTTAACCCCCCCCCCCCCCGGACGGCCTTCAAACTAGGACAAATCCGGGAAAACCCGGACGGATGGCAGCCCTACTCGTAAGCCAGAGCAGTACAGTGAAATTGTAATCGCACGAGCGCGGGCGGACCGGGCTGTCCAGCGTAACGTGACCGAGACATTAATAAAAAGAGCGCGCGTTGAAATACGCGTTTATACTGGCGTTGGCGTCTGAGCGCACACAGGCGGATTTTCCTAAATTTCTGGCCAAAACTAATTGATTGAATTAAAAGTTAGAAACGCTTTAGGAATCAAATAAAAACATATTTAAATTAAACTACAGCTTTATTATTCGTTTTTTTCTTACATGTCCAGTAAATACTTAAGTTCTTTTGGATAATCATTTACTTTTGAATCCTTCTTGTAATGTTTTCGTGAAATATCTGTTATGTAAGGATCAGATGATACAAGAAGGTTATTAAACACATCCTCTACATTTTGGATCCGACTAAATTTTCTCGAATAACTTTCTCTGTAAATTTTTATGTCTTTATTTCTGGATTCTTGAGCTTCTTCTGAAAGTAACCCCAAAGGCACTATACAATTTTTCATTATGTCATGGCCATGAAATAAGATTTTATGTACAGTTGTTGATAGTGGGTACCATGGATAATGTTTGATAAAGACAACAGCTGTCTTGCAGCAATAAATTTTAAATTTATTTGGATTAACTAGAAACGTACTTGTAAGTGCCAAAAGGAAAGTTGCTTTGAAACTTGTTTCTTAACCACGAAACAAATACCATTACTAAGCCAATTACATTCTTTTCTATTGAAATAGGCATTGTTTCTTCTAACAGATGCCGTGCAGAGTCGAATACGAACTTAGATAATAATTGTTTTGAGTCATTTGTGAGACCATCCTCAACACCTAAGAAACTTGCTACTTGGTTAAAAAGATTGTTAAGTTTTTCATTATTATCTTTCGAATTGCACGTTCTATAATATTCAAGCAATTGTTGACGACTTATAATGATATTCTCAGAAGATGAACCTAAAAACAAAGAAAAAAAAAAAACTGTTTTCGTGATTTTTACTTCCAACTGATAATTGTCTAATAAAAAACAGATTAGCACGTATTAGTAACCTAAACTATCAAAATAGTTTAGCTAATATGTTTGTCTTTACTATAATATTCATTCAGTAGTCAGATTCTATTGAATATTTAACTTTATACACTAATATAAGTAACCAACAGGTAAAAATTCGATTGTAAATTAACTTTTTTTTCCTGTGTATAAACAAACTGAAAAGTATGAACATTCATGTTAAATATATAGTTACATACCTCCAGCTTCACAATCCATTATATAAATCACACCAAACAACTTCAAAACAATAGAATATGTTATATTAATACACTTAGTTTTATCAAGTAATTAACCTTTGGTCAGAAGTCGATACTTCGTTAATGTGGGTAGTTATGAAAACGTTCGTTTAAATTGTTATGAGGGTTGTCATCAGAGTATTATATTCTTCGGTTGTCATTAAATCTTAGGAACGATACAGATACAAAAAATAAAGTCACCCGACTATTATCGTTGATTTGGTACATTCGACTTTTGGCCAGAAATTTAGGAAAATCCGCCTGTGTGCGTCCTCCAAGCTCGCCCAGCAGTTGGCAATAACATTACAGTCCTACAACATACATGGGGTTATGTTAAGTGTTAATTTTTATCCTACGCGCCGATAGCAATACAATTAATGTAGTTTGTTAATATTTTATTTTTACGTATAATAAATATTTTATTTTGTTTTATTTGGTATTATTACATTATTTTAATTATTATGTTTTTTTTTTCTTTTTTGCAATCAACCTCGAGAGCATGAAAGCATTTATCTTATTAATTGGAAATTGAAGTAATTGTGACGTTATCTAGGACGTTATGTTATAGAATTATTTATATTGGAATATATCATATAATAATTAAACTTATTATCGCGGTAAGAAAGTCGTAGTCATCTTGGTTAGAAACAAAATTACAGCCGTTTGAAATTTACAGTTTTTTATCGGTACAGGCCTTATTGATATGAAAATGTGTTGCACAATCTCTGAAGAGTTACTTTCGAAACCTCCAACTTCAATAAATTTACGAAATTAAAATACAGACTGACCTATTTCCTTAACGGTTCTGTGTAATTGATTTACACGTCAAGGTCGGACGGAGCTTTATAGAATGCGTACCTGTGCAAAATATTTTCCTTCTACTCTGGTTTTGGCGCAACGATTAATCTTCGTCAGCAGAAATACCTTTAATCCCTTAATTGTTTTTTTATTTCTCCTTAAGTACTAATGGCAGTCTCGTACATTAATTAACGAGTTATTTGCATGTACGAGTAAACTAAAATATAATGTGATAAATATACAAACATAGTTATGGTGTTCAATTAGCTATTAATCGTTAGTCTTTAACTGTCATTTTGACACTCTACTGTACATAATTTAACTAATTAAGGGCCGGTTGCACCATGCCCATTTGATGTGCTGATCATGTGTAAAAATGGCGCTAGCGAATGCTAACTGCATATTTGGGTTGCACCACGCTATGTGTCTGTTAAAAAGTTACGCTGCCCTTAACCAGTGGTCTACCACCGGTTAAGAGCAAACCGTTCAATAAATATGTCGGGTGCACTTTTTTGAACTCGTCCGTATTTAATGACTTTATGCTTGATTTTTCAATAATTGTAGTAATAATTGTGTAAATTAGTTAAAATAATTTAATATATCGTAAAAAGGTGAAAGTTTTTAAACATAAACACGTACAATAATCTGTGTTTGTCATTTCCCGCCATTTTCAAATTGTGCTGCACGAAACACAAGAATGGAGCCTACTTTCGAAGGATATTTTAGAGATTTTGAAGAAGAAATGGAGCCCCCACGCAAACACAAAGTTTATAAGCCGCATGTAGACAATCTAAACAAATGGAATGACGAGGAATTCATAGATCGCTTCCGTATCGTATTTCGTTATCTTGTAAGTCTCATAGAGACAAATATTAAGGCAAGAACGGAAAAGTAAGTAAAAAATAAAGTATTATAATTATAAAATAAACGTAATGTTTTAAGAAACAGGTAAGTATACATAACTCACGTATTGAAATTGGACCGCAAAATTAGCATCACAGCAGATGTCATTTACTTATGTCATATATTCTGTGACATTCGCCTCGCATGTCACAATCGGAAGTTTTTGATATGAGTTGCTATTTTAGTTTTTCGATGTGATGTTACGCATAATTTTTGTGTTGTGAATGAATATATATCGAGTCGGTAATAACGGTCTAACTGGGGAGTGCCAAATATAGGATCTAACCTGGACCGTATTTCTACTTTGCCTTTACAATTTTGGTAAGAAACATGAAAGTACTATTAGTTAGATCATATGATTTTAAATTATTATTTTTACAGAAATCTGGCAGTAAAACCAGTGGACGAGGTATTGGTGGCTCTGCAGTATTATGCTTCGGGCTCCTTTATGCGCTGCGTAGGCGACATGACAGGGCTCCACAAAAGCACTGTCTGCCGAATTGTCCATCGGGTGACAGAGGAGATTGCCCTATTGCGCCCCTTATTTATAAATATGGCCAGGTCCATGGCTGAGCAAAGAGATATTGCAGCCTCATTTTATGAACTGGCCAGGTTTCCAAAAGTCTTGGGAGCCATTGATTGTACCCAAATGGGCATTATATCACCAGGTGAGAATAATTTAAACAAAATATTGACCTAATGAAACATACCTGTCAAATTTTTTAGTTACATATTTATTGCAGTCTCATTGTGTTGACATAATGCATGGTGCTGGTTCAGAATATATGGTTTATTGAGGTTTCTTACCTGATTTAAAACAAATAGGCATGACAATGACCAATGCTATCTTTTTTTATATTTATTTATTGTACCAAACTCTATTTTACCTTATAAAAAAGAATCTCAGATATATTTTAAGAAGCTATAATCAAAATATTTATATTACAGGTGGCAATAACGCCGAAGATTTCCGCAACAGGAAAGGAACATTTTCTATTAATGTGCAAGTGATTGGTGATGCAGATTTGTGCATCCGAAATATAGTAGCCCGTTGGCCGGGGTCCGCACATGACAGCCATGTCTTTAACAGCTCCAACCTTAAGCATAGGGTGGAGGCAGGCGAGTTCGCGGACTACTGGTTGCTCGGGGACTCTGGCTACGGGTTGAAGCCATATCTGCTCACCCCACTTGCAAACCCTTAGACCCGTGCAGAGAAACTGTATAATGAGAGCCACATCCGCACCCGAAATTCAATTGAACGCCTATTCGGCGTGTGGAAAAGGAGGTTCCCAATATTGGGATCCAAGATTCGTTGCAGGCTGCCGAGGCTGCAACCAATTATTGTGGCCACGGCCGTGCTGCACAATCTGTGCAGACAGTACCGTGTAAGGCAGCCTGTTGACCTTATACCCATTGAAGATCACAATGAGAACCCGGCTCCTGTTGCGGCCTAGCCTGGAATAGGCGTTGACACTCGACAGCGTCTAATAAACAACAATTTTCACAGGCAAGTGTATGTCGACAAATAAGTATATGAATGCACAGGCAGCTTTTAGCTGATACATGCACATCAATGTCCTGCACCTGGGTTCTATTCATTTATAAAATGTTTGTTTGTGAATATTTGGGTGTATTTTTAGTTTTTTGCAAGTGTATTTTTGTAATACTTAAAAACATTCTAGTTATTACTCTGAAGGATTATATATTCCAGCACTGTATCCTGTAAGATGTTAAGGGGCTGTAAAATGTAGGTGACTGCACCATAGTATCTGGGCAGTGTTACTTTTACACCAACAATTCTAGTTAATGTTAAAAATACTTCTTATTATTTCAGGTTGTAAATGAAATACTGGTGGACTGACTGACACATTGTAGAGAAATGAAACTTTTCCATTTAGATATGTTGGTAGGTGCATAAAACATTTATTATTCTTGTAAGCATGTTATATACCTATTTGATGAGAGCAATAATCTATCAACTATAGGTAAGAAAAGAAATGTTAACATAAATACAAAGTTCATCAATGAGAAGAAATGTGTGTTGAATCTCAAATTATAATTGTCTTGTTTCAGGTACTTAATTAAAAAAAAAAACAAGGCAACTTCTAATTTTTTAATGTTGGTTTAATAAAATGTTCATTTCGACTTGAAGTTTCTTTTTTTTTAGTTCATTTAATTCTTTTTCTTCCTGTCTTTTTTCTTCGGTATATTTTCTTTCTTGGAGTAAATTTTGTAATTTGATTCAAAAAATTTTTGGTCATACTGTTTGGAGGCTTCTATAGCCTCTATTCTTAACTGCTTCACCTCACAGTCTGGCTCCGCAGGGCGAGGGCGTTTTCGGATGCCTGAAAGAAAGTATGAAAAAAATAAGACTAGGTATTTCTTTAGACCAGCCAGGCTTAATACCTACATCCTTAATATAATATTATGAATGTGATTGTAACTATTTGTTACCCCTTCACGCTTAAACCACTGAACTGATTTAGACGAAATTTGATATGGAGATAGTTTGAGGTCTGGGGAAGGACATAATATAGTTTTAAATTTTAAACAATCAGTTATACGCAGAAGAAATTAGGCGATGAAAAGCTATTTTCTGTAAAATAAAATAAACAAATCTCAGCAATATAACTATAAATTAAAAGGAGCTAATGTGGAAGAAGTATGTATGGGAAAACTTAGGTACTTACGAGACTGGGAGGCAGTGGCATTGGCAGGGCGAAGAGGTTTTGACAAGCCGGTCCGGAGTAGAAAAGCTGGCGCTTTAGAGTCAAAGGTGGTCTAAAAAAAAGTTGAGTAATTAGGTGTGCAATGGTATGTAAGTATTATAATTTACATCTAGAATTATACCTAAATAGAATGCTAATAGGTATTGTAATGTACCTCGGACTTTGACTCTGCTGTGTCAATAACAGCAGCAGCTGCAGGAGCTTTTGCTACAATAGGTGCAGAAGGAGATTCCTGTAATATGTATACAACTTGAGATTAAAATACTATCCATCACTAAATAAATAAGTAGGTACAGTGGAAGTAAGTTATTAAAAACTAATAATGTTACATACTGGCCTATCTTCATTATGAAGTATCTCGCCAACCTGAAAAAAAACAAAGTACGGGTAATATCACTTGTAAATATAATTCATTTGAATCACATACACATTTAATAATAACCATTGTGAATGTGGTCAAAATAAATTAAGTATAATTAATATACATACTGAATTTCATGGTTTTATTACCTCTACACACTCCGTGTCCACTCTGCTGGTCCACCACCAGTAGCGAATAAGGCGCGGCGTTCAGCGCTTGCTTCCTGTAATAAATAATAGGTGTTTGACTAAATTCCACGATTATATTAAATGCTGCATGCCTACACATAATCGTACGAGCAAACAAACCTTTCTAGCAGTCCTTTTGAAATTGTCAAATTTTGCCTGTAGCTGTTTCAGGCTCCTCGGGCGTGAGCTTTGAGCATTGTATTCAATTTCGATCAACTGCCACACGCAATTTTTCCTACTATTACTTATATGATCGGTTTTTTTTATTAAATAACTCAGTACTATACTTGTCTATAAGATTCTTTAAAACATTTATTTCTTCTTTGGTAAAGTTTACTGAACGTTCTCTGAAAACATAGAAAACACATTATTTACTGTCCCATTCCTTAATATATTCTAAACTCACAAAGATATCACAAACATGATACACTTACTTTGGCACTAATCCGCTCAAATTAGACATTTCTATATTTCCCAGTAGGACAAATTTGCTAGTGTCAAGATTACGGGCCGCAGGAGTTCGGTTGTAAATCTTGATGCAGGCCGTGTAGATGCTTAATTGCTTGGTAAATCTAAAATAATCTCCACAAGAAAAAGGCAAACCAAAACGCAAACTTTTTCGCGCGAAATCAAGACTTGACATTTGAAACTGGGTTGCTATATGAAAAAATAATTCTACCATAAATTTTTTGGTAGGAACGCGTTCATAGTATGGTCACACGATTAGCGACAACGTCCTGTTATTTTACAGTTGGTGCAACGCATTTTATTTAGCAATCGTTAAGACCCCCACGTAAGCGTTAAAATTAAGCGAACTGTGCTTACGTTCCCTAAGGCTTGTAAAGATTATGATTATGAGTAAGAGGGTTAGTATTTATGAAGATAACCGCGACTACCGCAAGTAGTTAGCTACTGATAAAGCCGGTAATTGCTTGAGGACAGAAAATAATAATATGTTAAATTTACTTAAAACAAAGCAAGTACCTATTTAATCGTCAGAATCAAACTCTGTAGGATATTTTAGAAATATTTAATTTCGCAATGAACGCTTAGGATCCCACACACGGCACAATTATGACTTGTTGTACACTATGGAATGGCCTACTGAGGGTTTATATACATCAGTATTATTTTAAAACTGTGTTGCCTGGTATTTTTCTGGAAAATAATAGATCATCATCAACAAGTATATTAAAAAAATACGAAATGTTTATCGCATTTAAATGTTCAGCAAGAAAATGGACAAAATCATATATAACGAGCATACCTAATCTTGGGATTTATTGCGATATAACAAACTGGTCATACTAAACTTGTATATTACTACCTGCGAAACCTTGATAACTCGAACATTGAGGCGAAATCCTCGTTAACACGAAGTAAAATGCCATTCTCCTAAACCTCCGTAACTCGAAATATTTAACCTCATTAAGACGAAGTCACCGACTATTCCCTTCAAGACTATCCAGTATGTAGAATTTTTACCTCTATAACCCGAAAAATTGAATATGATATTGACGAGTGAGTTTGAGTACCGACACGTCAGTGGAGGCCCTCAAATAATACGAGTCTTTCTTTAGCGTTTCCACCCGAGGCATTACATAGTGCTTTTCACGACTACTGCAAGGAAATAAGAAAACATTTGCCTATAAGTACTTTAATAGAAATTAATATTTATATTGGCGTGAGGACAATTGTTGAAAGAAAGCGATGTATTTTTGGAAGGAACATTTATATTGACTACAAGAACTCATTTTTATAGCGTAGATACGTGTTTCATGTATTTTTTAGTCAAACATAATTTACACTATCCAATTCAGTTTGTATTTTCCGATCCCACCGTTTTTACTTTTTTTATCACTATCAATAGGTAGTTTTCTGTTGTTTGCTTCAAACCGACTCTAAACTTAGAAGCGTTTTTGCTAAAAAACCACAAACAGCAACAATGACAGATGATGATAACAATGGAACATTGTAGTAGTGGTGGTTCAGGTGCTACAGCTATTGCCAACTTTCTAGCTTGGTTTTAGACCATCTATTGCCACATTTCCGAACAGTGGCGTGAAAATTATTATAAACGCGTAAAGTGCAGTCTTATTGTGTTTTTCGAGTAACATGTTTGTTACTAAATTACTTCGCAATAAAGAGGTGATGAAACAATACGCATTTTTTTTAGAATTAAAGACTTAAATAATGATGATGATTTTTTTTTCAATGTAATATGTTTACCGATTACTCCGACACCCGTGCTCCGATTTGAGTAATTCTTTTTTTATTTGAAAGGAGTTACCTCCAAGGTGGTCCCATTATATTTTTGGTTCTGATCTGATGATGGAATCCTCGCGGAATTGAGGGAACTTCTCAATTTTTAAAGGCACATGTATGGTGATGTGACTGTAAGCAACTCAAGCATTTCCTCTCGTAAACTACCAATTTGATGTAGTGCAGCTGTAGCCTTACCACCAGTTTGACTACATATTAACTGATGTGTTCTTAACTTACTTTCTATACATCTCGCTCGCACTAATAGGATGCCAGTACGAGCGAGATGCATAGAAAATAAGTTACCCTATAGCAAATATGTCAGTGTCAAACTCGTGGTAAGTTTACTTACTGATTATGAAGACCTGTTATAATTGGGTATTTTTTTTGTTGTAATAATAGTGATTTATATAAGTTTTTTTTGGAATAACTTTTTGATATGTATTGACTGTTGACCGCCCGCGCGCGGAGCAGCAGCTAGCCCAGAGCGAGCAGTCCGATAACCAGTCGGATCCGGTTCCGCGCCGATGTAATTTAAGGCCTAGAACTAAAAGGGTTAATTATAAATAGTTATAAGTATAATAATCTAATGAAATGTTTTTTTTTTTTTCATAATGTACCTATCTCTTTGAAGATACTTATGTCTAAAATATTGTCTGTTTTGTTGTCCGGTTCCCAGAATAATGTGGGAGGAGTGATATGTATTGACTGTTAACGCTGTACCTGCATGTTCCAGTAATAAAGCAGTCATTGGTCCGAACGGTTGTTTTACTAAATACCTCACTTTTGTTATTATTTAAGTTGTATATGATAATATAAATAAATGAAATGGGTGTATTATCATTTTTGATGTAGGCAGTGTTGGAAATAAGAGGTGAGGAGTAGGTGTGAGAGGTATGTGAGGTAGACGGTGGTGGTGAAGGTGGTTGGCTGATGAGTGGTCGGGGGTTGGAAGTTGAGGAATTGGGGGTTAGGATTAGGAGTTAAAGGGTCTGGGGTTGAGGGGTCGGGGAATCGCGGCTGAAGGTTTGGCCTGGCAGCGAAATCATCGTAATTATCATAACAGGATGATCCAGCGATATGCTCGAATTGAGTTATTAAACAGGATCAACGCAGAGTTAGAACATCCCATTTTATACAACGATCTTTCTCTGTCGATAAAAAACTTCTTCCGTAGGCAGTATTACCGCCCAGGAGGGTTTGCTTAACCAATTATATATATTTTTTATAAAAAAAATTAATTTCCCTTAATTATGTTTACTAATGAAAATGGAATAACTGAGGCATAAGAATGTCACTACAGGAGCTTACAAATCTCTGCTTCGTGCATCGTGCTTGTCGCCGAAACAGCGAGAAACCTGCAGTATATGATATCATTACTAAGTACAGCTAGCAAACAAATCGGACTGGAACTAAACTTACAAAAAACAAAATTGATGACTTTCAAGGAAACTCCGATTATCATAGAAAACATAGACATTGAGCAGGTGAAAAGCTTCTTGTACTTAGGTAAACAAATATCATTCGATCCATCAAACAACTTAGAAGAGATAGATTGAAGAATCAAGAAAACTTGGAATATGTTTTGGAGTATGAAAGAAGTCTTAAAAAGTTGTCTTCCACTTAAACTGAAAAAGAAGGCTCTTAAGAATTTTCAGTAGGTTTCACTGGCTCCTACACTAGGCGAAGCCTGTCTCGTAGGTAACCGTTTCAGGCATGAATTTCCAATGCTGTGTTTTTTTTTTTTTTTTTTTTGCGAAAGCCAATAAGACACGATAAATTTAATGAAAGTTACAAATTAGTCAAATGAAATTAAAACAAGAGAAGGTAGGACTTAAAACTATCTACAATAAACTTAGTCTAAATAGAGGTGGTTACAAGTGTTGCGTCCGTTTTTAATGTTGCTGTGTGTCTGGTATATTAGAGTGTGTGTGTGTGTGTGTGTTTGTGTGTGTGTGTGTGTGTGTGCTTGTGTGTGCTTATGAGTGGGTATGTTTACTTGAGTACTCTCAAAAGATCCTCTATATCCCCATATGAAAGGGAGCTCAGCCAGGCTGATGTTTTTTTCTGGGCTTCTCTAACAGATAGTGTTTTTATGGGAATTTTTGAATTAACTTTGTTATAAACAAAAGGATGCAGGAAATTAGGGAGATGCTGAGCGAATACTGAGACAGTCGAAGGTACCGGTACTTTGAAAATACGCTTTAGCAACATGGAGCTGTAATTGTTTGACTTTATGACCGCTCCATGCACATTACATACCACGCGCAAAACGAACAAGCCACGAACGGTGAGTACGTTCATGTCACTGTAAACAAGCTGGGTTGGGTATCTAATGGGCTTACGAAGGATAACCTTGAGTACAGCTCGTTGTGCCCTCTCCAGCAGTATCATACATACTCTTGCTTACTCATAACTATGACATACTTTAGCTTTAACCTAAATTATAAACTTACAAATGTTACAATTACAACATACAAGAAAAACAACAGCAGCCATAGATATTGATTTAATTTATTTTTCTGATTTCAGATGGTCTTGTGTCTGCAAATTCTCCTGTTTTCTGGTCTAATCAGCCTAAGTTCTGTTGACCCAATGCCAAAACAAAACGTCAAACATAAGCTGTTTAAGAAGATTTCACTATTTATGCTATGCATTTCTCCATGTGAAATATACATGTAATATGTGACAGAAATTCGTTACTTGGTCAATAATAAAGGAAATATTCCGATTTACATAGTGCTAGCCTTACTTTTATGTTTAGTTAATATGGGAATGTTGATGTTAATGAGAACAAAATAGTCAAATTCGTGTGAATGAGTAAATACCGTCAAAAATTAGCCAGTTTACGACAGCTGGTTGTCATTTTTATGACATCGAAAAATTGTACAAGCAGTTGAAAATTGCCTCAGACATGGAAACAACGTGTAGCAATCAATCATTTTTGGGAATAACAGAACCTGCTGCGTAAAATCGGCGACTGCGTTTTTTTTTTTATTAAAAACATGACGAGGTGTTTTTACATGCCGTAATAGCTTTATGTGACACTTTAAATATTTTATACAGGGAAAGCATCTATAAGTATTTGTGCTCCTTACATAAACAAATATTGACATGGCCCTAAAAATCTATAATGGACAAAAAACTAATGAATGGATAAAAATCTTTTCCCGAAGTATCGCTTCCCTAACTATCTAGTCTCGCCCTTATCCGATGGGTTTGGAGCAGTGCCCAGACTCTCGCTGAGAGGCTTTCGACGAGTGTGTACAGCCGGCATAAGATTCTTTAGTGTTTCTAGATAGAGTTAAGTCCTGACAGACCGGCACTTCCACGTACAAGTGGAAGGCGCGGTGTCACGCCGAATACACGCAGGCATCCCCCAGGGGAGCTGCCTGTCGCCCGCATGCTATGTGCGCTATACCGCCCCTATTTTGCGTCATCTTTCACGCTCAAGACTAACATACACTTCACCTGCCTGATATTCTTTCTGTTCCAGGTCAAACAAGTAGAAGATGAGGCGTCAGGAAACCCTCACACTACGGAGCATCCTCAAGTGTCTACGGTACGTTAGTAACGCAGCCCTCACCGAGACACTGAAGTGGCGCGACCTGAAGGAGTTTGTTGAGCATCTCGCGCGGTCCATGTTTGACCGCACGGACAACGCCGGCCACGACCATCTATGGGAAATCGCGCCGCACCACAACACCATACCTCCGGAGAGGTGGGCTCGGGACTTGCCCCGAGCCCTCCTACGTCAGTAGCAGAAGCAAGCACAACACACACGCACTCACCAGCACGCCGCACACGCCAGCTAAGCTGTGAGGAGCGACCCGCTACAGCCGTCGCAGCCTAACGGCGGTCACGGCTACTCATACCTCCCGCGAAGGAGGTATCGAATGACATCCAGTCCAGTAGAGTTAAGTTGTTCAAGCCTAATGATTGTACAGCTCTAGCACGATTTACCATTGACAGTCATGTACTCTTCAGGTCCTAATAAATCTATACGAGCTGCCACATTACAATCGATCAAAGTCGCAGTACTCCCATCATCGAGAAACGCGAAGGTTTCATAGGTGCCATTTAGCCCTGACAGTAAAGTGTCACTGGTAAAACCTTCAATATTTTAACATTTGAATATAATTAATAAACGTTTTATGTTGGTTACACAATTATATCTATATTAGACGCAGTCACATTATTCTCTGACACCTTATAAACGACTGGTGAAGAATTTGACGTATGCTCGGTATCACTTTACGTCGCAGGTACACAAATGAATATATGTGTATTGGGTGTGCACGGTGATATAAGCGTATCCTGCTTGCTCCGCATAAGGGGATCCCCAACGCCAATGACCTTCGATCTCGATCCCTTAGTTTTGTAATATTTTGTGTAGCTTATCATATTAACAGCATCGGCTGTAAGCAGTATAGTGTCACATATTCACTTCAAAGTTCATTGTTTTTGAGATATTTGGCATCAAAGTTGAACAATTTTAGACCAAAAAACTGGTTTACTGGGCATAACTTTTTAAAATTAAAATCTCTGACCAGTATTAAAAGACATCGAAGGTGAACCCAAATATGTAGATTTCGTACATGTAAAATCCTGAACAGCAATCAAGTACCTAACGAAAAAAGTGTTTTTTTAGACAATGTTTAAAAAAATATAAAAATAAGTGTTCATTTCTTTCAAAATACGGCAGATCAGAATGGAGATAAAAGATTAAAGAACCGATAGCCGTTTGCCTAATTATTCTATTTATAGTGCAAATGTAGGAGTAACGACTCAAACCTAGTCAAAAATCTATGTAAACCGCGGGAAGCCCCATAAGAGGATTGTGTCGAGAAGTACATAGTACATACTCAAAAACTACACGCTATTCTATTTTTATATTTTATTATTATAGTTTCTGATATTTGCAATCATAAAATTTACGTGTATTGCACTGTATAGCTTATTAATTAATAAATACTGTGGAATGGAGTATTGAGACAAACCATTGTGGTTTAACGATACTTTTTGATCAAATATTCTGTAATTGTGATTTATCTGTAATATATATATATATTATGCTCTTTATTTTCCTTTCATCTTAGGCTAAGATTTTATGATATGGATTTAAAAGTAAAATACAAAATACATACAAACACATTATAAAAAACCTAACCTAGGGTGCCGCCGCCGGCAGCCGGGCAGGGCCCATGCTGCCGGTGGTCAGGGCCGCAGAGAGAAGGACCGACGGACTATCCGCGCCGTGTCCAAGATCACCGCCTTCTGCATCTGACCCTTGTACAACCACCTAGCAAGAGTCTCTCAAGGTCGAGACTCTTTGCTATGAGACCGTTCGCTGAAACGACTATCGGGACACTGATCGTCGAATCAATATCCCATATGGCGGTTATCTCGTGAGCCAAGTCTTGGTACTTCCTGGACTTGTCTTATTGTCTAGTTACATATTTATTATTATTATTCAGAGGTCGTGAGTTGAAGTCTCACCCAAAGCAGTAATTTTTCCACTTTTAAAATAATTTAAGCTTATAATAGCATCATTCGCAGACGTTTTTGCTTGTTAAAAATTGATTTAACTACACATTATTGTTTATATTTTGATATTTTGTTCATTTTGACGATAATCTAAGTTTATGCTATTTTTGCTATGTCCGTCGAATGGGACATTTGAAGGGACTGGGTAATCCGGCAATGTCAGTAATTTTTTATTTTATTTATTCAGGATTACAACAGCTTATAATAATTACATGTGCAATTTTAAATTTTAAGTGTATAAAGCCAATTACAGTAATCCACAAGGTCAAATCTTGATATAAGTAAATAGTTAAGAAGGTAGTTACAGAATAATAGGTATACATTAGTGAACATGATTGAGCACTTACTGAGACACAATTAGCTAAACAAATATATAAAAAGAACTTTTTTTTTTTTACTCTGATTAATTATTGAATTGAATATTGAGGTAGGCAATACATTATAAAACAATATTTCAATATTATGTGTGAGCTAGGTCTAGAACCAGTACGGATATTTATGTCTACATATATATAGGAGTGTGTGTGTGTGTGTGTGTGTGTGTGTGTGTGTGTGTGTGTGTATGTAATTACATAATTTTAATTAGTTATATAATAAGTTGATTAAGATACCATGAGTAGAAACGCTCATTTATACCATAGCAAGTTACCGATACAATGCATTCTACTGATTACCCCGGCTAGCAGCTGATACAACCTTTATTATTTTAGATTTGAATAAGTGTTTGGATCCGAGAAACAAATCGATATCTTTGAACATACTATTGTAAATTTTTGAGATGCGTGCAAAGACAGAGTTTTTACCATATTTGGTAGAATGGTAAGGTATGTTTAATAATGCTGTATGTCTTGTGCGACGTAAGGGTGTTCGTAGGGAAATGAAGTTAAGAATTTCAGAACAATCCAAACGTCCACGAATGATATCAAAAAGTAACCCCATATCCAGCAGGAGACGTCGATCCTCCAGCGAAAGTAAACCATAAGCTTTACATTTCTCCTTATACGAAGTATGCATAGCAATTTTCATACATTTGTAGTTCATATGTTTAACAAACTTTCTTTGTATGCGTTCAATGCGATCTTTATATATAGAGTAACATGGAGACCAAATAGGACTGGCATATTCAAGTATACTGCGAACATAAGCATTAAATATAACTTGTAAAGTAAGTGGAGATCTAAAAGGACTACATGTGCGGATAACAAAGCCAAGATTACGATAAGCTTTAGTCACAATTGTGTCTATGTGGCTTGAAAATAACATTTTGCTATCGAAGTAAACTCCTAAATCGCGAACTAAATACACCCTTTCTATTTGTACATTATTAAAATGATATGAGAATTCGATAGGGTTTTTTTTTCTGGTAAAACTTATTGTTTGGCATTTCTCGATACTAATATTTATTCTATTTGCAGTGTAATAATCCAATAGGCTATACAAGTCGTTTTGTAAAAGTTTGCAATCATCGACTGACCGCACGCGTAGGAAAATCTTTTTATCATCCGCGTATAACAGATGTTTAGAGTGTTTTATTACTTGGCCTATGTCATAAATGTAGGCGTTGTAGAAAAGAGGGCCCAAGTGCGACCCTTGGGGCACCCCAGAGGGAATAGAAATATAGTTAGACCTGAATCCACCTACAACAACAGCTTGGGAACGATTACTTAGGTAAGAACTTACCCAACGAAGAAGGTCGCCGTGGATCCCTAGGTTATTTAACTTGTGGAGGAGGATGTCGTGATCTACACGATCAAATGCTTTTTCAAAATCCGTGTAGACCACGTCAACCTGACCGCCATTTTCCATTTCGGAAAGAACGAAATTGGAGAACAGAGCAAGATTGGTAACGGTAGAACGACCACGAAGAAAACCATGCTGAGAATCGGGGATACCGCGTTTTATAACGGGGCAAATTATATCGAAGATTAACTTTTCAAAGAGTTTACTAATAGAATTAAGAATCGATATAGGTCGGTAGTTAGTGATTAAAGATTTCGACCCTTTTTTATGAACGGGAACAATTTGAGCTTGTTTCCACTTTGTAGGGAATACACACTCCTTTAGTGATCTACGAAAAAGCAATGTAATAGGTAAGGCAAGACTTTTAGCACATGATGCCAAGAATATTGATGGTATGCCATCGCAGCCGGCACCCTTATCTTTGTTTAGTGAACTTAGTAACTTTAATACGACAGGTTCAGAGACGTTCACAGAGCTAACAATTTCATCACTTGTGTATGGATTGGGGGGCCGATAGCAGTGAGTACTAGAGTTACATGGAGGTACAAATACGCTTTCAAAGAATTTGTTAAAGGCATTGCAAATATCTTGACCATCTGTTATTTCAGTGTTGCCAATTGTAAATTTATTGGGGTAGTTAGATCCACCCCTTTTAGATTTTACGTAACTCCAAAAATGTTTAGGAGAATGTTTTATTAACCTCTCAGTATTAGATTTAAAATTATCAAAGCATTGAGCCTGCACCCGTTTTTGCCTACTTCTAAGGAGACAGAATTCATCGTAATCACGAGGATTACCATACTTTTTCCACTTTTTGTGTACTTTCATTTTTTCATTAATAATTTTGTGCAGTGCAGGACTATACCACTGAGGGGATAATTTTCGCTTAGGTCGCTTGATTAATGGTATATGTAAGTGAAAACATTTGTATAAAATATTGTAAAATAAATCCACCGCATCATCAACGTTGGCAGCATTTAAAATAACGCTCCAGTCAATTGATAGTAAATTATCGTTAATTACTTTGTAATCACATTTGTAAAAATTTAAATATGGTTGTATTTTTTCGCGTAAAGGCAAAGTGTGTAGGTCTAAAACAGAAATATTTAACGATGGGTGATATTTGTCTTCTTTGATTATTGGTAGTGCGCATCTAGATATAGTACAAGGTAAGTTGCTAAAACATAAATCAAGATACTTGCCTTCAGAATTACTAATAAAGTTATATTGTGTTAAACCTAGAAAATAAATTTGATCGACAAATTCCAAGGCAGCATCTTTTAATAAACAAGTATCAGAGCTGAGCGTATATTCGCAGTTATTACTCCACAAAAGACAAGTTAAATTAAAGTCCCCAATTAATATATAATTATCCGACGGGTGAGTATTTAAAATGCATTCCATATTATCTTTAATAGTGTTTAGGTATATTGGTTGCTCATTACGGTCCGGGGGAACATATACGATAACAATGTGCAAGTTACCTGTGGAGTTTATTTTATGAGAGGGAATCGTGATACAAAGTGACTCGGTAGACGCTGCATTCCAATCGTTACATAATTCCGCACCGAGCTCCCTCCGCGCGCAAATCATCACGCCACCGCCCGTTTTTTTATTTGTTAGTAAAAGATTTCGATCCTGACGAAATACTGTGTACCTATTATCGCAGAGTTCGCTGTCTAATATATCGTCTTGCAACCATGTTTCGGAAAATAATAATATATCATAGTCATTGAGCAATATATTGTTATATAAATCAAGGCATTTAGTGCGGAGGCCGCGTACATTTTGATATAAAAAGGAAAGGTTTCTATGTGAGATATTGTTATTAGGTATCACTTTGAATACGCATAATAAGAATTCCAAGTGCAATCTGAGTGCGTAAGGATATTATTATCAGTAAAAATATAATGGGGTCACGTGAACAATGCATTAATAACAAAAAGCGAGCGCTTACATACTCAGTACCATGTAAATTAAGGCGTAAAATATATATAGTGAGGAATGTAAACAATGTGTGTGTGCGTGTGAATGTGTAAAAATATGATAAACGCGTACTAGTTCTACACTTTAAAGAACAATTAGCATATCTAAACCTACTCAGTTTTGTGTTAAAATAAATACCAGTGTTATAAGTTAGCACTATGAGCGGTAACAAAATCATTTGATTTTTTCTAGGTCTTTGTAATCTTGTATATTTATCAATGGCGCATTGTCGTTTTTTCGAACAAAAATCTTCCCGTTCCTCACCCACACATGCTGAAAGTCAGATTTTGACACAATGTCACGGGTCTTTTTGTAAAGTTTTTTGAAAAATGGGGCTAGGTGTTCATTTACAAAGATTTTCCTCGGTTTTTCAAGTGATGTTATTCCGATGTCCGTTGTGGAGATACCCTTCTTTTTTCGGATGGCTGATATGATGGTGTCCTTTAATAATTGTGTCCTTAATTTCGCGATGATGTTTTTTGGGACGTTAGGTAAGTATGTGGGAACGCGGTGAATGTGGATAATGTCGTCCTTTGAGATGGCTACACCCAGGACATTGCAAATGGCGAGTAGGTAAGCAGGAAGATCCTCATTATTTTTTTCTGGGATTCCACCGATTTCCAGGTTGTTCATTCGTTCCCTTTGTTGGGAGATATTGAGCTCCATTTTTAATCCAGCAATTTGAGATTTACAATCAGCTAATTCCATGTCAATATCGTTGTTGGTAATCTTTGTTGACAACGATTCAACTTTGAGTACTAAATCATCCTGGGATTTCGAGTGAAATTCCATAGATTTAGTCAGTTCAGTTAGTTCAGATTTGAATTTCTCATGCTCCGAACTCATTGAGGTTAGTTTTGAGGAAATTGTTTTCACTTGGTCTTTAATCTCCACGAGATCCGACCTCACGGTGCATTTGAATTCATCATTAGCTGTTTTGAAGTCTTTTAAAAATGTTGACATTTCAGTTCTGATTTGAGAGATTTCTTGAGTTAATTCGCAATCTAAGGCAGAAATCTTCCTTTTACGCAACGTTATATTTTGTGGGTCGGACGTCGAGTCGAATGTGGATAGGTCTGGGTTAGAACCAGTTATATTAGACCCGTGGCGCGGTACTTGAGGGGAGCGCGGTTCGCCCATCTTGAGAGTGGTTGTTGAGTCGTTCGAAAGAGGTGCAGAAGCGAGATGAAGAACACAACTGTATGTACCGAGCAGCCGCACGTTATCGCTAGTTGCACTTATTGTTGATAGAATAGCGTAAGTCACAGCACAATGCGAAGCACTTTAAACTACAGATCACTTGCTTTAAGGTCGCTATTAGTAACACGTTCAAAATATAAATTTATTAATATTGTAGAAAACGACTGACACACGTCCAACTCGATCGAGCGGTGCGCGCAGAAAAAAAAATGTAATGAGTGACATTTTCAAACACAAAAACTAGAATTTGTAAAACAAATATCTTTCAAATTCCTTAATCCTGAATTTACGTAAAAGTCATAGTTTCACTTTTGAAAGCCTGTGATTTCGTAGGGTGACCATTTAAGGGTTAAATGTGGAAAATAGAGAAGTTAAGCTGCTTTTTTGGTTATTAGTTTATCATTTTTGGTCAAAATTAGATCAATAAATTCAAATAGGGAGGAAATCAATGAGGGCAAACTTTATCTATTATTGACCTCCATTTTGAAGTAAAAGTGGCATGCGTCTGCATTAATAATAATAATAAATAAATAAATCTTTATTTACTTGAAACCTTATACAAAATGTGAGGCTTACATTAAATTACAAAATAAAACTTATTTTAGGTTTGTAACAGTTCCATTAGGATTGAGCCTCTGTTTCCTGAACTAGGACAAAGCCTGTGACTCAGGATTCAGTGATTCCTCCGGAGAAATTGATATAGGTTGTTTTGTGAACAGGTACTTTAAGAAGAAGTGAAAACACATAATAATACTAAGATAGAAAATGACAATGTAAAAAATCTAAATATTATATAAAGAAAAGAAAAGAAAAACGGCTGACGCGCGTGTGTGTGTGTGTGTGTGTGTGTGTGTGCGTGTGCGCGTTTGCGCGTGTGTGTGTGTGTGTCTGTACAGTTCTATGTTTTAAAAAAGGGAAAAAAATTATACATATGTAGGGCTAAGGTTAGTAAAATTACTCATTTGATAGTGTTTAATAGTGATTCCGTTTCTTGATAGGTCTGTGATTTAAGCCAGGTTTGTAATTTAGACTTACAGTCATAGCTATTTAGTGCGTAGATCTTTAGGTGTTTATTTACTTTATTGTAAATACGAGCACTCATTGCTACGTACTGACGGCTTGCGAATGTCGTCCTTTGGAGTACCACAGGACAGACAGTTTGTTTATTTCGCTTGCTACTTGCTTTCGCGGAAAATGGAAGATGTCGGTGTCTACGTAAAATGGTACGATGGATGTACAGCTGCCTAACAGACAGAACACTACATTCATAGTACAGTTGTGTTGTCGGATATCTGTACGGTTTTGACGAAGCAACCTTTAGTACGGCACGCTGAGCGCGCTCCAACTTATGCTGGCATAGCTGTTTTGCCAGCGGCCCCCCACACTGGAATACAGTAGGTGACGAGTGATTGACAAAGGGACGAATATGCCATCATTAAGGTTTTAAAATCAGCAGAGTGACGCAATTGCTTAAAAACGAACGTAAGTTTCCTAACACGGGAAGTCAGACAGTTGATATGAGTGTGCCAGTCTAATTTTTGGTCAATTGTTACACCTAAGTATTTAATAGTGGAGGCTTGGGCGAGAGGGACGCAAAGACAGTTAGGCGAGGGAGACTGGCAGATATGGCTCTTTATGGTAAGGTAAGTGGTAGGTTGGCGACCTACCGGAGTCAATTAAGACGCGCGTGGGCGCCGCGCACGTGTTTGCGCAACGGAGCGAAATAAATGAATGGCATGCTACTCTTGCAAGCGTAGAGCGGGAGGATAATCCTGAATTGCTGCATTCTCAACTAACCGTTCCATCTATCCAACGATTAAGAGCGAGATGGACATGCTATCGCATGCTATCTGCAGACCTGGATGTTGCTGGCACCTTTCAACACTTTTTCACCAACATAGCCACAGATGCTACACGGAACTTGAACTCCTCTGTAGCAAAGGCTGGTGTTTACTTAGATACAAACAATGTCAAGAAATGCAGCATGGAATTATACTTCCAATATACTGACCCCCATGAAATCATTAAAACGTTCAAGTCCTTGAAATTAAAGAATACTGAGGACCTTTGGGGGATCTCTGTGAAAGTCATGCAATCTGTAATCGACGTAGTGGCACCGTATTTGGCCGATATATTTAATGCTTGTGTTAGAGAATGTGTATTTCCCGATCTGATGTAGTACAGTAAGGTCATTCCTCTATTTAAAGCGGGCAGCAAAGATGACCTTGGAAATTTTAGACCTATTTCAATACTTCCTGTTCTCAGTAAAGTGTTTGAAAATTTTTTATTAAACCAATTGCTTCGACATTTCAACTCGAATGAACTACTTCAAGATCAGCAATTTGGTTTTACAAGAGGTCGTTCGACGACTGATGCCGCCTCTGTACTAATCAAGCACATATACGACGCCTGGGAACACTCGCTAGATGCTATAGGTGTCTTCTGCGATCTGTCCAAAGCATTTGATTGCGTGGAGCATGACACACTTCTACACAAGCTGAAGCACTACGGTCTGTCAACGGAAGCTCTAAGCCTTGTTAAGTCTTACTTAAACCAAAGAACCCAGAAAGTGGTTGTAAATGGAACGGAGTCTACTGGAATGACTGTAAAGCTCGGAGTTCCACAGGGTTCAATTTTGGGTCCTTTTCTCTTCCTTGTATATATAAATGATCTGCCGAACCTTGTAAAACATAAATGTGAGATAGTCTTATTTGCTGATGACACCTCACTAATTTTCAAAGTTGACAGGAAACTGAGCGATTATAGCCAAGTCAATGAAACTTTGGAAAAGGTACTAGAATGGTTCACAGCAAATAACTTACTTCTTAATGCGAAAAAGACGAAATGTGTCAAATTTTCGCTGCCGAATGTAAGAAAATCTGAAACTATCATCACATTAAATGGCGAAACGCTGGACCTTGTCGAGAATACGGTTTTTCTGGGCCTTACTTTAGATAGTAAACTGCAATGGGCCCCTCACATATCTGCCCTGGCGAAAAGGTTGAGCTCTGCCGCGTATGCAGTAAGAAGAATCAGGCAGTTTACTGACGTGGAGACAGCTCGCCTAGTTTACTTCAGTTACTTTCACAGTATTATGTCTTATGGCATACTGGCGTGGGGCAAAGCAGCTGACATAGAAACCATCTTCGTTCTTCAGAAGAGGGCAATCAGATCTATTTATAACATGGCTTCTCGTGACTCACTGAGAGAACGATTCAAGGAAATAGATATTCTCACAGTAGCTTCACAATACATACTAGATGTGATAATGTATACGCATAAGAATATAAAGTCCTTTAAGAAACTGTCCGATATCCATAGTTATAATACGCGAAATAAACATAAGTTAGTAGTCTCCAAGTTTCGTCTACAGAAAGTTAAAAAATCGTTCATGGGAAACTGTGTAACATTTTATAACAAAGTACCCTTAGAGGCATGGAACCTGCCCTATACTTCATTCAAGCAATACGTCAAAAATGCACTTCTCAAAAAGGGATACTATAAAATAGATGACTACTTGGGAGACACGGAATCATGGCCAAGTATCCAGTCTCAAAAGCTGTAATAGTTTTGCGTGCAGTGTCCCGGAGAGGCATATGGCGCTGTTGTTTCTAGCTGTTCAACCTTATGTATTAATGTTTGTTATGTTTTAGTTATTTTGATGATGACATTGACATATTAAATACATAGTAGTTATGTATTCTGTAGAACTAGTTTTAAGATTGTTAGCTTAACAGTCTCTTGACGTGAAATATGTATTTCATACTATTTTTTATTTTTTTTTATTCTTTGACATTTGGAGAACCTTTACACCTCCAAATCTTATTATTGTGTATTATTATTTTTCTCAGACCGTGGGGACCTTATACATCTCCAAACTTAATGTATTAACCGTGGAGACTATACGTCTCTGTCATATTGTATAATATACTTGACTTGGTACATACTAGTTATGTACAGAATGTAGCATTAGTTTATGAGACTGCTAGTTTAACAGTCCAGACGCGGTTTATTTATTTAGTATAAATTTTATTTTGACACTTGGAGAGACTTTACACCTCCAAATTTTATTAGTATTAGTGACATTGGGGACCTTTTACATCTCCAGATTTAATGTGTTTTTAACCATAGAGACTATACATCTCTATTGTATTGTATTAATTATTTATTTTAAGATTATTATAATGTAATGTTTACCCAGGTATTGGCTGTTGTATTTATAAATGTTGTTATGTATTTTTCATGTCACTATATGATGTTACTATAAATGTTGTATTGACTTGTAAAAGAGCCCTTGAGGCGTACTTGCAGAATACATTTTTGAATTTTGCTAGAAGTTCAACTCCAGAAGGACAGGTATTTTGGAATTCAATAATCTAAGTTACCCTTCAACTAAAATCGCGCTTCTAGCAAAGGAGTTGATCAGAATGCCAAGACTCCTCGCAAATAGATTTTAGGCCTTCTAGGCTCTTCTAGCTCCATAACCCCATGATCGAGCCTCCTTATAATTGAATTAATAAAATAAACTTAATGCCCTCAACTACACGTTTATCTAATTTAATTTAATTAGAACTAATTTACTTAAGTTATTGCGTAACAAACTATCCTCCGACAGTTCAGTTTAAAAACATCGAAATGCCCTAGCCAGTGGTGGTTTGAATGTAAGAACTTCGCTTCGCTCGCTCGTTAGATAAATTACATGAAAAGTTGACGTAAAAAAATGTGATCAATTACCTAAAAACTATCAAAGTAACCCCAAAGGTACACCGCTAGATAGCTTTACAGTGCTAAAAATGATCTAAGATTTAAAGTTTAGCTATAATTACCGACTTAAGTGAGCATTTATATGTCAAATATCTACTAGACTGTAAATTAATCTTGATCGTATAAGTTAATGTTAATGATGTTATTATTTAATTATCAGCTCCAAATCGGCTCGACAAGTAAAATTTTCCACATTTCACACTAAGTTCCAACAAATTGCTTTCGACGAGGCGCCGAGTACACCGCATCTAAACTTTTGCAATTAACGGTGCCGTACACTAGGACTGATTGATGCTTCCGCCGCTTATTATATGCCTTACAATTTTCTGAATACAAGCAGTTGCCATCTCAACTTTTAAGATAATTTCTAATGGGCCTGTATTTGTAGGTAATTAATTGCATAATTTATCGGAGACATAGCTTGTCAGACGGTAACGATTCAGTTTGGTTTCTATAAAAAATAAAAGAATGTTTCATTAACCTAGTTGTGATTTTTCCATACAAACGCTCTCGACTGTTTCCTCCCTGGATTTCTAACCCAGAGCAATGATTCTTTTCAAATAAGATCAATATCATCAATATATCAATCAGCGCCTCGAAAATCGCAAAAACGGGTCAATTAAATTGGCTGCAATAAAAGGCGCAGTGTACAAATATGACAACAAATAACTAAAAAATCAAAACACAGCGACATACCTAGTTGGTTACTAAGTTCTGTTACTCGATTTGCAACCTCATTATTAGACACCGCTATCGGAGGTGCAAACTGGTAGCTGTCAATTTCGAGCCATTCTTAGGGATGGGTAAAAATTATTTTACAGTACATATGGTGCTACTTTAGGACACTAGTGCGAAAATTAGCATAGGCCATATGTACTGTAAAACGTTGTACGATACATGTGCGAATAGGTAATTCGCAACTCGTGTCGATTTAGAACATTCCCTTCGGTCGTGTTTTAATTTATCGCCACTCGTTTCGAATTTCCTATTTTTCGCACTTGTATCGTAATGTACTATTGAAATACTTGCTATATGTCGATAATTATAGCTATATATCAATAATTTTTCTTTATCATAACGATAGTCTAAAACTTTAATTAAACGTGTTTATTTTATAAAATAGGGCTATATAATTACTAAATGAACATGTATTAAACATTCTAATTTTTGTAAATAAAAATATTCAATCTTTTATCATTACTAAGAAATTAACGTTATCTTCATAGCACAGACCATTCATAAATTAATTAAAAACAAAATGTAAATCTCTCTTTTATTTCCACCAAAGGGGATACCGTATTCTTAATAATTGATCAGGTTTGTTTAGATTCTCTGCAGTAATCTAGTGCAGTCACGATAAATATATATAACAATTAACTTAATATATTATTGTCTTAGCCCTATTTTTTTTAGAAATATGTCTCGTAATATATAACTAAAACTTTTTCTAATGGGCGTTAGACTTCTTCTTCTGTAGCTGAAAATCCATTTTAAGAAGGAAAATGACTTTTCTACTTCCACAGAAATTTACATTTCGACACTTTTGCCATCCAACAAACTTTTAAAATTTGTACTTGTCAGTGTAACAGAGTATTAACCTCTATTGAAAAGGTTTATCTCAAGAACGTTCATGCACTGCCCTGCAACTCGAAACATAAGAAAAGTAAAATAGCCACAATAGCGTTTTTGTTGTACTAATAACGGTTTATATTTCTAATGTCAATGATAATCATGTATTAGATGTTAAGGATATCTCGAACAATCTTTTAGTTTTAATTTGTGTTTGACAAGTGACAGATAGTTTTGCCGCGGTTTTGGTAAAATGTGACATAATTATGACACTTAAGGACTTAGGGAGATAAAGTTCAAGTGATTAAATAAAGGATTTGTATTGTTTTAATTGTAGAAAACTGAAAGATAAATAAACTATTGTAAACTCATTCAGTATTTTAGCGAGACATCTATTACATAGATACCAAAAAAAATATGTTGAATTGTAGTCAAATAAATGGTACTTATGCATAAAAAAACTGATTGTACAGAAAAATCAAGTATCGATATCGACATCATAATAGTACATTACAAGTGCGAAAAATAGGAAATTCGAAACTAGTGGCGATAAATTAAAACACGACCGAAGGGAGTGTTTTAAATCGACACGAGTTGCGAATTACCTATTCGCACATGCATCGTACAACGTTTTACAGTACATATGGCCCTTTAAATGTTCGACACAGTAACGTAATATGCTAATCTTCGCACTAGTGCTATAAAGTAGCACCATATGTACGGTAAATATTTTTTCAACACCCTTGCTCAAAACGGCGTTTTTATTCCACCGATTTTTGGTTCATAATCCTAGAAACACGCGTGCTTTTTCAGTATATTATAAGCACTCGTGCTTTTTCATTATATTATCCGACTGAGTTAAGAAGGTATTTGATTGCTAATAATATGCATAGAAACGGAGCCTTCTTTATTTGGTCGAGTAATAAAAAAAAATTTAACAAACTATTAGGTTTCAAATGTTAGTTCAAAGAGGTTTTATCACACCAAACATAATTTATAGATTAAATTATCTCGTAAATTACATTAATGAATAAACATATCATTTTATCGATTTCACCTCCATCCGTCGAATAGAAATACGAAAATATTAGCTTTTTTACATTTTTTCAATTGGCTGTTTGTCGATTTCGTTCGCGCCTTTGCCTTGCGCGCGCATTGGAATCGTTCGTAAAAAAAAATAACGCGCCAGCCATTTTCCGTATTTGATGTCAGTAATATTAGTATTTAGTAGTAGTATTTCAGTTATGCATGTTTTTAGTTTATATATTGATGAAAATGTCATTTTCAAGCATTAAAAATGTAAAACACATAAAATTGACGCTGCCAGTAATACTAATAGCGGCAAGAGTCGAGAACGATAGTCACACCATCAAAATTGGGTGAAAAATAATTGGCGGCATATGAAACTTTTATTCAACGGAAAATCAGCAAAAACGCCCAGTCTTTCTCGGAAAACGTGTTGGTAGCTTACTTCAATGAACTGGCGAATAAGTGCCTACAAGCCCAGCACGCTTTGGTGCAATTATTTGATGTTAAAACTGTGAGTCACCATTTTGAAAAACTTACTGTTTTGACAAAAAAAATCTAATTTATAAGTTTTGTTTTTTCCTTGCAAGTGTGTTGAAAAACGTCGTATGAAACGCGTATGCATTGGTCATTACACACATCGGCTTTCTTATTGCGCGCTCGCTTACAGCTCGCGCGCACAATATCGCCTCGTGTGTAATGACCAACTTAGCACACTTGTATCATAATGTACTATTACCTACCCCTATGAACTTGACAGCTACCTCCGTAAGCGGGGTCGACTCATTATTTCCGTTAAAACAAATGCTACCAAAAAATAAAAACATGACATAATGTGGTGGATTTGTGAGCTATAATTATATACCACACATAACGCTTATCTCGTCGTATGTATAATGAATTGAGGCCTAAAAGAGAATCGTATCGCAGTAATTTCGTTGCACAAATGTGGGCACCCGCCGAACATGATTTTGAAGTTGCTTGAAAACCTAAAAATTAACAAACAAATTTAACATTAATAGATACAATAGTACTCAGAGATTCGATGACCGCAAGAGGTCTGGAAGATCACGCACCGTACGGACCCCAGCTCTAATAAAGGCAGTGAAGGCGAGAATTGCCAGAAACCCCGTCCGGAAGAAAAAGTTGTTGGCAATACAGATGTCTAGGAATAGAAGCTCCCTAAAAAAAGTTATCAATGAAGACCTTGGACTATACGCTTACCGCAGACAAAAAGGTAATTTGCTTAATGGACGATTAAAGACTATGAGGCTAGAGAGAAGTCGCGTGCTATTGAAACGGTACGCACAAAATGGCCACCGAAAAATACTATTTACAGATGAAAAAAGTGTTCCGAGAGTGCAACGAGGCCATCATCCCTCTTATGTGATGCTTTGGCTAGGTGTGTCATACTCAGGGCTAACACAGGTTCATTTCTGTGAAAAAGGTGTGAAAACTGGGGCCAAAGTTTACCAGGAAACCGTTCTCGAACCAATAGTGAAGCCCTTAAGCCACACCCTATTTCAAAACCAGCCATGGGTCTTTCAACAGGATTCAGCTCCTGCACATAAGGAAAAAACAACTCAAGCCTGGTTTCGAAGGAACAAAATTGACTTTATTGCCCACGAAGACTGGCCGTCCTCCAGCCCGGACCTTAAACCCCTGGAATATACCATATGGCAGGTTATTGAGGAGAAAGCTTGTGCTAACACCCACACAAATCTTGACTCTCTCAAGCGGGCCATAGTTAAGACAGTGACGGAATTAGACATGACATTCGCGCGTGCCGCTATTGATGACTGGCCTCGTCGTTTGAGGGCCTGTGTCAAGGCTAGAGGAGGCCATTTTGTGTAAGTACTTCATTTTTATATGTAGTTTATTCAACTTTCGTTCATATATTTTATGTAGATAAAGATTATTGCAGTAACAGAATTTAGTAACCAACTAGGTAGATTATTTCTTCCTCTTGCAGTTTCCAGAATTTTATAATGATTGGTTGCGTTTTGGAGGAGGAAACAGTCGAGAGCGAAACCTCGATTTTTGAGTTTTTTGCATGGAAATTTTAGTCAGAGCTGCAGTTGTCCTTATCGCATGCACGCACTCCCGCCCGCAGCGCGACAGAAACATAGCTTCATAAATTCGAGATTTGAAAAGCTGCTCAGCTAAGAAATGCTCTTAAGGCACTTTCCCTCCAGGGCCCATTTACTTTTTTCATCATGTATATGATCAAAACATTAACAAATTGTAAAATCAGAATCGGCCTCATGTTTATACATTTAACAATTTGACTAGATCTAGTTATAGACGGAAATGGTGCATATATTATTTACTAAATATATTTCGCACTGATTTCTCGGACAATCTGCATGACGAATCGGTGAAAATTATATTTAGTCTACTATACTATACCATAGACAAATAAGTAAGCATACTCACTCCATACAAAGATAAAAACCTATATATTAGAAGTTGCAACCGAGCTTTGCGACAACTTATTTATAATAAGGTTAAACCTTAATAAATATTAAGTTTTAAGCAAGTCTTGAACTTATACGTTTACTAAACCTCCCATACAACTTAATATTATTAAGTAAGAATACTGATGTATGTAGTGAGCACTCTATGCTTCCTTATTTCTCTACGACTATACACAATGTGTAATAACACATAATTAACCTCGATGTTGGTTTTATTTCAGGACAATTTTTAATTTGAATCTAATAAAGTTAGCGCTCAATCGGGTAATGAAAATTTGATAAATTTTCCTGAACATGGCACATCTGTATTACGAACTGTATAAACATAACTGAATAACACATTCAACCCAGGCTTGTTAAGTTGTAAAGGTTACCGTAAAATCTAGTCACGGATACAACGGGCCCTTAAATCACCACTTGAGATCTGTCAACCCTAGTTAATTGAACCCTATTAAATCGAGACATAGGGGATAGTAAAGTTTCCATAAAGGCAATGTTAACTCGAAGCTACAAATTGTTGAATTTATTAGACTCATTGTGTGTGTGGGTCGGCCGCATGTCAAAAACTGACACGTACTAATCTACTTCACCACGCACCCCACAGCAGAACGAGTAACAGCCATTGAAAAAGTAGTTTGACTTTGTAGTTTGTTGCAATAAGGGATGGTGACCATAGATCGGATCCATGGCGTCATTAATGGATATAATATGTGCAAGACTCAAAAAATTATAATACAAGTTTATTTCATAACTGAATATTCGATTCCTAGCGAGTGGTAAATAAATATTCGTTTTTAGCGGAGATTTATAAAGGAAGATAAACGGTATTGTTTCTTGTTTTCCTGCGGTTATCTTATTCATTTTTACGTAAAAAATCCGCTCGCAGTCCAGTAATTTTATTAAATTGAAATGTGTAAATCTCAGGTAAGAAATCAATTTATAAAAAAATATGGAGTACTTTTCACATCATTGCGAGTAATGATGCCAGTAATCCGATCACGAATAATGACACATATTGATTAATCAGAGAGAGTTAAATGGGAAGAAAATTAGCAACCAATCATAAAATCTGAGAATTACGGATAAATATTGAAATGAGACCCAACTGGGGAAGTACCTCCACCTTACAGAAAACAGCAGCCAAATAACACTAGACCCTACTCATAGTGTTGTGTTCCTGCCGGTGAGTAAGGTTGCCAGAGCTAACTCAGCTCCTCTGGAGTTGCAGGCGTACATAGGCTACGGACACTGCTTACCATCAGGCGAGCGTATGCTTGATTGCCACCGACGTAGTATAAAAAAAAAAGATGATGAAACTACAATGTAATTAAATCAACGTGCAGAGTCCAATTAAGTGTTTTGCTCAATAGATACACATAATGAAATAAAAACAGCAATTGAAGTTGAAAGCAAGCCGCTTTGCAAGATGATAATAGAGAATAAAGTAAATGTTTTTGTTTTGGGAGCACTTTGTGAATTTTTTGAATTTAGCCTCTATGAAAAATCTTTTCAACGTTGCAAAATGTTAGCAAGTATGTATCTAAAATTAAAACCGCATTATATCTATTAGGTGTAATATTATTGTAAATAAAAAAAACATTTGGTAAAACCGCATTGAAATCGGTCACATATTGCGCGTTGCAGAAGTTGGCTTAGTTTTATTTAAATGATAAAATTGGGCAAATTTTAACCGAAAAACTATTGTTTTAATACTGAGTCGATCGTCCAGTTTCCATTATTAATTAATATGGATATTTTGTGCTATTTAGTTAGTTTTTTTTTCACAAAAATAAATGCTTTTGTTTCTCAGAAAATTCGAAAGGACAAAATATAAATTTATTGTTTGGTTCAAAAATATATAATTACCAAAACTATACCATTTCATTACATGTTCTCAAGTATATGTTGAAGCTTCAAGAATAGCACGATATGGTGTACTTGTATTTATATATCGCTAACTACGAAAATCTTAGTTACTATTTAAGTGTTATTGGAAGAGCTAGCTGACAAAATATCTAGAAATGTGTCGTGTTTCATAGTACCTAGTGTGGCACGATATCAAACTTTAGCGATGTCGCGGCTCATATGTCCCCACCGTGCCATAATTCAGAGAAAAAATGGATCACCCGCATTTCGCCCTCAGTGTATATATCAGCAGACACTGTATAGACGAACATAAAATACTGGATGTGTCAATTACCTAATGGGATAGGATTACGTATCTTTTGCTACTAACTGTCATTTAATTATCACTGTGGACATATAATTTACGTATAATTAGATACACAATTTGGAATGATCTCCCACTCAACCTTCAGACAGGTTCAAACCAAGATTACGTGTAAGCGCATGTAACACAAGCATTTTTTCGACAAGCTCACTGGTTAATTGTCCATCGTAGTCATAGTATAGCACTTGGTACATAAATTAATATATATGTATGTTTTTTTTTATTTGTACCTGGTAGAGAATGCCTTTAGGCATTAAGTTCGCTATACTACTGTACGCCAGTACTATTGTCCAATAAAGTTCAAAATAAATGTAAAACGATCGTCATGTAAGGTGTTTGCGGAAGGTCTCTTACGTTTCACACACAACACACAACTATGTAAGGTCTTGCGGGGCAATCCTGACTGCGGGAAATTTCAACTAATCGAAGTATCTTCCATGTTTGACATTATTAACTACAATGCTACGAGTAGCCCGAATGCTCTCTGATGAACGCGGTCATTTTGTTTTCGACGAAATTCCTTGTGTGGACGTACTAGTTAACCCCTTACATATTCTATAAAAATAGTGGTTTCTAATGTGTATTTACAAGTTTTACAATAAGATTGATTGTAGTTTATGTTTTAATAGTATTTAGGTGATAGTTTAAATAAACATTCTAAATACTGACCCTGTAAAATATCTGCTGTTTTTATTTAACTACGCGTCAAATTTTACATGAAATCGTACTGTGCTCATATCAGTTTTTTTCGCCAAAGTTCCATCTAAATGGAGTTCCATTTAGATCCCTTGCGCCATAACTAACCACAGGAGCTCAGGTTTAGCAGTACAATTTCACTGTAAAGAAACTTATTATCAATAGTTGTAAGTACCCCTCGACGGGATAGTTACAAGTAGTTTTTTTGCCTATTTTTATGGAAGTGAGTCTGAAAAAATTAAACCTAGATTACTTACTAATCTACAATATGAAGGCAATCAATTGTCAGTGATTGTAATGTAAATCTTACCGGTCGAAATTCTCCCGCTTACGCCAGAATTATGGCTTCGCATTTGCTGACGAAGAATTTAAACCTTTTGATTAATAGTGAGTCTTAATAAAATCATTTCAACAGTAAGGCAATTCTAGAGCAATACGGTTTCTTGTTGCATGCCGATTCAGGTACAGTCTGTGATTTATTCCGGTGGAGTTGCCACAATATGTCACCCTCGTCGCTCAAACGGCACAACATTTAGTATATCTACCGATCTCTCGTTACGATTTTAGGTTTTAGGTTTTTTTTCTGTTCAATAGGCATAACGAACGTGCTACATCGATTGATTTAGGTATTTAATGCGGAATCCCCATTAATAACAGGTTTCACTGTAACACAATATACATATTTGTCATCGTAGCGGCGATAATAGAAATACCTGCACACTTTAGTACTTAACCTTTACCGTTCATGGGAGTGTTCGCTAACAGCGACTGACAATAAAGTTTAGTAAAATTAAATAGTAGGCCCGGAGCGGACACCGCCGGCTGACATAATCCCTACCCGTCGTCACCAGCCTGGAGCGGCCACTGCCCGCCAGTGACTTCCCGACCTTTCCGTATGTAGGCCCGGAGCGGACACCGCTGGCCAACATAATCCCTGCCCATTCGTCACTAGCTCGGAGCGGTCACCGCCCGCCAGTGACTCCCTGACCTTCCCATATGCGGGCCCGGAGCGGCCACCGCCGGCCCGCACCATACCTATCCCTCACTCGCCTTACCGATTCCATCGGCTGCGCTTTATCCGTCACCCTAGCCCGGTGTTAGGCCCGTGCCGTGTGAGTGTGACCTAGACAATCCGCGTATCAAGCCGCTATCGAATAGTCCCGACCGTCGGGCATATTTAGTTATAAGTCATAAGTGTTCACAATAAACGGCATAAAGCCCCGTCTATAACAGCGTACTCTGAGCGTTTATATTCACTACCCACAAGTCCCCTTTCTCCCAAATCTGAGACTAGCTCGGTGAACCTCCCTAGCCCTTAAGGCCAGGAGGATATGGGACTCCTGCTCAAGCAGCACATCACAAGGTTTATAGGTTTTCCTTTTTTTCGATATTCGGTCGACATCACAATCAAAGTGATTTGTTAAGATTTAGTTAGTGAAACATTTTTTTCCCGAAATGGAGTTTCATAGAAAAAGTACCGTTATTTTGCTAGGATTGCAAAGCTATTCTTTCCTCTTAACCAAATGCGGAATTTGTGAGTAAAGTAAGAATTAGTAAGAAAAAACGAAAATTGATCTGTACCCCTAGTGTAACTAAATTCGATTTTGAAACGTGACGTACGCGTTTGCGTTTAGTCTCATTTTGTATTGGATTTAGAAAGAGCGCGCCAAGCGGGACGTTTTGGAAACTCAAAATCCTATACAAAATGAGACTTAACGCAAACGCGTTCGTCACGTTATGATGTCGATAAAAGTTACACTAGGGGTACTGGAATAAGTAGTCTTAGTTAAATAAGTCATAGACTGACGTTATCTCAGATATAGAGGTCGATTCCTTTAACATTCTAAAAAAACCAAAGGAGCAAAAAATTCTTGAAAATATAGTCTCAAAAAAAGAAATAAATGCACTTATTGTCTGAATTATAGAGATAAATATCACTAAGAAATCCAAAATACTAATCTCAGTTATAGAGGTTTGCTTTGTCTCACTAATAGAGGTAATTCTTTGCTAAAGTGACGGGATCGCACTATGAGTCCCAGGTATGGAGGTTTCTCACTTATCCAGGTCCCACCTATCTAAGTTTCACTATAAGTACCTACTAGTATTTATAATGGCAAAAACTTACATACTTTGTGCCAAAACAAGATAAAAATGAGACAGAGCTCATTCTAGATTTTACTGCAGATTTTTATATTTGTGAATTGTGTATTTTTGTAACTACCTATATATCAATACAAGACACATTTTAATACCGCACTAAATATACCTTGTAACCAACGTAAATAAAAATACCTATTTTTTTTATGTGTTTTTGATAAGTAACAAAGATGACATTATGAGTAAAAGGGCAGGGACGGTAACATATACGAGTATAGACCGCGGGCCAGGAGGAATGTGTAAATTGCGTAATCCGTTTCTGGCGTTTCAGGCGTTTCACTTGAAGAAATGCTACATGCAAAGTTTCTTGATTTGTTATTGCTAACATAAAAAGGTAAAGCGCTTATTTTACACATGTTCATGCGACCAGCTGACGTTCTTACCACAGCAATATAACTGGCTGTTTTTTTTTAAATTAACAATAGCATCTGAACTATCATCTGACAAAGTATCAAACGGAAAGCGATGATTTTTGATGTATTTCGGTTGCTGCCATTCTTCAATTCACCAACGGAGCGGCAGCTGACCTTCACGAGGGTTCATAATACATAGCCGTTACAACTATACGAGTTATCGCTTGGGAGGCGATTGATCATGGAAATATGTTTCTGGCTCTTGATCTAATAGTTGTATGTTTGCATACTCCAAGCTATAAATTCTTAAAATAAATAATGCCAAGGCCCAAAAATATTGAGACCAATTCTGTGCTTATTATGCTTTAGTTACACTTGCTGTAAGTTAAAACGCATTAAGAATATTAAAATTTCAAGATTCTTTGAAATCGCAAAAACTTGCAGTAAAAAGTAGAATAACCCACTGTAGTGTATCAAATCTATTTTTTAATGTGATTATTTCAAGGATGTACGAGTATGAGTCATTTCAAGGTCAAATCGCCACTAGGTCCAGCGTCACAGGTGTTTAATGCTGAGGATTTCCCCCCCGAGTCGAGTCTCACATTCACCGCTAAACAAGTGTCATCAGTGATCAATAATATGGTCCGAGGTAAATCGCCGGGGCATGAAAATATCTGCCCAGAGTACTTGCCATGTTTTTTACACTCTGTCTGAGCCATTATTATCTGCCCAATGAAAAAATGCAGACTGTTGTAGTCTCAATCGTCAAAAATAAAACGGGTGATGCCTTAAATCTGTCTAACTATAGGCCAATATCCTTGGCTACCACCATTGCCAAGGTCCTGAATGGTCTACTTGATGCCCAGTTAGATCAGCATATCTAATTAAATGACGCCCAATTTGGCTTTCGGCGGGGGCTGTCCACAGAGAATGCTATCCTGGCCCTCAAGAATACCGTCTAGTACTATACCACTAGGAATACACCGGTTTATGGTGTGTTCCTGGATTTATCAAAGGTATTCGACTTTGTATCATATGATATCTTATGGGCCAAGTTACGAAATGAGACAAGTGTACCTAGCGTGAGTAGCAAGTGATAGCGTTGATTAAATATTGGTATTTACATCAAAATAATGTTGTTAGATGGGGTAACACAATTTCGAGTAACTATAATTAATTGTGTGGGATGAGACAGGGTGGGCTGTCTTCCCCCAAACTGTTTAATTTGTATGTCAACCAACTTATCGAGAAGCTGAGCAATACCTATGCCGGATGTCACATTGACGAAGTTGCCGCCAACAATTTTAGTTACGCTGATGACATGGTGCTGCTCGGCCCTTCAATCGACGCAATGAGAAGGCTGATATAAATATGCGAATCCTATGCTATGACCCATGCACTCAGGTATAATGTCAAAAAGAGCGAAATGATGATTTTTAAGGCTGGTAGAAAAAGTTATCCGACTGTACCGTTAGTGACACTTTACGATATCCCCTTAAACTTTGTCACTAAGTTCAAGTACCCGGGCCACTGGGTAACTGACGACCTGAGTGATGATTTAGATGTTGAGCGAGAGCGTAGGTTGTTGGCTGTCCGATCTAACATGTTGGCCCGCACGTTTGCGAAATGTACAGCACAAGTAAAGATTACACTTTTCAAAGCATACAACTATAAGCAGAAGGCATACATCGGCCTACGTGTACAATATAATAATGCGTTCCGGGTGTTGATAGGGCTGCCGCGATTTTGTAGTGCCTCTGGTATGTTTGCGGAGGCACAAATTGACAGCTTTGCGGCGATAACGCGCAAGAGGTGCGCCTCATTGATGCGTCGCCTGCGCGGCCGCCCCAACAGCATTCTGAGCGTGTTTATGGAACGCGAAAATGGCCCCATGCTCCATCGTTGGCAGAGACTGCATGTGGCCACTAATTAGTTTTTAGTTTTAGTTCTATATACTGTTTATATTGTACTAACACTAGTAATAACATTTGATTTTAATGTTTAGTAATTCTGAGCGTGTTTATGGAACGCGAAAATGGCCCCATGCTCCATCGTTGGCAGAGACTGCATGTGGCCACTAATTAGTTTTTAGTTTTAGTTCTATATACTGTTTATATTGTACTAACACTAGTAATAACATTTGATTTTAATGTTTAGTAACCATGTATGGACCTTTAGCCTGAAATACATTTTTAATTTATTTTTTATTTTTTTTTATGAAGTGGTTCATAAATGCATGGCTTCACAAAGTGAACGAGTGAACATTGAAACCAAGGGTATTCATGGTTTTCGTTTGACACATGAAAAGTAATAAAATTAGCAAATCCCTAGTAAATATTCACTTACTTATAAAAATGTCATGATAAGATTCAATGTTACATAAACGCGACCGCCACTTCACCCCAAATGTATAATAATATTATTATCAAGCAAACGTGTTTAAAATTTTTAGTAAACCCATCATCAGTAAGCATTTCAATGCTCGAATTTGAGATGACAGAATCAGTCCACTTTGAATGGAGCCTATTTTGCACCGCCGATTCAGATCTCATGCAAATGAGTGTCGCTCACAGGCCTCACAGCGTATCTATTGCGAGTGAAATTAATTACGCACGATACACTGACTGCTTTATGGTGGATATTCAAATCGCACCTAATTGAATCACGCCAATCCCAAAGAAAAAAGTATTTATAATTATCAATTTATTAATATTCGCGTCTGTTATGATAAAAGGCACCTCGTTTAAACCCGAAGTTCGACTTCGGTAAGTCACGAGTCACGACTATACTGAAACACATCCAACTTGTCAGTGGAAAAAAGTGCGAAAATCAATTTTTCTCTGGGAAGCCAACTCTCTTGCGCCTACATTTTTAAATTTTGCCGAATTTATCCCCTGACAAGTATACTTAACTACTACGAGTAGTAAAAACAGGCCAAGAGCATGTCGGGTCATGCTCAGTGTAGGGTTCTTTAGGTTATCCGTCTGTCACGATAGCATGCCTTGAACGGGGGCTATTGTATTAGTAAGTGTCATGTAGATAACATTCCAAATAAAGTACCTTCTGCGTCTTTATAATAAGAAAATAAGTCTTTATTAAGCTTTCACGATTGTTTTCATATTTTTAGAACCCATGGTTCAAAAGTTAGAGGGTACCACATTTTTTTCCTTTGCATGAAAAGTTTAAAACTAACACTTTCCTGCACGCGAAAAAGGAAACGAACAAAACTCGCTTCTCGTAAATTATTATTTTCACGGAAACATGAAATAATTATTTGTACAAGATTGATAATACTTAGAGTGCTTATATTGAGTCCTGTGCAAGCGAAAAATACTATAATAGATTCACGAGAGTAGCGTGTGAATTTAAGTGTCTTTCGCTTGCTTTATTTAGTCCCTTACAAAGCTTACGAGATTTAAATAACTTTGATCTCGTGTAGTATACAAGACTTTTCACGTGTGCACAGTGATAACATATTTGGAAGATAAAGATACAACTTGAAAAAATGTTATCCTTGTTCATCCCTATTTCACTCACGTTTTTTTGGTATAATGAAATGAATTATATGTAGGATATAAAAAATACACAAATTAACTAAGCCCAATAAGGCTTGTGTTTTGGGTACTTAGACAACGATGTAAATATAACTATTATATAAATACTTAAATACATAGAAAACACCCAAGACTCAGGAAAAAATAAGTGCTCATGACACAAATAAATGCCATTACCAGGATTTGAACGCGAGACAATCGGCTTCATAGACAGGCACTAGGCTAGACCGGTCATCAAAGAATCAATGGATAAATTATGCCATTTATTGCATTCAAGACACTAAAAACTATTCCGTCCTATGACAAATAGAGCAAACTAGGCTGTTACGTATTAAAGGCCGAGCCACACCGCTTGCGTGCGCAGCACGTGTGCGTCGACGTAAGCGTAGACGTGCACAGCACCCCTGTCACACCGGGTAAAGCGCACGTCACGCAGCGCACGCCACGCAGGGTGCTGTACACGTCACGCAAGCGCACGCTGCAGCTCTGCGTGCAGATCCGCCGCCATTTGCGTACTATGATGCCCTAGCCTCTAGACAACTAACAATATTCGATAGTAGTTAGTCGGATGAAGAAGAAGCACACCTCTTACTTTTTGTCACAAAATACTCCTGCGAAATCTAAAAGGGTGTGAGTTCACGAAATCAATGGAAAAAGATATTTTGATCGGCGACGAAGGTTTTGCACTGCAAACATTCTTAATGCGACCATTCTTTCTTAATCCATTATAAAATCCACTACACGCACCGGCCGACTTGTAAATAAATACAAGGGAGCTGCGCGTGTACACGCGCAGCACCCATGCAGCACCGAGCTGTGCGTGTCCGAACCTGCTCGGTTCGCCCTCTCATAGGGAACGCCGGTAAATACAACGTCATCACTGCACGCAACGAAGCGACGTTGCCGCTCCGCTGCGTGCATGCGTGCACGCAGCACGCAGCCGGTTTGTCTCGTCGGAGCTGCAATGCGTGCAGCTCACGCGCACGCGTACGTCACGCGCACGTCACGCAAGCGGTGTGTCATATCTTATGAGAATTCTTAGTTTACAACGCAACGGGACGCGCACGCGCACGTGCACGTCTACGCACACGCAACCGGTGTGGCCTGGCCTTAAGTGTAATAAAACGCCGCCAAGGCGTCATAGAGTGCGCTAATAAGAGTAATACGAGTAAGACAAAAGAAAGTTGACATCGGAAAGGAATACAAGCTATGCTGTTAATTAATCTGCAGACGAAAAAAAACGGCAGAAGGTGGCGTCTGTGGCGGTTCCTCTATCTAAACTACCATTTACTCAACTTCAGATATGTAAGATTTTTGAGTGTAGCCGTGTACGAGTAAACATCGTTACACTTAGCTCGGTAAATAATTATTGAATTCAAATATTTAAGTTGAAGTTTTTCGAAATCATATTGCGCTAATATTTCCGGGCAAGTCAAATACTAGTGAACAGTGTTCTTGAATGACAGAAGAAATGCCGAATTAAAGTGATATCAATGTTAAAATGACAGCCAGTTTACACGTCGTAAGCGATGCATTTTTCTCGGCGCTTACGCCTTTTATCCCCACGGCCTGGCGTCTTGGAGATAGCAACATCGTACGGTATAGTTGTTAGCTTTGTAGCTGGCCCGCAATGGCTTATCCTTTGTCTATTGTTAACTAAAACCGCGCGTGCCACTACCTGTAAAAAAAAAGGATCGTATTGGCACCTGAGCGCGGGCTAGTCCAACGCTCAATCAACCAGTGTAGGTGCGCACCTTTGTTCCAGATATCGAGGACACATTTTAGACTGGTTCGGTAGCGTTCGACTCGCCGGCACTCAGTAACCGTATAGGGACCACACAAGAAATCACAAATTATTTTTCCATTTGTTCATTTTGAATCTTATTTCAGTTACAATAGGAGTTCTAATTAAATAACCGCTTAAAGTTACCCGGCCCTTTTTTTGTAGGTAAGTGATACGCGCGGTTTTAGTTAACAATAGACAAAGGATAAGCCGTTGAGGGCTAGCTACAAAACTAACAACTATAACAGGAATTTTAATAGAAAAGTAAACACAAATGGGTGGAACGTAGTGCGAACAAATTTGGACCATAAATACAGTGAGTCAAGCTATAATTTCACATTTAACTTTAAAAGATTGAAGTTAAGTTGCCAGCCGCTGACCAACAGATTTTGTAATTAATAGAATCAGGCGTGACTGACTCTCCTAACGGCGTAAGCGGCCGAACTTAATTTGTCCTTATACGTGGATTCCATTGTAGATTTTTGTCCAATGTTAAACCAACAAACAGTGCTTTATCTACCATCTATAAGTATTCATTATTCAAAAGTATCTTAGTCTCGTCTGGTTTAACATTCAGCAAAGAAAATCTAATACATTTGGTTTCCTTAGCATTAAGAAGCAAATTGTTAATAGTAAACCAGTTAAGTACATCAACGAGTGTGTTATTAATTACACTGTAATTAGTAGATTTCCGATCAACTTTAAAAAGTAGTGATGTATTATCAGCAAAAAGAACCTTTTCACAAAGGTTTTCTACTATACATGGCAAATCATTTATATAAACCAAAAACAGGAATGGACTCAAAATAGAACCTTGTGGCACTCCTAATTGGACTACAGTTCCGCTAGACTGGGTTTTGTTTACAACAACTGTTTGTGTTCTATTGCTAAGATATGAAGACATAAAGATTAGGGCATTTTCTGATAGACCATAGTATTTTAATTTCATAATGAGCGTTCCATACTTGCTGCACAATCAAATGCTTTAGAGAGATCACAACATATGCCAATTGCATCACAAAAACTTTCCCAAATATTATAAATAACACCGAAGCAGCATTGGTCGTGGAACTTTGTGAAACCGAACTGATTGCTTGTAAGTAATCTATGTCTGTTAAAGTGACCCATTAAATCATTTCACATTAACTTTTCAAAAACTTAGTACAGGGAGTATTGATATTGGACGGAAATTAGTCATATCACTCGAATCACCCGATTTAAAAAGAGATATGCCTTTACTATATTTCATAAGATCTGGAAAGACGCCTTTGGAATATTATAAATTACGGCTAAGTAAGGCGCTATCACGTCTATGACATGACTAATGACTCTAATTGATGGTCCCCTAAGTCTTCCGTTTTCTTTAAATTGAGTGACTTGAATGTTTTAACAATATTTGCTGAATCTACTTGACTAAATTAAAAAATAATATTACATTTCTTAACATTAGCACAAAGTAATGAAAAAGCTCCAGACGAAGATGATTGTAGGCATTTCGTGGTATTAATAGCTATTTTAGAAAAATAATTTTTGAATGCCGAGGCAAAATCGTTGTTAAACATAATATATTATTTTATTTATCAGAGACAATGTTGACTTGACAATCGCGTGATTTACAGTTACCAGATTCCCTATTTATAATATCCCATGTTGTCTTACTCTATTATTACTTACCACAATGTTTTTGTTCCTTCCGCAATGGAATCGACACCATTCCCCACACACCATCCTTTTGAGTTGATTATGTTACTATTCGTTTTTCTTTTGTTTACGTATTTTAGTCAACTTTGTTTTATGGTTTTCATGATCGAAAACGGATTGAGATTATGAGCTTCATCTTATTATTATGTTTGTCAAATCTGTCATTGAATTCGTGTAGCTACCGCTGACCTGGCGCTAGTTATGCACGCTTAATGCCGCGCCACGATATGATCCGTCCGGACTATGTTCTCTTTTATTGTTTGTGTGGTTATGAATAAAACAAATTATATTCTATTCTATTCTTCACTTTGTTGTCCGATACTTTCAGGTTAGAACTAATATAGTTTGTCTTGGCTGTTAAATACACTCTATTGAAATTTTTTGAGTAGTTCCTTACATAGTCCAGGAAATCTGGATTTTTGTTCAGCTCCCTCTCACCTTTTTCTACTTTTATAAATGCCTGCAGTAGCTCATTCACTAAACTTTGTTTTAGTTTTTTAAGGACTTACAGATAATGCGGACATATGTAAAATATGGCATAGCTATATACATGGATCCACGTAACGAAGAGTTTCCCAGGTACCCAAAATTAAATTTACCTATAGTACAAGGATCGACAAATGAAATTACCGTGGCCGAAGTTCGAAAAGCTATCTCGGAAATTAAAAACCATAAAAGTGTTGGACCAGATAATATTCCAACCGAACTTTGGAAATCACTAGTTGCATGTCCATTCATGTGAGATATCCGGGACTGTGCGAACTATAGTGGCATCAAACTTACATCCTACTCTCTCAAAATCTAGGAAGGTGTTTTGTCTGAGCGCCTTCAACCTTTAATAACGCTAACTCAAAAGCAATTCGGGTTCGTTGCTGGACGGGCTACGGACGCAATTTATGCATTCAGACTAGTGATGTAACAATCCCAACCAAACAAAACCTATGGATTGGTATTCATAGATCTCAACCGCGTACCGATAGCATAATATGGGAAGCTCTTAGAAGCCAAAATGTCCCCGAATGCTACGTGAGACTCATAATGGACATGTATAAAACCATGGAAACTTGCGTTAGAAGCCCAGCTGGTACGTCAATGAGTTTCAATATAGAAGTAGGAGTACACCAAGGCAGCGCGCTAATTTCCATGTTATTCAACATAACTATGAATTATCTAACAATGCATATCCAGAAACCACACCATGGAACCTCCTTTACGCGAATGATGTGGCACTTATCTCAAGCATGAGGAACGAAGCTGAAGAACAAACAAACAAAACAAAATCTTTTTATTGTTTACCAGTAACAATTTTTCCACAAAAGAAATTGGAACCCAAACGAGGCTAAGCCTGTATCTTGGGACCCTGGAGCGCAAAGCAAGTTAAACATTAAGTTTAATACGCTATACTTATACCTAACAAAATACCATTAACTATACAATTTCTAAAAACAACAAACAATTACATAAATAATTTACAATTTATTATTTATATTTATTGTATTATGAATCAATATGATTAAACTATAGGTTAAAAAAACGCACAGGGCCTCCGCGTCCTGATAAGTTAAAGACCAGCCACTTTCTTATAAATGATTTTATTTTTCTTATTATGAAGTGTTGTAATTCAAGAACTTTACATATCTTATTATAAATACGTAGATGTATATAGTCTGGTGAACGCTTAACAAGGGTTGATATGTAATTTGGTAGAGGGACTCTGAATTTTCGTTTAGCAAGGAGTTGAGGATAATTGTGTAAGTTTATTACTATGGAATGAGCTCTAGATACTGCTTTAAATATAAATAACCGGCTTACGAGGTTTACTGAACATCACCTTGATAACTGCACGCTGCGCTCTCTCCAGCAGCAAAAGAGTACTTTTTTAAATTCAAAGTTATACTAATATCTCAACGAGAAGAGACTGTCTCACCAGTTAGTTCTCTAAATATCATCAAAACCACGTTCTGTCTCATATATCAATTGTCTAACTGGCCAATTTCGATTAATCAATGTCGTCAAATTTACATGAAATAAAGCCAAATATCTCTTAATCAACTGAAGTCATTTAAGAAAAGGCATGTCATTTAAGAAATGTCGCATCGCAGCAACCAATACTACACGGAGGATTGAGGAATCTCTATAACCCATACATTGTTACAAATACAGTTGTGCTACCAATTCGAGAAACAATCTAATCAAGCAATTAAAGGCTGTGTAAGAAATCATTCCCAAAATTATATTTTAATTTTTACGTCGCAACCCAACACAGTAATTAATACTACTAACTAAACTTGACATGAACTTAACTAAACCGGGTCATATGCATTCCGCATATCACCCGGGTACGGGGGGTGACCCGATTGGTCATGTGGGACTCCTGTCTAGGCTAATGAGGCCCACGGTATACCCACTAAAAACCCCCCATATGCCACCTCGCCGCCTTATTAGTGGGGTTACAGGAACGCTTGCGTACTCATCCGCGACCCCACCGGCGGCAGCCGCCCGCGAGCTGCTCCTTCGCGAATGTCCGAAGGCCTTTCACGCGAGGCGCGCCAGATGGTTCGACGCGCCTTCCTCTTCGGCCTCCGTCCTGCAGTGTAGCGGATCCCCCCAAGCCCACCACAAGGAGGCCACGGGCGCCAGAAAACCGCCCAGCGGCAGGTGAGGTCTATGGTTCTGCCGCAAAACACAACTCGGCTGCAGAGGACAGGGAGAACGGCACACCGTAACACCGACTCTCTTCTTCCTCTGCAGCCCCACCAACGCCGCTACAGCGGAACGGCCCCGCCAAGGTCGCAGGGGATAGGGAGAGTGGCGCATCGTGATACCATCACGCCTCTTCCCCTGCGATCCCACCTCGGCCGTCGAGGATAGGGAGAACGGCTGACCGCAATACCGATACTCCTCTTCCTCGACGGTCCACCTCCAACGCGTCACAAGCGGGCTTACCAAGACCACTTGGAGCGTCCTCCTCGGGCCAGCCCGCACCTCAAATAGGCCGGTCCTGGTTGCCTCTTCGCTTTACCGTGGGTGACCAAGCCACGGCTACTAAGCCCCTCCACCACGACAAGGTGGGCAACCCGCGGGGGGTAACTTAACTAACCTAATCTAACCTAACGGTTACCAACTGTATGTTTGCACAAGACCTTACGAGGACATTCAATAACGGCGTATTTTATGTGCATCGCGTTGTCACGCCTATGTAATTTAATGTTAATATACCATAATAATAATCTACTTAGAAACTAAAATCTAAACCAAATAAAATGTTTTCATAAAAAAAAAACCGATGAATAATTGTCACCGTAAAAGCATCGGTGAAAAGGTAGAACGCTTTAAATGCCTCAACACTTGATGTTGCGCAACCTTTTATACTTAAAATATCATTACATTACACTTTTTACCTATACAAAGTTCATGTGAGTTTTATTAAATAAAAAGTAAATATTCGAATTATTTTAAGTTAAAAATAATAGCTCTATAATTAAATGTATTGTACCTCATTAGGTACAATACATTTATTTAGTTATAATGAGTAAGATACTGTTATCGATTTCGTAGAAACACACTTGCATCGATGTGTGATATGTTATATAAGTTGATAACATTAAAATGTCATCAAACTGTGAACGAAATAAACGTAATTGCGATTGCTGCAAAATACGATTTTATAAGAGGTCTGGAGGTCATGTGAGGATGTAGATTTTTATTCAATTTCCTTGGGTCAAGATTTTGAGATAGGTGATATTATATATTATGTTCTTGCCGAACAAAGGCTTACCGCAAGAAAGTAACTGTGAATTCAAATTATTGTTCAACAAGCCAATCAAGTAGTTCAAATGAACACACCAAATTCAGAACTGTTTAAAAACGCAAACTGAGCATGAAATCGTCGACTTACCACTAAATAGAACATTGGCTACTCATCGTTATTGCTTCATTTGCTCTAAAACTGATTCTTTACAAACAGTGCCTAAAAGTGAAAGATTAGAAGTTTATGCCAAAAAAAAAAATACATACCAAGTTGAAATAGATGCTGCACCTCACATTTAATGAATGATCCCTTTTATGTAGATGTATTAGACCAGATCGCAGTTTTTTCGACTACAGCGACAGTCAAAGTAACTGAAATAACGGAGCTATTTGGATGTTTGGTGATTCAAAAACCATTAACGCTACTCGAAAAAATTCTTACTAAAAACATATCCGATGACCATTTCGCTGTAATTACTGGATTTTCCTAGGAAAAAGTTAATACCATACTAACTGAATTAGTCTCTGGTTAACCCTTTATAAGGCAGAGGCGATTTGGAAACCACTTAATAAACATTTATAGAGAAGAACATCCTCTTTTTTATTTAACTATTATGGTATTATATAGCAAATATATCAGGCTTTCTTTTCTTATTTATACTTTTTCGGTCATAATTTAATTTTAGTGAAATTAATTAATCTAAAGTTTGTGGTCAATGAATGCACTATGCCCGTTAAGGGAAGCAAGCATTTGTCACTGTTTCCATTATACTATTAAATACATAGACTGCTAAAATCATAACCCTTTCTTTTGGCTTTGCCGTAGTCGGGTAAAAATACACAAGTCGCTGTATCTAATAATTTATATTATAGGCGAGTGGTGAGACTGTTATTGGTATGATAATAAGGTCTAATTTTGATAAATCCACTCTCCATCCACGCTCCATCGTGAATTGCAATATTTGCAATAACTGAACTACGTTGTTTGTAGTATCAGGAAAGTGTATCATTTGCCACCTAAGATTAATAAAATTATAAAAGGTTACATGCTATATCGATAAATATTGTAATTAGAACTAATTGCATAGTATTACGTACATGGCAGTTATGACAAGTGAAGAAGTATTGAGTATTGCCTGTCACGTATCTGTCTTGATCGTCTTTGGATCGGCTTTTCATTGTACTAACATAAAATAAATTTAATATTTGCTTATTTAATGTAATGAGTTCAGAAAAAATGTGCAGATTCAACGGTGACGACGTTGAAACCCAATTAAGGCAGTTCTTCAGTTCATCTGATGATGTCAGTGACGGTATGCAATTATATTCTTCCCAAAAATATGACATAAATGCTAGACTTGACGTACTCCAAAGTAGAAATTATGACCTTGAAGAACTTGAAAACATCTTGTCTGAAAATGTGCCGTCTACCAACGTGTATTCCCATATCATGGCGTCAACTGAAAACCAAACGAAAGTCTCCAGGACACAAAGCGGTCAAGCTACCTTTAGCCAGCAAACAAAACAAAGAAATTGGGGTAGGGCAACTGGTTCATTTTATGAGCTAGATTTTGACGAAGACTTGATACCACGAAATAAATATACATCGAGAAGTCAACCAATAGATTACTTCAAAAATTTATTTCCTGAAAAACTGCTGGATTTAATTGTACGTAATTCTAATCTCTACGCCCTGCAACAAAGATCTAACCAGTTTCAAGAAATAAGTAAAGATGAAATGTCTGCATTTTTAGGAATAAACATACTGATGGGTATACATCCTTTACCTAGCATCGATTTGTACTGGTCCACTGACGAATTCTACGGCAACCCGGTCATTAAAAAAGCAATGACTTGCAAAAGATTTAAAAAGATCTTAGAAAATTTGCATGTGTCGAACAACGATGACAGTCCCAAAGTTAAAACGGATAAATTAAACAAAGTGCGGGACATGGTCAACATGTTGAACCATACATTTTCAGAAAACGCAACACAGTCAAAACATCAAAGTATAGACGAAAGCATGATTAAATTTAAAGGACGCTGCTCTTTTAAGCAATACATGCCAAATAAACCCATTAAACGCGGTTATAAGGTATGGGCACGCTGCGATTCAAAGAGTGGTTATTTATATGAATTTCAAATCTATACAGGAAAGGAGGATGTTGAAGAAAATGCTTCCAGTGGGTTAGGCTACAAAGTCGTAACATCGTTATGTAAAGATGTTGAAGCAGGCACCTTGATAGCAATTGACAACTTTTTTACGAGCTTGCCCCTCTTAGATTACCTGTACGAAACGGGTATATTTTGTGTTGGAACATTTCGTGCAAACCGCATAGGGATTCCACTTTCAATTAAGGAAAAGCCCAAGGGAAAACATGCACAACTAAAGCCTGGAGAATTCATGTATGAATACGATCCGCCGTTATCCGTTATAAGATGGCACGATTCCAAAGATGTCCTCATCATGACTAATGCTTTTGATCCAAGGAAAGTCGAAATTATTTACAGAACTCAAAAAAATGGAACCAAGAAGGAAATGTTTTGTCCGAGGGCTATTTCTCAATACACCAAAGTAATGGGAGGTGTCGATAGATTTGATCATCTGAAGTCCACGTATACCATTGGACGAAGATCTCGTAAGAATTGGCACAGAATATTTTGGTATATATTTGAGGCTGCAGTCATCAATTCGTACATACTGCAAAAAAGACAGGATATTTATAGCCATCGCGAGTTTCGTTACCGACTTGGTCTAGCCTTAATAAATGGTTTTAATTGCCGCAAAAGGAAAGCAATGCTTTGAATTGTTTCATCAAAAACATGATTAACACCTACATGCTGTTCACCTTACAAAATACTGGCTGATTGATAAAAGTATTTATTTTAATACAGACTCATAAACGTCACAGTAAATTATATTGTCAATAAAATGGATTATTCTCTAATTTTACGAAAAACATTTTCCAAAAGTCCTAAGACATTATACAGAACTGCCTTATCAAAGGTGTTGCGTGTCATGAACTCAAACATACAACAACATTTACAAGATTATAGAAATTCTGTATTGGAAAATGTAAGAACCGATGTTCTTATACCATGGATTAACTGAAATGTATGTATTTTGAAATTATACAAAATTTCTGATTAATTTGTTTTTTTACAGCTCCTTGATATCCAAATTATGTTTCACCGCTTGGCTCTACCGACAACGATATGGCTAGATTTATTCTTTGAGACAATACCCCACGAAACAATATGCCTGCAAGAGGAAGGCATGATGCCAATAGAGACATGTGAGGAATATTGTCACTCGCAGAATTCCAGACATTTCGTAAATGAACCATATTTATGCGATTTATATTGTAGAATATGTGGCGGCGAATTATTCATCAGAATTCCAGGCTTTAACTGAAAATAGTTTTAATCCTACCAGCAGAAGTGGAAAACTTTTTTTTTATTTACTTCACGCAGTTCATTTATTTCATTAAATACATAGTTAGATTAGGCGGAAAAGATAATGGACAGTCGGGATTGTATGATTGTAGTTTATCGATAAGTATATTAAAAACATGTATTGGAAAATGTAAAATATAAGCTATATCTAATGAGAACCAAGTTTAATTTATTATCAATTGAGACCTGACGGTACATAATTTACGACCGGAAGTCTCGTTCTAACTCCTTGATAGAAAGAGACTTCCGCTTGTAAATTGTATCGTGAAACGGGCCACAGGTTATAATTTTTTCAGTGATATTCGTATAATAATCCTACCCTCTACTAGATACACAATAATATTCGATTTACGATTAACATTATGTAGTCAAACACCAGTCTGTAAAGAGCATCATTATGTTTGTTGTCAATGTCAATGAATAGGTGTATTGGAAACAGATCATCTGAAAACTCGAGTGCACTAACGGGCAGAGTGCATATAATGACCACATGTTTTTATTAATGATTTCGGTTTTTTTTTGCCGTAGATGTGTTCCCCAGTGCATTACAAACTTGGTAGTGTATTTAACTTTCACGTAGCATATCTGTGTAACTGCGGCCTTATAAAGGGTTAAAATTGTCCCGACCCTAGTGTCATGCTACAAGCTATCGTCGTATTTTTAATAAAACTTCTAACGGCGGCGGCAGCAATTATTAATCTCTCCGATGCTAGAACTTTCAAGACAGCAAATTGTTTCCGAATTCGTGTCAAATGTTGTTACATCTTTTGAAAGCCTTTTACTTCCACATAAGTTTGGGCTTCACGCATTTAGTAGAGAATGGCTTATAGAAAACCACACTTCAGATATTTCCACTAAACTTTTTAATGCCAGAAACTGCTTGCTTACGTACTGCTTACGTACGCCTACCACCAGAAAAGCAATAATAATGAATATCAACGTAAATCATATTCCGGGCAAAAAAAGACGCATTTATGTAAGCCTTTCACAATTTGCGCAACTGACGGATTTATCGTTGATATGCTAGGACCCTTCTACGGTACTGAGAATGACGCAACCGGCCAGACCCAAGTGCAAGGCCTTATGGAGGGTAGACGTGCCTCTGACCTCCTTAGATTTTATGAACATAGACAAAGAAAAACTGAAATAGGTAGGTAATAATTTATATAAAAAAAAAAAATACATATGGTAGTGTGACATAAATCAAAATATTTGATAAAAATAATTTATTTTTTCCCAAAGTTGTATGGACAAAATCAGAAGGGACCAATGTTGCTGTAGCAAAATATTTTTATGTTAATTACTGGCAACTATTTCTCGAGCATCAGACCACACATGCGCGAAGGGTCATGTTTTTCTAAGAAAAAGGAAGGCGTTGATAAAAACATATACTTATTTATATTCCTCTGAACTCCTTTCCTTTGAGCTGGGGTTTTAAGTAAAATCAATGTTTGGCACATCGTTCTATAGATCATTAAAATAACATTAAGTTGCTAAGAGCTTTTTATGATTCATTGTATACTTTTGGAAATAATCGCTCCAAAATTCATTGTCATTTTGTCATTCCCTTATTATATATATCAAGAACAATTCACATAATTTATAATAACAGGATACTGTCAAAACGTCAATGACTAATATGACTTTTCAGTTTGATTTTACTTGACAAGGAGAAATTAGAAAAATGTACCGACGAGTCGTCGAAGAAAGGGTTCTTGAATTGCAGGTCAGGATCTCGACGACTTAAATAAAACTCCGATTTATAATGAAGTGAAGTATAATCTTCCCAAAGGTACTGGTTTACAAGGGTTCTTGCCAAAACGGTTCAATGTAGAAAGTAGGTGTTGATAGTATGGAACGACTGTCAAACTTCAAAATAGTGACCAAAAATGAAATAGAAGTATGTGCGTTAATTGTCTATGTGCAAACAGAAAACTTTTTAACAAAAAATAAAACCGACTTCAAATATTACCAAAAGCGCAATACATGTACCTATAACATTTGAAGAGTTTCCTCGATATCTCCAAGACCCCGACTTGGTGCCAACGGGACCATCTCGGGGTTATACCCGTTCGATTAAAAAAGAAATTTGAAAATCGGTTCACAATTCTCGGAGATATCGAGTAACATACATAAAAAAAAATTTAAAAAAATCAGTCGAATTGAGAACTTCCTCCTTTTTTGAAGTCGGTTAAATATAGTGATGTCATGTTACAACATATTAATATCTAACTGCTTTATCGAATAATTATTCAAATGTGTTTGTTTTTATAAAAAAATGTATAGGTATGAGTATTATTACTACTAAAAATAAATAAATAAATAAATATCCATGCTGGTGCCTCTTTTTAAGTATTCAAGATAGCTTATAGATAGATATTAAGAGACAACCGCTCTTCCACAAAATGTTATTATAATTAGGATTAGACCCTATTAGCGCCTATAGTACCTTTAATTTTTCTTTTACAGCAGACGCATAGTAAATAACAGTACTTATAGTGATAACCGAGGCTACAGACTTTACAGTCAGCATGAAAATGGTCTAATATATACACATGTGTGTGTATACATTGTTACTACAAAAATGTATAGACAGGGTAAGTGCGCTGTTGTGAGTGCGCATCGAATTGTCTATGAATTCCAGTATCTTAGTACGCAACGAAATTGTTACACCCTATCCTACCCGACCCTAAGAAAACAAAATCGACAACATAATTTAAATCGATCCTAATGGAAAAAAACCGTTGTTCCTATATAAATTATTTGATTTTTTATTAAATATTAATATAATTAAAGATGACTATTAATTATTACATATTAGTTATTTTAACGACCTCCTAGTATTTAGATTATCTATGTATATATTATCTACATAATTGCCTAATACATAGTACCCATATCACAAGTCTTGTGGAATTTACTAAGGGACTAAATTTATTTGTATGACATCATCCTATTTATAACAAAAGCCACCATTAAGAAAACTACGAAGTCAGATTGATATGAATAATCCACTTATCGACCCAATTTATCATGGCTTACTGATTAGACTTCTCATAGTTATAATATGTTACCCTAATTTACGCCTTGGAGTAAGAGAGAAAGGTACTCTTATTTTTCGAACATCGGTGTTAGCATTAGGCCCCCTGTTTATGAGATGATTCACGTGTGTTACAACTTTCTGAATTTAGTAACTGACAAGAAGGACGCCGCAATACGTGAGAAACGATATTTCTTATCGTGTTTCATGTATTGCGTGTCCCTCTGGTCTGTTACTAAATTCAGGAAGGTGGACACGTACAAAGAACTACCGGATTTGACGCAAACCCTAATGTAACTATGAAGTTAGTGGATTATATGTACAATCAAATTATTGCCCACGGAATATGACAGTTTTGTTTAAATGTGACCGAAGGGTGGTTGTCAAATTTCAATAATTTCGTCTCGTGCTTCAGGCGAATATTGAAATAAACTTCAATAATGCTTTTCATAAGTAGATATCTGTGGCTGTCCATTGGGTCTTAACCTAGAATGTGGTGTTTCAAACTGTTGAATAAAACTTGATTATTTCGCAGAACATGCAGTACATTTTTCGCAAAAACAAAGTCGTCCATTCTTTTGCTTTTCATTTTTCGTCTAAAATGATTTTCAGCGTTATAGCAAAATGTAATGACGACATTCGATGAGTATACGTCAAATAACCATCACTCGTTGCAGAATAATCTCTTTTGACGATTAAACGTTTGGTAAGAATATCTGAGTCTGAATTATTGGATAATTAACTTTGCATACATGAGTCGCAATTATTTTTTTTGCTATTGTCTTTGCTACTTTGCCAGATATATAAGAAACAATAATCATAGTTATTTGAGACCTTGATGACGTATTGTCTACAAGTACGTTTTCTTGATGCAAGTTATTGTCCGGGTTTTGGTCGTCTTGAAGAGGGCTGTTTTCTTGGGATAAATCATTAAATATTTTATTATAATTTGAGGATCTGTTGATTTTGTCAATAGTTGATACGGTATTAGTCGATAGTATCGCAATTTGTTCCAATTCCAAGCAATTGCTACTTTCACTAATTTTTATTTCAGTGCGGCAAAGCACCCTTTTATAAGCTGCGATGAAATTCCTTACAGTGTGATTGTTATTAAATCCCCCCTTAGATCGGATTGCGCCAAAAAATGTTTCTAGGTGATCTTGCGATAGTTTGAATGTCGGTAAAAAAATTAAATGCGATTTTTCTATGTAAGTGACATAGAGCCATTTGATATTCTTAAGTATTTGATATTCGTAAGTGAAGTTAATAAATAAATAAATAGTTAATTATTTCAGACCAAGTTGATCCATAGCTTGTTAGTTACAGAGTATGTTAATAATTACTTATGTTAGTTGAACAATATAAAATTAAATAATAGAAAAAATTAAACTAAATATATTACACGATATAATAATATGATATCAATGGACAGGGGCAAGCAAGACAAACAATCTGCTCTACTTGCCCTGCCAATCACCACTTCAACCCAGTAGCGAGTCAGAGTCGAGGCGCTCTGCCAACGCCCTCAGAAGGTCGTAATAAACTAGCACGGCTAAATTTATAATAATGACATTTATGTGTATTAATAAAAATACTAGCAGGGTTTGTTTAGCTGCGCCAACAATGAACATTTAAATTGTCACTTCATTGTCGCCCTAAAGAAAAAGAGACTAAAGCGCCAATTACATCCACACTTCCCGATAACGGGCCTGAAATCGGGACTGATAATCGTTTTCTGTTTCACGGAATATCAGCACATCGTTAACGATATTTTAAATTTAAACAATACTTTGTCTCTAATTACCAGAAATGTTCAATTTTTGATATTTTTGCATACGAACCATTTTTTTTTTACATTTCAAATATTGTAAACGATGCGCTGATATTTGGTGAAACGGAAAATATTCTTTCTCGGCCCCGAAATTGGGTCTAGTATCAGTGACACTTAAGGTCTACCTCGAGCAATTTTTCTAGACACGTTTTTTGGAGGCGAGAGTGCAGTCTATTTTCGCGTATTTCTCTGGCCAAAGAGACTTGATTGTATCTTTGCTCTGACCATCGGCCACGTAGTTTGCTTAACGAGACTTTACGGTCGGAATTGTTTGCATGACCTTATCTTTACTTTTAAGGGTTCCGTATGAAAAAGGTACAAAAGGAACCCTTATTTAGATCTATGGTTGTAGTGGAACACAGCGACCCGAACTTTTGTGCCATAACGTCGCACGACCAGCGCATTATATTGAAACTCTTGATAAAACTGCCAATCAATTATATTCTTTGCTTTTAGGAAAATACAAAGAACGACAATAATTCTTAGTACGTGACATTGGCACTTATCATAATTATATAACCTAACCTAACCTAACCTTAGGTTACCTACTGTATGGAGGATAGCTGGAGCCGGTCACGGTATAAACAAATTCTCTTCAAAATATTTTGTTTAAGACGATACGAGATAGTATAAAGTATATAAAATATAATTTTAGACCAAAGTTTTATGAAATATCTTTACCTTATTTACAAACAGTCAGGTACCTCACGAGCCGACTTTATTCGGTATTGGCGCTATAGTGTCGGAAATTTAAGAAAATAAACGATTTAGTCAATATTTTGGTCTTAACCTTAATATCTACAGAACACAAATAACTTGACCTATATTTTATATTTACGATTTTATTCACAAATAAGCTTACAGTCTAATAAACCAAGGCGCTTATAAGTAATGTTATTATAATTATTATACATGCTATGTCACACTTACACTATGAGAATTACATGTCAAAAAAACTAAAACCAAATTCGATTATATAATATTATGTCAATCAAGTAAATAAATATGAATGATAATCTATTAAATTAAGTTAAATTCAAAAATTCATAAATGCCTTTAATAATTTGGTAAGATGCATGATAAAAAATGTCAACGTCAGGTAAGACATATCATTCAACAGAGCGATAGCTCTTGCAGAGGGAGCGGCACGCGAACAGGCGCCGGCGGCGCCGCGACACCACCGCCCCGCCCTCCCCCGCCGCGGGGCAACGGCGAGGGCGCGGCACAGACAGACCTATTCTTGACAGTGCAGATGGATTCGCGACTTGGTTGCGTAGTAGCTTATAGTAATGAAACATCAGTAACAATTTCCGCCGCAACTCTAATGTATCCATCCCGACCATACCACTGACAAACAATGACGGATACAAATAAGGATAATATCCTAACTTTTTCCTATAAAGAAATCGGGCAAATTTCCTCTGGATTCTTTCTACCATGAGGGTATACTCGCTTTCGTGTGGATCCCAGACACAAGCTCCAAACGTGGAACATAGGCGATCCTGCGAACATAGGCGTTGTATAGCAGCTGCAAAACACGAGTGTCACTAAACTGGCTCGATACCCTCATGATAAACCCCAGGACCTTATTCGCCTGCTTACAGATATTGGTAACGTGCGTCCTAAAGTCAAGTCTCGAGTCCAAGGTCAGTCCCAGGTCAGTTACCTCATCAACGCGATCCATCACTGCGTCTTTAATGTGATATTGTTTGATGTGAGGTGACCGAATTCTAGAGAACGTAATAACTTTACATTTAGAGGTGTTAAAATGCAGTTTATTATTCTCACTCCACTCGGTCACCGCGTCGATGTCCCTCTGGAGATCCTCCAAATCAGACTTATCTCCGGTTCCCAGAAACAGCTTCAAGTCATCAGCGAACAACAAACAGCCAGCAGTATGTACCACCCTTGGTAAGTCATTTATCATTATCGTAAATAATGTTGGGCCGAGAGTGTTGCCCTGACTTACGCCGGACCGAGTGAAAAAAGGCCTTGATATATCCACCCCACTCTACATACTGTCACGCAGGTAACTAGATAGAAAGTTCAGTAGGTGCGGTGTAAAACCCAAGGCACTACATTTTTGAAGCAGGATGTCATTGTCTACCAGGTCAAATGCCTTTTTGAAGTCAAAATAGGCCGCATCAACCTGCCGACCCGCATCTTGCTCATCTCTGACATGGTCTACAAAGTTGACAAACAGTAGACCGAGCACGACGAAATCCGTGCTGACTGTCACTTAACCATTATTGTATCTGCTGGCTGATGCGACTTTCTATTATTGACTAAAATAACTTGGCAAAACTTGGCAGCACAGCTATAGGCCTGAAATTGGACACATCACGACCGGTGCCACTCTTAGGAACAGGAGTCACCCTAGAGACCTTCCAACTGGCTGGATACTGCCCACTTTTCAAACTTAAGTTAAAAATGTGTAAAAGTGCAGTCTCAAATACTGAAATACAGTCTTTTACCAGAAAAGATGGTATATCATCAGGTCCAGCAGAAGCTCGCGCTTTTAATTTTTTTGCTGCTTTACGAAGGTCTGCATCATCTATTTTGTCCACTGCCACTCTCGCAGCACTAACTGGAAAGCCGGCACAACTTTGCACCGCCAACTCAGCATTCAAAAGTGGAACGTCCCCCTGAAATACTGAGGCGAAGTAATCAGAAAAAGAGTCTGTCGCTTCTTGCCCCGTCAGAGTCTTCCCTTTGTACAGAAACTCGGTATCACATCGTCTATCTTTCCTTTTACTGTCAACAAATTTCCAAAACTTACTAGGATCGTCAGTAATGTTTCTCTCGACACCGCGTATGTAATGTCGGAACGCACTAGCAATTAAAGTTTTTACATGCGTTCTATGATATCTAAACATTTCCAGATTAAAAAGCTCTCCTTTCTCTCTGTACCTTTTTAAGTGGAAATACTTCAACTTGATATTTTTTATTATATATGCAGTAAACCAGGTAACAGTATCGATTTCCAGATGCAGGTTTTTTGAGGGGAACATTACTGTCGATACAATTTTGCAATTTGGCGTAAAATAAGTCAGCGGCAGTGCCAGAACAGTTGTCATTGAGCACATCATTCCAATCAATATCTGATATAGCGCTATAAAGAACTCTAAGGTCAGCCTTACGAAAGTTTAGGACCCGAAACAGGCGGGCGAGACTGTAAATTCGGGGAACGCATACCAACACGTTGCAACTTTACCAATACCTCAAGGGGCGGGTGGTACGTATCAGCCGGTACAAACGCATCGACTTCACCGCAAACGCTCACTCTCTCAGTCTCTGGGGTAAAGCCGCTCAAAACCAGGTCTAGTATACCATCATGCTCATTACACACATTATTATGCTGATACAGCTGACAAAATTCCATAAAACATTTAAAATTATTCTGGACATTTACACTACACGAATTTTTACACTATACCACGACTGCCTTAGCAGTGTCAAACTGACATATTCGTTAACGTCTGCATAACTTACTTGTAGTTTTCTAAACATCTCGAGTACGAGCGAGATGCATAGAAAGTAGTAGCATACGATACCAATCTCTCAAAAGTGACTTTTTTTAGTTGAAAAAATTCCACTTCTGACACTGACAGATCAGTATCGTACAGTTGTAACTTTTTAAAGGCATTGTTCGAATCGGGCTGTATGTCAGTGTCAAACTGGTGATAGCCGTACTTGTTAACTGTTAGCCGTTTGGGTTGTTGGAGGATCGTAGGTCCAGGCTACTTTACTAGCACCCATTCATTGTGGTTTAGGTACGTTAACCGTGGTGTAATTAACAATGGAGAGCCTTAGTTCTAACTTAACGTAAAAGTAGGTAATGGCAACCGTTCAGATTGTAGAAAGTAGCAGTTCTAGACGAACTTATTCTACCTTCTGCTTCTTCTTTTCTAGCCTTTCGGGTTGGATATCATGAGAGTATTCATTCTAACCTTACTTATTAAATTAGCTCTTCCTGCTCAGTATAATTATTACTTTACTTTCCTAAATCTCTACCTGATACATACTCGTGCCTAGCTAAGCCAATAATTTTCAATCTACAGTTTTCTTCCAAAATGTCGTTCAAGTGTTCATCACGACTAGGATATCTTAATACCTACAAGTCGCCTGACTTGTTATTACATCAACCGCGACTATAGAGCATGATCGTAGGTTCAACTAATGACATTCCTAGTAATTTTTAATTGCGTTCCTTACATTTGACATCTAATATGGAAAAAATAACGTAGTTGCGTATGTTCCGTCATACATATCTCGCCCAATACGAATCTCGATATACGCCAACGTCACCCTGCATCACGACATATTGGCCTTTGCTACCCCACTACCCTCGATGCACACACAGACTAAGCTTTTAGAATTACAAGAATAGACATCGGAATGTTAATTCACCATCCATGGAAAGTCGAATTCTCAACTAAGCAACGCGTATACACGAACACTAATAGTAGTTTGTTTCATTTTATTTTTAGGAAATAATTTCTGGACTATATTCTCAACAAAATTTAAATAAAAGTAACAAATATTAAAGTAAATTTTTCGGTCTCACATATTCTAGGTACATATTTTCCTAAATATACTACTCCTGTAAATAAAAAATATTTATGTATTCTCAAATGGCTTTCGAATTAGTATTACTTATATAAAATTGAGATTATCCTTTATAAGAAGCTTTCATAAATTCACTACTTCGGACATACACTGTACATTTACCCTCCCATATCGCGGGTATTATAACTTTCTTATGAACGTATAGAGGTACAAATAGAGTGTGAGAGGACTTGTGGGACTTCGAACTCGTTAGCTTGAGTGAGTTTCGATGTTGCAGCCATAACAAAAAGGGGGAATTGCGGACATCGGGCGCTTCGCTTATAGGTATATATATATATGTTGTAGGTAGGTATATATTTATGTCCTTTTTAGGAGAACACTCAGAGTAGATAGAATAACTTAAGAGTCCACAGCAAGCTCGATTCTCCATACAAAATAGTTACACTCTACATCAATTCCTCTGAAACTTTGTATTTACAATGGGATAAGGTATATCTATTCCTGTATTAGTTTATGTACGAGTAGCTTTAGATACCACAATTAAAAAAAATACCGCGGATCTTAAGTTTTTCATACAAAAGTTTTTTCTCCATTTCCTTTGTTTTAATAAGATGGAGCCATATAAACTAATTAGTACCTGGGCGACCGAGCTTTGCTCGGTTATAACCTATTTATTGTAATATGGTGGTGTATAGGTGATAATCTACATAAACTTAAAAAGTAAAATTCTTTAAGCTTTGCCTTAAGACTACCTATTTTTAGTTTATTTTCCTCAAGTAAGAGAGGGTATTTATTACAAATCTTGGGTTTAACATATTGTTTAGTTCGTTGACCGTAATAATTTTTAGCCGTGATTTCACATAATTTTCTCTTTTTAGATGACCTACTATTATAGTGGTTACAGATCTCTCAATTTTAAAATCTTTGGTATAGTAACATTCTATGGCATTAAGATATTCTACCTTACATGAAATCGGAAGGATTTTACAAGCTAAGAACAATTTTTCATAATTAGTTCTACATTCATCACTTATGTTTTTGTTAACTAAATATTTCATCAGCCTCAGTTGCAATTGTTTAATTTGGTCCAAGTACGTTTTAAAGGTGAGTCCATAACAACCTAATCCGTAGCTCAGCAATGAGTCAGCAAGGGCATAGTATACCATGTACAGGGTGCGTGTATTTAATATTCTATTTAAATGATAGAATTGGCCTAACACTGATCGAAGCCTGTTACATACTTGACTTATGTGCAATTTCCAGTTAAAATGTGTATCAATCATTAAGCCTAAATATTTAAAGTTATCTACCACTTCCAGTTTATTACAAGTACAGTTACGCTTATTGTTATGCAGGCACTCATATGCGTGACCAATAATTATAATTTCAGTCGAAGTTATATTTTTTGCCTTCCTATTGTGCGGCGAATAAATATGCATACATTTTGTTTTACTTGTATTTAAAATTATCCCATTGTCATGGGATAATTTTAAATATAAATAAATAATATAAGTAAATTTTGTTTTTTTCCTCGCAAGTGTGTTGAAAAACGTCGTATGAAACGCGTGTGCATTGGTCATTACCCACATCGGCTTTCTTATTGAGCGCTCGCTTACAGCTCGCACGCCTCCGAACGAGTGTGGCCCATAATTTCCGAAAATCATTTTTTCTTGGTGGCAAAGGACCATGGGCAACTTTGTATGGAGCCTGGACCCAACGCCAACAGAAATGAGAGTAAGGTCATTAGATAGGTATTTCTATGCACTTCATCTTGTTCTATGGGCACCAAGCGGAATTCCATTGCAGAACTGAGATATTGGTATTTTAGCCAAAATGTCGTCACCCTTATTACCTAGGCAATAGAGTCCAAGTAAGTAAATTAATTACTGCAGGGTAGATGTTCGCGCACCGCCGGGCGAGCACACTGAATGATTTGCCGCGCTGGCCCGGCGGTGGACTATATTGCCTAGGTAATAAGGGTGACGACATTTTGACTAAAATACCAATATCTCAGTTCTGCAATGGAATTCCGCTTGGTGCCCATAGAACGAAATGAAGTACATAGAAATACCTATGTAATGACCTTACTCTCAACTCTGTTGGTATTGGGGCCAACGTAGAAAATTATAGACCCATATCAATTAATGTCGTCACCCTTATTACCTAGGCAATAGAGTCCAAGTAAGTAAATTAATTACTGCAGGGTAGATGTTCGCGCACCGCCGGGCGAGCACACTGAATGATTTGCCGCGCTGGCCCGGCGGTGGACTATATTGCCTAGGTAATAAGGGTGACGACATTTTGACTAAAATACCAATATCTCAGTTCTGGAATGGAATTCCGCTTGGTGCCCATAGAACGAAATGAAGTACATAGAAATACCTATGTAATGACCTTACTCTCAACTCTGTTGGTATTGGGGCCATTTTGACGCATAGTCCTTTTCCGTTCCCATATTTTACCAATGTTATGTTTCCCCAATATAAGTTTTTAATGGTATTAATTGTTCCGTTCTCACATTTTACCAATGGTATGTTTCCCCAATATAAGTTTTTCTTGGTATCAATTGCTCCGTTCTCACATTTTACCAATGATATGTTTCCTGGTCACCATATTTTTATATTTCTTTTTATTGACCTTTTTCGTATTTTCGTTTTCTTAATTATCTAGAAAAATATTTTCTTAAGTACTGGCTTAAACATGGTATGTTTACTACTGAGGGAAATTGGGGGAAATGGTAATGAAAGATAAATGTAAGTTCTATTTAGGTATAATGTAATTTGTTACGGTGTTTTTATATTAAAAAAGTATTGTCTTAAAAATTAAACTGAAATACACTGCTTTCTCTTAAAACATTAAATACTGCCATCGCAACCAAAAATTTTCCACCGTTGCTACTATCAATAAAACTGAAATCACTAGGTTCCTTCATGATTTCACTTGACCCCGTGGCATTTTCCTTTTCACCAGGTTCGTTGCTAATTCCACTTGGACCTGGTGTATTTTCATTTTCAGGCTCCATAATGTATTATATTTTACAAATTTGATAGAATGTAACATATGCGTATTAGACAATTAGTACGGTCGCCAAGCCGCTCCGAGGCCAGATTTAATTGACTCAGCTCGGCCTTACCCACAATCGGTATCAATGTGTTCGGACAGTTCTCCTGATCACCGTACATGCGGTAGTAAAGCGGAAAAATGGTGGAGGGGATAGTAATGACGTCACAAAGATGGCGGCCGGACCTATTCTTTTTGGCGGTGTATCTCGAAAACCACTTAACCGATTTTAATCATCGAGGTGTCAAATAATAGCTTATATTATGGAGATTATTTCCTATTCTACAAACATTTACGTGAAACCTATAGGAAAAAAAATAATCACAAAAAACAGTTTTTTTATAAAATATTTTTTTTTTATTTTGTAAAAATCTCCGTAAATATTAGCATTTCGCAAATTTTGTTTAATATAAAACATATTGCTTTATTATCAAGGAATATAATGAGCCTTAAAACATACAGATCGAGTAATAAACAATGAAGCTACACTCATTTATTTGCGCATGGGTAACGATAACTGGCTTTTACCGGTCGAAACTGTGGTGACTGTTACGATACGTATTGAATGGAATTTATAGAGTATCGGTTTTAATTACTGAAATTATAATTAAAATTATAAAAACCAGACACAATAATGTTACCTTACTTCGACGTTTAGTCTCTTTTTTCGTCTTAATCATAGGTAGGTACATATTTCTTTTTACTTAAAAATTTTATACAGGGTGAACTTTTAACCACCAGTCATACTCTGCGCAGCGACTTTATAGGTCATACTTAACAACTTTTACTATGGGACCAATTCCGAAATCGCGAAAAAAAATTTGACTGTCCCATATAAAGGTGCGACCAACTTTACCAGACCAACACTTTTCCAAACTGAGCTACAGCTGTCCGATGAAGTTAAGTACTTAGGACTAACTCTCGACAATAAACTCAATTGGAACAACCACATCAATAAACGGATAGACAAGGCGGGAGTTGTCTTCTGGCAGTGCAGAAGGATGATTGGTAAGAGGTGGGGACTCAACCCGAAAATTACCCTCTGGCTCTATAAGACGATAATCCGCCCCTTACTCTGTTACGGTGCTCTGGTTTGGTGGCCAAGAACAAACCTAGGCAACGTACGAGACAAACTACAAAGACTTCAAAGGCTCGCATGCGCGGCCACCACTGGCTGCACGAGGTCTACCCCAACTGCAGCCATGGAGGTCATGCTAAACCTTCCACCGCTGCACCTACACATACAGCAAGAGGCCAGTCTCTCAGCGGTAAGGTTGCGAACCCTCAAGATATGGTCTAACATCACAGGAGCTCTTCACACAAAATGCCTGGAAAAGGTGTATGACGAATTTCCAGTGCTTAGGTCAGGCACGGACCGGATTCACAAACAAGCTATCTTCGATAAAAGGTACAAAATACAGTTATATGAGGACGACAATCATGAAGGACTCAATCCCCGGGAGCTGAGAATCTTCACTGATGGGTCCAAAACAGACAGCGGATCGGGCTCTGGAACCTTCTCAGAAGACCTGAACATGTCGATCACCACTCCGCTAGGAGCCCATAACTCGGTATTCCAAGCTGAGTGCATGGGCATCATAAACGCGGCGGCTGCCATCACTGCAAGGAAGGTAGTAGGATCCTCCATCCGCATACTCTCCGACAGTAGAGCAGTCTTAATGGCTCTAAATAGCCATATAGTTACATCCAAACTTATACACGAATGCCACGAACGACTAATGGAGGCATGTCATAATAACAAGATCACCCTACAATGGATCAAGGGACACAGTGGATCCCGAGGTAACGATGCTGCGGACGAGCTTGCTAGGCAAGGATCGAATGCGGGGGCGATTGGTCCGGAACCGATTCTTCCGATACCATTTAGCAAGGTACGCTCAATGCTGCTAGCACGTACAGGGAAACTACACACAGAACACTGGCTGAACCAGACTGGATGCAGACAGGCAAAAGAAGCCATGCCTGGCATCAACGGAAAACTCACAAGGGCGCTCCTGCAACTAGGGAAGGTCCGACTGAGTATGGTAACCAGTGTCATAACAGGTCATGGACTATTTAACAAACATCTTTTCACAACAGGTGTCACAGACAGTCCCCTGTGCCGAGGTTGCATGGAGACAGAAGAAACAGCCTCTCACGTGGTGCTGGAATGCAGCGGAGTGACTCCATACAGGGCTAAACATCTCGGGTCTCCGAGAGACCTCCCCGAGGTCCTACTCAACATCAAAGGTTTGATAGGATTCCTCGAGGAGCTGGGCTGGCAGGACTAGCCCACCCCCAACATATCACGCAAAATAGGCGCAAGTCGTCGAGTTGCGGAAAAATCGCCCGAATACAATACAATACAAGGTGCGACCAGACCGCAGCTTAAAAAACGGTCACGATACGGAATCGCAGTGACGCGTCGTATGCGTACCGTTTTTGACGCATGCTCCCCACACCGCTGTTTAAAAAACGGTGACGGTACGGAATCGCAGTGACGTGCTTCACGCGAATCTTTTTTGTTCGCAAAACAGTTGCATCTTTTACGTCACCGGTACGGTGTCTGCCATAAGATCTCCGTGTAATATTTTTTGCGATTTTTACGCAGTTCAATTTACGGTGCGTCAGCTTATTTTAAGCAGCGGTGTGGCGAGCATGCGTCATGGACCCGGGTAGGTCCTTAAACTACGTCCAAAAGAGAGGTATGGGCATTGTGAATGTCATCTCGCTTTGTGTGGTAGGGCACAGCCAGTGGGTGTCATTCCAGATCCAAATTTTCTTGCGTGATTCGGCATTGGTCCCATAATAAAAGTTGTTCAGTATGACCTGTAAAGTCACTGCGCAGAGTATGGATGGTGGTTAAAATTTCATCTTATACCTATATTCGACACAAGTAGTAAGTACTTACAGACCAACTATGATACACATTTTGCCTGTATAGTGATACATAGTGAATAAATTAATACCTGATTTAAAAAATAAAACAAAAATAACAAATAGCATGTTATTTAATTCAGTAATCACTAATCAGTCTTAAACAATGAACATCATACTTTTAGATTAGACAACAAAATGTATATTTATACTGTGTTTCGACTTGAAAACATCATAACAGTCATAAGAATAAAAATTACAAATCGCTCAAATAAAATAAAATGGCTCACGAAAGGCTTAAGAAAATCTAGCAGAACTAAACGTGAGTTATATCTTAAATATAGAGCAAGTACTTTGAACAGACAGTGTAAAAAACTTAAATTTAAAAAATATAACACTTTATTCAAGTCTTGTATGTTTAAGGCTCAAAGAATTAATAATGACAAATATATTAAATGTAGTAAAAATAAATGTAGAGCAACTTGGAATACTATCGCAACGACATTGTACAAGAATTATAGCAAAAATGAAATTGACATTTTGAATTTTAATAATAACCAAATTTCTGACCCGAACGACATTTGTAACTGTTTAAATAAATATTTGATAGCATTGACAAACAACAAACAATATAATTCACCTGATATGACACGAAATAAATATTTATATGAAAAAACTTTATACAATACACATACAATATTCTTGAGACCGACAGACGAGAGTGAAGTATACAAAATTATTATGTCACTGAATAATAGTAAAGCTTACGGACACGATGAAATTATAACGATGGTTTTGAAGTCATGTGCTTCTTATATATGCCGCCCTCTCTGTCACATCATAAACCTATCTTTTACTGAAGGGATCTTTCCTGAGGAGTTAAAACTGTCAATTGTTAAACCTCTATTTAAAAAGGGCGACAAATCAGACCCGAATAATTACAGACCGATAACTTTAATACCGGTATTGTCCAAAGTATTAGAAAAAGCTCTTCTTGTGAGACTTAATGAATTCCTAAATAAGTACGATATTTTAACACACAAACAATTTGGATTCCGCAAGGGAAAATCCACCACATTGGCCTGCTTCAATCTAGTAAAAAGTGTTTCAGAGAGCTTAAACCAGAAGCTTCCTATAATGGCTATTTTTATTGACTTAAGCAAAGCTTTCGATTTCATCGACCATTCAATTCTCTTGAAAAAACTAGAGTTGAACGGCATAAGAGGGAATGCAAACAAATGGATCAAAAGCTATCTAGAAAATAGAATACAATGTACAGAAATTGATAAGAAAATTTCTAGAAATAATAAAAGTCTACAGAAGGAAACATTTAGGTCTGCATTTTTAGTCAAGGATACTGGAGTCCCTCAAGGTAGTATCCTGCCCATTACTGTTTTTGATTGCAATTAACGATTTCCCCAATTACATTAGTCAAGACTGTATTATATTTGCTGATGACACTACGCTAGTAATAAAAGGAGACAATATAAATACGTTTGAGACCATTGTTAATAAAACCTTAGCAGATGCTATTACTTGGTTTAAAAGAAACAAGTTGCAAATTAATATACACAAGACGAAAGCGATGAAATTTTGTAATTATACTGAAAACGCCCTACCTTTAAACATAAATTATGATAACGCCAAAGTAGAATTAGTTGACATGTGCACATTTTTAGGATTTTATATTGATAAAAATTTAAATTGGAAACTCCACATAGATCATATTTGTAAAAAGTTAAATCAATTCGTTTTTGCTCTTAAGCGTCTGAGACAAACGGTCTCAATAGAAGCCGCGCTTATGGCGTACCATGGATACGTATCTTCAGTGTTAAGTTATGGACTAGTGTTATGGGCAAACTCTGTAGACGTAGAGCGAGTTTTTATAGTTCAAAAGAAATGTATCCGTGCTCTTGATAACACGTGGTGTTTCGAAAGTTGCAAACCGTTGTTTAAAAAACTTAGCATATTACCGCTCCCATGCCAATATATAAAAGATGCGTGCCTACTTGTCAAACATAACCCAAACTTATTCACATCTCGTAGTGCGACAAGTACAAGACACACAAGGGCGCAATATAAGAATTTGCTGCACCAGCCTCCTTGCCGCTCTTATATTTATAAAAAGAACTGTTTTAATATGTGTATAACCATTTATAATAAATTACCTGACGAAATTAAATTGGAAGCTAACAATTCATTTAAGATTAAGTTGACAAAATGGCTTCAAGAAAAATGTTTTTACAGCATTAAGGAATATTTAGCATAATGTAATTAGGTATAATAATATGATTGTAAATATATAATACTAGCTTTTAAGTAACGAAGTGATGCTCTTAGCAGCACGTTGCATGTACCTAAAACTTGCACACCTGCATGCAGGTTGAGCACGTGAAACTTTTGTTTATTTTTAAGCCCTTTAAACCGTGTTCTTGCAAATAAAGATTTTTATGATTTATGATTTATGAAGATTTTACTGCTTTAAAACGTAAGACAAACCTACCAACCAAATGTATAAAAAAAAATGTTTTTTGTGATTATTATTTTCCTATAGGTTTCACGTAAATGTTTGTAAAAAGGAAATAATCTCCATAATATAAGCTATTAGTTGACACCTCGATGAATACAATCGGTTAAGTGGTTTTCGAGATACACCGCCAAAAAGAATAGGTCCGGACGCCATCTTTGTGACGTCATTACTATCCCCTCCCACCATTTTTCCGCTTTACTACCGCATGTACGGTGATCAGGAGAAACGCCCGAACACATTGATACCGGTTGTGGGTAAGGCACAGCCAGTGGGTGTCATTCCAGATCCAAATTTTCTTGCGTGATTCGGCATTGGTCCCATAATAAAAGTTGTTCAGTATGACCTGGAAAGTCGCTGCGCAGAGTATGACTGGTGGTTAAAAGTTGACCCTGTATAAAATTTTTAAGTAAAAAGAAATATGTACCTACCTATGATTAAGACGAAAAAAGAGACTAAACGTCGAAGTAAGGTAACATTATTGTGTCTGGTTTTTATAATTGTCATTATAATTTCAGTAATTAAAACCGATACTCTATAAATTCCATTCAATACGTATCGTAACAGTCACCACAGTTTCGACCGGTAAAAGCCAGTTATCGTTACCCATGCGCAAATAAATGAGTGTAGCTTCATTGTTTATTACTCGATCTGTATGTTTTAAGGCTCATTATATTCCTTGATAATGAAGCAATATGTTTTATATAAAACAAAATTTGCGAAATGCTAATATTTACGGAGATTTTTACAAAATAAAAAAAATTAATTTTATAAAAAAACTGTTTTATGTGATTATTTTTTTTCCTTTAGGTTTCACGTAAATGTTTGTAGAAAAGGAAATAATCTCCAGAATATAAGCTATTATTTGACACCTCGATGATTAAAATCGGTTAAGTGGTTTTCGAGATACACCGCCAAAAAGAATAGGTCCGGCCGCCATCTTTGTGACGTCATTACTATCCCCTCCACCATTTTTCCGCTTTACTACCGCATGTACGGTGATCAGGAGAACTGTCCGAACACATTGATACCGGTTGTGGGTAAGGCCGAGCCGAGTCAATTAAATCGTGTTTCTAGAGGGCTTTTGCGATTTGGCGACCGTACTAAATCGATAACGTCAATGTCAATTGTTGTCGTAAATAAAATTGCTCGTAGGTACACAATCCTCTTTATTTAATCTGCAGTATTAGTAGCTTCTATTCAAATTCTAAGAATGTATAACAGTGCCGTATCAAACCGTGTGTAATTACAATAGAATTGAGCTAATAATAATATAGGTTAGGTCAGTTGAAGATATGCGTCAATTATTTTGTATGATTTTAGATTAGACTAAAGTTTAACTCTGGTTATTTTTAGCACTGGGTTAAAAAAAAAGATGAAAAAATCATAAAGGAAAAATTTTGTTTAGGAAAAAACACTCCTGGATATTTGCACCAACGGGGCTTAAAAAGAAAAGTAATAAATGGGGAAAGGGAAAATTAAGTTTATGAAAAAATGCCCAAGGTAAAATAAGATAAAGTGAAAAAAATCTATTGGTAAAATTGGGAACGGAAAATTTGCCACCAAGAAAAAATGATTTTCGGAAATTATGGGCCACACTCCTCCGAACCAATTAAGACATTGTATCGTTCATGCAGACTTGGCCATCGCCTGAAAACACGTGTAAATTCAATCGCCTGAAAACACATGTAAATTCAATTATTTAGTGCGATGGCCAAGTCTCAATATATTTATATAAAACATTAAAGAATTTTAATATTGATATGCGTCACTATAAGATGCTGTTAATTATTACGTAACAACTTAATGCTTCGAGTACGGAGATTCCAGACACAATTGATTTTCAATTGTTATGGACCACGATCGTGGTCTTAGAGACTGGACGTATTAAGACAGAAAGTCGCTTAAGTAGAGACTGAATAAATTAATAACCGACTTGGTATTACATGGATCTCACAACTTTTTACCGCAGAACAACTGAGTTGCGAGACTTGGTTTTTTTGACAAGTATTGTTTTTGATGGGTACTTCTTACTACGACTGTGACAACGGGCCGCCATTTGCAAACTAAATAGCTCCGCGGCACAAAGTTGACGCCCCGCCCGCTTCGGCACAATGTGTGTGGGGTCATTTTAGAGTTAGTTCGTCATCTATGTTTATTATCAATCGCTGCTTTTAGTATGTTTATCTGGAGACCACAAGGTTTAAGTATACCAATTTTCAAAACTACACGAATTATTTCCAATGATTGAGGTTAATTTTCTTAAGTTACAAGTTTTGAATAGATGAGGGTAAACTTAATCCGAAACCAAAATTGCCTCTGAGCGTTGCGGGTAAATTTGAGCCCACTGATATAGCAAATTTATTCAAACAGCATTTCCAGGTGAAGTCGTCGCTAAGTTGGTCTGTGCCGGTGGTCAGTGCGGGTCTATCGTATGTGTCGGTGCGTCTCTCGACAAGTGACGTTTATTCTGTAAAAATGTGTTTATTGTGTGTTTATTCAGCGAAAACCATGATTTGATGAAATCACCGGTATACGATGAGCTAAATATTGAGCACTTGCAGCGTGCTGGGACACATCTTCCGCGAGTGCTGGCGTTATTATTTGACTTGTGTGCTAGTTACTCACACCTGACGAGTGCACTAATGCTAACTAATGTTTGCCCATAATAAAAAAACAAAACGGGAAATGTGTCTAATTTGGGCAATTATAGGCCGATTTTGATGGCGATAATCACTGCTGCGTTTAAAATACTGATGGGCTTGCCTCGGCACTGCAGATTTTCAGGGATGTTCGCCGATGCCAGTATGAATTACTTTTACGCTATCAGGCATAAAAAAGCGGCATCCCTATTGCATAGATTGCAGGGTAGCACCAACGGTCTTCTAAACGCATTTGTCGGTAGAGAAGACTGCCCACTGATGAGACGGTGGAACCAACTACATGAACTAGGCTTGTGTAGTACATGTACTAACGTCAAAAAGACACAAGTCCCTCTGCTGTACTAGACTGACAAATTCCCTAATGATTCTGCTCTTAGTATATTTTAGTACTTACACTACATAGTTGGTTACTAAGTTCTGTCACTGGATTTGCAACCTATTTGTTTCCATTAAAACAAATGCTACACGAATAAAATAGTACATTACGATACAAGTGCGAAAAATAGGAAATTCGAAACGAGTGGCGATAAATTAAAACACGACCGAAGGGAGTGTTTTAAATCGACACGAGTTGCGAATTACCTATTCGCACATGTATCGTACAACGTTTTACAGTACATATGGCCCTTTAAATGTTCGACACAGTAACGTAATATGCTACTTCTCGCACTAGTGCTATAAAGTAGCCCCATATGTACTGTAAAATGACATAATGTGGTGGATTCAGAGCCAAACATGATTTTGAAGTTGCTTGAAAACCTAAATATCAACAAACAATTTGTTTATCGCACAATTAGTAGATACAATAGTACTCAGAGCTTATATGACCGAAAGAGGTCTGGAAGACCACGCACCGTTCGGACCCCAGCTCTAATAAAGGCAGTGAAGGCAGGAATTGCAAGAAACCCCGTCCGGAAGCAAAAGTTGTTGGCAATACAGATGTCTGTGAAGAGAAGCTCCCTAAAAAAAGTTATCAATGAAGACCTTGGACTACACTTTTGGACTTTGACACAACTTGGACTTACCGCAGACAAAAAGGTCATTTGTTTAATGGACGATTAAAGACTATGAGGCTAGAGAGAAGTCGCGTGCTTTTGAAGCGGGACGCACAAAATGGCCACCGAAAAATACTATTTACAGGTGAAAAAAAATTTACCATTGAAGAATGTTGTAACCGCCAGAATGACAGAGTATATGCAAAAAACAGTCAAGAGGCGATTGCGGCTGTTCCGAGAGTGCAACGAGGCCATCATCCCTCTTATGTGATGATTTGGCTGGGTGTGTCATATTCAGGGCTAACACAGGTTCATTTCTGTGAAAAAGGTGTGAAAAGTGGGGCCAAAGTTTACCAAGAAACCGTTCTCGAACCAATAGTGAAGCCCTTAAGCCACACCCTATTTCAAAACCAGCCATGGGTCTTTCAACAGGACTCAGCTCCTGCACATAAGGCAAAAACAACTCAAACCTGGTTTCGAAGGAACAAAATTGACTTTATTGCCCACGAAGAGACGGACCTTAACCCCCTGAATTATGCCATAAGAAAACCTGTGCTGAACCCCACACAAATCTTGACTCCCTCAAGCGGGCCATAGTTAAGACAGTGACGGAATTAGACATGACAATCGTGCGTGCCGCTATTGATGACTGGCCTTGTCGTTTGAGGGCCTGTGTCAAGGCCAGAGAAGGCCATTTTGAATGATATTGTCATATATAATTCCTGATTATGTGTACTTCATTTTAATATGTAGGTTATTTAACTTTCGTACGTGTATTTTGTGTAAGTAGATAAAGATTATTGCAGTAACGGAATTTAGTAACCAACTAGGTACACGCGAAACGGAACGGGAGCGAGGAGTGACACTGACATCTGAGTGATCCGACCGAACTAACGCCGAGCGTGTGCGAAGATGACCGAACGGCTCTCATCTAATATGAGCGAGACAGTACATAGCCATCACTCAATTTCAAAAGCACTGGAGTTAGCGAGATAATACATTTTGAATTTTACTACTTTACAAAACGTCCACACAAACCGTTCCGTTACATTATTGTGTTCGTTTCTCTCGGTGTACTACTGTACTAAATGTACTAAAACACGACTAGTACATTTGTGATATTGTACTAATTTGAAGCGATTTTTTCAGTGAACGAGCACGCACAACTTTAACACAAACCCAACGCATCATCAAATTAATAATAATATTAATTGGTGGTATTTTTTGTTTCATATTTTACTTACACTAACATAGATAGATAGACACTATATTATTATGGGACTTGTTAATTTCAATTCAATTAATTATACATCTTTCTTAACCATTTTACGGGTTAATATTAAATCTGTCCTATGGTCTTAAAACTCTGTTCCTGGCTCGTGGTCTATAATGTCCTGAGGAGAAAAACTGCTTAAAAGCAAATTGCGCTTTTGCGTTTACGTCGACCGAATACAAAGCCTACCTTAACCAAGCCGCACAAACGTATACAAATTGTAATTAAAGTATTGTTTACCCCGCCTCAGGTGCTGTGATGTTATGGACAGCTTAAGTCATAGAAGAAAGCGGCAAGATAGCAATGCAGAACTGCCATTACTAGTATCTTACCAAAGTAAGATTAAGATTCATTTTAGTATAAAAATGATTACTATTAAAAATTTCCTACCCAGTCACCCATTTTCACTAGACTTTTCGCACTTCCAGTCGAGGCACGACTAAATGACAATCAGAATCATGATGCCGGCCCTAAAAAGCGGCATCCCTATTGCATAATTGCAGGGTAGTACCAGTTACGGCGATACCATTTCGTAAGTGGGGGATAATGTTTTTACTAAACACTATTATAATAATGTTCACATTAATAGGTTAACTGGCTAGTTTTTCTTCATCGTAAATAGCCTATTATAGCATTATTTTTAAATATGTCAAAGGCATTTGATTTTGTAAACCATAAAACGCTTCTCAATAAACTTTACGATTATGGCATTAGAGGTAAAGCCCATGACTGGCTTACTAGCTACCTAAATGATTTGAGACAGTGCACAGAAATATGTAAAGTAATTAATGACGAAAAAGTTTGTGTCATGTCAGAATATAAACTTAATGGCCGAGGAGTTCCTGAAGGAAGCATTTTAGGACCATTATTATTTCTTTTATATATTAATGACCTTCCCGATGTAATAACACACAAATGTATATTATTTGCTGATGGTACTACTTTATTGTTTAAATGTACGAACGTAAATACTTTTGAAAATGAAATTAATGAAACTGAAATGAAATATTGGTAAAACCAAAGCTGTACAATTTGGAACTAATAAGAGCCAATCATTATCTTTAAATGTAATGTACAATAATATTAAAGTAGAAATGGTTAATTCGACTGTCTTTTTGGGATTAACTCTTTACGAATACTGTAACTGGAAGAAATATATTGATCTAGTATGCACTAAAGTGAAGCGATTAATATACGCACTCAAACGACTAAAAAATATCGCATCCTTAGAAACAGCTTTAAACGCCTACCATAGCTATGTATCATCTGTGTTACGATATGGCGTTATAATCTGAGGTAACTCAGTTGACATTAATAGAGCATTTAAAGCTAAAAAAGTGCATCAGAGCATTAAGCAGTTGCATGCCTACTAGTATAAGGTATTGACATTATCTGGACATAATATCATTGACTCTACATAATGTTAAGTCAAAAAAAAAATAGTAAATACATTGTGTATCAGGAGCGATAAGGAGGGGATTACTAACGAGAGTCCATTAGACGTCCGACGCTGAAGGCGGAGGGATTTAATGATTCGAATTTGTGATCCCCTTACTGCCCTTAATACACACAATGTTTTTCATCACATTGCGAAGAAAAAGATTAAGTTTTAATCGAAATATATGTTAAATACTGTAAAATTACAGATACCGTTCCGATTAATCGATTTTAGATCATTTTCTGCGATTTAAGAAATCAGTATCGGATATACTCGTACCTAATGCAGCGCCACCTGCCGGATTCCATTATGAGTCTGAACTGTTAATTCCCCGTCACAAAGCACAACATAAAAACAGAAACAACCTTACGTAGGTGCGGAAGATGGGGTGGTTAATCTTAGTAATCATGACTAATTACGCCTAATTTAGGCACATTGTCACTTTACTCGCCGTCCGCTCAATTTTTTTTTCAATGATTGTTTACCTACCTACTACTTGATGTAATGAGCACACTCTCCCGTAAAAGAGAAAAATCAAAACCTTGCCTTACGTGTTTACTAATTATGGCTAGGTAATGAAAATTGCAAGTCTATATTTAAATAAGACTGCTACAAATAAAAATTAACGACAATAGAAGACACCTACTGAACCAAAGACGCAATACAAAACTAAAAACTACGTTACCTAATAAGCGGTGGTCTCTCATTGCTACGCCTTATAAATCATAATAGCATTGTGTATCACATAGCATGTGGCTTTGATAATATAACGACTAAAATGTTGAAGAAAAATGCTAAACATTTAAGTCGCCCTCTAACGCATATAATTAATTTATCGCTTAGTCAAGGAGTGTTTCCAAAACAGCTCAAAATATCGATTGTTAAACCTTTATTTAAATCGGGTGACCGTGAAGACCCAAGCTGCTACAGGCCTATTACCATAGTTCCTATAATTTCCAAAATAATTGAAAAAGCCATGTACACTAGATTGAATGCCTATTTGACAAAACACAATATATTATAACCTAAACAGTACGGCTTTAGGAAGGCCCATTCCACTGAACTAGCATGTTTTAATTTTGTAAAGTACATCACAGAAGCTATTAATGACAAAGTGCCGATCATGTCCATCTTCCTTGACATGAGCAAGGCATTCGACTTTGTAAATCATTCGTTACTTCTTTCTAAATTGGAATGTTATGGTATCAGAGGCAAAGCATCAGATTGGTTCCGAAGTTATTTGTCTGAAAGGCAGCAATGTACTGAAATTGCTCGATTAGCTTCAGTTAAAAATCCCCTGTAAAAGTAATGTATAGGTCACAATTTCGGATAAATTACTCAGGTGTACCTCAGGGTAGTAATTTAGGGCATTGCTATTCCTGTTATATATAAATGACCTCCCGCAAGCAACATCACAAAAGTGCATTCTTTTCGCAGACGATACTACGCTACTAGTAAAGGGGGACTCCAATGATGATTATGAATTAATAATTAATAATGCTTTGTCTGACATTTTTACATGGACCAATAGTAATTATCTTAATATTAATTTGACAAAAACTAAATTTATGCAATTTCGATCCCACAAAACTAATCCTAAGACATTAAATATTAAATATAATGACAAACATGTGGAAGAGACTGACAGTATAACATTTTTAGGTTTAAATATTGACAGTCACTTGCATTGGAAAAACCATGTAGAGACAATATGTTCGAAATTGGACAGATTTGTATTTGCCTTGAGAAAACTTGTTAAAACAGTCTCGACAGAAGCTGCAATTACAGCCTACTATGGCCATGTATCTTCTATTTTAAACTACGGCCTCCTACTCTGGGGGAACTCTGTTCATGTCCAGAAAGCTTTTAAACTACAAAAAAAATGCGTCCGCGCAATTGCAAATGCATGGATAACAGACAGTTGCAAACACATTTTCAAGAAATATTATATTTTACCTTTAGCATGCATGTATATCAGAAAAGTTTGTCTGTTTGTCAAAGCTAATATGAAATATTTTAAGATATGCTCTGATGTTTTTAAAGGAAATCAGAGAACACAGTACAAAAATCTGCTTTATCAACCTCCCTGTCATGCTGACATTTATAAGCGTAATGCATGCAATATAATTATTGAAATTTATAATAAGCTTCCTGATAATATCAAATTATTGTATGATTTAGAATTTAAGACAAAATTAACGAGATGACTTCAGGAACATTGTTTCTACTCTGTTAAGGAGTATCTGGACTTGTAAATAATTGTAATGCTGTCGATACTTATTCCTAAAATTTGCATGCCAAATGGCTGAATATTGTTACTCACTATTTATTACACCTTTATACATACATATTCTTGCGAATAATATATTTTTTTCTATTCTATACTGATTATATACCTACCTACCTTATGTGTCATGCGAAGGTACGCCTACATTTTATTTTCCCATAGTTTAATGTTATGTTTTGTAATTTCGCTTCTCACTCGCGTCGGGAGGTTATTGTTACGTTTACCCTATGAATGATGACGCGGTCGCTCCATAATTGTTGCTCGTATGTTTCGTTGTTCCCGAATTTGTTGCGTGAAATGTTTCTGTCGTTTTGTGTTATATATAGAGATTTAGGGTGCTGTCAGATTTAATGTTTCGTGGCGAGTGGACATAAATAAGAGATAGTATTTATGGATTTTAGCTGTTGATTATTTAATACAAATATTCACGTAGGTACTTGCTTGTAAAAAACTCAAGTTTAAATACAAATACAAGTTCAGAATTTAAACCAACATTTAAATACTAAAAATATATTACTTGAAGTTAGTTGTCAGCGTTTCCCTCCCAGATTTTTTGACGTTGTTTTACAGTACCCAAGACCTCGCCAACAAAATTTACAATCTTTCCGCTGACGACAACTGCAATATAATACCGAACGATCCCAAAAACTCTCTGTTTGCATGGCCTGCTTAGATAGTCCAATCCCGATCGCCGTTACATCTCAAAAACATTGGGACGAGCCGCTCTGTAGGTCGACTTTAAAATCGCTTATCGATAATGCCAAAAACCTATTTAAAGTATTTAAGCGAGCTCGTCTCCTAGCCATAAGGTAGGGTGGTATAAGATTGCGCGGTCGATAAAATTGAGCACACGTCATAGCAGGCTAACAGAGTATTCTTCGCAACCAACTTCAGTTGTATTTTGTTAGCGGTCATAACTGGCACGCGATCCAAAAAAATATTATATATGAGTGGAAAACACAAGGGATACGTAAGTATAAAGATTTTCTCCATATCTGATCTAATTTTTTGATGAAATTAATGCGGTATTGTACAAAGAATACGAGTAAGTAATTTATGTGATTTATTAACATATTGTGTGAATGATACTACCATCATTCAAGTTATGACCCCACAGGAAGCAGTTCGAACATTTCTTAGCATTAGAACAGTTCGAACATGACAGTAATATCGCAATGTTTAGAACAGTATTGAATTGTGTAAAATTGCGCACTCTAAGTGCATGTAAATGAAATGAAATGATTTTTTTTTATTTTCTGGCAACTATGGGCCCATAGATAAATACCTTAAAACTAGCATACATATTTATCATAAAATATACTCGTATCTTAAAAACTAAACCAAACATGCGATGCATTTCGCAAGCCGGCTGAATCAGGGAGCCGGCCGCAAAACCGCCGAAACTTGACACCCTTCGGCCAAAACTCCTGCTTTGTGAAAGTCGCGCGCGCAGTTTTACACATTTCTATTTTTGTAGTTTCTGGCAGAAAGCTTTCGTACGTGATTCTGAGGATCAGTTTACATAACCAAGCGAGCATAGTTTTCCAAGCGAGCGAAATGTGAAAAGTATCTAGAATTTGAGATCATTTCCATAAGTGTCTCGCCCCGTCTTTACACGAGGGGCGTCTTTTAATTTCAAACCAGACGGGAGCGTAAACGTTGACTACAAACATAGCTGGATGTTTTACATTGTGCAATGGATAACGGGTTGAAACATAAAGCCACATAATTTGGTTAGCCTTTGTAAGGCATCGGGTGTGAGACATGTTTCCTGGAGAACGATGAAATAAGTCAAAAGAGATATTATGTCTGTATGTAGAGGTAACTTTGGTCAAAACTAAGATCTTGGATTTTGGATAAGTCGGGTAATGTACATCAGCCGTAAAAGTGTGTGCATGGCGACTTTAGCAATGAATTTATTCATAATTTATCCTTGCAATTCGTAGCTCCCTGTACCATCTATCTTCTCGTATGTCACAACTCCAAGCTTTTTACAGTCGTCAAGTTAGTTTCCAATTGCACCAGAATATGTGGTCGGTCCACTTGTTTTTCCATCATGAAACGAAATCAAGTGTCTTAAGAGCAATTCACTGCGGAGGTTTGTTAAGATGTTGTTCGAATAGCCATATGACCCCGCGATGTTTTCTAGTACTTGTGACAGTGCCGCTTCAATCAAGAGCTACTGGATCCTGCAAAGAACACACATACACACCTTGACTGATAAACTTTTGGAAGCTCCATCACACGTAACGGCGTAACCAATATAAATCGATTCGGGCTCCTTGATAATTGAAATGTGTTCTACTTTTATTATTCGATATTTTTTCCCTTTTGGTCACAAGTAGTAGTAATAGTAGTAAAGCTCTTAATTGTACAGAAATGAAAACAAAACAGGAAATAAAACACTCATAATTAGTAGAAAGGCTAACTTATCCCTAAACACAAACAAGTTTGAGTGTGTTGTATTTTCGTCCGTCAAAATATAAGGCCGACATACTGACAACCGTTTTTTGTCGTAGTTTCTGCCGCGCTTGACGCAGTTTTGACTCATCAATTCGACGTCAACCATCTTAACGCTCCATAGCACAAGGCAAGGTGTGGATGTCTGAGGCAGTACGGGCCGCAGTTCTTTACGCTTATGACCGCGAACCTCAAGCCGCGACAAAAAACCAGTAGACTCTCAACACTCATATAGGTTTTAATGCCCACTGCTGCAGGCTTTATTTGAAATTAAAGGTAAATAACATTTTTTTACAACAGGAACTCATCCAAAGGAATATAAAAATTGAAACCTTTTCAGGGTCATGCAGGTCTGGCATTCCAATAATAGTCACAGTCTTAACCACAATTCTCAGCGCCAGTACTATTCGTACCTATGCAAAAAATACGTACTTAAGTATAGTTCATCTGGTGTGGAACCGATGCGTATAATAGGAGTAGGTACAATTATGGTTTAGTACATATTCTGTACTTAACTCTTCGTATTATTCAGAGTCTTTTGAAGTACTCGTTCACGTGCAACGTAGGTTTATGATCTTTATTATTTTATAAGATACGTTTGCTTTATTTTGCTCTACAGTAGATACAGTTTGCAATATTTAAGTATCATTTTGAAAACAGATACACCTGAATATTTGATAAGCCACCCTTGCATTGGTCATTGGCGCTAGTTGATTGCCCTTACTGGTATAAATACTTATGTTGTACTTTAACACATCCACTGTCAAGAATAAGGTGCGTTCATTTTGTAGTATGTACCTTTTTTTTTTTTTTTTTTGACGGAGTGGGAATGCATTTACGCACAGTGTGTGGGACTCGCCGCTCCTTTCCCCTCTCCTGGCAAGAGGGGGGGAGAATTGGCCCTACCCACTAAACCCACTCCGGCGTTTCACCCACTTTGCCGTTTATGAGGGCGCACTGGGATCGATGACATTCCACCACGGCGCCATCCGGCAGCCCCGGCTTATCGCCAAGGCACCCTCATAATGGAGGGGGGGATCAGAAACGCTTGATCCCCCTCCCCCGACAACGTCTATGGGGCCGTGCAGTGCGGGTTTGGTACCCGCTGGCCCTACTAAGGCTCGAGGCGAGCATGGGCTCTTCGCCCTCGACCCTGCCGCCTGCGACGGAGAGGAGGCGCATTCGCAGATGCTTCTCGCTCCCTCTCCGCCTTCTCCTTCTGCGACATGACTTTTTCGCAGAAGGAGGCCACCGCTTCCCATTTCCTCTCGCTACCCAGCATCGCCACAATTATGCTGTGTAGCGAGAGGTCCGCAACCCCCGTCACCGCCCTAAGGGCCACTCTTTCCACGGCCCAGCGATTGCACTCTTCCAGAGTGTGCTGGGCCGTGTCATCCGCTGCGCCACATTCGTTGCACTGGGGCCCCGGTTCCCTCTGTATCTTGTGCAGGCAGTGTCCGAAACAGCCGTGTCCGGACACTACCTGCGTCACCCTGAATGTCAGGGCCCCCTTCCTTCTCCCCAACCACTCATCCATTACTGGGAGGATAGCCCCTATGGTTCGGGTTCCATAACGGCTATCCTCCAAGGCATTCCTCCATCTTTCCTTAAGGCGCTCCGCGGCTGCTCGGGCCAACCTCTCCACCTCTCTCGCATCTGTGGGCTCCCCACGCCTCCTGGCCTCCGCCCTCTGCCAGTATCTTTCAGCCAGCACCCCCGCGTCTAGTTCCCACGCCGGAGTGCCGGCAAGGAGGCATGCCGCTGCGTGAGAGGTAGTGCGGTAGGCCCTCACCATCCTCTGGGCCATGAACCTCTGCGGCCGACGGAGCAGTGCCTTCGCGCGTCTCGTCAGCCGTCCGGCCCAGATTGGCGATCCGTAGAGCGCCATGCTCCGGACTACCCCCGCATATAGACGCCTACATGGGGCATTCGGCCCCCCCAGATTAGGCAAGAGGCGGCCCAGAGCCGAGGCAGCACCCACGAGACGAGGAGCCAGTCTCGCAAAGTGCTCCTCAAAATTCCACTTTCTGTCCAGGACAAGGCCCAAGTACTTGATGTGGGCCTTGACCTGGACAGACTTACCCCCCACCCTTACTCTGGTGCCCTCCGGCAGCTGCCCCCACCCCCTTGTTCGCCCGAGGACCATGGCCTCGGTTTTCGGCAGGGCGACCCGAAGCCCCAGGAGTCCTATGCGCTGCACTGTAAGCTCGGTGGCCACCGCCGCCCTTCTGAGCACTTCCTCTAGCTCCTTTCCCCGCACGGCCACTAGTGTGTCGTCCGCATAACACACGGTGACCTTGCGGGGAAGCTGCACCCCCCGGAGCACCCAATCGTAACCGAGGTTCCACAGGAGAGGACCCAGGACAGACCCCTATGGAACCCCGCACGCCATAGCCCTCGCGCCCCGGATACCCCTCTGCTCATAGAGCACTAGCCGCCCCGTCAGGTAGTGCTCTACAACACGCCTCAGATAAGGAGGCACTCCATGGTAACGGAGTGCCTCCCCAATGACCGTGTAGGGGAGAGACCCGAACGCGTTGGCGATGTCCAGCGACACCGCCACCACTCCCTCCCTATGGACTGTCGCAAGCACCCCGAAATCCCTCAACGCGGCCACCGCGTCTATAGTAGACCGCCCCCTACGGAACCCGAACTGGTTGTCATGTAAGTTCGGGCCCATTTCCACTAGGTGCCGCTGAATACGGGAGGCCAGGATTCGCTCGAAGAGCTTCCCGACCTCATCCAACAGCACGATGGGGCGGTAGCCAGCGGGGGTGTCTGCTGGGCGCCCCTCCTTGCGCAGCAGGCACAGTCGCCCCTCCTTCCAGCAGAAGCAGCTTGTAGTAGATACCTGGACGAGGCAAAGAGCACGTAGGTTAAGGAAATCTGTTATCAAGTCCTCTACATAGCCCTCCGCCACTGTGCTCGAGTTACATCCTTCGTGCCGTTTGATCCAGTCAGCCTCAGAATCAGTTAAGAGAGTTGCAGATGTTCTACGAAAGCAGTGCCCTGAACAAATAATTTGGCAAGGTCAAAAATTCTGCAGTTTGGGCACGTTAGATGGTATTGAATAGGAATACTAACTGCGCGACACTCATCGGCTTGGAGTCCTTGATTCCGACTCAGACTTGGCTAAGGACCACGTTATAGGGTTTCCACAACCCTTGGGGGATTGGAGTTGGGGGGTCTCACTCACCCTTGGATCCTTATTGGAATTACCTTGCGGTAATTTCTCCTTCGAGCGCGGTATTTTAGCTGATTGCCATTTAACACATCATATTTAGAACAAAAATAGCTGCGGATAGGTAAATATTGGGTATGTATGTATGTATTTATTCGCAAAGAATAAGTAGGTATAAAAGTGTCTTAGGTGGTAAGTGACAATTGGTTCCTTATTCTGCTATTTGCACTAGCATGCAAAAATCTTAAAACTACTACAAATCTGGCTGTATATCTTCAAAGAGGAAATCTTTTACACTATCATAGCTTTTATCAGACAATAGCTTCATTCATTTGTTTCTAAATCTATGTACCGGCAGTTCTCTTATAGATTTTGGTAACTTGTTAAAAAGTTTCATGCATATAAGCACATAACAAAACAGTGATTGGAATATAATTCCGTTGATTTATGGTAAAGGCGCTATCAGTTGTTGTAAATAAATACATATGCCTCTTTACAAACATGCAGATTTCTAAAATGTATAAACATGGCAGCGGTAAGATCCTAAGTCTTTTGAAAGATGGTTTGCATGTCTCGTATGGAGCTAGATTACAAATAGCACGTATACATTTTTTCTGTGCTACGAATGCAATGTTAAAATTCGGACAGTTTCCCCACAAAATAAGCCCATATCTTAACACTGAACGAATATACCCATGATACGCGGTTAACGCTGTATGTAAACCTGATGAGCGTCTTAATTTACGTAGTACATAAACAAATCTATTTAGTTTACAACGGATCTTTTCTATTTGTGCTTGCCAATTCAAGTGTTTATCTAAAACTATCCCTAAAAACTTACATTTTGCATTTGTTGAATTGTCTCATTTCCGTAGTTTACTCCAAACTTGGCGAGAATGTTAAGATTAAGTTTGGAGTTAAATTGTATGTAATTAGTTTTACTCATATTAATTCGTAAATTATGTCTTTCTAACCATTTTATAACATTTCTTAAAGTCTCATTAACTTTACGTTCATGTTCCTCAATATTTTCATTCTTTTTTGATGTAACAATAACGGATATATCATCAGCAAACACAACAGATATATATAGAATTATATCGGGTAATTTTATTTAAGCAATAAATAATAAAGGTTCAAGTACACTACCTTGTAAATACCTGCTCTCGGGTATTTACCATTCTCTAGTCGACTTGTTAGATAAGTTGTGTGAAAGTCATATGAAAATAAGGCACGAGAAATGTTTCCGGTCAAAATTGTAACAACGATCGTAGTTAAGTTATAATTTATTTTCTTAATACAAAATAAAGCAGCAAAAAGTATTGTTGTACTACGTTTCAACCACAAGCTCTGTAATCCGTATTTATTTTATTTAGTCGCTAAGTATAAGTAATGGCATCGGGGACCAAAACGAAATTATTTTAGGAGATTGGCGCAAGAAGTATTTATATTAAGACTTATTTTATACCAGAAAATACCTTTACTAAATAAAATCTTAAATTCGTTGACATTCATTGTTTCCGGTAAGTTCCTATACGAAACTAACCTGATGTACTGTAAACTAGGACCATGTGAGTTGGTTAGATAAAAAAAACAGTAAAATTAGATATATTTACAAAGCACATGCTCAGAAAGTAGTGTTTTATTTAGGAAAACATTGGCATAGAAAGTGCAACTTTTCCGCATGGGTGCGAAAAAGTAGTTTATAATTTACCAAATATCTTACAGTTTCGCGTTTTCCAAACGTAGGTAACAGTTGAACTACTATTACAATGTGAGAATTTTAATTTTCATCCTAATTGAGCATAATTAATAAAACATTTATAAACAAACTTAAAATCCTGATGACCATGTGTGTGTGTGTAACAGATAAGATAAAATACATATATGTTTCATTTATTATACATTCCGAACCAAGCGGTGAGCAACAACATCTTATCAGTTAATAGTGTCACTGCTTTATTTTTTCATAAGATTATAATTTATTATTTTGGTCGGTAATTGAAAACTAAAGGTTGATATCGACGGTGGAAAAGAGATACCCCTTACCCCTTAAGCGACATTTTGGGCATAATTGAGTTATATATATCGTCGGAATCGGCTTTTTTTTCTGCGTCGGTTGGTCCAGATTACGAGGCGTTCTGATGACTTTGTTGTTTTTGTCGCTTAAGTTATCCTAGAATAGTAGGCAAATTTATAAAATACCCCTTCATGCGACATAAAATTTGACTTAAATTAAAACGATGTCACTTAAGTGCACACACTTTTATAAACGTACTCGCTTAAAGTGTTTAAAAAAATACCCCTATTGATAGTAATCTTACATGGTTAGGTGCTTAATTGGTTCTTCTAGTATGATAAATAACAACTGATGTCGGTTAATTGAATATCACAAAACTTGCCACAATGTTCTAAGCAATCGTGAATTGTATCGTTACTGTCACTTACTTGTTTAATTAAGGATTTTCGTTAGACGCATAATTATACGCGGCTGGATTGTGAAAAATTATACTTTACAAATAGTAGTAAAACTCAGTGTCATATTAATAACATAGGTAAAATTGTTTATTTGTATGAAGTGTATGAATTGAAAAAAGTTGTTGCGTTTCGTTGAATAAAAGTAGAATGATACTCGTATTGTCGTATTCTGAATTCGTTTAGAACTCCGAATTTTGAACATAATTATAAAGCGAAATAAGTATATTTCTTAATTACTTATTTTAGGAATTATTATAGTTGATTTGTAATTTTAAAGTAGGTATATGTAAATAAATAATGAATAACACTACTGATATTTTGAAACGCTCCATAGTTCGATAGTTAGCTTAGTGCAAAGAGAATATAACTAACTCACTTGTGAAAAAAAACTTACGATACAAGTGAAGTTATACCTTATATCAGTGCTATAAAGACATTGACAACGGCAACGCTTTTGTTGATGTATCTGTACGAAAATGTACTGTAACCCATAAATCCTCCTTACGAATTCAATGAAATGTATTGAATTACGGAAATGAACAATTAATAGTTATTTGTGCAACAAGAGAGGAAAGTTAGTTTTTCTTGCGAGTGTTGATTTGGAGTCCCGAGTAAGCGAAAGATTCTAAGTTAGAATCTTGAGCGTAGCGAGGGACTCAAAAACACAAGATGTAAAATAACTATGCTCTCGTGTGACACATACAACTTTTTACCTCAGTAGTGAGAATATATTAATAATAATAATCAAATAATAATTCAGCCTATATACGTCCCACTGCTGGGCACAGGCCTCCTCTCATGCGCGAGTGGGCTCGGGCTATAGTCCCCACGCTAGCCCAATGCGGATTGGGGACTTCACATACACCTTTGAATTTCTTCGCAGATGTATGCAGGTTTCCTCACGATGTTTTCCTTCACCGAAAAGCTGGTGGTAAATATCAAATGATATTTCGTACATAAGTTCCGAAAAACTCATTGGTACGAGCCAGGATTTGAACCCGCGACCTCCGGATTGAAAGTCGAACGTCATATCCACTCGGCCACCACCGCTATTAGAATATATTAAAGGTTAAAAAAATTCAACATCAAGTAAAGTTTTTATTCCTGTATTCATGGCCTTCACTAAATTAAAAAGCTACTTTGTGTCACTCCCTGGAGTGACGAAAGTAGGCTTGTTCGAGCTGCTGAGGTGAAAATGTCTTTTTACTATGTATTTCTAATTCCCGTTTCAATTACCCCCCATATTACGCCTATTCTGCGTATTAAAATGCATATTAATTAATAGAATTGTATGGACTTTTACACGCGATAGTACCGAGTGGGCCGAAGATCGTTGATCTCCTTTAGCATAAAGATAGTTCGAGTTCTGGAGAAAGACTTATTCTTGGAATTGTCGCTTACCTACGCCTAAGTTGATTACAAACTAGCTTTTGCTCATCACTTCACAATAATAATAAGATAATACTAACGAATAGATAGTTACTATATTTTATTGACAAATGTATTTACAGTACATACGGTGCTACTTTACCGCACTAGTGCGAAAATTAGCATATTACGTTACTGTGTCGAACATTTAAAGGGCCATCTGTACTGTAAAATGTTGTACGACACATGTGCGAATAGGTAATTCGCAACTCGTGTCGATTTAAAACACTCCCTTCGGTCGTGTTTTAATATATCGCCACTCGTTTCGAATTTCCTATTTTTCACACTTGTATCGTAATGTACTATTGTTGCTGTATCTAGACTAAAAACACTTGAAAGTAACTCTGTTTAGACAGATGGCTAGAATAAAATGGCTTAAAATCCGTGATACAGATATGTGACCGAAAAAAAAATCTTAGTCCTTTGCCGGTGACACGCGTGTTTTTAAGTTTGAGCCTTTTCTTCGGCGAATTCGTATTTTACCGAGCAAGAAATGCGTCTCTACAGGTTGATTATTCAACCGATTTTCTAGACATTTTGTGAGCAGGTTCGATAATTATATGGATTTTTTTTGTGATTAAGTTTTTGTGAAACAAAAAGTGTTTGTTTAGTATGTAGGTATTATACGGGATCTACAGCTTTCAGAGCCACTAGTGTTAAATTTTAAAATTAAGTTCAGAAGTAAGACGTTATCTCGCTACAGGACATACCCAATAATAATACTTTTTTATTTCATTAATGAGCTGACTGAAATGTAAATCTATTTCTCCCAGTGTAGCCACGGCCATAACCCACTCGTAAAGACTTAAGTTTCAAAATAAAATTTTATCATTTGTACACGACGGTTGAATCGAGGCTCGAATTACAAACAAAACACAAATATGTCCCCATACGTCATGCCAAAATTAAAGATCGACATGCATTAATGACTTCTACGACAGTGCTTATTGAGTGATGCATGTCATGTATAGAGTAGTTAAAGCGACAAAGTTCTATAGTGGCCTAGGATTCAAATTGGTTGACTGTACCTCGCTCGCTACGATATATCTGATGGCGACTGTACACCTCGTATATAAAACTCACTGCTAGAATGTGTCTCTTCCACGTCTCGAGATTAATCTTCGTAAGGGCATGAGAAATGCTTCTGTGGTCAGTAATTTGGTCAATTCGATATGCAAGGCTCGGTAAACTGCACATATGAATAAAATTATCCAAACTTTCCCTCCGGACCTCAGAAAAAGAAAACCAGCTAGGTCTAAAATGTATTGAAAGAAGAAAATCAGAGTAGAAGGAAACGTCTATCTGCAGTGTTGTTAGAGAGCACTACTTCCTTAGTTTCTTTCAACTTATATTCATTTTATAATACTACATTCATTAAAACAATGCATGTGTTCATAACAGGTCTTGTCACGGTCGCCAGATGTAGAAAATTACGTAAAATATAGCCTGAATGAAAACACGCATCAAACGCTTAGCCATTTATTTTAGAGTAACACATGTAAAATCAAGAAAAATTTGACACTGCTGATCTCAAAAGAGTTTGCAACACATATGATTTATGCTAAGCAGTTATTTTATGATCCTATATAGATTTATATAGGGACCGTGCGCGTTGGAGGGTCTGCCATCTTGTGGCCTGAATCGGAACCATAAACATGCACATTTACACGTCATGTGTTTTCTTGTGCATAGTAGGTTCTGCCATCTTGTGGACTACATCGGAACAATAAACATCACATTTACGCCTCGCGCCAAAAATCTGACGGCTCCTGTGCTGCCTCCTACAGTTCATGCACGCTCCCTATAGACAGATAGAGTTCACGGCGCCACCACTCAAATTAAGCTAATTTAGACAATGCGGTCAAGAAAAAAGCTACACAAACATGTATACCCGTCCTTAACTTCCTTACGAAATAAAAAAATTGTCAAAAAGAGATGTTTATGTATTTATTTATATATTTCATAAACATCAATTTACATAGATTTCCTTAAATTAGAAACTCTGCTTCCTAAATAGGTATAACCTGTACTTTAGGGTAAACAGCGCTCCTCCCCAAAAATTTAGTTGCAGGAGATGTTTTATTTATATAAATTTTAGATAAAAATTGAAAAACTTTAGTATCATTAATACTGAGAAATTTAACTTATAAATCTAAACATGTGTATGTGTGTGTGTGTGTGTGTGTATGTGTGTATGTGTGTGTTTGTGTGTGTATGCAAAAAAGAGAAAATGAATATGCAGAAATGTTCAAAAATAGTTAAGTAATTATGTTCATAATATCTTCAGTGTTTTCGTAATTTTGATGTAAAAGCCAGTCTGTAACAATATTTTTGCATTCCCTTTTAGTTTTGTCGTAAATATTTAGTGTTTTATTAAGTTTATTATAAATATACGGCCCATTAAAATCAAAGAATTTTCTGCTAAAGGCTGTGTTAAATTTTTTTGATCTTTTCCCAACATAGAACGCTCTACGACAATTATTTCTTACATGTTGTCTATTGTAGTCAAGTGTTGAGTGGTATTTGAGGGCTACGCTTAGAATAAATAATTGTCTTACTGATAGGACTTTTGCAGTTTTATATAAGTATTCTGTAGGAGTTAAGAAAGGCAGAGAGTGCATATGTTTGTTATTCCTCATTTTTGTAGGGTGTCACAAGTTGAGTTAATTACTAGGGATGTACCTGTGTCGATATTTATATCGTAAAATTATGCACTTATGTTCTGTCAGTAAAAAAAGAAAAGAATTTTGCACACTTCGAATAATTCATATACCTTCCTCTTTTCATTTCGTCCTTTTGCGCATATGAGTAACACCTCCCTCAACTCGATACAAGCGCACGAGCAAAGAGGACGTTGAAGCGAAAGAAGACTAGTGTCCAGTAGGTAAAAACAGTCCACTCGCTATACAGCTCGCCACTCGGACATGTGCACGTAACTAAATACAGATTTTCCATCGAGGATAAGCCACATATACGATAACAATCTAGTATTTACAGTGGCTTACTGGTTGAGAAAGAATGCTATCACTTTTAGACTAGATGCACAACGCAAATAAAGACGACTTTCTTGGCTGACTGTACATAAAACTGTCAGCGTCAAATATCTAATTGTTATAATATAAGTATGATTCCTTTTTTGACCACTCCCCTCTCTCTAAACTGCAAATAGTCTGTGCGGAAAGAGAAGAGTCATGAAATGTATTGGTTTGGTTCCCGTATATTCCACGACTCTTCTCTTTCCGCACATACCCTAATATGAGAATTTATGTAGCATCGATCTCATTTAGAGTCCACCACTCAAAATCTACTTATTTTATGTAGCAAATGGGAAATAAAAGAAAACGGTTGTGTAATATGATTTTTTATTTCAATAATTTCAATTACATTTTTAGACAATCATAGTTTCATATTTTTCATTAGGCTTCCTAGCCTAGTCGCGATAATATATACACATTTGACGTGGCAGCTGTTCCATATAAAAATGAGTTTTTGGCAAAAATTTCATTTTTGGTACAAGCTTTTATCGCTGACTATACTTTTCTTTCTACAGGTAACTGATACACATCGAGCAAATTCTAAAACCCCAAACACAGTTAATTAGGTTGCGTTGTTTTATCACAGAGTTCCTATGTCCACCTCTTGTCTCCATCATCAGATCAGCTCGATGGTACCATAATATTGCATTGTCACCCGACTTACATATGTATGTAAATTTTCAGCTCAATCGGGGACCGGGAAGTGGATCAAATTTAACTTGCAAGATTTGATTACAAACAGACAACAGTCAGGTGAAACTAAATAAAAGCTTGTAATAATGAACTGTAATACGAATCATCATTGGTCGCACGAGATGTTAGTACATTATGATATAAGTGTGCCAAGTTGGATATTGCACACGAGGCGATATTGTGGCAGAGGCATGTTATTACGAATTAGTTACTTTCTTAACTCAGTCGGATAATATAATGAAAAAGCACGAGTGTTACAATATACTGAAAAAGCATGCGTGTTTATATTTAGGATTATGACCCAAAAATCGGTGGAATAAAAACGTCGTTTTGAGCAAGTATGTTGAAATTAGACATTACGATACAAGTGCGAAAAATAGGAAATTCGAAACGAGTGGCGATAAATTAAATCGACACGAGTTGCGAATTATCTATTTGCACATGTATCGTACAACATTTTACAGTACATATGGCCCTTTAAATGTTTGACACATTAACGTAATATGCTAATTTGCGCACTAGTGCGGTAAAGTAGCACCATATGTACTGTAATATTGTATTCTATAATCTTGTATATCCGCATAGTGATGTGCGTTTTTATCGACCTTGGAACAATAACCTATCGACATAGTAATAATCACAATGAACTTTCCTTATCCTATTGGGTTACCTATCTAGTACATGTTTAAATTCTTATTACTGAAATTGGAGCAATGATTATAAATTTAGAGAGAGACGAATGAGATAAGCGATCACAGACGGTATACATAAAATTAGTTAGTTAATTATTTAAACTTCATTGCACATTAAAAATTGTACAAAGGGCGAACTTACTAAATACCTTAAAAAACTATTTAGAAAACAGTATTCCCGAAAGCATCTTGTATCAGATATTAAATATAGGACTTCATAGTACTTATCTTGTATTTAAGATAGATCTCTGGTGATGTATATGTATAAGTGCTGCCTTGTATATTTTGTTACTATTATTTATTTACTAATTTCGTGATATTTTTTTAAACATAGCACATAAGCGCATAATTTATCGATGTTGTGTGTTGACTACAGAACATCCATAGCAAAGCACGAAACTTGCGAGTCTTGTGACTCTTGTGACACCTTACGGAAATAAGGAATAACAAACATGTATGCATCTCTTTTCGACACATTATCTAATTCGTAAGGAAGTAAAGAACGGGTATATATGTTTGCGAAGCATTTTTGTCCGGCTTCTATGCTTTATTTATTATTCTGAGGGTACGTGCGAAAGTGACGCGTGGCATGACAAGTGATAAAAATGGTACCATGATACCGCCGCTAGAGTAGAAACAAGGTGTTTCAAATGGACTTATCGTAAATGTTAAATTCGAAGACCTTCTATGCTCAAGTATTTTATAAAAAAACCGGCTAAGTGGATGTCGGGCCATGTTTAGTGTAAGGGTTCCGTAGTTACCCGTTTGTCACAATAATAGGCTGCCTTGAACGAGGGCTATTATGTGGTATCCTGTGTATAACAAACAAAAGATAACTATTGAAACATTAAAACAAAATATTTTGTCTTTGTGCTTACGAATAAATCAATTGTATTCTGTTCTGTTCGGTCCTATTATATAAAAGGACCCTGTGCAGCATTTTTACTAAGAAGGGATGACTTTTTGCAAAAAATTAAAAACGATTTAAGTTTTATTTTACCATTTTGTTGCCATGATTGATTTATGTCTCCATGCCAAATTGCAGCTTTCTAGCACTAACGATCACGGAGCAAAACCACGGACGGACAAACAGACAGATAGACATGGCAAAACTATAAGGGTTCCTTAGTTGTCTACGGACCCCTAAAAAGGGCTGTGGTTACAAAATTTTCTTAAATAAAGTTAAATTAAAGAGAAATAAAAATCGAATATATTAAGTATTTATATGCATAATTTTAATTAACCAAAATACAACAATTTTCCCGTTCGCCGCAATCTGTGGCTCGTGAAAATATGAGGGTTGGAGGGCACTTTTGCTGTTTTTCTATGCATTCACCTCCACGTTTTTGGCATCGAGTTTCCGAGAATGGCACTATAAAATGGATTAGTACGTTAGTTTGATTACAAATACAAGCAATTATTTCATCATTCAGTATTTTAGACAAAACTTACAAGCATAACAACATTCGATTCCATTTTTCTGTTGTAGGGGACACAGGCCTGTAACTGGGACGCGATTTGTGTCTGGACACTCCGTGGACGAGACACAAAGACCACCAATGGTTAAGCAGGGCAATTCTTCATGCGTACTCCTTGCTGTCGAATATATATTAAGTTTTTATTTATTTTATGTTAAATATAATTTTAGTAAGTCCAATATACACCCTATGCTCGAATAACCCGACAGATTTTAAAGGCTTATTCTTGACCGTAGCGTAGACTAAAATGTCATACAATGTTTTCTGAAATCTTTTTAATTAGTTTTCTGTTTTAGATATAATAACAATTCTCGCGTAAAATATGTTTCTATAATAACTCAGTGAAAAACGCCTTTTTGGTTGCTACGCTGCTACTATGCGAATTAGTTTAGACATACCTACGAACAGGCGTTACTAGTTTAAAGGAAACTCGCAATATTTATCTGATATTTAAAAAAAACTTTACTTATTCATAGTTAACCTTAAAAAAAAGACCACGGGTTTCGGTGTAATTAGTGAACACCCATAAAAATTTGTCACAACCGAATAAAGAACCTCCTCTTTCTGGAAAAGGAAGTAGAATAAAAATAATCAGTCATCGTAGAACTCCCGGACCCATACGACAAAATTCTATTTAAAATCTATAAGAGAGAGGACTGGAGTTGGACCAAGCACACGCTCTGTTATCTAATGTCTATTTATATGTCAAATTACCATAAGAATATGACGTTTACTAACTTACTTCCCCACTTTGACACGTCAAAGTCGGTGCAGAGTGTTTAGGTTGTATGTTTCTGTCACCAAACTTCTGTAGGGGATCCACATACAGTCATTTAATGGGTTCACGACAGGGTGATGGTGCGAGCCACCTTCTCTGTCAGCGACAGTCTTTTCTGTATTGCCCTCTCTATAAACTCTAATAATGAAATTACAGTTACAAAAAACTTACTTGCTTGGTGTCCACTCCCGTAGTCAACCTTTACAACACTAATTATAAGCCAAATAAAAAGTTTAGGAACCATAACTGGATAATTCTCACAAGTAAATAAGTATTTAGATTCGTGCTACACGCCTTCAGTATACTGTGAACGATAATGCACTATCTCTCGTTATATACAATTTGGCCCGCATTAGCAATATGCAAATTTTACTTTCGATTCGATAAAAACCAAATTAGCCATCGCTCTGTTTTCAGGTTAGTTTAAAACAAGAACATTGTCTCGACGGGTAGTTAAATATGTCTATTAGCTAGTTATTTTAATGTGCATTAAAATATACTTAGGTAATAGTCAAACTCACTAGTGAGATTGAGATTACCGTTTTTATGCAATATGGACCAATGAGTGTAATATTTAGGTAGGTAAATCTAAAAGATTAGGAGGATGTCTCATATAAATATAACCATATTACATTTATTTTTAAACAATACGCTAGTTGTATTTTTTTTATTAATGGCATCAATCGATCAGTACCCCTAGTGTAAATAAATTCGATTTCCAAACGTGACGTACGCGTTTGCGTTTAGTCTCATTTTGTATTGGATTTCGAAAGAGCGCGCCAAGCGGGACGTTTTGGAAACTCAAAATCCTATACAAAATGAGACTTAACGCAAACGCGTTCGTCACGTTATGATGTCGATCAAAGTTACACTAGGGGTACAGTACCCCTAGTGTAAATAAATTCGATTTCCAAACGTGACGTACGCGTTTGCGTTTAGTCTCATTTTGTATTGGATTTCGAAAGAGCGCGCCAAGCGGGACGTTTTGGAACCTCAAAATCCTATACAAAATGAGACTTAACGCAAACGCGTTCGTCACGTTATGATGTCGATCAAAGTTACACTAGGGGTACAGATTTGTTTTTAGGATCAAATATCAATATGGGACCCATTGCGTTAAACCAAATACAAAAGTCACAAATGACAGGTAGGATAATCCAGTAACTTTGTCGCCTTTTGTAATGGGGTTCGTTTGCGTCAAATCCGATAATTCTGATTTTTTGCAAACTTGTTTATGATGCTGGCTCAAAAAATCCAAGTTTGTGACCTCGAGTGCCGAACGCAACTTTGTAAAAAATCTAAAAAAGCGCGTAAATTTCAGTTTTTTATTTTATTGGGCGATTATAACCCTAAAGGATTTTTTTGATAGTACCTTCTCAGGGAGTTTTTAAAGTAGACTAAATGTGTGTACCCCTAGATCTAATAGTTTTCGAGACAAAGCCTTTCCATATTTATAATATGTGACTGTCCACATCAAAAGGGACTTTATGGCGATCGGGGCTTACGCCGTTTTTAGTGGCGCGCCAATACTAAGTTAAGGTCACTTTTGATATGGACTGTCACATATTTTCGAACTTGTATTCGTAAACTGAGTAGTGCAGTATGCAGTTTTGTCTCAGGCGATGCCGCTTGGCACGATTGTTCCTTATGTCAAACAAAGCTGATTTGGCCCGGTAGCCACGAGATCGTACCGTGCCTACCCCCCAGAAAAGAGGGGGATAAGATCGGCTCACCAGGCCCAATATGCGCCAATACTAATGCGGCACTACGCGACGTAGGCGCCGACCGCCATAAGGACCCTCTTGGTATAGACTGTCATATATGTGTTCATTGACTGCTTTTCAATCCTGCGCGAGTCTGATTGGCACGTTTAGGTACTACCGGGAGCGTTAAGGGTCGACCACTTGCGGAAAAAATTACCTCGATCCTTGCAAAGAGCTAAACTCCGTCGCCCCCATACAATTAGGATCCATTTAGGATTCCCTATCTTAATAATGAAAAAGCTAAAACCAGGTAATGAGACAACAGGTAGCAGGGACAGTTTATTAGTTGTTATTGTTTAGGCTAAACTTCGCCCTCCCCCCCTTCCTTTCCCTCTTCATATAGATAACCAATTAGGATTCCATAACACCCAATCTTTCATACTATGTTGATGTCACGTTATGCCTTCCGTGTTGTCGCCTAACCGCCTGCAAGACGTTTATACGATTTTCGTCTATAAGGTAGTCGACCGTTAACGTTCCCGATGGTACATCTATGTTGTCTGTTTGCAGTTGTGTGTGGTTACCGACCTGCAAGTCGACACTCCGTTGGGATGTGTCATGGCGGGCGAATGGCTGGTTGCAAGCACACGATCACAATCTCTATTCTATTTACCACCTTGTCATACAACGGAGTCAAGACGTCACAATGGCGACGAGGATAAAAAACATAAGAAAAAATTAATAAAAACGATGAACTAAATGAACGACAAAATGTTAACTAAATTAATTTTTTTTTTTTCAATAAAAGGAAAGGAGAAGAGTGACCCAAAATAGCACAGGTTTGATTACCCATTGTTGATTTATTTATAGCCCCGAGCACATAAACATCTCTATAAGGTACACATCTGATATTAAAACTATATTATGGTCGATACAAAAAAAAAAAACTATGTTTACATATCAACGTCTTATTCAGTTTAAATAGTACTGAATGCTATTGTCTTTCAAAAAACGTTCGGTGAATAACAATTTAGCCAAGTACGGAAAAATTAAGTTATTAAAAACATAACTTTTCTAACGACTGTGACATTAATAAAGCGTGTAAAACTACAATGAAGTTATACGTATAGTAAATAAACTGTCGCGCATTTTGCTGAGTAGTGCTGAATGTTTGTTCACCGGCAATTTATGATAGACTTAATTTACTATAGTTGTTGAAACAATATCTTGGTGCGCTGTAGTATATGAACAGCTCAAAATGTGTTGTACGAGTATTAACGACATCTGCTTAAGAATAGTTCACATAATAAGTTTTTTGCAAAAAAAAAAATTTGGTACAAGCTTTTATCGCAGACTTTATTTTTCTTTCCAATGGCAACTTATACACATCGAGCCAATTCTAAAAACCCCAAACACAATTAGGTTGCGATGTTTTATCACAGAGATCCTATGTCCACCTCTTGTCTCCATCATCAGATCAGCTTGATAGTACTTACCATAATATTGCATTGTTACCCGACTTACATATGTATGCAAATTTTCAGCTTCATCGGAAACCGAGAAGTGGATCAAAATTAACTTGCAAGATTTGATTACAGACAACGGGACAGGTGAAACTACATACGAGTAAAAGTTTGGAATAAAAAATATATGTACACTTAACAATAGGCGTGTCTTAAACTCAATAAAAATCAACACCTGTTTACGTGTGCTACTTAGGCATGCATTTAAACTGTTTAACCAAATCAGCATAATATTATCTGGGTCAGGCTGGGATCAGGTTTCTATAATGCAAAAGGGAGAAATAAGTTAACAAACTGATACTGTCGGTGAAATTTGTCGTATAGAGTGCTAGCTAATACGACTATTCTCCAAGAAGGGAATACCTTTATGGTTGTCAATGTTGTTGCGTTAATGTTGCTGGGGTCCAGCCATACAAGGAAAAAGTGCGAAAGGCCATGCCTGGATTACTGGTCAGGTTAAGGGAAAATATGACACTCTTCATTGATCAACATATTTTACAAACAAAAAGTCAAAATAAACCGTATCTGAGTAGCGACGTAGGAAATAATATGTTAATTTATATAAGTCTGAAATTATTTATATATTTTTTGCAATGGGCGACCGGTTACGTATTATTAACGAAAAACTGAAAAAAGGGACCTGTGAATTGATTGTAATTAACTGTTCCCCTTTAATATCGTTTTAAATATTGATCATAGAGAAAAGCAATGAATTGTTTTTTGTAGGTTTTCGTTTAAATATATTTATGTATTTTTATTGCTATGGGCCATTGTTTACGAGTTATTTACAAAAACACTAAAAAGGGACTACAAATTGATTATAATTTACATTCTAGCTTTAAAATCTTTTTAAGTATTGATCCTACTGAAAAGTGTTCCGCATGTTTCTTGTAGTAAATTGTATGTAAATTATTTATGTCTAAGTTTTTTTCTATGGGTCATACTTTACACGGAACTTTGGTAATAATCGGGTCCCTTTGTTTGGCATAATTGTTGAAAGTCATAATATAATGATAGTCATATTATCGTTAGTCATAACTCTGAAACCGTTAACTTTTCAGGAATTTCCTTAAGTTATCCTATACATAGGTAAGGTTCGGTTTGTTTAATGGCAATCCTGAAAAGTTACGCGTTTCTGAGAAAAACCAAATTATGGCTAACGAAAATGCGGACAAACAATACATTATGACTTTAAACTTTATGGGAAACAATAGTTTATAATTAACTCTCCCTCTTTAATATCTTTTTAAATATTGATTCCTTGCAAAAAGTGAACTTAATCGTTTTTATAGAAAATTTTGTATTTAACAACATGTTTTGCTATTGGCCACCGTTTATGAGTTAGTTTCGAAAAAAAAAAACATAGAATTGCTTTTAATATCACTGGTTGCATAAATGTTTTAGGGTAAATATATATATATATAACCCGCATTCACTCACATAAAGAGCGAGATAAACTCAACCCTTCTCCACGGCTGTGTCTAATTTAGTGAAAAGATAACAATCGCTGTCGTCTTGGTGCAAGTTAAAGGCGCATGTAGAGTAACTTATTTTTTAATACAGTTGCTCAAAAAGTGCTACTTTACGTAGCTGTTTAGCGTGCGGAAAGTTGGATTTCGCGAACTAGTGCTTTTTACTTTTCCACTTGTTCCAATTCATGACTACTTATTGATGAGTGTTAATGTTAGTTTCCTTTAAAAGTCGTAATCAACATAAAAACCTACTGTTAATGTAAAATAATAAATATAAGCATATTTCATATTTTATTACTTACCTCTTCATCATTATAACACGTTTATTTTTTAATATTGTATATTGAAAAATCGTTCTTAATAAGTTGTCTGAATAGAACGGAATAACTGCCGAAACGCCTGTCAAAGCAGAGGCGTTTTTCTTACTGCAAGAATGTTATAAGTTTCCAAAGGCAACATTCGATATTGTTTTCATACAATTCAAATATACGATCAAATAATCGTTTACAGTACATATGGTGCTACTTTACCGCACTAGTGCGAAAATTAGCATATTACGTTACTATGTCGAACATTTAAAGGGCCATATGTACTGTAAAACGTTGTACGATACATGTGCGAATAGGTGATTCGCAACTCCTGTCGATTTAAAACACTCCCTTCGGTCGTGTTTTAATTTATCGACACTTGTTTCGAATTTCCTATTTTCGCACTTGTATCGTAATGTACTAAAATAACGATTAGGTAATAATTGTATAATATTTAATATTTACAATTGTTTCTGTCTTATAAAGAACATGCATAAAAAAGTACTTGTTGTTTTTCTTATTTTTTCCCAACTGCATTAAAAAACGTCGTTCGATACACGTGCTGAAATGTCATTCTTCACTCGTCCCGAGTCTTGCCACTAGCCTAATACTTTCCGCACTAGCATCGAAATGTACTATTACAGTACATAATATATGGTGCCACTTTACCGCCCAAGTGTGGTAACTCGCACTTTACGTGCGTATGTATAATTATATTAATTATGTACTGTAAAGGGTAGCACGCCAAGTAGATATAGATGGCCGAGCGTAGCGAGGTCGGTTAGGCAGACGCGGCCGGCAACCCCGTTTCTCGCCGAGATTTGTATGGTGCTTTTCTCAAACTTGCAATGAAATAATAATAAAAAAATTAGATGACTATGATGATGATTGTTTCACGTCCTGATGTGATAGTACTTATGGTAATTAATGATAATAGCAGCCATGCATATTAATTCCTGGGAAATAGCTTAATACAGCCTACATGGCAGCTTCCTCGTTATCTGTTTATTCGCCGTGGGTTGCCAATTTCGTACAGTTTCGTACAATTTTCATCAAGTGAAATTATATTTTCAAAGTAAATTTCGTCTTGTCAGATAACAAAGCGTATGCAAGCGGTCCAATATTTGTACTAATTTCACTACTCCCTAAGTCACCATGTAACACATAGAACTGTGCAATTGGTCGAGGGCGGCACTTAAATAAGATGTAATGTTACTCGTAAAACGTCTTGATGTATTCCAACAAAAAAATAATATGCGAACTTTTCGGTCTTGTCCTCGTAATCAGCTAATATAAAAGCGGCCAAGTGCGAGTCGGACTCCGTTCCGTACCATTTATGCCGTATTTAAAAAAAAACTGCTTACTAAATCTCGTTCAAACCAATTTTCGGTGAAAGTTTGCATGGTATTGTATATCATGTTTTTTTTTAGTTTTATCATTCTGTTATTTTAGAAGTTACAGTTACAGTCACGCAAAATGATATTAGAAACCTCAATATCATTTTTGAAGACCTATCCATAGATACCCCACACGTATTGTACGGCTTTGAAGAAAAAAAAATCGAGTTTCAGTTCTAAGTATGGGGAACCACCAAAAAAAATTTTTTTTTCTAATTTTGTGTGAAAATCTTAATGCGGTTCATAGAATACATCTACTTACCAAGTTTTCTAGGCACTTGCGCGTGCATTGTGCATTACACCTTTACATACAAGTTTATCTACTCTTGCTACTCTGTTCCTATTATAAAATACATACGCGTCTTGATATTAAGAAATGCAAGGGTATTGCATATTAGGTCTATTCCTTTATCCCGGAGAGACCCAACGACATTTTGATAAATCTGAGGTACCTATAGGGACATCATCTGATTGCTTGCTTTTCTTTACACATATATCTAATTGCATATCCAGCTCATTCTTGTTAAAGTCTTGCTGAAACGTATGTTCATTCTTCTTTGTGATAGCTTGAGTCTGTAATGTAATTGGTTAGAATATGCATAGGTATATATAGAGTTTTATTAATTGGTGAAAATAATTCGCAAGCAAATGTAACTTGCCAATATTGTATCTTTACAGAATATAGGACAGACCGAATATGAAGTTTACGATGAACATGAACAGGCAACCACTTGAGCTGTGAGTGAAAGAGGAACATGGTCATACTTGCGTAATCCAAATATGAACCGGATGCTAAAATTTTGGATGTGCTCAAGTTTATTAAGTTGCTCCTCCATTAGATCAGGATAAGATACGTCAGCAGCAGCGTAGTCCAAAAATGGAAAGAAGGAGGGTTTAGGCAAGCGTAATTTTTGGGCGGAATTGGTAGAAGATATTGTAGCCTCACATTCTCCTGCTTACGACACACATACAATCAATTTACTAAGGTGTGTCAATAAAGAGTTCTGTCTATCTATCTTCCCTTGGTGAAAATTAGTTGCAGTGGTAAAACCAGTGGGATATGCGGTCGTGACATACCTTATTATTATTATTAACATCCACGTAAAATACTGTCGTCCAATCTGGCGACGGGCATTTATTAACTAATTCTGAAGTTAAATAACTAGGAAGTAGGAGAAAATAATGCTTACATTTTTCTGTTTTTGTACTTCTCTACAGAAACGCACAAAGATAAAGAACTGTAGAAATAACGAACTTTTTTCTTTCAATGGCATAAAAATAATCACCAAAATGCGAATAAAATTTCAAATTAACTTTTAACCGTGTCCGTTTATTATGACAGGTACCAATCCGTACGCTGCTTGTACCTAACACAGCTATATGAAACAAATTTAATAGTACATTTTATTGCAAGTGTGCAAAGTGTGTCATTATGTACGAGTCCCGAGGTGTCTTTTATGGGGGGCCGTAGGCGAATATGAACATAAGTACATATTACACTTACGGTTACGATTTTCCCTTGAACTTGAATGATATTGTCAGTTCACTTACGGTTACGATTATCCCTTAACCTTGAATGATATTGTCAGTTCACTTACGGTTACGATTTTCGCTTAAACTTGAATGATATTGTCAGTTCACTTACGGTTACGATTTTCCCTTAAACTTTAATGATATTGTCAGTTCACTTACGGTTACGATTTTCCCTTAAGCTTGAATGATATTGTCAGTTCACTTACGGTTACGATTTTCCCTTAAATTTGTCAGTTCAGCACTATATTTTTATTTAAGTATATTAAATAAATTGCAGAAATTTAAAAAAATAACTCTATACAAAAATACACAGTTCCAATTCACGATACATTATTATGATACAATTAAATTGTGAGCAATATGTCTAATAGCGAAAAATATATAGTTTTCGAACAACCATGCACTTTGGTGTGTTGGACAGTGGACATATGGATCTACACGGCGTAACATGAGGAAACTGAAAGATTTTAATATTGACACACCTTAGTAGGTATATTATTATAAGTCTGTACTTGCTGCGAGTACGGGATCAGCCGCCATCAAAATAAATTGGAGGTTGAGGTCGATCTTCGATAGGGATGTGACTGTATTACTATGACTGGAACGAAAACTAGACTGATAAGGATTCGTTCGTTGCTTCTTTCATACTCTTCATATAGGTATGAGCTGCCTTTCCAACCTTACGGTTATTTGGCGGTGTCTAGTCGCCGCCTGAAACTACGGGCGAGTTGTGCCCTGCTGCTGGCTGCGGCGTTCATTTTCTTTGGCTGGCCATTTGTGTTGGCCTGTAATGGCGTTGTGTTGTTTTTTCGTTGGCCTATCTGCGGCGTTGCGGCTTGCGATGGTTTCAGCTACTGACAGGCGTAGTTTGTCGCACCAGTGCCCCAGGGAGCTGGCGCGAGCGGCGGCTATCCGGTGGGTTTGCAGCGGTGCGATGCCCTGCAACTGCAAAAAAAATACTCCCATATAAAACGTCAAGGTCAAACAGCCAAAATAAATGAAACAGCCAATTTTTTTCTGGCTTTCGGGGTAGGTCCCATAGTAAAAGTTGCTCAGTATGACCTATATATTCACCCCGTAAATTATTGCAGGTGACTAAATAAACACCCTGTATAAGCTTTAGAAGTTACGAACAACATGCTGAAATGAGGCCATTTCGTGGCACTATGTTTTTCTTAGTTAATTGGTTTTCCATTTTGTTTACGAATAAAATAAAATATATTTCTATTTAACATCAAAACAAACACACACAGTTCACAGTTTGATTCCTTCATCAAAGTCATCCGTTATTAATGAAATTGTCAGACTCTGCTCATGTCAAATCTCGGCAAGCCTTAGCATGGCCACTACCTTGTCAAGTAGCCTGACTGATTACTTACGCCAAAAATGTACAAATATCCTACGGCTTCCATGTTTTTTTGTGCAATGAATTGCTTCTGTCATTTGAATTTAATTTAAATAAAAATTGTTAGTCATTTTTTTTTTACGAATGGCATTGTTCTCAGTAGACCGTCACTGACTTGATCGGCTCCGCTAGTCGCGGCTGAGACGCAGTAAAACCACAGCTCGGGAGCTGCGTAATTGCTGCCTTTTAGATAGCGTCAAAAATGCCGCAAATCTTTGTTTACTGCATACTTATAGGTACGCGAACATAATTAAGCTAGACATTATGCACCGCAGGAGTAAGAATAATATTGTTGTTGATATGTACAGTCCCCAGCATAAATATATGACTGTAGGCAGCCGTGCAAAAATATCTGATCTGCCATTGGAGCTATAAATATATGACGAAAAAACCTTCGTAAAAATATGTGATGCTTTGTGGCCGGCAAAAACATAATTACTCTGTATCCGCATAAATATCGAATCGGGTCGCTTAAAAATATTTGATTACTCAAGAAAAAAAAAATATGTGATTACTCTCACCTGGCATAAATATCTATCTACTGTGAAAGCAAATACATCCGATGGTAGTTAGAGTAATTATGTTTTTGCCGGCCACAAAGCATCACATAATTTTACGTAAGTAGGTTGTTTCGTCATATATTTATAGCTCTAATGAAAGATCAGATATTTTTGCACGGCTGCCCACAATCATATATTTATGCTGGTGACTGTACATATACTAGCCGACCGCGTAGCGGAGCACAGTGTAAGATTATGCCTTAGTTGCGGCCATGTGTGTTTACAATTTCATTTGATAAATATAATGAAATAATACATCTTTGGGAAAGAAACTATATTTATCTTTCGCTTAGTTTTTGAGTAATTGAAGTTTTAGTGATATTAGTGAAAAACTGTTTTTTAACTTTCGGTCCTAAAACAAACATTAAGTCCATGTGATGTATTTACAACAAAATGTGCCATAGTATCATTTATGTAACTATATGCAAAAGAAAAAACGTGTAGGTGCTACATATACTACACCTATGAAGTGATTTAGTTATTTATGTTTTTTAGAAAAACATATTTTTCTTCTTTGTCTTTATGTTGGAGCAATGTGTTTTGATTAACAATCGTAAAAAAAAATCACATGCTCAAATAGCAGGACTCCGGAGATATTGCATTTCGAAGGATTTACTGAATTTCTATGGAAATAGGGTTGTCACATCAGAGTTAAACATTATACTCGTAGCAAGATTTTAGATATTTTTATCATGTACTATTAGTGTCTTTCAATTGTACCTTTATAATTATAAATATTAACCAACTGAATAAAGAGGAAGGTTCATATTTGAAACGTATTCAAGTATCGCTCTTCTCACGATCCATTGAAAGCTTGAACACATCAACTGACTTAGCCGACTGTTTAAAAGCCATATCTGCTGTCTCCGCAACTGCTGTAAACTTTGCCAGGGGTGCAGGAGATGGTCACTAAAAAACCTCATTGTCAAAACTTGATCTCCTTGTGGACGCCATTCAACAATCTTTCCTTTAAGTGTTCATCTACATCCCTGAATCGCAGCCTTTAGCCAGTTTGCGAACAGCAAACAGATATTCTTTTATCGTTTCTCCTTCTCGTTTCCTGGCCATCAGTCTCGCACTGTACACTGCTAGATTTATTTTGTAGTGGTACAATTCTGGCAGTTTTTATATATAGTTCATCGTATAAGTATAAGTATTTGAGGCACATAATCCTGACAATTAATAATCAAACGAACTTACCTGTGAAGTTTGATTACAATTTTACGAGTATCCAAATCCAAGACAACAAATATAATTTACTAGCAGCAGTACACGTTATCGTGCAGTCCAAGTCACACATTTTAGAGATATAGTATTTAAAAAACAAGTTCGCGCTGTCCCTCTCACTCGCTACGCTGCGTTCCTGCTTCGACATCGCTCCTCCAGTACTCATTATTTCAGAGTTATTTTTGTGTTATTAATCGAGACTATTTTATTTTCATTTTTGGGGATGGGGGGCGGGTCTTTGTTGTCTTGGATTTGGATACTCGTATAATTGTAATCAAACTTCACAGGTAAGTTCGTTTGATTATTAATTATACTTCCTATCTAAATCCAAGACAACAAATATAATTTACTAGCAGATGTTCAGAGATTTGTATTTAAATTCAAATCCTGAATGCTGACACTGACATATTCGATAGCGTAACTTACTTTCTATGCATCTCGCTCATACTGGCATCCTATTAGTGTGAACGAGATGTATGGAAAGTAAGTTACGAACACGTCAGCTAATATGTAGAGTCAAACTCGTGGTAAGGCTACAAGTACATCAAATTGAATAAAAATGTATAATTGTAAATTCATATAGATTTTATAGCTGAAATAGTTATATTAGTGTTTGCATGTTGCTAGGTTTATATTCTGATGCCACTTATGTTCTCAGTGAGATATGTTTATGGAAACATCATAATCTATATTGTACTAGTTTCGTATATACTGCCTTTATTGTTTTTAACTTGTATGATTCTGTTTTATCTCCTTGTAATAAAAAATATAAAAATATTCGTCCGATGTAGTGCAGCCCTCCATAAAGTGTTGGTGTCCGGGTTTCTCAGTAAGAGTACAAAATTAAGAATCTATAAAACCGTCATTCGGCCTATTCTTATGTACGGCTGTGAGGCCTAGACACTAACTCAAAAAGAGAAAAGTCAGCTCCTGATATCGGAAAGAAAAGTGCTCAGGAAGATCCTGGGACCTGTCCGAAGTGACGATGCTTCCTGCAGGATCCGGAAAAATGCTGAGATGGAGGAGTTGGTGGCTGAGCCCAATATCATCGGCGTAACTAAATCCCACAGACTTCGCTGGCTCGGTCACCTACTCAGAATGAGGGAGGATCGGGCAGTCAAGGAAGCGGACTTCGGGCGACCAACAGGAACCGCTGGTGGGGCGTCGTGGAGGCGGACCTGCGTCGAATGAATGCTAATTCATGACAGAAAACCGCGCTGGATCGGGACAGGTGGCGTTCTCTCGTTTCGGAGGCAAAGATTCTTTTTGGATCGCTGAGCCAAAGCAGTTAGTTATATTCGTCCACTAGCATCACTTGCAGAGTAAGTAATATTACTACAACTTTAAACGTTACGAAAAACGTGTTATGAAAAAAGAGAGGTCAAATACGAAACTGATACCCCATCATATATCAGTATCACACGATACTAATAAGAGACTATGTATATCTTCTTGTATTTCACACAAAACCGCTAAATTGTAAGGGCCGTCGTAAAACTGTCAAAAGTTTGTCGGAACGTCATCTTAATTGCGCCATTACATCGTTCATGATCCTATCTGTAGCCAACCTTTACCTCAAATGAGAGATAAAGATAAAATATGTAACCAAATACTTGACAATATAAATTAAAAACGTATGGTTGTTCATTTTGTCTGTTTATTCAACAAAATACGAATAATTAGAAATCATAGTTTAGGTGCGCACTAAACCCGTTCGATATGACTTTCTTTAATGTTGAAAGATAGCGAAGATATACAATTTGATTTTATGTAACTGCTATGCTGACAGTCTCGCTCCGAGCGATCGCGCCACTTGTTGCGATCGACTTGAAACAATACTGTTTAAAATTGTCTATTTCATTAATGTAACGGTCTAATAAGTTACCTACGTGCCGCAATGGAGTGTATACAGTGCCATAAAACTCTATCGAAAAGGGGGTCCCATTTCATGTGTCAAGGACCATGCCAGGGAACCTTTAATAGAAATTGTGTTAAGGGATTGGCGGCTGACATGAAAGCTGGACGGAATAGAGCCCATTGCAACAACTGTGAGGAGGGTGACACCGACGATGAAGACGTTGACGAGGACGGGTAGGACATTGACAAGATCCTCAAGGACATCCAAAGAAAGGTCAGTGCTATTCCCGGCTTCAAAAAACAATTGGACTTGAGTAAACAAAGTATGAGTGTTGTATCAGACAAATACGATGCTCCGATATCTGAGCTTGCAGTCTAAGGCACTGGTCCCACCGCCGGCTACAAACTATAAGCGAGTGAAACTATAAACTACAAACTAGTGGGCGAGCGGCGAGAAGCGAGTATAGTTTTACTAGTTTAGACGCTGAGCTATAAGCGAGTGTTTGCGTGCGACGGGCGATTACTCGCTCCACTAGCTCAGCCGGGTGGCCCAGCATAAAGGTAAAAAACTTAAGAGGGCCCTATTCGCCAATGACCTATACAGGGTGGAAATAGATTTTGGGTCAGTGAGTGCAGCCACCAGCTTCCGTACTGCTAAGCGAAAATGGTCTTAGAAGACCTTCCTTCTATTTCAAATTAATAAAGATTGGCGTTTAAAGATTTTTGAAAAAACATACGGGGTGCGAGAAAATTTTTGACAAACTTTTTTATTATGTCTATCGATTCTATTCCTATCCAGTATCAATAGTTTCCGTGGGTCAGCTTTATAGTACTCCTGCCCCAAAGAATACAGCTCAAGATTCAATGGGTGTTACTGCAAGTGCTGGTACAAGTAATAACTAAATATACTTAACTATATTTTCCTACTCCTCTACTGTTATCTGTCATTTATGCATTCATTAACACGAATATAAGAACATACATAAAAGATTTCAAGAAAAGTCTATATTGTCTATTCCTCATAAAAGCTCTTGTGCTTTTATAAGCTATAATGTTACTGCGATTAATGGCTACCAACCTAACAAAACCAAAACGAATACAGTTTTAAACTAAGTGCATTGATGCCAACTTACAAAATATTCATTTGGTTGCATAGTAAAAATAATTACTTCATAATGCATGTGACACCCGTAATATAGCAACACCCATAGACTACGAAGACCGCTTAGCGTTGCTTGTTAGTCTCCGTAGGCTACGGTGGCCAAAATTGAGAAAAAACTGTCCAAAAAATTAATTTAGCAAGTAGCAAGTACCAGGGCCTCATGAGTTACGAAGAGGTGTCGCCGACCGGCCGGCCGCGGCCCGGGGCGGGCCGGACGCGTAACAAGGTATGCTGGCGCGTCTTGGCTATATCTATATACTTTTGCTGTAATTTGTTTACCTAAATTAAGATTTATTTTTGTTGACTCGTAGGAAAAATATTGTATGCAACGTTGTATAAGTAGGTCAAAAAATTCTCGTGGCGTATTCCTTTACAATGTTCGCCTACGCCTTCGGCTCCGGCTCACATTGTAACTCACGCCACTCGCCTTTTTTGACCCTTCTTATACAACTGTTGCATAAAATACTATTCTCCACTATGACGTTTGATTTAAAAAACCTACCCTTAGTGCCCTTACCTTAATGTAATGGCGAGACGCTCTCTTGAAATTTTTGACAAACTTTTTTATTATGTCTATCGATTCTATTCCTATCCAGTATCAATAGTTTCCGTGGGTCAGCTTTATACTACTCCTGCCCCAAAGAATACAGCTCAAGATTCAATGGGTGTTACTGCAAGTGCTGGTACAAGTAATAACTAAATATACTTAACTATATTTCTCCACTATGACGTTTGATTTAAAAAACCTACCCTTAGTGCCCTTACCTTAATGTAATGGCGAGACGCTCTCTTGTACTAATAGCTTCTCTATAATTTGTGTTATTTTTTTTTAATATCATTTTCTATTAATGTATGTATATACTCAAACTCATCTCTTTTCATTCTAAAATATGAACGAAATTGATCGTTTGTCAACTCGTAGAACAGTTTGAACTCACTGCATTCTTTTCTGAAATAATTAATTTCTTGCATCCAACATTTTCTTGTCATTCTTTTTAAAATATCTTTTTTTTCTTCCGTCTCTTCAAAATTGCCACTGCCACTACAGCCATGCTTTTATAAAATACATCATCATCGTCATCCGAACTGGACAACAAAGATAGTTCATATGATTGTTTTAAATTCATTGTAAATACGTGCACTCGCATCCACCTCATAAGGTAAAATGATCGGTCTGATCGCCAAGCAGGCACCGGCGAGTACCGCTGAGCTAGTTTTATAGTCGATAGCTTTTATCGCGGCGGTCAACTAGAAAACAGTGGTCCCACCGCCAACTATCAGCGAGCTCGGCTATCAACTAGTAAAATTATGTACTAGAAACAGTTGACAATCAGCGGGCGGCTAGTAAACATTGTATGGAATTATCGCTTACTCGCCGGGCGGTGGGAGAGTGTCTTCGCCGGCGGTGTGAACAAGCCAGCTATGAACTATAAATATATATCTCTCTCTTTTATTTACACGAAAGCGATTATCTTTTGTTCGTTTCTTGAGCTAGAAAATAGCCGATAGTTCATAGCTTACTCGCTCGCGGTGGGACCAGTGCCTAAGGAAAAAATAAACGCCCTTGAAAAGAATGTGTCTACAATAAACAATAAATGCGTTTATTTAGAGAAACAGAATGTTGCCTTTGAACAAAAACTGCTCGAAATCGAGCAAAGCACGCGCAAACAAAATATAGATATTATCCGCCTTGAACAACTGCCGGAGGAAAGCGCAATGAGTGTAGTAGCTAAATTGGGTAAAACACTTAAATTGAACACCGCGGACATCGACTGGGCCCGCCGCAACCCATCCAAAAAACCAGGTGACGATAGACCGGCCTCCATCATCGTCGGCTTCAAGACGTCCGGCGCTGGCTCCCGTGATGCGTGGCTGTCGCAGCATCGCAAGGTCGCGGAGGTGACGAGCAACATGGTGACCGGTGACACTAAGACTAATCAATGGACCTGCCCAAGCCGACCCGAGCTTTACTCTGGATTACCAAAAAGAAATTGCATGGAGTCTACAGATTCATTTGGATATCCAACGGTAAAGTGCTAGTTAAAAAGGCAGATTGAAGGAGATAAGACCCTTTGGTTGAGATCGGAGAGCGAAGGAGACCTACTCAAAGTGAAGTGTCTTACTTTGCGGTATATTGTGCTAAATTTAATTAATAACATTCAATGATCTCACTAGTATTGAGTCATTTAGTGATTAAAAAAAAATAATAATCTGTTTATTTCATATCAAAAAAACATGCATTTTTTCTAACTTAACTACTAATCTTAAATTAAAAATATTTTTTGAGTTAATTTATTTGAGTTAATTTGAGTTAAGATAAAGATGACTCAATAAATATTGTTAAATTTGATAATTTTAATAACTGGTTCTCTTCTATAAATAGTTTAAATTATTATGCTGCACGCTTATGTATACTGCACGTCAATATTCGTTCTTTAAAGAAAAACTTTGCAGAATTATTGCTAACTATAAATAACAACATTGACCAGATCGATATTCTTGTAATTACTGAATCTAACATTAGTTTCTCCTTGTTAAGTTTTTACAGCATAAAAGGTTTTGATCTACTAGTTTTATCTTTCATTCATTTTGAATTCCATTTACTGATAATGGTCTACTTTGTTTATAACTTAGTTTATTAGTATCCTTCCAGAACTGAACGAAATTTCCTGCCGACCTATGGGATGCTATAATATCCATTTTAATAATATCTTGGTTCCGTTGGCTCCAACTTAATTTATTCTTAAATAATTTGCGTTTATTGGACATATCATCAAATATAGGACCTGAAGAAGGCGAACCGTGCCATAACCATACTTTATGCGCTTCGCGTGCGTTATTGTACAGTGGTAGCACATGATAATTCCAACCGGTAATTTTATTGATTTGTTTACGTTTCTTACTGATAGACGATTTACCCGCGCAGGCCGCAGCGGGGGAGGGGTTCTTGTTTACACGCGGGAGGGAATCCAAGCGCGCGTAAAAGAAACTCCCGCCACTAGCTTGCCATCAGCGGAGTGCGTTTCCATTACCATAAATGTTAATAATGAAACAGACCACCTAAAATAAGTAAAAAAGATAAAATTATTGAATTCCTCGAAGACCTTCGGCCATTATTAGAATCTGTACCCTCTAACGTGAATCTTATTTTCTGTGGTGATATAAATATAAACTTATTAAATAAACATAATAAATATGTTCTGGAATATGAAACAGTTATGACAGAATTTGCCTTAAATAAATGTATTAATCAGGGATCGGAACCGGTTTTTTGCAAAAACATCGAAATAACCATATATTTCGGTTGTTTCATACTCTAAATGTAGGACTCAGTTGTGTTTTCAGCTAACGACTTCGTATTATTAGATTGCCTAATTAGAAATGAAGTAATTAACAAAGAACGAAAAAATACCGTTTTCGTTCCCATACAAAAAATACCGGTTTCCGATCCCTGGTATTAATATAGTAACACGTAAGGAAGTAGTAATTGATAAGGCTGTAGAATCCTGCATAGACCATATTTACATAAGGACCTCGGTTGGCACGGCACCAATCCGCTCAGCTGTTATAGAGCATAAAATGTCGGATCATTATTTTGTGTCAGCTGTGGTGCTATGGAACCGCGGGCCGGGGCGCGCGATTCCGGCCGCGCCGGCGCCCATAGCAACGGCGCGTTGACGGAGTCGCGCGGCGGTGGCGCTCTCGGTGGCGCAGGTGGCACGAATGGGAAACATTTTGCCCGCGCTGAGTCGCGACGTGTCCTTGACAACCGCAAGGTCAAAAAAATGCTTTTAGAAACCAACTTTGAAATGTCATTAAATTGCCCAGTTGATTTGTATAATGCGATAACACAGTTATTTTTAAATATGTACAACGATTGCTATGTATTTAAAACAGTTAAATATAATACAAGTAGAAATCGTAAACCCTGGATAACCGATAATTTAAAGAACATGATAATAGAGAGAGATTATTTCGCGTATGGTGTAATGAGCCAAAGAATATGCTAAAGCGACTTAGTTATACTAGGTATAGGAATAAATAAAATACCAAAGCCATAAATAAAAGTAAAAATTCATATGACAAAAATTGTAATATAGAAAGTAAAAATAATATAAAGAAAATATGGCAAAGGACACATATATTATTAGGGAAAGAGAGTAAAAATTTAGATGATATAATACACTCAAACATACAAGGTGTGGGTGATGACAAGTATGTATGTAATAAGTTCGCCTCTACTTTTTCAGACGAGATCAAAGAAATTAAACGTATGTGTAACGATACTTGGATTGATAGGGGTAACTATGTTAAACAGTCAGACGTGTGTATGAGATGGCAGCCCGTGAAAAGTCATCAAGTTATGAAAATTGTCAAAAACATGAACGCAAACAAATCTCCGGGCAGCGATCTGATACGCATGTCTGACATAGAACTCGTTGTAGACAAAATAAGTCCTGTTCTTGCCAAACTGCTTAATTTATCTGTTAAATATCATAAATTCCCTAGTAAATTAAAAGAAGCCATACTTCGTCCGATTTACAAAAAAGGAGATCGTAAATCATTTTCTAACTATAGACCTGTTGCAAGATCATTATGAGAGAATGCCTTAAGGCATTAAGTCCGCCATTTGTACTTATTTATATTGTGCAATAAAGTTTAAAATAAAATAAATAAATAAATATTAACAGCATTGATAAAATTATGGAAAAATGTATAACTGACCAACTTAGTACCTATCTTAGTAAAAATAATATTCTAACTACCTGTCAACACGGATTTAAAAGAGGAAAAAGTACCTCATCTTTATTGTCAAAGTTCACAGATGAAATTAATCATTACCTCAATGATAAAAAATTGATTTAGCCGTATTCTTTGATTTCAAAAAGGCGATCGATACATTAGAATCGAACACCTTATTGAAGGCTATGTACGAGTGCGGAGTGAGCGAGCCGTTGAACTCATGGTTCCGCGACTATCTTACCTCGCGCTCCTACAAAGTCAGGGTCGGTAGCTCCTATAGACACGAGTGCGCCGTGGAGTGCGGAGTGCCCCAAGGCTCGGGCTGCGGTCCTGTCTGCTACTTGATGCACGTTAACAGCTTGTGCAGTGTGCTGCAGCATTGCTCAGTGCACATAATATGTGCATAAATATTATTTCCAGACGACCTCTGCGCCCTGCGCGTGGGCACCGACCTTGAGGACACATTCCGTTTAGTGCAAGAAGACATTAACTCGGTCGTTAAATGGTTTCATGACAATGGAATAGTCCTGAACTCAAATAAAACAAAGTTCTTACTCATTCGTTGTCCGTACTTACTAATTAAGAATATCCCTTCCAAACTATATGCCCATACTTTCCTGGTCATACCATGTTAATTTTATATATGATAGGCTTAGAGTATTATCAGGTAAGTTTTATCACTTACAATTCAAAGTTCCTACTAGCACACTAAATTTTTTTAAATATGTCACTTGTAGATTCAATACTGAGAGCTGAGTTATGCTCTTGACAGCTATGGGCTTACAACCAAGACCAATATCGATAAATTAGAGCATATGCAGATAAGATTTTTAAAATTACTTCTTAATCATAAAACTAAACTCAAATGCTTCCATTCAAAATATGCAATATTTTACCAGTTAGCTTAACCCTTTTCCAGGCATAGTACGATTTATCGACCACATACGCGCCATTAGAATTTCAACTTTAGCATTCCGATTTAAGGTTCAAATTAGATTACACTTTCAGAAAATGTTACTTGTATTCAAATGAATCATCAAAGCTGGATTTATTGCAATATATTGGCTAGATTGATTCTGTAAGGTAAGCATTTAAATAAGTTATTCTTCTTTTTCGTACTAAAGGTAAAATAATCTTGTAACAGTTGGTCTTATCAATAAAAAGCGATCTAATCAAAATATTGCAACCACTCATAGTCTTATATACGTAAGGGCTATTGTTGACCAACAACCAGCAGTAGGTATATGTATAATAAATTAATAATATATAATGAAAAATTCATCACACAAGCACACACACACACACAAACACACAACACACTTCTAGGTAATTATCCTAACAGTATAATAAACAATAGTAATAGTCCAATAGTAAATATATATAAACATATATAATACGGGTAGTTGAAAATGTTGTCACAAACAATAGCTGATATTGTATACGTATATACTTAATTAAGCAAAACGATTACCCAATTTTTAGATTTGTGTACCAAGGGTGGTTCCCTGATCCCTATAAGACAGGTTTACCTAGTTTAGGGCTCAGGACACTATTCCTAGGCTTTCCAACAATAGAATGCTTCTAAAAATGTAATACTTTTCTACTGTGTAATAAGCTGCAATTTTGATACCTAAATAAATCATTTTTCATTTTCATATCTGGATTTTTTGGGAAAACCTTGTAGATTGGTGCGGCCTGGAAAAGGGTTAAAACATAAATACCTACTAGCGATAAATAACCATAGCTGCCTGGAGCTTAACTCAGCGGATTCCTTAACACCAGTTAGTCAAGGAGCAACGCTGTCTCCTCTTCTGTATAATTTGTATACTAGTGATATTAACTCATTTGTAAATAGTTCTAATGTTAATATACTGCAATTTGCAGATAATCTTGTAATATATTCTATTAATTCAAATTTAGATGTAGCTAAAGTACATATTAATAATGCACTAAATGAACTCTATGTATATTACAATAATTACTTACACTTAAAGATAAATCCTGACAAAAGCAAGTTACTAATATTGAGCAAGGACATAACAAATGTACATATTGTATTTAATAATGAGATTATTAGAGAAGTCCTTTCTCATAAGTTTCTAGGTGTAGTCATAGATAATCATTTAAATTTTGACCTACATGCTAAGCACATAATTTCAAATTCTGTAAGAGGTTTAAATGTTATGAGATGTCTTGCTGGTATATCTTGGGGTGCTGACCCTCGACTACTCTCCTTACTGTATAAAACCCTTGTCAGAAGTCACTTTGACTATAGTTTTCTTGTACATATGAATACTGTTCACACACATCAATTAGAAATAATTCAAAATAAGGCTATGAGAATAATATCAGGGGCAATGTGTTCAACCCCAATAAGAGCAATGGAAATAGAGACTAAAACAATGCCTTTACCTGTCAGATGGGTGTTGTTAGCTTATAGATATTTAATTAAGATATATGCTAAAAATAATCAAAGTGTAATTAGAAGAATAAAGGGTCATCCTAGTATCCCCAAGTTAACAGCACTACTCTTACAGGTGGAAGCTAAGTTTTGTAATATATATAAAAATGAAATTCGGCCATGTTATGAAGATAGCTTTGATAGTAAACTTTTAAACATTACAGTATGCACAAAATCTATCAATAATAATACTGATTTTCTATATTTCTTGTCACAAATTCCCGATTATTACAAATTATACACCGATGGTAGTAAAGCAGATTCTTATGTTTGAAGTGCAGTGTATGATCCTCAAACTAAATTTGTACAGAGCTATAGGTTGCATGATGTATGTTCCATATTTACGGCTGAATTGCGGCATATGCTGTATTTGAAGCCCTGAAAGTTATAACCAGAGTGTCAGAATATAAACGTTTCTTTATTTTCACTGATTCACTTAGCTTAATTTATGCATTACAGAATAATCACTTGCATTATAAAGATAATTTCATTCTGTACAAATTAAAAAGATCTTATCACTATTTAAAAATAATAATGTAAATATAAATTTTCATTCCATCCCATACTGGTATAACAGGGAATGAAGTTGCAGACAAAGCTGCTTATTTAGGTATTAACGAATTAGATGTAAGATGTAGTACTAGAATTCCACTAACTGATTGTCAAGCTTCTGTGAAAACTGATGTTGCTAAGATGTGGATAGATTTCTGGACCAAAGACAGAGAGATAAAAGGAAGATGGTACGCTAGTATTCAATCTGACTTACCTGGAAAGCCTTGGTATGAGAAAATTAAGACGGGAAGTCGTAGCTTTATTACCACTATCAATAGATTGAGGTTTGGTCACAACTGTGCACCAGCGCATTTAGCCAGATCTTCGTTTATAGCCGATGGTACATGTCCTCACTGCCAGAATGGTAGCGTTGCTGATGTTGAACACCTTATATTTAAATGCCAAGTGTTTGCATTTGAAAGACTAATCCTTGCAAGTGAATTAAGTAAAGTGTTTAATAATAATGTTCCCCGCCGCCTCACCGATATTCTTAAAAACGTTGACAGTTACGTTCCGTTATACAAGTATATTAAAAACACAGTGTTGAAGATTTAAAGTGAAGTGTTTTAACAAAATTACTAGTGCATTCTCTGCCATACAACTCTTTAAATGAAGTGTTGTGAACATTACAAAACAAAGACTTGGCTTAAAGGACTCGCATCCAGGCCATAATTGTAAAAAAAAGATAAAATAAAATAGTATCCTTTTAAGTATATGCGTTACCAACTGATATGTTTGAAGTCGGTGAAAAGCCAAATTTAGAAGCATACCATGATTTTGGTGCGATTCGATAAAGATGCGGCTATACCGGTTGTTTCCTGTAACACGAGCAAATAATTAAACCATATATTGTACTCCTTAAACGATATAACTCTTGATTAACAAGTTTTAAAAATTATGAAAGTTAACTTTTTCATACAAATTTAATATTATTTTCAACGTACGCTGACATCAGTGTGTTTGTTACTTGTCACGCTTCAAACAAATCAAAATTTGAAATACATTGCGTCTTAGAATTAACTTCAATGTGTGATAAAAATCAAAACATAAGTTTTTTTTCAAAGTTATACAAATGTTGGTCAGTTTTAGGTGTACAGCTTACACTTTAATTTATTGTTCCTGTCTGACAGTAAACATAGTATTTTCGGGATCGTGCCGGTACCCCTTAAATGCCAACATATTAAATGACTATAATGAGAAATACAGATGGCCATTTTAAATATACTCAATTAATTTTAATTCATTATATTGTAGTTCTGAAATGAAAATATCGATGTAATCGTATTTCATTAATTGAACTATTTGAGTTTCCATTAGTCTCAAAACTTATTTACAGACCTTAGTCTGTTACTACATGAACTCTATGTATGTGGTTGTATGTGGGGTTTTTAGAATTTAGTAGTTTGAGTATACTCATATACTCATCGAGAAAATTCTAAAAACCCCACATACAACCAGGTTGCCTTGTTACATTATAGAGTTCCTATGGCCACCTCCTATAACCATCATCAAAACAGCTCGATGCTAACATAATATTTCAGTTTTCGACTTATATATGTATGCAAAGTTTCAGCTCAACCGGAAATAGGGAAGTGGGTCATATGTAGCTTCCAAAAGAGTTAACCCACACGAGTCAGTTCGTGACAAACCAACCAATATAACAAGAGGGCAAGTTAAATAAAAGAATATTGGAAATAGCCCTTTTGAAAACACACTCTTCAACTCGGCACTACAACTATGGTTCGTTGTAGTCCCGTTTTTTATTTCTTTCTACATTTCTTGTTGGGCTGTATTTAAAAACATGATTATTAAATTTAAATATTTAAATAACGCTGTATAAATGTATGTATATATAAATAATTAAGTAAAATCAGACACTTAAACTTTTTTTATTCGGTTACTTGTACTGTTTCATGGACGCACATACAACATTGATTTAGGTGGTAGTCCGTAACGCAGGTCGAGCTTATATGAATTCGGTTCAGCTTTTTGGATTAAATATCTACTCAAATCTCTTGGCGCTTGTGACTGAATATACTGTAAACAAATAAAGTACCGTTATATTAATTTACAGTACATATGGTGCTACTTTACTGCACTAGTGCGAAAATTAGCATATTACGTTACTGTATCGAACATTTAAATGGCCATATGTACTGTAAAACGTTGTACAATACATGTGCGAATAGGTAATTCGCAACTCGTGTCGATTTAAAACACTCCCTTCGGTCGTGTTTTAAGTTACCGCCACTCGTTTCGAATTTCCTATTTTTCGCACTTGTATCGTAATGTACTATTGAAAGTGCATATGAAGAAGAGTTTTAGTCGGCTACCTACTTAAACAATTTTCCATAAATATCGCAAGCACTATTTATTTTCACCAATGCTCCAGGGAAAAGTGTCTCAAACGAGGCGTAGTGTAGAAAAAAGAGCAAACGAGGCGTAGTGTAGAAAAAAGAGCAAAATCTCTATGTACGAAAATTGTCCATCAAAAAACATTAAGGTGGCGCCACAATACACTGAGATAAAATGTTATAGAGCTAGTATTTTATACAGATGTGCTATCCCATACCAAAAACAACCTACGTTGTTTGGCCGTGTTATTTGCTGCCCCTCTCTCCCCCATGAATTATTATACCTCTATGGTTCATGTAACATCCATGAGCCTAGCTAGCGCCACCGGAGAGATTAGGAACTATTATTTAAATTTGAAATCTGGTCACTTTTGCAACAGTTCTGCCAAAAGAGATTGTCGTCCTTTCTCTACCGTCCATAAAAAGGACAAAAAATACTGTCAATTATTCACTACCTACGTCAACTACGATGACGGGTAAGGTTGCAATTATGGAAGGTACAGGTAAGGAATAAAATCTCCATAGGCAAAACTGTTGCAGGTCTCCAGCTGTCAGCTATAAAATAATAGTTCCAAATCTCTCCAGAGTAGGCGTTATTGACGGAGAGAAGTGCACTGTCTGATGTTTTTTTCTTCTTCGGGTATTGTAGGTATTGTAGTTTTTTTTTAACTACGTCGGTGGCAAACAAGCATAAGGGCCACCTGATGGTAAGCAGTCTCCATAGCCTATGGATGCCTGCAACTCCAGAGGAGTCACATGCACGTTGCCGACCCTAACATTACACTCCGCACTTTCGTTGAACTCTGGCAACCTTACTCACCGACAGGAACACAACACTACTAGTAGGGTCTAGAGTTATTTGGCTGCGGTTTTCTGCAAGGTGGAGGCACTTCCCCAGTTGGGCTCCGCTCACTACACAAAGCGAGATGACATTTACAATGCCCATACCTCTCTTTTGGACCTAGTTTAAGGACATACCCGGGTCCAAAGGTTTTATGACGGACACTTTTTGGTACATGGAGATTTTATTCCTTACCTCTACCTTCCATTGTTGCAATAATCGTACCATAGATGAAGCACTCGAAGTTTTTGAAGTTTACGGCGCTACCAGTGACGCAATATATATAGCCGACGTTCACCATAGAAAAATGCCTTTCAAAAATGATCCCAGCCATACTGACACTGACTGTTATCCCTTGTCCATTAATATGTCCTGCTAGATCTTTGAATTATATCGAATTAAACTATTTCCCGTTATTAATAAAATGATCAATAAAAGTTTTGATTGGCTATAACAAAATTCTGTGCGTTAAACCTCTTGCGCGGCATTACAATATTTTGGCGTTAGGAGAGGCGAAGGATGATACAAAAGGGAACCAATTCATAGGTATTAAAATAAATAACCAATCGACATTACGAACGAAGTCCAGTTTCGAAGCCATCTAGAATAAAGCCAAAATGGCTTCCAGGAAGCTTGGGGTGCTTAACAGAGCCAAACGTATTTCACACCCGGTCACCAACTTTTGCGCAATAAAGCGCAGGTTTGACTTCATACAGAGTACTGTTCTTATCTCTTGTCTTGCGTTCCACTATACCAGCTCCTTACTCTTGACTCCATCCAACGGCGGGCAGTTCGTAATGTGAACTTATCTAGTTTTCCAAAGGACCAGTACCCCTAGTGTAAATATTTTCGACAGCGAAACTTGACGTACGCGTTTGCGTTAAGTGTCATTTTGTATGAGATTTTTGACTTTCCAAAACGTCCCGCTTGGCGCGCTGTTCAAAAACCCATACAAAATGAGACTAAACGCAAACGCGTACGTCACGTTTCAAAATCGAATTTATTTACACTAGGGGTACAGGACCCGGAACTAAAGTTTCTTTAAAAAATACTGTTATTTTAGAAAGACAGAAACCAGATTGGTTCCCTAGCGCAAATGAGTAGCGTTTTTTCAAAGAAAGTGATCACTATCAGACAGGAAATGGATTACTGCTACTTAGATAACATTGTACCAATTCGTACGGCACGGTTACTTATATTTTTGGTTACGTATTCGATCGAAAACACCCAATATGTTCAGTAAAAAATAATATTTTAGCTGGTACGTAACATACTTAAAATATCTCAGAAACTTCAAATGAAACTAACAATATTCCAAAAATCCGTCGTACTCGTATGTTAAATATATTATAGGATTACAAAATATTGAAATAAAACGTAGCTTTATAATTCTAGCACAATCGGATTAATACCAACCTCTAAATCTCTAGAACAGTCATTAAATTTGGTATTTATTTTCATGCCCACTCCATTTGACATTTGGGGACCTCGAGGAATCGCAGCCATCTTGGAAAATGTGTACCATCCAGGAGAAATTAGCGTTTTATTCTAAATCTAAGTTCTCTGTAAAAATATGGTCATGACTGTTCCAGAGGTTGATGCTAATCCGATTGTGCTATTCTGCTTATGCTGACTTATGATATTTTAACTTGGACCCCGGATCAACACCAAGTCCATGGCATCAGGACTGAACAGAGCAAAAAGGTACTGATCTACGAAAAAGGTGCTAAACCGAGAGCCTGCGTCGTAATTAACAAAAATATAATTTCGCCTGTTACAGAACTATGCAGCGAAGACCAAGAACCTGCCTACTACGTCGATCTCAAAAGGAGAGGAGCACTCAAGGTGATAGTCTGCTTCGCCTACCTGCCCGGAGAGAAGCAAGATCCCACAGAAGAACTGACTAAAAAGTGCTCACAACGCTCAAGCACAAAAGGTGGAACTTATTGTCCACGCCCACCACACCATTTGGGGGAACACTGGAATCAACAAAAGGGATGGGTTATTATCCTAATTTATCTTTACCAATTGTCTGCATTTGCTGAATAAAGGCAATACGACCACCTTCGTAACTAGAGCTAGGCAAGAAGTATATTAAGTATCGTACTGGAAAGGCGGCAAGCTGCCTAACCGACTGGCGTATCAGCAGCGAGAATTCAATGTCGGGTCATAGACATATTTTTTCAGTGTTAAATGCTCTATAGATAAGGAACTACTTACGCATAGAAATCCAGAAGAAATTCTAATCCCAAAGGAATCCTCGAATCCACAGGGCACGCAATATCGACTGGAATTAAGCAACAAACATCTTTAGACCAAACAAAATTAAATGGGCATTGGAAAAATGTAAACCATTTAAAATCAGCGGGAGAAGATGGAGTGTTTCCGGCGCTTTTACAGCAAGGACAGATCCTCCTCCTTCTGCATCTGGCCAGAATATTCCGAGCAAGTTTTGCGTGGGGAATTATACTTGATAAATGGACTCAAGGTACGATTTATACCAAAAGCAGGGAAAAAGAACTACTCATAGCCTAAATCCTTCAGACCAATCTGTATAAGATCGTTCCTACTCAAAACGATGGAAAGAATCATTGATCAGCACATCAGAGCCAAAACCCTGGTGGAAAGACCACTAAGTGTAAACCAACATGCTTGCCAAAAGAGAAAATCTACGGACACTGCCTTACTTGACCTGGTTGACCAGGTGCAGAAAACCCTATAGGATAAGCAAATCGCTCTATGTGCGTTCCTTGATATAGAGGGTGCTTTCGATAATACGCCCACAGAGACCATACTTAATGGTATGAAATCATAGGGAGTTGATGAAAGTACCACTAGATGGGTACATAGCATGCTCTCGAACAGAGTAGCCACTCTGACCTTCAATACTACTATGAATTTTATATCACAAAAGGATGGATGAAGGAAAGGGTGGCAACCTTCTCCTAGCACTAAAACGCAAACTTCTCGACATGTCTATCTAAACCTACGGCACCCAAACTTGGTCATTAACAGAAGCTCAAAAGCCCCGACTCAAGATTTGCCAGCGAGCAATGGAGCGCAGCATACTCAGAGTCCGTAGAATCGATCGGATAAGGAAGACAAAGCTGCGATCCAAAACTGGTATCGCAGATGTGGGTGTGAAGGCCGCCAAACTCAAATGGGATTGGCCGGGACACATCTGTGGAATGCACCAGGACAGATGAGTCAAAATAGCGACCGAATGGGCACCACAGATTACCTGAGGCAGAGGCAGGCCAAAATAGAGATGGCGAGACGACCTGGACTCATTTTGTGGCGACTGGCGGGAGCATGCACAAAAACTGTAACGAGTGGCGGTAGACATGGGAGGCCTTTGCCCAGCTGTGGGAGACAATGTAGGCTGTTAAAAAAAAAGGATGCCCACAACGAAACGTTATTTCTCCTCTATTATGGACCCTAGCAGTGGACCAACTTCTTGCAATTATGTCAGGCCAAGACACACAAGAATATGCCGACGACCTTGTTAGTCATTATCAAAGTGTACAACAATCTACCCGCGCATATTAAACATCTCGACGCGTTTAACTCGTTTAAAAAGCACCTTGCTAAACACTTCATTTCAGACAAACCTATAATATAACAATACAAAACGAGTTGAACGTGCATGTATAAAATTGATTTAAACCTAATAAGATAACTATCTTTTTTTTTGTTATGTTGCGACGACGAAGAGTAAATATGTATTTTCTAAATATGTTCTCATGTCAGTGATGTATTTATCTTTATAAGAATAAATGTTTTTAAATTTTAATACCATTCTCAGACGAGGTAAAGTACCTTGGGGTCACTTTCGACTAAAAGTTAAGGGCCTACTAAAGCCGCGAATACCGGTTCGTAAGCCACGCCCGCTAGCTTCCTCACTCCCCGCTAGCACGCACACATGGAAGCGCTCCGCGGAGTCCGCGGCGCACGTGTAGGTGAAAGCTCCATCTAGCGTTACAAAAGTTAACTACGATTATACGTGGTCGGCCAGAAACTTAATTCTTAGAAAATAAAAAAGATGGCGTTATTACTTGCTACTAGAAAATAAAAAAATATATTGTTGTAAATTGTAATAAATCTGAGACTACAATATAGCCAATTTTTATTGTTGATTTTTGGAAGATGTTAATAGTATAGTTAATTGTAAGTATAACACTACCTATCTTTTTAAATTCGGTATCTTACATTGTTAGTTATCATATTTTATTTAGTAATATATTGTTGAGGCAGGAAATACAGGGTGCCGTTTTCCGACGACCAATTTTTCGGATGATAGTGAATCACAGTTGTCAGTGGGAACTACCTACATATAAATAAAAGAAAAAAGTAAGTAATATGGTAACAACGAAAACTACCAAAAAAAAGTGAACTAAGTATTTTTATTACGCTGAAATATGTAATATTCAACTAATAACTTTTAAACAATTACTCAAACAATCAGGGTGATTCTTAAATTGTGTCCAGAAAAATATTTTTTCATAAAAGCTTTTTATTTTTCACATATTGTTACGTATAAAAAGCATTTTTTGATGCATATGGTCAAGCTTAATACCCTCAGGAAAGGTAAATAAAATGAGTACATAATCACGGTTGTCACAAAGTGTCCCTCAGTCGTGACGTTTCAGCATTTTGGCGGCCAACTCCACTATTTTGAATTATACAATATTTTTAATATAGCCTAAGTATAACTACGACACATCGAATGACAGCTCATACGTTGAAATTCGTCAAACTAGCGCTGTAGAGCGTGACAAAGAACCGGATACACATCATACATCCACATACACGCGGAAACCATTTTTCTGCTTTGGCAGTTGGGCAATAATAACAAATGAACGTATCTAATAAAATCCATTTCTAAAGAGTGACTATGCCTCTAAATTAATCAAACGAATTGAGAATGTCACGACCACGTGTCTATATGTCACGAACATGGATTCAAAAGTCCGTGGTGGGGACAGAATTTTGAGGCCACTGTCGTGACAATTTGAAACATGTTCGGTATTACCTAAAAATTACCTTTGACTTTGCAAATATTAAATAATTAGCTCAATCTCGAATGTAGTAGGTATATCTTATGTTACAAACAATAACGTGAAATGAGTACTGACTTTTAAAACTCAAACACGGCGGTGACGCGTTAAGGTTGACCTTTGTTTTTTCTTTAATTAACACAAATAAATAATTTTCGACAACACTTCTCCCTTCAGCCATTTGCAAATATGACACCAACACAGTATTGCTGTTCTAAAAAAATAGCGTTAAAAAGGCTGCCAGACGTAAAGGTAACTTTCTACCGAGTACTGCATGTTTATGTTACCACGCGCGGCGGTGACACGAAAACTGATCTCGTATGTTATTAAATTTTTTATAAAGTCGTTATATATCCATACAATTTTTAAACCGTATTGTGGAATAGGTGTAAGTGTTAACATTTGATATAAAATTCTTCCAAAATCACTTTCAAAGAAAAATAAGATATCATAAAATCCGAGGAAGTCACACTACACGTTTCGTGACATTTCGAACTTCTTAATATTATGTTTCTAATAAATGCTCTTAGGATATTAGGTTGACATAAAACTAGAGGTAAATTACTAAGTATATTGATATTCAGTTAACTTATTTTCTTAAAAATATATGCTATTCTTACTGTTTTTTTTATTTTGTTTGTTATTTTGACTGTTTTTAATTTAAGTTAATTTGTATTGTATTTTCGTTTGTTTGTGATGTAATTATGGGTCTTTCACCTGAAATAAACGATTTCATAATATCGTTCCCCTGGCTTTGGTTCACTGTGATTTTCATTCCCGTGTGTTTTGATATAAAATGTATTCTTCATGGGCATGTACAATGTTAAATCATATGTCAAGTAAATGATTATTTACTTTCATGGATTAAGTAAAATTATCGTAATCATAACAGTTGATCAAAGACATACTTATTTCTTTACCCCTGGTTCTCATTCCATCCCTTTGGACTGGGGTTTCAACTAAAATCAACGCTTGGCACTTCGTTCTATAGATCTTAAAAATAACATTAAGTTGCTAAGAGCGTTCTATGATTCAGTGTATTATTTTGGAACTAATTGTTCCGAAATTCATTGTCATTATGTCATTCCTTGTCATTCCCTTATCGGTTTTTTTCATTCTCTCGTCGCTTTTAGATTGATGGGCTTATATTGAAATTATATTTAATAATCTGATTTCAAAGAACGACCCTTCAATGCCCGCCATAAGCTAATTGGTTGGCTAATGGTTTCAAGAGCATGGACAAATAAAGTATAGACTAACATTATCAACACAGAATCGCGTTCCTCTGAAATGAAAAGTTTGATCGGGATATCCATAATTGCACAAAGCCGTCTATTAGGAACTACTTTAATTATCAGACAGTTAGACAAGAGGTTGAAGCAACTGTTAAATGGTGGTATCTACTATAGCAGTTGCCTAAACTTACAGGAGAGCGATTTTGTAAAGACATTGTTAGTAAGCGATTTTGCTAAGTATAAAACTTTAATCGTCTTTGTCAGGACTAAGATATATTAATAAGGTATAAAAGTAGAGCGGTATAATTTTAAAATCTGAAAAAAAAAGAAATTAAAAACAGTTATTATTAAGTTCTACGATGTACATTATCAAAAACCATCCTGTATATGTTAACATTTATAGTATTTTTCAAACTCGATGGGTAGGGTGACAGGTGTTATCTCTATATAATTTTAACCTAAAAACGCCAAATCTCGCAAAATCGTATTGAAACAACAGCTGTCAGCATACCCATATAAAAAAAAAACTATAGATAGCACCACACACGAGCTGAATTTTCTTTGAATGGCAATTTTAAGAAAAGGACGATTCGGTACGTTTTTCTTATTGCTCCTTGTCAAGTAAAATCAAACTGAAAAGCATACTTACTTTACTCTTTGCTGAAAAGTCATATTAGTCATTGACGTTTTGACAGTATCCTGTTAAATAAATTATGTGAATTATGTTCTTAAGGCATGCGGATTACAAATCAGAGGTCGCTGGTTCAAACCCCGGCCCGTGCAAACAAGTTTTTTTTTTCTAATAAATTTGTTGATTTTTTCGTTTTTTTATATAATAAGTAGGTATATTTGTTTTACATAAAGATTACCTAGGCTATACAAAAATTGGTATGAATAAAATAAAATTATTCGTGTGATTAAAATATGTTTTTTATACACATATTTAAAAGAATAACTTTATTTCTGTATAAGACAGACAAGATTTACTTTTACAATAAAATAGAAAATAAGGAATAAAGATATTATATAGGAACAAAACAAGAAAACAAAAAAGTTGCGATTAGATTGGTCTATAGATGTCTCGCATTTTTTCTTTGGTGTCTACACGACCACACAGCTACCGATACATTACAGAAGCTGTCGAAATTTCCTTACCCGTTGTAATTGTTCAAAGAGTATTAGACTTTGACGTAGCTAAGCAAACACGCACACATGCGTAACGTATAGGCCTGTAAAGATAGCTCCATTCGTAGTAGACCTCAGATTCCGTTACTAGTTAATAGAGCTACGACTCAACGTTTATTGGATATGTCGATTTTACGTAATTTGGAGCGCTGCGCGATTTGACATAGGTCTTACCTCTTTGAGGCACAACGGCCATCTAACATTACTGGCATAAAGGACGCATTTATGACTTTGACGCATGACAGAAAGAGAAACCGAACTGCGTAAAATGGGCGTTTTCTGTTGAATTCATAAAATCAAAAACCAGAATAAATCCGTTTGTATAAGATAATAAGTTAATATTTAGTTGAATGATGTTTAAGACGAGATGAAAACCTTTAGTTTAAAGTGGATTATGCTGGATGAAGATGTGTTTTCTAGTTGCACTGAGGTAAACACTAAACATGTAGATGTAACTTTGGATTTATATTCTATCGAGAAAATTTTAAGCCTTTTTGTTTCGACTAGTATCATACCTCTTATCATATAGTCAAGATACATATATCCGAAAATCACGCCAGTTTGTTTCCGGGGCTAGCCCCTGCCACGCTTCAAAGATCCCGTTATTTTTCGATGCAGGGCCTTAACTTGGAACCCTCATCTGAGAAATATTATACAAAAAGCGAAAATGGCCTAGTGGTCATCCTGTCAAATGGCAGGAGCAAGATGGGGCATAAGACCCAAAATTGCAAGGTGGTTATACACAGCGGTAGTGAGGCTCATTATCACCTACGCCTCCGCAGTTTGGTGTAACAAAACAAGCCAAAAGACGGCAATAGAAACTTTAAACAGCCTGCAATGCACGGCTTGTTTAACAGCAATAGGCGCCTTCTCCTATACACTGGGTGCGGCCCTAGACACACTGTTGGACATGGACATTATACTACTCCACTTGCAAGTGCAAAAGAAGACCAAGCAGTGCGTCTACAGAATATGTACGCTAAACAGGCCAAACTGGCGCTCTCAAGCATTAGCCAAACTAAAAGGTTTTTTCAAATAAAACCCTTAGCATGCCCATTGATGATACGGACACTGAATGTCATTTTACTAAACTGTACACTGTAGAAATACCTCCTAGAGACAAATGAACCAAAAAAAAGTCGAAAGAGTCGGAAAGGCAAGCCATAATTCGTACACGGATGGTTCCAAGAAAGCTATTGATGTAGGATGTGGAATCTATGATGAGAGACCTACCGGACGGACCGGACGAACTTATTAGAAAGATACACCCCTGGTCGGCCTAGAACCGTTCTGTGGAATCACAAAACGGGATACATATTCTCTGCTCAGCAACTTAGAAAAAACAAGAGCAATCGATTGATGGAAGTTTGTCAAAGGACAAGAACACTCGAAAGCTCTAATCAAAGCGATCAACAGCAAAACTGCTAAGTAACTGCTAGGGCTCAAAAGACTCAAAACCTGCGCGGTGACCAGAATATTGACTGGACACTGTAAGTTGAACAAACACATGTTTCAAATTGGAAAGAAACAAGATGCGTCATGCACATTCTCTGTTCTTGTGGACCACTAATATCAAAAAGAAGTACTGCATGTACTGCAACCCTCATGCACTTGCTGTACCTCACGGCTCACAAAGTCCAATAATAAATATATTTTAACTTCAGGTTTCCTGTCCATGTCGTGTTGTTGTTTTGTATTATTTTCAGTTTATCGATACCTAACTAGAAACGTGTTTTAAAAATGGGAAGCATTTAACACTGCCATTTTATAAAACTCTATGTGTACCTACACTGTTCCAAAATAAATAATACACATTAATATTATGTTTCAACTTTTGTGTGTACAGTCAGCATCGATAGTAACGGACGAAACAACGCGCCAAAAGTATCTGATATTCCTGATAACTTTTCCAAATATAGATAAATCTTTGATATTCACGTTCAGATGTATATCTTTTACAGTCTTAATTGTTTTACATCTAGAACCATCACTTTTTGTTCGGCTGTTACAGAATGGTAGATAGGTACTTTTGATACCTTGTTTGATCCGTTACTTTTGATGTTGACTGTAACAACATACACGATATAATGTTACGTATGTACGTTTCCCGGCCTCTATAGTTATGTACTAATAACGCCGCGCAAGAGGTTTGACGCATAGAATTTTTCTCAAACTTGCAATGTAATGTTGACATTACTTACTTCAAATTAGGTCCGGAAACACTACATCAGATGCGATGAGTGAAGATTGATATGTAAAGGAATTTCATACAGCCATACACACCTAGGCCTGTAATGCAACCTTTTGTTTTTAAACGTCAAATTATGGCACGTCTTGGCATTCAACCATAAAAAAACCTATAAGCAAAATTCAGCCATTATGCTTTTTGTTTCCTTTTTTGTGTTATTTTTTCTTTTTTGTGTTTGTCTGATATTATTTCAGGGTTTCCTAATGGAACGAAGATTTTATTGTTTTTGCGCTAAGACGCACGGTTTAGGAGGTAGAGGACGTATTTTTTTAACTGTGTCGCCTATACTTCAACTCTTAGATGTTTGTTATGTATATAAGTAATTATTTATTCATTATACATACAAAATGGCTTTCAAATATATCGTCTTTAAGGACACACCTATTTTTTTCAGTCATGCAAAAATCTTTATATAATATCTTCTAAACCGTGCGTCGTAGCGCAAAAATAATCAAATTTTCGTTCCCCATTTGATAACACTGAAAGTAATAATAAAAAAAAAGAAAAAGAAGCGTAATGGCGTGCGTCGTAGCGCCAAAATAATCAGATTTTTGTTCCCCTTCAATACCTTACGCACTGAATAACCTATCACATTAGGACATGAAACAATCATCATCATCCCATTTTTATTATTATTTCATTGCAAGTTTGAGAAAAGCACTATACAAATCTCGGCGAGAAACGGGGTTGCCGGCCGCGTATCCTTATTCGACCTCCCTTCGTTTCCCGGCCTCTATAGTGATGTATGATTGTTATAGCCAATACATCATTTTTTAATAACGGGAAATAGTTTATTGGATATAGGTAATTCAAAGCTGCTAGGACATATTCATGGAGAAGGGATTGCGTCAGTGTCAGTATGCCTGGCGTCATTTCTGGAAGGCATTTTTCTATGTAGAACGTAGTCTACGAGTACATACAGGATGTAATCGCTAAGTGTAAACTGATATCAAATTCATATCGAAAGAGCGTTATCTAATGAGTAAAATTACATTTACAACTTTTTTGTAAATATAGTAATATTAAAAATATTAAGTTTAAATGCTCCCATACATTTAGTACGACGACTCATCCCTCAGAGAACGTCGGTGTCGTAAGAAATAAAACTGCTTGAGATTCAGTATTTGCACGAATAAACTGTAATAAAATAATAAAATGGATCTGGATAAGTGGATAGAATAAAACAATTCATGAATCCTTTGATAACGGTGAAATCACTAGACCGTATAAACTAGTCTTTCAACGAACGGCGTACTAAATGTATGGGAGGGTTTCAAGTCAATGTTTGGGATATTGATATTGCTGCTTTTATTTAAAAAAAGTTATTAATGTAGTTTTACTCATTGGGTAACGCACTTTCGATATCAGTTTCAAGTTTTCTAATATCTGTTATATTTACGGAATAATCGCCTGGCTACACTTAACGATTACACCCTGTATATTCTGTCGCTGCCGTAATACTTTCATTGACGTCTGGAAGAGCGCTTGTAGTTTTCTAGGGATTTGACTTAGAATTTAATTTACATGTCTATTATCCATAAAGTTTTATAGATATTGTATGAAGATACAACTTTTTTTTTCATACTAATTCAGGCCTTTAAGTTAAAGAACTTAAAGTACTTCCTTCCGAGTCCCAGAGGCCCTTAAAGAGGCTTCATTTAAAACCGTAATTTTATTTTCGATTAAATAAGTCAAGGTTCCAAGTTCAAGAACTTAACTAACTATTCTGGGACTTATGAGATGAAATAGGTATGAGTCTAAAAAAGGTAAATAAACTTACTTTTGAGGAATCATATTTTTTTCTTAATAACCTCAAAGACAAATCAAACGGACCCCATTCTTTGACGGGGACAAAAATCAGCTTCCAATTCTAAAAATAACATTTTTGTTAGATCGACCAATTATATATTTGCATAACTGCCTGCCTGAACTGAGATCTTAGCAGAATCGGATTAAGACCAACCTCGAAATCTCTAGAACAGTAATGAAATTTGGTATGTATATAAATTAAAGGCCCCCTTTTCATGCCCACATCATTTGACATTTGGGGACCTGATATTAAGCATAGAGTGATCTTAGGACTTGCCAGTACACCACCTGAAAGAATGACCAAATTCATCGTTGGGGGCACCTCTAGTTCGCTTAGCCTGCTAGACCCTTTGGTATGTATATAAATTAAAGGCCCCTTTTTCATGCCCACACCATTTGACATTTGGGGACCTCGAGGAATCGCAGCCATCTTGGAAAATGTGTACCATCCAGGATAAATTCGCATTTTACTCTAAATCTACATTCTTTATGAAAATATAGTGTAAAGCAACACTAAAGCTTATTAAATTCTACACAAAAAAGCCTTGGACGTCTTTGCGGAAAAATACATTTTGTTATAGCTAATACTTGCTGGATTTAAGTTTAACGCTTATACACTACCAGGAGACATTCTCTTTATAGGAAACTCGGAGGAATATGAATTTCACTTTTAACTATACATTTGTACATGGTCTACACCAATATTAACATTTTACTCGACTGCGACTTAACCAGAAAGTAGGATTATGGGTTAAAGTACTGATAATTCAGTACATCCTGTAGCTTAGAATACTGGACGGATTTTTTTTAAAGACGTATCGGTAGATTCTTTTTACCCTTCACAACTTGTTTACACTTGTTTTATTACAGATAAATTAAACCAACCGCCTTAAGAGGACTCTGAATATTAAATCATATTTTTTCCACTGGTGCCTAAAATATTCAGTGGATTTCAATAAAATAGACATCAGTAGATCCAAAATTAGTACACGAATGCTACGCAATACAAAGTTACTAAAATAAATGGAGGAAAACTTTTTAACTAAATAATGTGATTGCAATAACATGTATGTTACACGTACGTTCATTTTACTAACTTTGTATTGCGTAGCACTTGTGTACTAATTATGGATCTACTGATGTCTATTTTATTGAAATCCACTGAATAGTTTAGGCGCTAGTGGAAAAAAATATGATTTAATATCGGAGTCCTCTCAAGGTGGTTGGTTTATTTTTTCTGTAATAAAACAAGTGTAAACAAATTGTGAAGGGTAAGAGGAATACCGATACGTCATTAAAAAAAAATCCGTCCAGTATCCTAAGCTACAGGGTGTACTTAATTATCTGTACTTAAACCCATAACCCCACTTTCTGGTTAAGTCGCGGTCGAGTAAAATGTTAATATTGGGGTATATCACGTACAAATGTATAGTTAAAAGTGGAATTCATATTCCTCCGAGTTTCCTATTACGAGAATGTCCCCTGGAAGTGTAAGTGTATATAAGCATTAAACTTAGATTCAGCAAGTATTTTCTGTAACAAGATGTATTTTTTCCGCAAAGATATCCCAGGCTTTTGTAGAATTTAATAAGCTTTAATGTTGCTTTACACTATATTTTCATGAAGAATGTAGATTTAGAGTAAAATGCGAATTTATCCTGGATGGTACACATTTTCCAAGATGGCTGCGATTCCTCGAGGTCCCCAAATGTCAAATGGTGTTGGCATGAAAAAGGGGCCTTTAATTTATAATATACATACCAAAGGGTCTAGCAGGCTAAGCGAACTAGAGTCGCCCCCAACGACGAATTTGGTTATTCTTTCAGGTGCTGTACTGGCAAGTCCTAAGAACACTCTATGCTTAATATCAGTCCTCGATCTTCTTTTGTTTTCGAGTTATTCAGGATAATGTAATATAATCAGCGTATTATTGAAAGTGGCATATTTTGTAAACTGTTCAAGTTAGATTAACGAAACAAAATTATATTTGACAATAATAAAATAGCTACAAAATACACATTTTTAACCCACGTCATGTACTCACACATCATTGTGTAAAAAAACATTTTATTATTCTTCAGATTTACTTTTTTACTTTTCGCGGAGGTACACCTCCAGAAAAAATATGCATGGATAGTTAGGAGCATATGTAAACAAAGTACTAGTGCAGGGTGTAGATAAGTTAGTATGTAGGTGTGTAACCCTTTCTTATAAACCTATTTATAATGCATAGACGATGACATGTCAAAGTTGATAACATTTGACACATATTCTAGCTGCATATGTTTTATTTGCATTTTGTGTTAGAAAATGGATAACACTAAGTGTAAGTCTTGTGAAAAAACATTAAAAAATATTGATGGGAAGAAAAAATGCATAAAAACTGGTCAAGAGGCTGATTTATATAGCAAATGAACAAATAAGCTAATTTATATCAATGATATTTTGTGTGGTAAGTGTCGACTTTTGGTGTATAAATATAAAGTAGTAGCATAAACGTCCACGTGTAGCAGCACAGCATTTGGCGATGCTGGCTCTTCGTCTGCAATCTCCGACGCTTCCGATTATAATTTATCCGATGATGATAATTTTGTATACACACCAAAAGTCGACACTTACCACACAAATTGTTTTTTTTTTAGTACCTATACTATACTAATGAGTAATGATATTTTTAGGGTTCCGTAGCCAAATGGCAAAAAACGGAACCCTTACAAAAATAAAATAAAATTCGTTTATTTTGGACAATAAGGAATCCATAAATACGTCATTAAAAAAAAATCATCAAACCCTTACGTGTGGGGTATCTATGGATAGGTCTTCAAAAATGATATTGAGGTTTCTAATATCATTTTTTCTAAACTGAATAGTTTGCGGGAGAGACACTTCCAAAGTTGTAAAATGTGTCCCCCCCCCCTGTAACTTCTAAAATAACAGAATGAAAAAAAATAAAAAAAATATATGATATACATTACCATGCAAACTTCCACCGAAAATTGGTTTGAACGAGATCTAGTAAGTAGTTTTTTTTAATACGTCATTAATGGTATGGAACCCTTCATGGGCGAGTCCAACTCGCACTTGGCCGCTTTTTGAATTGTTTTCGGCTTTGTCTCAATAGTGTGGTATCATTGGATAGGTCTTTTAAAACAATTACGGGTTTCTGAGAACCATTTATGATAAAGTTCATATCTTAGGAAATAATCGCTCCGAAAGATAATAAATATGCCCCCCCCCCCCCCCTCTAACTTTTGAACGATGGGTCCAAAAAATATGACAAAAACAAAAGCTTAGTAAATACTTTAACTGAAAACTATTGCGCTCATGATCGGTCTAGCCGTTTTTGAGTTATTGCAAAAATCTTTTCTTCTTAGTAAAAAGACGTAAAAAGGGCTTCGAAGGTACTCCCATATCAAAGAGAATTTGAAATAGAAGTGTGTTGTCAAAGAAAACTTTGTAGCGACGTAAATTTATTGTCATCTTTCGACACCTAATTAAAACTTTTAGATCGCCATTTTAATTTCATCCTTATTCTTTCACTGATATGTGCTCAATTTGTTATGTATCAAAAAAGTGGCGCCATCTAATATATCAAAGGTCAAAGGTATAGCAGCATCGTTTCGAGCGATGGCGCCATAACCTTTAGGTAGTGCCTGGTAAGATGGCACCACTTATATCATTGATCACATCAAAATTTAGAGAAATGAAAGTGAAGGTGGGTGGTTTGTTTGTGATGTCTAAGCCCAATCCTATCATAGACTTTTCATCGGGTAGTTACACTAATCTCTGTTTTACATAGTTATCCGCGAACACGACCATTGATTGTAACCTGCGTCAAAATCTCGGAAAAATAATTCAATGTGTTCAAAACGCGAAAGCCGACATTGTGACATTTCCGACCTCCACTAATTTCCGTATAGACAAATCTATTAAACATAAGAAACTTGGGTATCTTCTTAATTTAATTATATTTGAATTTTTTTTTATGTTACAGGATAGTCAGCAAACAACTACTAGCCGCCTGATGGGAAGCGGTCATCGTCGTCAACATATGGGAGCCGCTCAAGCTTTGCGACCCTTCCTTGAGAACCCTAAATACCTGCTTATTGAAGAACCTACCCACTTGTCAATTCCTTAATTTTGTCAATGATACACGTACCACCGATAATCAAAATAATCTTAGTAATTTTTCTTTTTATATTTAGGTAACCGTTATTTAATATTTTTTTCATCACAGTCGCTCGAAAAAGATCTTATTTCATGCAGGTATGCTGAAGGACAAAGGCCTATTTTATTCCCGGGGGAGTTATGGATTGTGAAAAAAAAGCTATAACTCCCTAGGGAATATAACTCCCTTTAATTATGTCACTTATTCATACAAACCGAGTAGCATAAATGAGTTTTACTTTTTAAATACTGACGTTTATAATTTAATATTTTTGTTTATGTTTAAAATTATTTAATTTGATTAATTTAACAGCCGTTTAAAATATTTTTACATAATTTTCAATCGTGGCTGAATGCCGAATAGGTCTATGCCTTCGATGCCTCCCCTGTCATGAAATTCCAAAATGGCGGACGAATGTTTGATATGTCACCGTATTTAAGAATTATTTCGCTAAAAATTTTGTTTTTTCTGAAGTGTGTTAAAAAACATTGTGTAACTCCGGGGGTAAGAATATTGCAAACTCGGGTCTTTAATTCCCTCCAGCCTGCGGCTATCGGGAATTACCACCCTCGTATCCAAAATTTCAGTTACCCCCTCGTTGCACAATGTACGGTCGAGGAAATTGATTTTTAGAAATTTGCGGTTCTAGTAAATTTGGTTGTACATACTTATGCTATGAGCTTTCCAGTGTAAAGTGAACCAGAACCTGCTAAAGAATCAGTTTCCTCGACTGTACTATTGGTGAACCGATTCCGTTGACACATCTCCTCATAATCATAAGTTGCGCCACAAAAGGCCTTTTACCATCACCAATGACAATGACAGATGATGATAACAATGAAACACTGTCGTAGTGGTGGTTCACGTGCTACAGTTACGTTTTAGACAATTTATTGCCACATTTCTGAATACGAGTAGTGGCGCGAAAAGTAATATAATGCCAAGTAGCACATAAGGTAAAAAAAAAGGTCAAATAAATGAATAATATGCCTCGATAACTAGTGGAAACATTGTTATGGCAGGTGTCCGGACGTCTTTGCAATAACCCAGTCTCATTGTCCTCCCAAACTTCAATCCATAGACCGTTATACTGTTCATTTTTACTACAATAGTCCCAATGCCTGCTGCGACCGGTTCATGGGTGTCTATTGTTGCGCCTGTGAACGGGTTCCAGCAGGCGTTCTACATGACATTAAAGCTCTCCAAGGGGCCTCTACGTGTTGGATCTATATCCCCACGCAAGCCTATCAAAAGACCGGGATTTATAGGCCCGTGAAATCCAAGGAGATACAATAATAAAAATTGATCACCGATTTTGTAATTACTAAGTATTTAGAAATGTATACAATTTTGTAGAAAGATTTATTGTGACCGAACTTATAAATGTAAAGGAAGCAACTACATGAATTTAAGTTAGTGATCGATTAAATCATATCCATTGTAAATCAGGAGCATGCTTATGTGTAAGTATATGAATGTGGGAAGCATAACAAATTCATTGATTCTAAACAATAATCAAGCCAACTTTGCCCGCGTTTTTCAATAAAACATGATTTCAAAAAATATGGCACATTTTGGTGTCTACAGCCTGCCTCATTTGTTTACATAAACCAATTTGTTTATGAATGCATTTACCTTATGATATCCTATAGATAACTCAGGCAAAGTTGGCTAGTTTGACGATATTAATATGAACTAGTGATTAAGAAAAGTTCACGTACCTTCTTTTTAATTACGACAATGTCATATAATTTAACTAGTAATCCAGCTGTCAGAATTAAAACTAATGCATAAGTTATTCCTGTTTTCCATTTTGATGGTAAAAAAATTCCGAAAAGTGATGAGGAGCGTAAAAACTTCACCTAAAAGAAAGATATACAGCTATTAAAGATGGGTGTGTAATGCTTAATATAATTATAAAAAAAACTATCATACATTTGTTACGCCATTTGATAAGTTACGAGTATAATGTAATTTTTAATAAACGTTTCTTTTATGTAATTTTTAATAAACGTTATATTGTGATTTCATCTAAACTGACATAAAGCCTATTCTAATATAATTTGTAAGTAGTATATAGCCATGTTTTATAAATTTAATGACTTTTTATAGTATATATTTTTATAACGTAATACTTCATATAATTTTATCAAGTATAAGTATACCTATATACAAATGTGTGTCCCCCCCCCCCCCCCCCTTGTAACTTCTAAAATAAGAGAATGAAAAATCTAAAAAAAAAAAGATATACATTATGATCCAAACTTCCACCGAAAATTGGTTTGAACGAGATCTAGTAAATAGTTTTTTTTATACGTCATAAAATTTAGAAAAAAAAACATTTCATCAAACCTATACGTGTGGGGCATACAATACAATACAATACAAATACACTTTATTGCACACCTCAATACAGAAACAGTACAAATAATACAACACATAAAGAAGAGGTAAACAACAGGCGGTCTTATCGCTAAAAAGCGATATCTATGGGTAGGTCTTCAAAAATGATATTTAGGTTTCTAATATCATTGTTTTCTAAACTGAATAGTTTGCGCGAGAGACACTTCGAAAGTGGGAAAATGTGTCCCCCCCCCTGTAACTTCTAAAATAACAGAATGAAAAATCTAAAAAAAATATATGATATACATTACCATGCAAACTTCCACCGAAAATTGGTTTGAACGAGATCTAGTAAGTAGTTTTTTTATACGTCATAAACAGTACGGAACCCTTTTTTTCTTATGGTAACCTACGAGTTTTAGACGATTTGAAATGAAAATTGTTGAGCTACGATTTTTTTTTCAAAATAAATGTATGGAGCAGGAACAAGAAATCATTAAGCAATATCCTAGGAGATGGTTATACTACGAATTATTTGTGATTTTTTGGCATACCACATATATGCTAAGTTATAAGTTTCAGACGATTTGAGTTGAAATTTGTAGAGTTATGATTTAAAAAAAACATAACTACTATTTTCAATTAAAATCATCTGAAACTTATAACTTAATTAGGATAAACACACTACGCAAAACCCAATTCAATCAAAAAAAAATTAAAATGTTGACTTTGGTTTTGTGCTTTTTCCATAGAAAAAATTAATGATTCTAAAAAAACTGCACCCGTGACGGATATATATAGTATGCCAAAAAATCACAAATAATTCGTAGTAGAGCTATGATTTAAAAAAAAATAACTACTATGTTCAATTAAAATCATCTGAAACTTATAACTTAGCATAAACACACTACGCAAAACCCAATTCAATAAAAATAAAATAAAATGTTGACTTTGGTTTTGTGCTTTTCCCATAGAAACAAATAATGATTAAAAAAAAACTGCACCCGTGACGTATATATGTAGTATGCCAAAAAATCACAAATAATTCGTAGTATAACCACCTGCGAGGATATTACGGTTTGTTTTGCGGTTCTTGAGTAATTATGATTTCTTTTACCTGCCCCAACATTTATTTAAAAAAAAAATTGTAACTCGACTACTTCATTCCAAATCGTCTAAAACTCATAGGTTACCATAACAATGCTGGGCAAAACCTATTTCAATCCAAAAAACATAAAAATAACAACTTCGGTTTCTATGTCAATGAGAGCCGAATTTCAGCCCACATTGCGCCATTTGGCACGACTGGGTCACAATAAGATGATCTATCTAAGTAAACTAAGGGCTAATTTAGACGGCGCACGAACTTGCATGAGATTTTAGTTACATTGCGTACTATGGAGGTTACATCCAATTCGCCGATCCATCTAATACCGCAATGTAATGAAACTCGCATGCGATTTCTCGCATCGTCTGAATGATTTTTAACTCCGGACTACCTTCCAAAAATGGTTATAGTTCGCCGTAGAAAAAAATATTTCAAATTATTGCTTTTGATGGTGTAATTTTTCTAAACAATGTCATTCAGTTATCGTGCATTTCGCTCGTAGTTGTCTATCCACGAATCGGCGCGAGCGAGACGTAAAATAACTATATTATGTAGTTTACTAATACAGGTTGGCCCATGCACAAATACGTTCCCATAACTTTTTTAGGAATACTTTTCTGTTACTCATCTTTACAAAAAATGTCAATTAAAACTATTCTACAATAATTTTACTAAATCGACACGTATTATCTTCATAATATTCTCCTTTAGCATTGATAGACAAACAAAAACGTTTGTTCAAATTGTCAACAGCATGCCGCAGGAAATAATATCAACGTATTTTTGGGCAACCCTTTAAAAAGGTATAAAGCTCTTAACACCATTTTATTCGTGGGATTTTTCAGGATAGGTATCTTAAGAAATAATCCAACACAAATAACTTACAATATAAAGTAAGCACACGAGTCGTAAGCTTATAACAGCAACAAAAGAAGGTGCAATCCCATTATGGAACGTTGTATCCTCCACGAGTCTACTCAAGGGGTATAAGAAGGTTATTATTAATAATTCAGTAAATGTAGCTGAACGAATCCCGTATGCTATGAGCCAATTGTTCTGAAATTAAAAACAAAATATAAGTCGGTACCTACGTTTTCGTAGTATAACAATAATTAACAATATGTATTCTAACTAGTTGTTAAGATACTCCATGTAACGTAGTATACAGTGAAACTTGGTTAAACTAGGTTGGGTGTGCAACGAGGGGGGTAAGTGAAATATTGTACGAGAGTCTATATATTCACGACAGCCGCAGTTTGGAGTGAATTAAAGACTTCAGTAACAATATTTATACCCCCGGAGTTACACACAATATTTTTCATCACACTTGCGAAGAAATAATTTTTAAGAAACAAAAAACCGACTTCAATTAGGGAGACCGGTGAAAGAACGATTATTGTTGATTTTAGATTTTATACAATGAAATTTAAAAGACAGCGTCCTACGCCTAATTATGTCGAAAAGGAAGTAACATGTTTTTTTTTTGCCACTGCACCCACCTTGACACATTTCAGATTTGCCCTATGGTTGACTGGAAAGATACCCGCAATAGGGTATTCGACTGTATTTAAGATAAATTATTTCACACCATGCATGAAATAAAGCACCAGATAATTATTTAAAAAAAACTAAATAGGATAGAAATATAAAAATGTGCCTTGAAAACCTAACTGCTTGACAAACATGCAAAGAGAACAAATTGCCAAACGTGAACTATGCATCATTGAAGAGTTCCGTTCTGTTCATCATCAGCAATTCCACTTCATCAAATGTCACTTCTACAAATGTAAATACTTGATTTGTTAATGAAAATACTAAGATCACTATATATATGCCTTTAACATTTGATGAGTTCCCTCGAGTCCCCATGGACCTCATCGTCAGAACTCGAACTAGACAAAAAATTGTTTTGAAAAGTTAATTTACTTAACAAACACAGCGAAGAGGAGAAATCGCGAAACGTGTACTATGCGTCGTTGACGAGTTCCATTCTGATCATCATCAGCAGTTCCACTTCATCAAATGTCACTTTTTTAAATGTAAATGCTTGATTTGTTACAGAAAATACAAAAATCACTATATGTTTGCCTTTCACATTTGAAGAGTTCCCTCGATTCCTTATGGATCCCATCATCAGAACTGAGTTTTGACAAAAACGAGACTAATCTGTATATATATAAATTCAAACAAAAAAAATATTTTCAAAATCGGTTCAGAAATGACGGAGTAATGGAGTAACAAACATTTAAAAAAAACAACCGAATTGATAACCTTCCTCTTTTGAAATCTTGAAGTCGGTTAAAAAACTTATGCGAAATAATTCTTAAATACGGTGACATTTCAAACTTCATCCGCCACATTGTCATGTTTTGACAGCTTACGCATCGAAGGCACAGATCTATCCTACGTTCAGGCATAATTTAAAAGTGTGCAAAATTATTTTTCATGTCAGCAGCTTTACGAATTGATAATGGGATCTTGGGATAGAGAGAATGTCTAATGTATCATCACTATACGTAGGGTAGGGCAATTAGCTAATTTTTATTAATTCAATTATATGTTCTATATTTACTGATAAACTAAAAAGTAGAAATTACAAATAGAAGAAGAAGTTATAAGTAGTAATAAACTGATAATCAAAGTAATACTTACAAGTATTTAAGTGTAAAACCGAAAAACTCGAAAAACCGGTTTTTTCAAATTAGAAAGCCGGTTTTCTCAATCGACGAAAAACCCGGTTTTTTCGGTTTCGGTGAAACCGGTTTTGTGACCCCTATGGGACGCATGCTGCGGTCTCAACACTTTACCATTGAATGACCTCTGTTAGTGGTACAAAAGAGACCTCTGTATCTGAGATGAGTCCTGTCGATTTATTCGTCAAAATTACCTCTATAACTGGGGCAGTGAGTGTTTTTATCTCTTTTACTGAGACTACGTTTGAAACACTTTTTTCTTGATTTTTATATGTATAGTATTAACCTCTATTACTGACATGCTGTCAATTTCGAACCTCATTAACTAAGACCTATGGAGGACGCAAACAAATTTCCGTTTCGTTCTAAGTCTACCCGCAAATTTCGGACTTTGGCTTATTGTGCATAATAAAATGAGTCTCGAGTTAGTATAGTTTTAGCTATCATCCGGGTATTTACATATTTGAAATATGCCAAAACGAACGCTAATGAAAAACAAAATTTAATATCCGTTTTTAAAAGTGGAAAGACACGCGATGAAGTCTCTTCTTCTTTCTTCTTTTCATCCTGTTACCCCCTGCTGGGGTGTAGGGCTCGAACCATTTTCTTCCACTGACTCCGGTCTTGGGCAGCTTGAGTAACCTCCTCCCACCTCATCCCCAATTCACCCAACTCTTGCTCCACGGAACGGCGCCAAGTAGATTTAGGGCGACCATGTTTCCGTTTTCCGAGCATCTTCCAGGTCAGGGCCACCTTGGATAGGTAGGTTGATTTGGTAGGTTGGTAGGTAGGTTGGTGTGTGCGATGAAGTCTATGTGGAATTTAATATGCCAAAATCGACTGGATGTCGAATAATTAAGAATAAAGACAAAATTCAGTCTCAAATTTCGCAAGAACAAAGAGAACTTGAAACCTGCCTGTTAACATGGATCAAGCAACAAAACAAAAATTACAGATTTTTTTGAGTGATTCACTTCTTTGTATAAAAACACGAACTTGATTATTTTTGTTGACCTTTTTGTGATTACCTATATCTAAAGATTACAACAGTATGTTTAATATTTACAGATAACAATCTAACCTCTGTAACTGAACTAACCTGTATTCTGAACTCTATAACTGGAACCTTTTTCAAACGAAACAATTTTTTTTTAAACCTCACATCTGGGAAAACTGTGTAAGTGGAATATCTGTTTAAGTGAGACCAATTCCCAGGTCCCTTGAGATCGAAGTTATCCAGGTTTCACTGTACTAAGATTGGATTAGGTACCTATATCATAACGTTTTTTGCGACCTACAGAGGACATACGAAAGCATTCTTGCCCAAGCTGAAACAGAGAGCTTTGCTAACGCTTGGTCAATGATATATTTTTGTCTGACTCTAGTATAAGTAGTTGAGAACACCCTGTGCCCAGGCAAAAAGATCGGAGAAAAACTCAAGTAGCCTGGACCAACATTGCGAATTGGGAATGCCACTCCGCCAAGAGACACTCGCTCGTTTTTAGGGTTCCGTACCCAAAGGGTCAAACGGGACCCTATTACTGAGACTTCGCTGTCCGTCCGTCCGTCTGTCACCAGGCTGTATCTCATGAACCATGATAGCTAGACAGTTGAAATTTTCACAGATGATGTATTTCTGTTGCCAATATAACAACAAATACTAAAAACAGAATAAAATAAATATTTAAGGGGGCTCCCATACAACAAACATATTTTTTTTGCCGTATTTATAAATCCGACTCGCACTTGCCCGGTTTTTATTATTATTACCGATGATATGAGATTCCATCAAACAGTTAAGTATTATTACACCATTTCACGACACAACTTTCGTGACAACATCACAGTGCGCAGTTCGGCTCATATTGACTGGATCGCGACACTCTCGCGACTACATATGCGAGTACGAATTGATGTGACATGCTTGAAGAATACGTAGGTTTTATCGTCGGAAATAAAAATAACAGGGACAGACGTTTATATTCTCAAATATCCATAGTACTACATCAGTTATACTTTGAATCATTTTTGGAGAACAAACGTGACAATCAATAATCAGTATAAAAATACCTTATCTATTTAATTAAAAATGAAGCATGCAGATATTACAGATTAGATATGGAAACACAACGCGATGTATATCGATGTTATTAGTCTGTTATGTTATTAATGTTATCTCAGAGAGATTTAGATTTAGATTCATGTATACGATTGTGAAAAACGTCAGCTTATTTTCTACTTTAACCAGCAAAACTATTTAGCTAAGGGCTTGTTGTATGGCGTATGTCCTTACTGACTGACTGACCAACTGAACACAGAGATGAACTTACTATTGTAAACCATTGTTGCTGATGTACATTAGCTAAAATATACAATATTACTGCTCCGTGCCATCGTTTAAGTACTTGCCATTCACAAACTATAACCTCAATCAGGCATTGATAAGTGATTACCTAAAATAAAAACCAGTTATTCAATCACTTAATTGTGTTACTGAAACTGCATAGATACAATTATTAAAATTAAATATAAAATCAACACAAGCAAAAAAAACTAGTAACAATAATACATATTATACTTACAAACGTAAAATAGTCCACGACGAAAATCAAAATAGAAAACGGGATAGTTACAATACTGTCCAGGTAAAGGGAAGTAAAAAATATCGGCCATAGTAAGAAAATACTGGAATCCGCTGAAACAAAATATTTTTTTAAAGTAATGGGTCCATTCTTGATAAAATTATTGATTCTTGTTTTGTAACCAAAAAAACCATTTATTTATTAGATACAATACCTGGGTATTATGTTTTAGTCTATTATCAGAATTATCACCTTAGAACATTACCTAAGTTTAATATTTAGTTATTTTTACAAATACTCACAATAAACTAGATGAAGTTGCACTTTGGTAATATATACACAATATCTCAATAACTTGTCCACGACGAATGCACGAAATAAATAAAAAAATGTGTTAGACGTTATTATTAAAGCGCTGTCAGTACTTAACTTGACCTGCAAAAAAACAATGGTTATTATGAAATAATATTTCAATCACTGAAAATAATGTTAAACAATGTATTGCAAACGGGTACAAATAAATAAAAACTATAAGTACTAAGTTTTTATTTCAAAGTAATTCCTGCCATCAGGGGCCTATTGCATAAGTTTACTAATAATACTAGGAAATAATACTAGTTACAAGTCAATGATTTACAAGTCTTACTTTTAACCATTTTTGATTTTACTAATAATACAAGATAAGGAAAAACTAGATAAGGAAGTTCTCATATTTAATAAAGATAGTTTTAACCTAGAGTTACATAATGCCTTCAGCTTATTAGAAACTGACACTGATAACGACGGCGTAGACCAAGAATATTTACAAGTAGAGAAGTGTATTAGAATCGCTAGCAACACAATTAAATAAAAAAAGCGGCCAAGTGCGAGTCGGACTCGCCCATGAAGGGTTCCGTACCATTTATTACCTATTAAAAAAACTACTTACTAGATCTGGTTCAAACCAATTTTCGTTGGAAGTTTGCATGGTAATGTATATCATATATTTTTTTTAGATTTTTCATTCCGTTATTTTAGAAGTTACAGGGGGGGGGACACACTTTTTTTCACTTTGGAAGTGTCTCTCGCGCAAACTATTCAGTTTAGAAAAAAATGATATTAGAAACCTAAATATCATTTTTGAAGACCTATCCTTAGATACCCCACACGTATGGGTTTGATGAAAAAAAAATTTTTTTAATTTTTTATGACGTATTAAAAAAAAACTACTTACTAGATATCGTTCGAACCAATTTTCGGTGGAAGTTTGCATGGCAATGTATATCATATATTTTTTTTTGATTTTTCATTCTGTTATTTTAGAAGTTACGGGGGGGGGGGGGGGGGACACACTTTTTACCACTTTGGAAGTGTCTCTCGCGCAAACTATTCAGTTTAGAAAAAAATTATATTAGAAACCTCAATATCATTTTTAAAGACCTATCCATAGATACCCCACACGTATGGGTTTGATTAAAAAAGATTTTTTGAGTTTCAGTTCTAAGTATGGGGAACCCCCAAAATTTATTGTTTTTTTTTCTATTTTTGTGTAAACATCATAATGCGGTTCATAGAATACATCTACTTACCAAGTTTGAACAGTATAGCTTTTATAGTTTCGGAAAAAAGTGGCTGTGACAGAATCGGACAGACAGACGGACATGACGAATCTATAAGGGTTCCGTTTTTTGCCATTTGGCTACGGAACCCTAAAAACAGAATCATAAGCTAAAGAAATTATCCACCGAAACTTTAAACCTATTGAAACAACGAGAATTGCACCGATTTAATATTACTGGCACACAATACAAATTAATTGACAAAGAAGTAAAGCGCAGCATTAGAAATGACATCAGAAAACACAATGATAATTTAATACAGATAGCATTGGAAAAGAATCGTTCATTAAAAATAGCTAAACAGGGCATGTCGAAAGGCAAAACTTGGGTAACTTGCTTGCGCGATGATAGTGGTGTGAAACAGGGAAGCCGGGAGAAAGTAACATACATATGTACTAGTTTTTATAAACAGTTGTATTCCGACAAAAATTTAGTTCACGCATGTGAATCTACCTACAATTACTCCTGTCCTGATTCCATCCCACCCATAACTGGCCACGAGGTTCATCTTGCTCTTGCAAAGATGAAATACGGGAAAAGCCCTGGTGAGGACGGCATCACGACTGAGATACTGAAAATAGGAGAACCTACACTCTTACCACATATCACTAATCTTTTCAACTCTATTTTGAAATCTGGAAAATTCCCTGAAAAGTTCTGCCATTCAAACATCATTTTACTACACAAGAAAGGCAATAAATTGGATATCAATAATTATAGACCCATTAGCCTTGTCTCGCACCTCTACAAAACGTTTGTTAAAGTAATTGAATGTCGCATTGCTGGTAAATTAGATAGCAATCAACCTCCCGAACAGGCCGGGTTCCGACCAGGACTTTCTACCACAGACCACTTACAGACCCTGAACCAGATAATTGAAAAATACCATGAATTCAACATCCCTCTTTATTTGGCCTTTGTAGATTATAATAAAGCTTTTGACAGTATAACCCATACATCCATATTTGCCGCATTGCTGGACCAAGGCATAGAACCTACATATGTTCACCTAATCTGCAACATCTATGCCTCCAGCACCGCTTGTATCAAACTACAGTCTCCCGGACCGTCCTTTAACATAAACAAAGGCGTCAAGCAAGGCGATCCCCTGTCACCTAAGTTGTTCAATAGTACCCTTGAACAGGTGTTCAGGAAGCTGGCGGCAGGATGGGAACATAAAGGAATTGACGTCGGCGGAAGACAGTTAACAAATCTACGTTTCGCCGACGACATTGTCCTGTTCTCATCTTCAGCTACGGAACTCCGCGTCATGCTACAGGACCTGAGCCGGGCAAGCCTTGAGGTTGGGTTAACAATGAACATGTCAAAGACTAAGCTCATGACCAATAGTGCACCAATAGGAGTAGAAGTGGACGGGGGAGAAATAAAATACGTCCATGAGTATATATACCTGGGCCAAATAGTATCCTTCCAGGCGCGGCAAGATAAAGAAGTTGCAAGACGGACCGAGAATGCCTGGATGAGCTTTTGGTCCATAAAAGAGCACATGAAGGGAAACCTCCCTATATCACTAAAAAGAAAACTCATGGACATGTGCATTCTCCCCATCCTCACCTACGGAGCACAGACTTGGTCTTTGACAAAAGTTCAAAAAACCAAACTCAAGGTTTGTCAGCGAGCTATGGAGCGTAGTATTCTGAGCGTGAAGTTAACCGATCGCATTAAAAATACAATACTACGCTCTAAAACTGGAATAACTGATGTAGCTGAAACTGCCGCTAAGCTCAAATGGGACTGGGCAGGGCACGTCTGCCGTATGCCGGATGACCTGTGGGCCAAAACAGCCACCTGTTGGGTCCCACAGGTTGTAAGGCGTCACGGTAGACCTCGTCGGAGATGGCGGGACGAACTTGATGCCTTCGACAGAGACTGGTGGGAGACTTCCGAGGATAGGGACACGTGGAAGAATAAGAGGGAGGCCTTTGCCCAGTAGTGGGACAGTATGGGCTCATAATAATAAATAATAATACAAGAATATTCCTGTTGCATAAATTGCTAATAATATTTCTAAACTACAAGTTATAAGATCTCAAATTACTAGTACTAATATATTCTGTTGCATAATATATTTATTGGAACTTGTAACATTGGTGCTAATATTATTAGCAAATTATACAAATTATAAGTAAATTTGTTGGCTGAATGAGTAAAACCTTTGCCTAGGTCATGTTTTTTTTTCTAAAAAGTAACATTTAGGCGGCAATTTGAATACTGAATATTGACATATTTTCGGCGACAGCTATTTAACAAAATATAATTGAAGTTTTTCAGTACAAACGTATTTCAAATATTATAAAAAAATGACGGGAAAACGTGAAAACAGCGAAAATTGAAAATGTGCGTTTTGGCAAAAATGAACGAAAATAAAGACGTGTTATTTGGTCCATTTTCCGCAACCGTTACAAAAGAAATAAGATGTGATGCCTGGAAAAGTATTGGACAATATGCACAGAGCCTAGGTATTATAAAAGAAAAGAAAGATTGGACCTATATTCGCGATGTTTGGTGGACGAATATACGAAAAATGTCAGTGGTTAGTAACCAAGTATATATGTGATACCCAACTTCCAAGTTTACTCGCTTTCTTATATGTCAACCAATACCATTAATGTCATTGCTTGCACGGTGCACGTATTGTCTGTTTGTAAACTAAAACAGATATTTACTTATTTCTGATAGTGATAAAGTACTTTGTTATCACATAAGGCGAATCACTGAGTAGGTACCTAGATAGTAACAATAGAAACTTGAAACTTTAATCATGCATATCTTATGCAGTATACTTATGTATAGTTTTATTGCTGTTTTTAGGGTTCCGTACTCAAGGGGTAAAAACGAGACCCTATTACTGAAACTTCGCTGTCTTTCTGTCTGTCTGTCCGTTTGTCTGTCTGTTTGTCAGCGTCTGTGTCTCAGGAACTGTGTTACTAGAAAGAAGAAATTTTCACAGGTTTATTTTATGTTGCCGCATTTATGTTGCCGCTTTAATGAACGTGATTTTACGGAACCCTTCATGTGCGAGTCTGACTCGCACATGGCAATTTTATTTTATTTGTTTAGGTAAATAGTATACATTTTGAATTAGGTCTTATGAACTTTCGTATGTAAAAGTACATGTACCGCTTTGGTATTTTTTTTTATTGTAGAGGAGGCAAACGAGCAGACGAATCACCTGATGGTAAGCGATTACCGCCGCCCATGGACACCTGTAACACCAGAGGGGATGTAAGTGCGTTGCCGGCATTTAAGATGGGAGTACGCTCTTTTCTTGAAGGTTTGAAGGTCGTATCGGTCCGGAAATACCGCAGGCGACAGTTCATTCCACAGTTTAGCTGTGGAATGAACTGTCGCCTGCGGTATTTTTGGTATACGTGTACGTGGTCAAACAAAGTCAAAGTGTAGTTTTTCTAAGTACATACTACCTATTTTTATTTGTAGGTAGGTACTTTTTTTAAGAAGTCACACTAGTCTCTTCAACTATATGTTGTAGTGTATACAGAGTGTAACAAAAAAAGTGGTACAACAAAGAGCACAAAGCAATCAACTTTTTTAAAATTGTTTAGAAAATGCTAAAAACGCAGACGAAGTACTTTTAAAATAGCGATATCAAGACACAGAGCAACAATGGATATAAAAGTAAATAAATTAATAAAACATAAAAATAACGACATTTTAACAGATAAATCCCAAATCGGAGAAAGGTGGTTCGAGTATTATAAACGACTTCTAAATGAAGAATTTCCAAACGAAGATCCGACACCATGCAAACCCACATATGGACCAGTGTCCGAAATAGGGAGTGATGAAGTTAAATACGCGACGATGAAAATAAAAACTACGGGGCCGGACGAGATCCCGGCAGATCTGTGGAAGGCACTTAGAGCGATAAGCGTAGCGTGGCTTACAAAGCTGTTTAATATAATCTTAGCTACCACCACCACTATCCTGAACTCATGGCGTCAAAGCTTTTTACTACCTTTCTACAAGAATAAGGGTGATGTGGCTCAGTGCGAGAACTATACAGGTATCAAACTAACCTGACATACGCATAAGATATCGGAAAGAGTTCTTAATAAGCGAATCTCAAACATCTCTCAAACGTCACCAAATCAGTTCGGCCTCACAGCATCCAGGTCAACTATTGACGCGATACAGGCTATTAGGATCATGGTGGAAAAACTTAGAATCAACCAAAAAGATCTAAACCTAACATTTATAGACCTAGAAAAATCCTTCGACCGTGTGCCCCGTAAGCTTGTATGGGAGACTCTTCGAGCCCAGAACGTTCCTGAATATTACGTAGACCTTCTTCAAGACATGTATATTAAGGTCAGCACGAGAGTACGAAGCCTAGCAGGCATAAGTAAGGCTTTTGAGGTCAAAGTAGGCGTCCATCAAGGATCAGTCCGCTGCTATTTTACCTGGTCACGGATTACCAGAAATATACCATCTCCACTGCCATGTACCATGTTGTACGTGGATGACATAGTTCTAGCTGCTGACACCACGACAAACTTGCACGAACTTCTAAGCATGTGGACACGAGCACTTGCAAAGTACGACCTGAGGGTTAGTGGAGTAAGACGGAATACCCGAAATGTACTTTCAGCATAACTAACATACCGGAAACCATCTGTATTGGAGACGGGATCCACGTATCCCAATAAAAACAAATGGATCAGAATGGTGGACAACAAATAAAATTCATAAGCAAAAGGTACATACCAACAAGATGAAGATGCTTAGGTGGGCGGGAGGTGTAACTCGGCTAGACAGAATCCGTAATGAATATATACGTGGTAGCTTCAAGGTTACACCAATCGCAGACAAACTTACTGAAAACCGCCTTCGTTGGTATGGCCACGTTACGCAACGGGAAAACGATCACGTAGTACAAGTAGCCCTCAATCTACCAGTGGTGGCAGGACGCCACGGTCGCCCGCCATATACCTGTTGAACAGGTGTACAAAGAGACCTGAAGAAAGCCCAGGTGCCTCAACAGACAACCCAGGATCGTAGGACTTGGCGCAGAACTGTGAGGAGACCCGATCCCAAATAATGGGATCAGGAGAGGAAGAAGAAGAAGTTTGGTATCATTTTCAATTAAATCAAAATCAAAGATGTAGACGTTGATTTCATCTAAATTGCTGGAGCAGTTATTGATTCCCTATACAAACCTACACCTCCCTTTTCAGTTTTAAGGGAAATTTTTGGGATAAGAACTTATGTTTTTCTCCGGGAGTCACTATCTCTATACCAAAATCAAAATCGGTTCAGCGGTTATTGATTCCCCATACAAATTTCCACCTCCCTTTCCACACTCTTAAGGATATTGGCAGAATGTCATAACGAACGAAAAAGTAAGTATTGTTTATAGTATTTTTTTATGGTTGAAAGCCATGATGCTGTGTCACAAATACGAGAATATGTGAAATGGAAATTAAAAAAGAGCAACTTTCCGGCCTAGGCCCTGCAACTTTGTATTAAATTTAATTAAAGTCTAGACAATAAAGACCTCTCGTCTAGCCACAGCCGAAATGTGATACTTCCCAGCCTAATTGAACAACATAATATCAATATTTCATTGTCTGTTTGAAAAAAGATTTAATATGATATATTTGGCCACATTGGCCGCCACTAGGTGAATTTAAGGCCGTGATCCTAAATGTCAAAAGTGGACTCTTTTTTGGACGTAGTTTAAGGACGTACCCGGGTCCAAACATAATATTGAACAACTGAATTACTGAACAAGGTTTCCCATGGGCACAAAATGAAAATCGTGAAAAAAAATTACCTCTGGACCCATACGTTTCGCCTACTTTAAGCCCCCCAGGTGTCCATTAGATTTATTTTTGCGATTTTGTGGTCAGTTTCATGGGAAACCTTGTTCAGTATGACTATCGTATTTTTTTTTAGATTCGGGATCACAACTCCAAAACATCCAGCATTTGATGCTGGCTACATTAGCATTTTTCACAAATATGGTGTGGTGGTTTTGTACTATTCTATCACTTCCTTTAAATAATAACATGACGTGGCTAAATGAGAACAAAACAACAGTCGATATTGAATTCATTCAATTCTAACTCTTACGCCATTCAGGCAGCACGTCTCTGGAACGGTCTTCCCCCTAACATTAGAAAAGCTCCCAATAAGTTTGCTTTCAAAAACTAATTGCTGGCAGTTCAAAGATCAATTAAGTATCAGTCTCACGAATCGGTTGTGTATATTATATACCTATATATACATTTATAATTTGGGAATTAAGGGTTGCAATAAGCCCAAAATTGTGCGGTATGGTTGGTTTATATTCAAATTTTATGCAATTCTTTCTTTGTAGTTAGCTTCAAGTGGACGGAAACTAGCGCTGGACGGTACCCCTACATAAGTTCCCAGCTTATTATCGCTCGTTCCGATGTGAAACCCTGTATTTGACTGGGATTCCTACATTTGAGCAACGTCTGGGCGTCTCCTATATATACGTTGGCTGTTGGTCACTATGTAGGTAAATGCAAAAAATATTCCATTGTTTTGACATATGGTTTACAAAAAATGTGGTGTTGCCAGGGATAAACTATTTTAGTTCGTCTTTATTTAGTTTCTAATCATACATTTCGGACTTTACCTCTTCCTTGCTCCGTGACGTCAGTATATGAAGTATGGGAGGAGTAGTCATTGACTCTGCTAGAAAATCTAAGTCGAGACCCTGCAACATAACAAATGCTAAATTATTATTCAGTAGACTTTCATGTAAAATTTTCATAAGGAGCACTAATGATTACTTTAGTTATTTAGGAATCATAATCTTTTATTTTGACTTATAAATAGGTCATAATTTTAAAAAATCCATGTCGACTGGCAAATCATATTATTTTTAGCAACCGGGGTTTTTTACCTAATTTGACCCCGCTAAATCCGTTTTTGTCGGTTTCCCGATCGAAATCTTGACCGGAAATGAGAAGTTTAAGATGGCGGCCATTATTACCCTATTTGCCTTGTAAAGCAAGACAAGAACCTCAAAAACATAGAGGCCTCACTGTCCGGCGATATGGAGGTACTAGCTAAATACTTCAGGATATGGCGACTAACACCCAACACAAGCAAAACAGAGGCATCCTGTTTCCATCTGCACAATCAATGTGCCACGCTGGAGCTGAAGGTGAAGTACGAAGGATCCACGCTAAAGCACAATTTCTCTGCTAAATACCTGGGCATCACACTCGATCGTTCTTTGACGTATAAGCAACACCTAACCTGCACAGCTCGCAAACTCCAGACCCGAAACAACATTCTCCAGAAATTGAGCGGGACGTCTTGGGGTGCAAGTGCCGATGTCCTGAGAAACTCTGCTCTGTCCTCGGTATACTCCACGGCTGAATACTGCGCTCCAGCATGGTTCGGCAGTACCCACACCACCAGAGTTGATGTTGAATTGAATAGAACCATGCGACTCATCTCCGGCACGCTACTGTCTACCCCTCACTAGCTGCCAGTACTTTCTCGGATCGCTCCGCCAGACTTGCGAAGAAAAGAAGCCCTGTTGCGAGAAGTAGCAAAGATCCAGAAAAACCCTGCCCTCCCAATCCACGTGGAGTTTCTGGAGCCAGCAAGTCGTCGTTTAAGATCTAGGAATGCTTCCTACAGTATCTCCAAAGGTCTTCTCGTCAGTTGCTTCAACCTGAAGCGTGAGTGGACACAGTCGTGGAACTCATTGATGGCGGGAAAGTTGGGCTCTGGGATCATTCCAGGTACTATTATTAAAGGGTCTGACCTACCAAGACGGCACTGGTGTAACTTGAACAGACTTCGCACTGGCCACGGCCGCTGTGCTCATTACAAACACCGGTGTGGATGGGTGAAATCCCCGGCCTGCAATTGTGGAGAGGCTGCCCAAACAATCCAGCACATTATCGAGGAGTGTCCCATAACGCGTTATGCCAATGGACCTCCTGAAGACCTGATCACCCTTAGTGACGAGGCCATCAAGTGGCTGACTGCCCTAAATCTACATCTATAGCTGTCTGTATTCTGTTTAAAAAATATGCCATACGTTACGATTCAATAAAATTACCCTACATAATGAGCAAGCATCGGAGTTTTTATCACACGGTAAGACTAATAGCGAGCTATGCAGTCGACATTAGCAATAAAATTCAACTTATATTCATACTCACACTCATTCATTTATTTAATTAGTGATTTTAATTTTACAAGGACAATAATGTTTGTAAACGTTCCTTTAATTTTGTATTTTAGGACACATTATGATTACCTCTTTTAATAAACATATTGCTTTTTTTTTAATGAAATATCGTAATTATTTTTATTTGTAATATTTATATATTCAAAGACAAAATTGGATAACTCGTCAAAGTTATAGTTCTTGATATAAAATTAATATCACTACACATACGTACACAGGCTACGAAGTTTGCTAACCATCAGGCGGGCCGTATGCTTGTTTGCCACCGACGTAGTATAAAAATAAAAAATAAATAATGAGTTCCTTGTATGGAGACTCACATTTTTTAATTTTATTACAATAATTATTGCAAGAAATAACAGTAATAATAAAGCGTATTTTCTGAAAGCTTGGACTACCTATAATAGTTCAAAATATCTCTTTAAAGATAAAAATAAATTCGTCGTCAGCGTCGCACCGAAACACGAAATCCCAGGAGTGAGGCCTCGTCATGCCTTCGAAAATCTTCAAAATGTACTGGAAGGGCTTTAAATTTATATTATACTGAATAGTTTATTCAATATTTTAGCCATTTATTAAGATATTGGGGCATTTAATCTATGTGCGCATAGTAAAACTTTTTGGGTGTAATAATGCGTCTGGTATAAGAAAGATAGATGAGAATTCGTACGAATATTTAATGAATCAATCGTTTTATTAATTAATTAAGTAATTGGGATTATAAGGTGTCAGTGTCATCGAAGACTGAAGACCTTATATACTTACTTTAATTTTTGCTGAAGACCCATAGCGTCTGCCAGGTACGCGTTTCCGCGTAAGTTAAAGATTGAATACGTACGTGAACTTATCAAGACACTTATTAGTGGGTCGGGTATAAGTTCCAAGTTCTTGAAACGTAATACGTTCCTAAGTATCTTGATTGTGAAGGCCGAAGGCCGAGCTCTGATTAAGGCGGACAGGCGAGCGCAAATACGCCAGGCCGAAGGCCGAGCTGCGGAATGTTAGTCCTTCAGCCTTCGCATTGAGACACTTGTACGTACTATTATTCTGTTTAAAAAAAAAGGCGAGCTTTTCTTAGACACATTAGGCTTTCAGAGTTTGGCACTGGGCGGAGCTCGGCCTTCGGCTTTCACAATCTCCTTGTGAAAGTTGCAGGAAAAGTGACTTCAGTGTACCTACTTACATTGTTCTGTGTACTTCGGTCTCGCTTGACGTTTCGCCCTAATGTTAGTTAACCTGGGGGCGGATTTTTGAATTTCGAGTACTCGGTTAAGGTTATACATTTTTGGGGAATAACATATTTAATGCCCTAAGAATAATCTTTAAAAAATATTGTAAATTCTCAGAGTTATTAACAAAAAACACATTTTATTTCATTTCAAATCATTTGCAGCTAAATCAGTTTTTGTATTATATAAATACTTAGTTTTCCACAACTTTTGATATAATCATTGTTACGTACAGGTTAATAGATAAACAATTGATAACATCACAACAATGTACTAGTAACGGACAATTTTGCTAGACCAATGCTTCAGCTCAATCAGACACTCGGAAGCCTTACACACCTAGGTCTGTAAGGCAACCTTCTTTTGTTTTAATTAAACGTCAAATTATGGCACGTCTTGGCATTCAAGCATAAAAAAACCTTTTTAATACAGTTGCTCAAAAAGTGCTACTTTACGTAGCTGTTTGGCGTGCGGAAGGTTGGATTTCGCGAACTAGTGCTTTTTACTTTTCCACTTGTTCCAATTCATGACTATTGATGAGTGTTAATGTTAGTTTCCTTTAAAAGTCGTAATCAACATAAAAACCTACCGTTAATGTAAAAATAATAAATATAAGCATATTTCAAATTTTATTACTTACCTCTTCATCATTATAACACGTTTATTTTTTAATATTCAATATTGAAAAACCGTTCTTAATAAGTTGTCTGAATGGAACGCAATAGCTGCCGAAACGCCTGTCAATGCAGAGGCGTTTTTTCTTACTGCAAGGATGTTTTAAGAAGGCAACATTCGATATTGTTTTCATACAATTTAAATATACGATACACAAATAATCGTAAATAACGATACTTAGGTAATAATAGTATAATATTTTATATTTACAATTGTTTCTGTCTTATAGAACATGCATAAAAAAAAGTACGTGTTGTTTTTCTTATTTTTTCGCAACTGTATTTAAAAACGTCGTTCGATATACGTGCGGAAATGTCATTCTTCACTCGTCTCGAGTCTTGCCACGAGCCGTAGATATCTCGGTACTCGTGAAGTAATGACATACTTTCCGCACTGGTATCGAAATGTACTATTTAACAAAAATCTACCATTATGCTTTTTTTGTTTTGTTGTTTTTTTGTGTTTGTTTATTATTATTTCAGGGATTTCGGGGTTTCCTAAAGAGGAACGAAAATTTGATTATTTTTCTATTCTCCTTTTAATAACCCCAAAGTGATAATAAAAAAAAAACAAAAAAGAAAAAAAATCGTCTTATTTTATTACTATTATTATTTCATTGCAAGTTTGAGAAAAGCACTATACATACAAATCTCGGCGACAAACGAGGTTGCCGGCCGCGTATCCCTGTCCGTCCTCGCTACGCTCGGCCGTCTATATCTACTTGCCCTGCAACCCTTCGTTTCCCGTCCTCTATACTAGTAATGTACTATTATGTCTGTAGGCTAATTGTATGAGATGTACTATGGTCGTAAATTATTTTTTTGACATTTCAAACGGTTTTATGAAGTCAAGAAAGTTAAAAAGATGAAGGCGCTGGCGTATATAGAGAAGTTCTTACCATTTTTGTCTCAAGTGCAGGCGTAGATGTAAGCGATACTGTTTTAAACCCCGCATTATTGGCATCATATATACCTATAAACAGTAAAATACAAACAAAGAAGACAGCGAGCATCCAATGAGCCACATGAAGTATCTGTAATTATAACAAAAAAATAAATTTATATTGTAGACGGAAAAATGGGACTAAGATAACTGGAGGGTGAAATATTTAAGATGGTCTACTTTCCCCTATTATACAATATATCTATTTCAGGTTGCTAGCTCAGTATGAAATTATTATGTGATAATAGCTAATACCTACATACTTTGGTGTAATGCTGTTTTGACAAAAAAATTGCTTTCCATTGAAACATAAATTTAAGAACTTCTAATGGATCTGTCGACAGTCGACAAATGTGTACATAGATAATGTAAAATCATGATATTGATGTGCCAATGTCTTAGACGAGTAAACCAGTATGGACCGGCTATTAACAGGCGTTCCCCTCTGCCAAAAAACCCCGGCCGCCGGTCATAGAGGTTATATAAAACTAGTTGCCGCACGTCATGTGCCATTCAGCAAACGTCAGTGTAAGCGGAATTACAGGAGCTGAAAATGCCGAATGCAGGGTGTTCTCGTGCAAAAACAGATCCGAAAACTCTAGACTACAAAAAAGATAAAGTTTCTTTTCATCTGTAAGTACTATTACATCTAAATATTATCAAATAATGCACTAACTTTGCAAAAAACTAACAAATATTGTCAATTTGAAAGGGATACCACTTCATGTTACTAGATCTAATTTAGAGTAATTTTTAAAGATGAATTTCTAAATATTTGTTTCGGTATAACATCTCATTTGCGTTGATAATACATAAATAAAGAAAATTGAACGATAAACTGTTAGAAAATTTATTATTCCTTAGTTTGACGACCGGCCGACCTAGTAGGTAACTATGAACTATGAAGCCGATGGTGCTGGGTTCGAATCCCGGTGGGCACATTGTGTGTGTGTGTGTGTGTGTGTGTGTGTGTGTGTGTGCGCGTGCGTGCGTGCGTGCGTGCGTGCGTGCGTGCGTGCGTGCGTGCGTGCGTGCGTGCGTGCGTGCGTGCGTGCGTGCGTGCGTGCGTGCGTACGTATATGCCAATAACCTCAATTAATTTTAAGATTCGCTGTACTGTACTAACACTATATGGATCTCCCTAGATTCGATACAAATAAATAATTGGATTGAATGTATGCATCGAATGAAGTTATTGATTTATGTCGTCTTTGCGAACAGGAAATCCAGAAGCACTTAACTCATGACAAACTTGTACACCGCAATGGGTTACAATAGTACATTACGATACAAGTGCGAAAAATAGGAAATTCGAAATGAGTGGCGATAAATTAAAACACGACCGAAGGGAGTGTTTTAAATTGACATGAGTTGCGAATTACCTATTCGCACATGTATCGTACAACGTTTTACAGTACATATGGCCCTTTAAATGTTCGACACAGTAACGTAATATGCTAATTTTCGTACTAGTGCTATAAAGTAGCACCATATGTACTGTAAATAACGTTTTAACGTTATGTTGGTAGACAACTGTTTTCAAACATCGAGACTCATTACTTTGATAATGACTTTATTGTGCACAATATTGAACTTGCGAAAACAGTCACACGAAAGTATGTGTAAAGTGACCATAAGAAATGATTTAGGCACATATTCACAAAACTTATTCATTTTAAGAATCAATAGAATTTCATCATAATATTAATAAATAAAAGATTAAGTAAAAGTGTCCACAGGTTGAGCACTTGCCCCTACACAAATTGACTAAGTCCCACAGTAAGCTAAATAAGGCTTGTGTTGAGGGTACTTAGACAACGATACATATAATATATAAATATTTATGAATACTTAAATACATAGAAAACACCTATGACTCAGATTAAAAACATTTGATGTGGGGTTTTCAAAAACTGAATGAAAATGCTTTGTACGTCGGAGGCGACAGACCCTTTATAGTGCATTAACTGTGGGGGCTTATCTTTTTTAAATATAGATTTTATATAGGTCCAGAAAAAATTAGGATATGTTTTAATTTTCTGTTCCGAAAAGATATGTAGTTCTTGTAGCATACCATTTCAATTTTTTCTGCTCGTTTACGTAAAACATTGAAGCTATTATAGTCGCGAGGATTTCCATACAGTTTCCATAATTTGTGGTACTTACTTGCGCTTTTCGTTCAGCACTTTACGAAGGCATCGACTATGCCAGGGTGGTACAGTCGCCATCAGATATATGGTAGCGGCCAAGGTACTCAAATATTTCGGAGCAGCATTAAATTTCAATATATTAGTTACGATAGATAAGGTCTATAATATCGGACCATATAATTCGCCATAAATTTGGGAGCAGCGACTTTTCAATTAATTCGTGACATACAATAAGATAAAGATATCGTAACAAACAGATCGTCAATGGTATCTAAGCAGTCAAGGTGATCATAAAGATCGGAACATTTATAGAAAATGTACCTTAAGTTTGTGTAATACAACTTAAAGTAGTTAAGATTGGACCCATGAAAATAAGGTTTCAGACAGGCATTAATACTATGTTATCAATACTTTAAATTTAGAACGAAATTGTTTGTTGTGACATTCACCGAAAAGAGTGTGGACTTGTCATCGTGACAAAATACCTATGTTTCCGTCTTTTTCGAATTAGACAATTTTTTTTTACAAAACTAAATGCCTACAAAATCGTTGTTTCGACGCAATGTCAAAATTGGCGGGCGTAGAATGAGTAGCTTAATTTCGTCAAATTATGTCAGATGTCAGATGCTTAATGGCGTAATTGATAGTCCCTTGACTATTAACCTTTTCCACGCCAAAGACGTATATATCGGCACCACAGGTCCAACGCCAAAGACCGATATATCGGTCACCCACCACAGAGCAAAATAGTCCTACATGCACACGCATAAAGTTTAACTTCATTTTTGACATTTAGATGTCGTGGCATCTGAATGGTAGGTTTTGCGTTTGACATGGCGTCGAAAAAGTTAAAGCACAAAGTCATGGGTTCAGATCTGATGTAAGTAATGGTCTAAGAGCTGGCCACGTCAGATGTGACACAATAATGAGAGGTTTGTAATCAGTCCAGTTAGATTGCATAACCATCCTTATTGCTAGATCCGGGCATCTGGCAGCTTTTAATGGGTGGAGATCAGAGTGACAGACCAACAAAGTTTTTAAGTTGAAAAAAAGTAATGACGCAATAGGTAAAAACTGCTAAAGTTGTGTCATTTATAGAGAACAGGGCCTATATTTTAACATTAGAACAAAAAACATTGTGTATTATTGCGCAAACAAGAACAGTAGGCGAGTAACCAAAAATTACATTATACATCATTTGGCACTACTTCCGCCAATCGAAACCTTTAGATATTATATGTATAATCTAATTAATTACATAATTTTTCATAATATTGGATCAAAACCAGAACTCTAGAATTTATTTTCTTCAAGTTATTTGCTTTCTTTTACCTCCACCACTTTACAGCTGCCAGATGTCCGGATCTAGAAATAAGCATAGTATTGCAAACTAACTAGAGGGGTTTCGTTGCTCTCATTATTGTGTCATATCTGACGTGGCCAGCTCCCCGTCTAAGTTAAAATCCATAATTCCACGGACTGATTTGACAGCTCCTGGCATACAAAGCGATTGTCAAATGTATGAAAAGAGCTGTCAAATCAGTCCGCGGATTTATGAATTCTACCTTATAAGTAGTTTTGCTTTTTTTTGGATAAAAATAACATTATTATTTCCTTTATTCATTTTCGTTCTTAGGCTACGTTTTACATTATTATTATCGTGTATGTCTTTCCCGACCACGGAACAATGGTGTTCCGGACCTTTGGGAGGCGTATGCGGAGCCGAAGCCAACGCGCAGAGGCCCTTTTGACAATTTAATGAAAAGAGAGGGGTACACTAAGCGACAGCACCCGCCATGGTGTAAGGACTATTGAGAGTTAATGGAGTCTAAAATGTACTAGGCTATTGGGTGAATAGTATGGACTGATTACTGGGCTATTGGATGAAGAACCGGACGCCTGCCTAATAAAACGGTATCCAATTTTATTTCCGGCAGACGGTGACTCGCCCTCCGCAAGATGGGCCCCCATAAAAAGCGACATCAAAGATGGCTCAAGGGCAACACCGGTGCGGGAGCTGGGGGTAGAGAGGTGTCACTGGACTTTAAACATATAGCCAACTCGCCACGTAGGTTTCCACATCTACCCTCGAGAACAAAGCTCTAACGACCCCACTCTGGACAGCCGGCTAAGGCAAGCCAGAGGCAGGGGACCTGTCCCACCATCCGACAGGGCACCCCAGGGGCACTCAGGTACGTGGAGTCGCTACTCTCCAACAGCTCGCCACAAGCTGCCCTGCGTTGACTGATTGCGCTGGTGAAAACCAGTGGGCGATGGGGTCGTCACATCCCTACGCCTCTATTGTCAAGGCGATAAAGTGCTTGTTCGCATATTTTTGAGTACCCTGGCCGCTCCGATGTATCTGATGGCGACTGTACAGTCGCCATCAAATATATCGGAGCGGCGAAGGCACTCAAAATATCTGAACATGCACTTTATCGCCTTGAGAATAGCGTTGTTCAGATATTTGTGACCACCTTGGCCGCTCCGATATATCTGATGGCGACTGCACTTAAAATGATTAGTATAGGTATCTAATATCTATCACGTTTGAATTGTTGATCAAGTACTAGAACCTACTTGGTAATTATCTTTCACGTGCGAACTCTTTTAACTCGCGTAGTCCTACTTCAAACTGCGTTCGATATTTGATTTCTTCATGTTTTCTTGGTTTTCTATATTCTTGACGTTGACAACTTCCTGCAATTGTTAGCCTCGTAATATTTTATCGAAAGTAGACTGCGAAAATTGTTATTTTAATCTTTAACAATTTTGCCCACGACCATGATACCCTATCGCGTAGATATTGAAATAAAAAAGAAAATTATACAATTGCGGAATGATGGTCTGCCTATAACAGACGTAGCTAATGAAGTTGGAGTTGCAGTAAGTATTGTTTACTATACATACTTACAGAATTTAAATGCAAAGGTTATTACGATAATGATTTAATAAATTAAAATTTTATTTCAGAGAAACACCGTGTATCGATGGCTGGAGAGATGGCAGCAAGAAGGAGCTTTGTCGAATCATGTATCTTTTGGACGTCCACGTTCTACGACACGGCGTCTAGACATGGATATTATAAATCAAGCTCGTGAAGAAAGATTCATAAATACCACCCAGTTTGCAAACCAATACCAAGTATCGAGCAGTACCATACGACGGCGTCTAAAAGAGGGTGGTTTACAAAATAGAGTGCCAGCAAGGAAACCGGCACTAACTGATAGACACAAAGAGGACAGGTTGCAATTTGCAGCTAGGTATTTGAATCATAATTTTAATAAAGTCATTTTTATGGACGAAAAGGTGTTCTGTTCAGCAGATAATGGCAGAATGAGTTTATGGAGACCAGACAATACGCGTTATCTGGAGCAAAATGTAGTGCCTAACCGCCAGAGTGGGCGTATTACAATTGGATTTTGGGGCTGGATGTGTAAAGATGGCCCAGGGGAGCTGGTAGAAATTACAGGTCGTATGAATGCGGTGGATTACAAAGAAATACTTGAGGAGTCGTTTTTGCCTACTGCCCAAATATTTTACCCCAATGAACATATAACATTCATGCAAGACAACAGCTCGGTGCATAATGCTCGCTTGGTTCAGGGATGGATTCATGACCACAGAGATGTGCTGACTCGCATAAAAATGCCTGCAAAGAGCCCCGATCTCAACCCCATAGAAAATCTATGGGGTAAAATGGTGCAGGAGTGGGACGGAAACCAGTGTCGCACCAAAGATGCTTTAAGACGCCACGCTCTTAACGTTTGGGAGTCTTTTAGAGGGCGAAACGTGTGTGAAAATCTGGTCGGCTCAATGCGAAGACGATTGCAAGCTGTATTAAACGCCGAGCCACCGGGAAGTTACACGAAGTACTAACGTTTTCACAGGCTGAAGAAAAGCAGAGTTTTATTTTGTTTACGGCTAGCGAAGCACGTATTAAAAGGTTATTTTAATGGTATAAGTAAATATTGTTCGTGTTTGATTCTTAAAATAAAAATATTTTCTACTAAATCAGTTTTTTTATTTATATTAAGTTTTTATATTCATATGAATAAGGTAGTGATACCAATGATCGACAACTTAATACCCAATAAACGACACCAGTAGTTCACGTCTATTACTTATGAAATAAGGTTGAAAGTGTCGATCATTGCGTGAATATCGAGCACTGGTGTCGTTAGCTTACCTATCAATATACAGTTTTCGAGAATGCTGCTTGAAATTATCTCATGTGTCTAAGAAACTTACTTGCTCATCCATAATAGTCGTCAAAATCATCCTTGACATTGACAACTTAGTCAATATAGGTAGTAACGAATTCAAATGTGTAGGTAGTCGCCATCAAATATATCGGAGCGGACAAATATCTGAACATGTACTTTATCGCCTTGACAATAGAGGTTTTGTTCAGATATTTGTGACCACCTTGGCCGCTCCGATATATCTGATGGCGACTGTACTATGTCATACGGATTTACAGTATATTTTTTCATAAATGTTCCGATATTTATGATCACCTTGACTGCTTAGATACCATTGACGATCTGTTTGTTACGATATCTTTGTCTCATTGTATGTCACGAATTAATTGAAAAGTCGCTGCTCCCAAATTTACGGCGAATTATATGGTCCCATATTATAGACCTTATCTATCGTAACTAATATATTGAAATTTAATGCTGCTCCGAAATATTTGAGTACCTTGGCCGCTACCATATATCTGATGGCGACTGTACAGAGGTTGATGAACGTAATACGCGACGTGGTACGTATTTATTAATTAAGGCCTGTGACCAGCAGTGGGACGTATATAGGCTGAATTATTATATAATAAGTTGTAAAACATCGTGGTACAGTCCTCCATAAGCATACCTTTAAAGAAAATATGCCAGTCTATTTTTTCTACATTAATATTTTTATACTTGTAGTCAGCGGCGTAAAAATTATAAACAAAATTAGGCGGCAGCTTAAGACTAGGTGTACCTATAATTAAACTGTAATTTAAACGTTAGCGATTTATGATGAGAATCTTCATATACAAGTGGTGTTCTATATCTCTTATGATATTACACTCCCAGGGTAAATACCGAATACAACTGCGTATTTTCGCACTATAGCCTATCCGAGTGAAAAGGCGAGTGGTTTTTACACATTTTAGAAATAAAATAGTAAAAATATACTTGTCCTACACTTTCGAAATATTAAATAATTTTATCTACACACAAATCATAAACCCTCTATGAAGTCTATGATGCCTTCAAAATTCGTAAATAATGGCCAACATTACGATAAACTGTTTTATTACAACAAAATTCTTATCTGTGAAAAGGTTGTAATTGCTTCATAACTACATCAAAATCGATTTGGTTATGACATTCAAATTTGGAACAACTCGGAAAAAAAGAAATTATATTATATTCTCAACCAATTATACGCTAACATTTCGAAATTCAATTTGAATTAATTTTTCTGGAATTTAGCGTCCGTCACTAGTAGTGTTTAAGTCGATAAAAAACGGAATATCGTGCTAATTCATAATCATATTTATCATCATTATATCAGTTCCGTCATGGAGAGACCTCGTGGAAATAAAAACTTAACAGTAGCTATACAAGAAGCAATTATAAATGGCTATAGAAATGGTGAAGCCATTTCAGCACAATCGACGCTGGCTAAGCAATTTCAAGTTCATCAGTCTACTATATCGAAGGTTTAGAAACGGGAAAAAGCTCACGGAGGTGTCAAAAGGCCCAACAGACCTGGTCGCCCACGCTGCACATCAAGTTTGATAGACCGCAACATGTTGCGAATAACAAGACACAATCCACGACTCACGGCGAGCGACATTATGCGGGGAATATCGTGTGGATTTTTTTTTCCGTTTCTGTGTCCGTACGTACTGTAAGAAATCGCCTGATGGATGGTGGACTTCGTGCTCGTCGTCCTGCAAAAAAACACTGATTTCCAAGAAAAATCGAGCAGCTAGAAAAAAAAAATGCGAAAGAACATCTTTCTTGGACTGCGGAAATGTGGGAAAAGGTAATCTGGAGCGATAAATCCAAGTTTTTACTGTTCGAAACAGATGGAATTACCTACGTACGACGTCCCGACAATGCTCGCTATGACCCCAAGTATCAGCAAACACGGAGGCGGCTCCCTTATGGTGTGGGGCTGTTTCAGTGCAAGTGGAGTTGCTCCTTTACATAGAATAAACGGCATAATGACGAAGGAAGTTTATGAATGTGTTTCTTCCCTGGGCACGCCAAAATTTCGGCAGAGCGTTTATGTTTCAACAAGATAATGACCCGAAACATTCGTCTATCTTGTTAAACAATGGTTCAAAAAACGTAGAGTGAGGGTTTTGGAATGGCCCAGCCAAAGTCTGGACTTGAATCCTATAGAAAACCTATGGAAGGAGCTAGGTCGTCGTGTGAGTGCAAGAAATGCAGGAAATGTCAACGAAAGATTTGAACAATTAAAGGAAGAGTGGGAACGCATTCCAAGTTCTTTCCTCGCGCAGTTGATTGCATCACTGTCCCGAAGATGCCAAGCTGTTCTTGATGCAAAGGATTTAAGTACCAAGTACTAATCTAATATTTTGATTTTCTGTGCAGAATCAGTAATTTTTGTTGTTTTCTTTATTAATAAACCACTTTTACCTATATTTCGAGAATTAGTTATTTTATGCACTTTTTAATCAACTCGTACAAAACGGTGTCATATAAATGTAGTTTAAAATTTTACTCTCCATCTAAAGGACTTTCACATGATAATCGTTTAGGCAGCCTTAGTCGTTCTCATAAAAAAATACTTAAAAAAAACACAAATATGATAGATTATTTTCCGCTACTGTATGTGAGTAGGTAAAATAGTTTAAGTAACTGTACATAATTAGGCATTAAAACACTCGTGTATTTTAATGCCTTTCATTATGTAGCAGTGACATAAACTACTATTAACAAATTATTCCGATCCGAGAAAATACTCCTACATTCCGTTAAGCCAGAAATTGAAAAACCTATGAAAACTATGCCATCAAACTTTTTACAATTCCGCTACGTGATAACTACGCCAACGCTACATGTGGATCAAAATAATTGAAAAACATAACGAGACAAAAATAATTGTTTATTTATCGTCAATACCTTCCATATGCTCCTTTTAAATATTTGGTTAATAAGAAGTAATGAAGATATCCAAATTATGTTGTCATATACAGAAAACCAATATAATCCAAATTCAGTTTTCTGTTTCATCTTAGCTTTTATGGATCTGAAAAGTTATAAAAAAGTCAAAATTAGAGTATGTGGTGACATAGTATAAAAATATATGATTTTAAACAAAAGCCCCTGTTGTACAGGTTGGACCATAATAAGTACAAAGGGTGTAGCAGGATAGCCTAGGAAAAATTGCCCCCAGCGATTTTGGGCCGAAACTGTAATCAAACGATGCCTTTTGGGGAGGTTATACTCTGCACAAAGTTTCATCCCTCTGTTACCCCCTGGGGGTGAAAAACACCCGATTAACCCCAAAACTGTTTTAATTATTTTTTCCTAAACTATGAAAGTGACGAATTTCAAATTTCGTACAAATATTTATAAGACTAAAAGCTATGTGCTAAAAAAATATTAACCCCCTAACCATTGAAATTCTTGTAAAAAAAACAAAAATAAAAAAAGAATCAACCTGTATATCAAGTTTGGCTCATGGTACCACACCATTTTTTTTTTCAAAAATGAACCAGTTTATATTCTACATGATACAAAAGTTTCATGGACCTACTCCAGAAGGAACATTGCGAAATTAATATGTATTGGCTCTTTGGTACGTACTATTCATTGAACTCCCACTAAGAGCCTTGCATTATTAATAAACAATGGCTTGCGATCGGACCGCTGGCGCTGCTCGTGCCCGATTTGAAAAAGGTGGGGATAAAGAAGTATGAATCAAACTCATTTGTATTTATAAAAACATTTTTAAGGTTCCGTAGTCAACTAGGAACCCTTATAGTTTCGCCATGTCCGCCTGCCTGTCTGTCTGTCTGTCTGTCCGAGGCTTTGCTCCGTGATCGTTAGTGCTAGAATGCTGAAATTTGGCATGGATATATAAACCAATAAAGCCGACAAAGTCGTACAATAAAATCTAAAAAAATAATTTTTTTGAGGGTACCTCCCCTACACGTAAACTGGGGGTGAATTTTTGTTTTTTGCTTCAATCCTACAGTGTGGGATATCGTTGGAAAGGTATTTCAAAACTAATAGGGGTCTTCAACAAAAAATTTTTGATTAATTGAATATATTCGGAGATAATCGCTCCGAAAGAAAAAAAAATGTGTCCCCCCCTCTAACTTTTGAACCATAGGTCCAAAAAAAAATAAAAAAATCGTGGAAGTAGAGCTTAAGAAAGACATTAAATGAAAACTATAGCGGACATGATCAGTTTAGATGTTTTTGAGTTATCGCAAAAAGTTTCCCCTTCATAGTAAAAAGACATACTTTAATTAGGTACTGATTATGCAAATTTGCCTATTTGTTTAACTCACGTGAAAGGTACCGTTTCATCCCTTGGTTAACAATTTACTATACTTTAAGCTCCAGTTTAGCTTATTGTGGCGGAAGAGTAACTACGGAACCCTACACTGAGCGTGGCCCGACATGCTCTTGGCCGGTTTTTTTAAATTATTTTGTTTTCGGGTCCGAGACGTTGCGTATTAAGCATGATACGAGTATAATGATTAGTAGCTACGAAATAGTACGTTTATTTTAATTTCGCAATGTTCCTTCTGGAGTAGGTCCATGAAACTTTTATATAATATAGAATATAAATTGGTACATTTTTGAAAAAAAAAAAAATGGTGTGTGTACCATGAGCCAAACTTGAGATCCATGTACAAATGAGTTTGATTCATACTTCTTTATCCCCACCTTTTTCAAATCGGGCACGAGCAGCGGTCCGATCGCAAGCCATTGTTTATTAATAATGCAAGGCTCTTAGTGGGAGTTCAATGAATAGTACGCACCAAAGAGCCAATACGTATTAATTTCGCAATGTTCCTTCTGGAGTAGTTCCATGAAACTTTTGTATCATGTAGAATATAAACTGGTTCATTTTTGAAAAAAAAAATGGTGTGGTACCATGAGCCAAACTTGATATACAGGTTGATTCTTTTTTTATTTTTGTTTTTTTTACAAGAATTTCAATGGTTAGGGGGTTAATATTTTTTTAGCACATAGCTTTTAGTCTTATTAATATTTGTACGAAATTTGAAATTCGTCACTTTCATAGTTTAGGAAAAAATAATTAAAACAGTTTTGGGGTTAATCGGGTTTTTTTTCACCCCCAGGGGGTAACAGAGGGATGAAACTTTGTGCAGAGTATAACCTCCCCAAAAGGCATCGTTTGATTACAGTTTCGGCCCAAAATCGCTGGGGGCAATTTTTCCTAGGCTATCCTGCTACACCCTTTGAATTACCGCTTTATTTATGGGAAAGTGTCAAAAATAAGAGCGACCATTGGGAATGTCGAACCATGACCTCATTTCCCAAAGAACAATGCGAATTTTGTGTACCTGCGCGACTATTACTTAAACCCATCGACATATTAAAAAAAGGTGACGCCGACTGCCAAAGAAATATGTTAAAACTAGCTGTTGCCCGCGACTTAGTACGCGTGGATTTGTATGTTGGTGGTTATATACATGAGCATAGAAAATTATGCAGCAAAAGGTAGCAGTAGGGATGGTTAATCACTTGTTAATAATTATACAACATGAGATTTGTCTGACATAACCTACGAAGTTTCAAGCCCGTAAGTGAAATAAAACGTTCTCGATATAATCCCTCTTAATCCCTTAAGAAGATTTTCAAGTTCACTATTCCAATCGAATGCAAACTTTAAACCCTCTTTTCACCAATGTAGGGGATTAAAACAAACTTTCAATGAACGCCATTTTAACTCACTTGGGGAATTAATTTCTAAAAACGTTGAAACCACTTTTCATGTTTCCTATTATTTTGTTTTTTTACGACATTTCAATATCACTGTTAACAAATAATTTCGTTCCCCATGCAAACTTACAACCCTTTTTTCACTAACTTAGGGAATGAATTTTCAAAAAGGGTGATATGTCAGTTTTCGTCTATTTGAATATAGTGGTAATGCCCGTTTGCCAAGTTTCAAGTTCCTAGCTTAAAAGGAAACTCGTACCACATATAAACTTCTATCCCCTTTTTTAACCCCCTCAGAGGTTGAAATATCAAGAAAATTAAAATAACTTTTTTTTAAACTTACATTATGTTTTTCTATAAGGTTTTAAAGCATTTGTAATGGATTCAAACTTTCAACCTTTATTTAACCATTTTAGGAGAAGATAATTAAAAACGCTGAAAATATTTTTGTTTTATTCTAATAATATGCCCATAAGTTTCAAGACCCGCACTCAAAAAAATGTTTGACGTCCATACAAACTTTCAAGTGAAAAAGGGGTTACTACCTTGGGGGATGAATTTTCAAAACCACTTAAAATAGTTTTCTTCACTTTTAATGAAGTACCAATTAACGAAGTTTCAAGTTCCTAGCTTAAGTTAAATTTTAAACCTCATACAAATTATCAACCCTTTTTAACCCATTTCGGGTATAAATTTTTTAAAACGCTGAAATAACTTTTCTTGAATTCTAAAAATATGGCGTGATACAACAATTCAAGTCCAGCACTCACAAAAATGTTTGATCTCCAACCCGTCGTTCACCACCTTAAAGGATGACTTTTCAAAAACTTCGTAAATTTTGAAACCCATACAAACTGTCAATCTCTATTTAACCCTTTTAGGAGAAGAATTTTTTAAAAACGCTGAAATAACTTTTCATGAATACTAAAAATATGCCTTTATACAAAGTTTCAAGTCCAGAACTCAAAAAAATGTTTGATCTCGATACAAACTTTCAACCCCTTTTTCACCGCCTTGAGGGATAAATTTCAAAAACGCCGAAATTAATTTTCTTCCATTTTAATAAAATACCTTTTTACAAAGTTTCAAGTTCGTAGCTCAAAATAAAACTTGAACACCATACAAACCTTCATCCCCTTTTTAACCCCCCTTAGGAGTTGATTTTTCAAAAACATTGAAATAACTTTTATTTGTAATCGGCTATTATGCCTTTATAACAAGTTTCAAAGCATTGGTAATGGATTCAAACATTCAACCCCTTTTAACCCCTTTACGGCATGAATTATAATACCTAGTTTCAAGTTTTTAGCTTAAAATAAAACTCGTACCACATATAAACTTCTATCCCCTTTTTTAACCCCCTCAGGGGTTGAACTATCAAGAGCGTTAATATATATATATATATATTTTAAATCTTACGTTAATTTTTCTACGAAGTTTTAAAGCATTTTTAATGGATTAAAACTTTGATCCCCTATATAACGCTTTAAGGAGAAGAATTTTTAAAAACACTGAAATAATTTTTGTTTTAATTTAATAATATGCCTACGTACACAATTTCAAATCCCGCACTCAAAAAATATTTGATCTCCATACAATCTTTCAACCCCTTTTTTACCTTAGGGGTTGAATTTCTCAAAATCGCTTCTTAGCTCTTGTACACTTTATAAGTGCAACCAAGTGTGTAAATTTCAATTTCTGGCATTTATAGTTTCGGCTCTGCGTTGATGAGCCAGTCAGGGCACGCGCATTTACGCGAAGTTCGATAGGAAGGGAGGAGGTCACGAAAAAATCACGACAGCGAGTCTATTTTACGAAATTTTTAAGCGCGTATAGTAAATATACATGATTTTCATAACGCAAGGGAGGGGGGGGGGGGAGGTAAAGAAGATCCTCACCAAATATCACCAAAGGGGAGGGAGAGTCAAAAAGTAGCCGAAAAAAACTCGCGTGAGTTGTGCACAAGCCATTATAAAATTTATAAATCCTAATATTTCATACAAAAGTAAACATAATGCAAAAAAGTTTAAGTACCGAAATTACAAACGCACATTTTAAAACATTGAATACTTTATGGTTTAATGGCTAGTGTTGGTAGGAACTCAAGACTTTTGAGCCTGAAGGATTTGCCACACTGGATGCGTTCTGCGGGCTGCGGTCAGGTCAAATTGAATGCAGCCCGCATTATGTATGAACGACAATGTTGGTCTCTATATATTTTGTATAGATATGCGATCTGACCGTGCGAGCACGTGGAAGGAACGGAAGGACGCGAACGGGCAGATAGGCGGGCAGCGGGCGGCGGGTGGCGGTCGCTGTCAGTACTTGGATGGGTCACCGTTTTTATAGATATTGGTACGGAACCCTTCCTGTGCGAGTCCGACTCGCACTTGGCCGGTTTCTTTCTTATGCTTCTCTGGAAATGATATATGCATCCGTCAATGAATTAGTCAACTTAAGTCTATAAGGAAAAAATACTAAGTGTAAAAATGTCGGCAATACGAATATTGTCGAGAAAGAAAATTGGAGGAAAATATTATTGACTAAGTGTAAAAATGCCGACATTTTAAAATGACTGCTATGACTTTTGAGTGAGAATAAAAATGACGAGAATGACTGAATGTAAAAATGCCGACACACATTATTTTAAAACTAGACGAGACCCACTGAAATCAATTTTGACCGGAAATACATTAAAGTTTTAAAGAAAATGACCAAGAATGCAGTACCGCCCATGGTCATTGATTTTAAGTGTATCGGTACCAACCTTGTTCGTCAAGGCAAACCCGGCGAAATAGCGACATTCTTTTTGATAAAACATATAAAAAGTATTTAAAATAGACTGAAATATAGATCTTAGGACGACCTAACCCCTTTATGCATAAACGTCTCCTAAAGTTCCTCTCCAGCAATCGTTTATACCTTTCCAACGTATTGGTATGATGGAAAGGGAGAAACAGAGGATAAATGTAGGTATAAAGGAAACCAACCTATGTGAAAGGCTAATTTTTTATTATTTTGGTAAGTTTAATATTTGATGAACGTTTTAGTTTTTACGAAAAGAAGTTACGATTACTTTAGTTTAAGTGAAGAAGTGTTTTGTGCTTACTGTTTTACAATGTGTTATTCTTTTCATATAACCCCTTATAAACAGTTTTTATCTAGGATATGTTTATTCTTTTCCCCTTTTCCAAAATGGGGCAGGTCGTTAAAATAGGCCAAAACTCCATGCAAAAATTGTTTTTACGCCAAAAACATTTTTTCCTACGTTTACCTATCAGAACTCATCAGATTACGCCCTTAAACAGATCACCAGCATTCTGGTTACACCTTTATAAGCAAGTGACCGAATCTATAATTAGACGTTCTACATTATCAAAGTTTTTACGACTAAATTATTTGTTGACATTTTTAATTATCGACAATTTTATACTTGGTATTTTTATATTTCATAACTATACATATATGTGCATTTTTATTTATCGTCATTTTTATATCACGACATAAAAATATTCCGACTATTTCATATTTTTAAAATAGACATTTTTACATTTAGTATTTTTTCCTTATAGACCTAAGTTGACAAATTCCCGTCAATTCTTGCAGCTGGAAACATTTTGGACATTGCCTGTTTTTAAAGTTCCGTTGCCTAAATGGCAAAAAACGGAACCTTTATAGATTCGTCATGTCCGTCCGCCTGTCCGTTTTTTTTCATATTTTTTCATATTAATCAAAATTTTAATTCTAATTACTCTTAATGGATATATACAGATGATAAGTACTATAACTAACTTATATCTGAATTAATTATTCAATATTTTAATCATTTAATACGCGTTTGGGACATTTAACCTATGCTACATACTCGTATTTCCGTATTTTGTTTTAATAGTGCGGAAAATTTGTGTTATATCATAATGCATTTCTTACATTTCTGACGTCATCTTATCGCGCACTGTTGTCAAAATTATAAAGAAATTTGAAAAACCTATTTATTTTTAAGTCATTAATAAAAGGAAAAATTTGTTTTAACGACTCAATATTTAATAAAACCATGGTTTTATGTATCGAATAGTGGCGGGTGATGTATTATTATTTTTCAGTGCGCGAGTATTTTCTTGGGCTTTTAGCACATTCTAACTTTTTTAATAATAAAATTGAATACAAGTTAATATAATTAACCTAAACAACGACCAGACCTTGCGCGGGCACTTACCTATTTTTTATTGAGTATATAATAGTAGGAAATACGTTATAAAGCATATCTACCCTTATATGGTATTTATTTGTTATAAGACGTAAATGATAAACGTAAGAATGAAGACGTATAAGATAATATCCACATTGACTCATTGCAAGTAGGTTGCCTAGTAAAATTGCGTAGGTACGGGCAGAAAGAAACATTACTTTTCCCTTTTTTGTTTGTTATTTCATCGTAAGATAAGCTTTCATTTGATATATCATACGATTAAAAAATAACAAACAGAAAGTAGAAAGTAAAATCTGTCCGTAAATTTACTAGGCAACCTATTTGCAATATGTCAAAGTAAATAATATCTATCATTTATTTCTAATCAATTAATAATAAAAAAAATTGTTTTACTACAACTATCCCATGTTTACGGTGATTAGACCCGTTTCAGAGAGGCTTAGACATAGTACAGTTTTTGTCAGTATATCTATGTATGAGGATTTAACTGATTGTAATTACTGTAAATTGAAGAACTGCGATATTTGAAAATAGTCATCTGTATCTGTATCGTGGAAATAAGCCCCTTTGATGCGTATGCCAGATGAAGTTGAGGAAGCGTTTGAGACTCTTGCAATGAATTCATCCAGAGCATAGCACGACACATTAATAAAATCATGTTGTATGAGCACACTGTAGACCTCGTTTGTGCACCTGTAAATGTCAATAATATTAATAAAACCGGCCATATGCGATCGGACTTAGGGCTTCGAGAATGTCAAGCCTTCACACATTTTCTATGTATATTTTTGCTTAAATCTTACTCCCGCTTGAGCAGTTTATATTTTTTGTTTTTATGCAAAATAGTTTTATTAGTTGAGGTATATAATGTGTTCAAATCTTTAATTTTCAAATCTAAAACAATAAAATTCGTTTTATCCAATGCTTATAAATATTCGTCTAATTGTAGCAAAAATAGTACGGGAAGATCTTAATAGATGTCAAACTATAATTTAAAAAAAACTGCTATTTTAGCGGACGGGAAGCTCATTTCCACCTTCTAATAGTAGTTTATGTGACTGCTACATAATAAAAGGCATTAAAATACACGAGTGTGGGTTTAAGAAACGAACGAAGTGAGTTTCTTAAAAAGATCAAACGAGTGTTTTAATGCCTAATTATGTACACTTACATACACTATTTTATCTACACACATATTATAAACTTTCTATGAAATATTCACTAACCCAAATTACAGCCACCGTTAGGGTATCGTTGCCAAATCGTTGCTCTTATGGCGGAACTCGCGGATATGTGGTGGCGTCACCGAAATATTTTTATCGCTTATTTTACACGAAACTTTTGCTATAGTTACCTTAAAAACAACAAAACATTCATTTAATACTTTAAACTAAAAGATAAACTGCACGTCAAATGTCGGTAAATGTAAAACTTTTATCACGCATGTAGTTTTTTTTTTTAATTTAGAGACAAATTAGAGTCGGGGGTCTATTTCCATATCATTCGATACAAACGAACATGCGAGATATGTTAATATTGTATGCAATTGACATTTCATTTCATACAAAAAGGCATCTCGACTGATATTAGAATAGAGGTCAAATCGAATTGTAGTTATGAAGCAATAACAACATTATCACAGATAAGAAATTTGTCGTAACAAAACAGTTTATCGTAATGTTGGCTATTATTTACGGATTTTGAAGGCATCATAGAGGGTTTATGATATGTGTGAAGATAAAAACATATTACGAGTACATATATTGTGTTATTACCTAAAGCGTCAAAAGAAAAACACACTCAGAAGATTTCAAACATCAATCTATATCTGTTTTCGAGCTTGTTCGGACAGATGCAATACGGTTATTTTTTAGCTATTTGCATGCCTTTTTTGCAAATCAACTAGGTATGGCAAAATACTGATTTTTGATATCATTGATAATGAAATAATGTGACTAGAAAAAATTAATGTAGGTAACATTAAGGTAGGTAATGAAGCTTTTGTATTTGTCAAGTACAATCATTTTTGCGTCTAGCTGAAATATTCGAATAAAAACTTGGATTTAAACAGTTTCAACACCCATTTTAACTATATTCTTAGACTTAGCTTAGAATATTTTGTATACATGTATTTAAATCAGTCCAAAATGAAGACAACTATACTTTAAAAAATTAGAGTGATGTGGAGGAGACAGTGTCCATTCGCCACTTTTTTTATGATGAGACATTGCATATAATTCCTAATAGACGGTGTTCTATGCATTGACTAGGTTAAAAATACCTGTTCCATGGTCGTTGATCGTAAAGTCCCGTACAGATGAAGTCGAGAAACATTACTTGCAGATACGTAGAAAAAAATAATTGCGATACGCCAATTAATATCCATAAAATATTAAGACCTGAAATAACACACTTTATAGTTTTGTAGTATATCCTCCAACCACTTAAATGCAATGAAAGGCTTTATGGAAGCGCTGGTGGCGTAGCGGTAAGATCGTGCGACTTTCAATCCGGAGGTCGCGGGTTCAAGTTTCGTCGTAGTCGCAGGGTTCCGTTTTTAGGAACTTATGTACGAAATATCATTTGATATTTACCAGTCGCTTTTCGGTGAAGGAAAACATCGTGAGGAAACAAGACTAATCCCAATAAGGCCTAGTTAACCCTCTGAGTTGGAAGGTCAGATGGCAGTCGTTTTTGTAAAAACTAGTGCCTACGCTAATTATGGGGATTAGTTGTCAAGCGGACCCCAGGCTCCCATGAGCCGTGGCAAAAATGCCGGGACAATGCGAGGAAGAGGAAGAAAAGAAGAAAGGCTTTATGAAAAACAGAAAACTTGTCCTACCAGTAGATTAATATTTTTTCATCACACTTGCTCGAAAAAGATCTTATTTCATGCGGGTCTGCTGAAGGACAATGGCCTATTTTGTTCCCCCGGGAGTTATAGATTGTGAAAAAAAGCTATAACTCCCTAGAAGGTTATAGCTTTTTTTTTTTAATTATGTCGCTTATTCATGCAAACCAAGTAGCATAATAGTACATTATGATACAAGTGTGCTAAGATGGTCATTAATTATTTACAAACGAGGCGATATTGTGCGCGCGAGCTATAAGCGAGCTAGCAATAAGAAAGCCGATGTGGGTAATGACCAATGCCCACGCGTTTCATACGACGTTGAAAAACACTTGTGAGGAAAAAACAAATCTTATAAATTAGATATTTTTTTGTCAAATGGTGACGTACAGTTTTAATATCGAATAATTGCACCAAAGAGTACTGGGCTTGTAGGCACTTATTCGCCAGCTCATTGAAGTAAGCTACAAACACATTTTCAAAGAAAGACTGGGCGTTTTGCTGATTTTCCATTGGCTCGGCTCTTGCCTCTATTAGTATTACTTGCCTCTATTACATTACTTCAAAGCTTGAAAATGACATTTTCATCAATATATAAACTAAAACATGCAAAACTATTCCAATTTTATGACCAATACGGAAAATGGCTGGCGCTTTATTTTTTTTACGCACGATTCCAGTGCGCGCAAGGCAAAGGCGCGACAAAATTGACAGCCAGCCAATTAAAAAAAATTAAAAAAGCCATAAAAAAGCCAATATTTTTGTATTTCTATTCGACGGATGGAGTTCAAATCGATAAAATGTTACGTTTATTCATTAATGTAATTTACGAGATAATTTAATCTATAAATTATGTTTGGTGTGATAAAACCTCTTTGAACTAATATTTTAAACCTAATAGTTGGTTAATTTTTTTTTATTACTCGACCAAATTAAGAAGGCTCCGTTTCCATGCTTACTATTAGCAATCAGTTACCTTCTTAACTCAGTCGGATAATATAATGAAAAAGCACGAGTGTTATAATATACCGGAAAAGCACGCGTGTTTAATATCTAGGATTATGAGCCTAAAATAGGTGGAATAAAAACGGCGTTTTGAGCAAGTGTGTTGAAAATGAATTTTACTTTTAAAATACTGACGTTTATAATTTAATATTTTTGTATATGTGTAAAATGATTTAATTTGATTCATTTAACAGCCGTTTTAAATATTTTTACTTAATTTTCAATCGTGGCTGAATGCCGAATAGGTCTGTGCCTTCGATGCCTCACCTGCCAAGAAATTACAAACTGGCGGACGAATGTTTGATATGTCACCGCATTTAAGAATTATTTCACTTAAAACTTTAGTTTTTTCTTCGCAAGTGTGATGAAAAACATTGTGTGTAACTCCGGGGGTAAGAATATTGCAAACTCGGGTCTTTAATTCCCTCCAGCCTGCGGCTGTCGGTTCCAAAATTTCACTTATGTTTAAATATTGTACTGGAAGATTTTTTTTAATATTAAGAACGACTGTCAAGGCGACTAAGTCTATTATATAAAGCCGCAGCCCGAAGATTAACTGTTAACATTAAGATTAACTGTTCTGCCAGAAGAGGGTGTCCCGGGGGTTGAAGTTTACAGAGAGTATGGTTGTATATAGAGGGTGGTCCGGTGATAGAAAAATCTGAGTTTCGGTCTGCCGGATCTCGACCAAGTGTCATAATTATTGTGGGACGAGGCCATTTTTTTTTTAAATGGCCAACTCAAAATGACACCTCCATTTTGTTTTTTCAAAATGGCCATTTCAAAATGGCGCCGAAAATTCAAAATGTTCTTAGAGCGCTAATAATCACACTCAGTGAATCCTTTATAGTTATACCTCCAATAAACGTTCTATATGACAAATTGGCTAAAAAGACTAGTATTTCCAACTAGTTTGAGGTAAAACGGAATAAACGACAATAGTTTTATATCTGAAATTAGGAAAATGATGAAAGTTCCCATTTTATCATTTTCCTAATTTCAGATATAAAACTATTATCGTTTAGTTCATTTATCTATCCATGTTAATTTGTACATAATGATATAGGTGAAATGTCTCAAACGACATTAAAAAAAAAAAAGTTATCCGACAGTGAAAGTTTATTTGTCATAAGGCAAAAATATCCAAATTAAGATTGAACTGAACTAAAAAATAAGTAAAAAACGTGAAATAACTTTCATCTAATCTCCACTTTTCAAAATTTTGTTAAAAACCAAGTCGTTTAATAATTTTTCCTACTCCTCTACTGTTATCTGTCATTTATGCATTCATTAACACGAATATAAGAACATACATAAAAGATTTCAAGAAAAGTCTATATTGTCTATTCCTCATAAAAGCTCTTGTGCTTTTATAAGCTATAACGTTACTGCGATTAATGGCTACCAACCTAACAAAACCAAAACGAATACAGTTTTAAACTAAGTGCATTGCTGCCAACTTACAAAATATTCATTTGGTTGCATAGTAAAAATAATTACTTCATAAGAAACACGCATGTGACACCCGTAATATAGCAACACCCATAGACTACAAAGACCGCTTAGCGTTGCTTGTTAGTCTCCGTAGGCTACGGTGGCCAAAATTGAGAAAAAACTGTCCAAAAAATTAATTTAGCAAGTAGCAAGTACCAGGGCCTCATGAGTTACGAGGAGGTGTCGCCGACCGGCCGGCCGCGGCCCGGGGCGGGCCGGGCGCGTATCAAGGTATGCTCGCGCGTCTTGGCTATATACTTTTGCTGTAATTTGTTTACCTAAATTAAGATTTATTTTTGTTGACTCGTAGGAAAAATATTGTATGCAACGTTGTATAAGTAGGTCAAAAAATTCTCGTGGCGTATTCCTTTACAATGTTCGCCTACGCCTTCGGCTCCGGCTCACATTGTAACTCACGCCACTCGCCTTTTTTGACCCTTCTTATACAACTGTTGCATAAAATACTATAAATGTACGAGTGATTCTCTAAATCATCGACTGGATAAGCTACAATAAAGTCGTCAAATGCATACGAAACCTTGTCCATCCGATGCGATGCGATCTGGCGATTCCAACGATGTATATAACTCAATATGTTGCCTCTGAATATAACTGTGCCACTGAAGAATGTAACCTACTATTAAGTAAATCTAGTTTAAGCTTGAACATTGTTAGTCAAAACATCCGTAGTGTTTACAAAAACTTTGATGGTTTTATAGCACAACTAAGTCGCTTCGAATTTGAAATAGATATTATAATATTAACTGAATGCTGGCTAAGTGATCATAAATTGGTACCTTCCTTGGAAGATTATGTTTCATATTCCTCCTCAAAGTGCCTAAACCAAAATGATGGTATTGTTATATATGTGAAACAAAATATCAAAAACTCTGTAAATGTGAACCAATTGGTGCAAATTTAATGTTACGAAAAATTCAACCTGACATCTATATACTGGCAGTATACCGCTCCCCGTCTATACAATCTATTGATGGACTTCTGAGCTCCTTGGAACAAATTATTCGGCCAATTTCCTATGGAAATAATTTAATGATAGTTGGTGACATAAACATTGATATCAAACCAAATAGTATTGACAGGAACAAAGCACCATACCTTAATCTATGCGCTGAGCTTGGTATGTTACCAGGTCATTCTTACCCAACACGATTGTCAAATTGCCTAGATCATGTTATTATAAAGACGGCACTGCCCGCTTCTATTTTTGTCATTGACTCCACAGTAACCGATCATGCACTAGTTCTATTAAACCTTTCACTGTGCCTTCCTCAGTCTACGAATATGCAATTGACATGCGTCGGTGCGCTGACGCGCTATTAGCACTAATAGCGCGTTCAGTCTGCTGCACGTGCGCGTGCACAGTGCAGGCGAGCAGAAAAGTCTCCAGTCGCAATTATGAACGGCACACAGAAAGAGTAATTAGTGAGGTGCGCTAACATCCTAAACTGTGGGATTAGTCTCATAGCTTGTACAAAGGTCGGTATGCAAAACCAGAAAGTGTGGCGGCTAATTTCCTTTAATTTTAATTATCAACGCCATTCACCACACAATTTTTCACACGACTGTTCTTTACAGTGATCGGTTTTGCAGTGCGGGTTTTTTTTGTCATACACGACCGATGGTACGCTCAACCGACGTCAGTGACCGATGTCAGCGTAGGAGGAAATCAAGCCTAATATATAAAGAGGCCGCCGGTATATCATCCTGTGTCCCTTACCTCCTATAAGACTGTAGACCCTTATAAAGGCCTATTCCAACATAAATAAGACAAGTTTGAAAATCTAAACTAGAGCTTCTGGGACTTATAGGTAGTAAGATATACTCAACGAAATGTAAGGGCCCTACGAGCTTACTTAAGTAAATTTCAACTACGAATATTAAGGCTATATTGTCTACAGAATTTAAACATGAAAACTGCTTACCTATATATCGTAATAATAATAAACGTTAGCATGATTTAAGCTAAAAAGTACGTTTTTTTTTTTTACCTAAATTCGCTAAGCAAGGGCAAAAGTAATGGGTCATTGTAATTACCGTGCAACAGTGGCGTCATTCTTGTCAGAAATAAATGGTGCTGTCGGGCGTATGATCCAAGAAAAAGATACAAGTAACAACTTGGCAAGGTTTTTAGAAACGCACATCCTAAATAATTCCAAAATAATCTGTAATGTATCAAAAAAGGGTATTTTAGTCCAATATGAGTAATAGAGAAATAAAGCATTAGTGATATATTACAATTACAACTCATTATGGTGTCATGAAGCGAAATGATGATGTGAAAATGTTTTTTTTTTATGTTACAAAAAGTTTGTCAACAATATAAACTATGCCGACGATATGCTGTGTCCATCGGTCAATGCACTATACAACAACTGATAAACATCTGTGAGACATATGCCGTGACATATGGACTCGAGTACAATGAAACAAAAAGCGAGCTCCTGGTGTATAAGGCCGGGAATAAGATGTATAAAAAGGTTCCGCCTGTAACACTAAACGGCAAGCCACTTGTGAGGGTTACAAAATTCAAGTATTTGGGTCACTGGGTCCCGGACAGACGATCTCACCGATGACTTAGATATGGAGAGGGAACGGAGAGCGCTGGCCGTGCGCTGCAATATGCTGGCACGCAGGTACGCAAGGTGTACTAATGAAGTTAAAATAACATTATTCAAAGCTTATTGTGAGTCCATGTATACTTGCGCCCTGTGGACCAGATATGCGCAGAAATCGCACAGTGCTCTCCGGGTCAAGTATAACAATGCCTTCAGGGTGCTGATGGGGCTGAAGAAATATTGCAGTGCATCGGGAATGTTTGCGGAAACTCGAACGGATTGTTTTTATACAATAATCCGTAAACAAGTCGCCTCCCTGATACACAGGGTATGGAACAGCACCAACAGCATCCTGAAAGCCATTGATTGACGAGAGATTATTTTTCTGGGTAAGAAAACACACGCAGTCGAGTTTTATCACCCGGAAAATATTGTTATAGGATTATTTCTGTTTATTAATTTTAAATTTATTAATTTATTCATAGTCGTCATAGTTTACTAACCATTTTTCTACATGTGTAACTACTAACAAAAATATGGATTTGAAAACTTCTGAAAATAAAATAAAATATTTTATATACATGATATACATCATATGTGAAATAACTTCACATTTACGTCAGTGGCACCAAATGTATGGGGTCTGATCATCACTGTAGCTGCTGCTACAGCCAGCTTTTGTTTCTTTCTTAAGAGGCTGTTAATACCCAATTTCGTTTAAATAAATGTAATGGCGCCGTAGGACCATAGATAGCACGGCGCGGATTTTCACGCGACGTGTATCTCGGGCTTAAGAACAAAATTTACTTACACGTTAAAATTTATAAATTGTATACCAATGACATCAGTTTTACTCGTAAACGACACATAAGATCGGATATAAGTCAATTTCTCGCATTTAGTTGCAGGAATAATAGGCCTGCTTGACTTAAGCTGCTTCTAAAAAAAATGGTTATTATACATATTAGACACTGACATTATTGCAAACATCACCTTTTCGGAAAAAGGTTATTTCTTTCCTGCAAGAAGAGAACAAAATGGCACTTTTCATCCCTGCTAGGAGGGATCGAAGTAGCAGTTTTCTGTTCTAGGACAATATGTTTTTACTTTTTTTGTATACTATTTTCTTAGCTTTAGTAATATTTTGAAATATAATAATATGTGTCAACTTTCCACCTTGGGCGTTTACACTTGAATCCCTCACTACGCTCCGGATTCTACTATAGACCCCTTTACTTTGTTTAGGATTCAATGTACGCCCTCGCCGTAAATCCTCATTCAAGTCATTTTACTTCCTTGTCACACAATCTAATATTTTAGGTTATAATTCATCAGATAAGACTGCTAATACGCTCTTATTAACCTACTTCAATTTCAGGAAGGGTGAGATTCTGTGTTCGGTTGTGGTTTTTTTATGTATGTTAAGAATTTCAATTTATTAGTTTGCCGGTTTATGGTAAAATAATTTGTTTAAGATAGTCCGTATAATATTTATTTATATATATTATTGTATCTCCTTGGATTTCACGAACCTAATAATCCCGGTATTTTGATAGGCTTGCATGGGGATATAGACCCAACACGTAGATTCCCCTTGGAGAGCCTTAATGTCATTTATTATTATAATTATAAATATGAATATTTAACAATGTTACACAATTGAATCGAACTAGTCCCACAGTAAGCTCAATAAGAAAAAAAAGAATGGGCACTAGACTACGATATATTATTTAGCCCCAATGCATAGTCCTCGTCTATAGTCAGAGCATTCTCTGAGGTTCTCCCATTTGTACAAAAAAGATAATACTGATGTAAAGATGATACTGATTCAGATTTAAAGCTAATGCTGATGTAGTTTAATTTTTTATGAAAATATTCTAGAATAACTTTCTAGATTAAAATTCAAATATAAGAAATATCATTAAGTGTACGAAGAGAAAAATATGTTTTATTCTTTCCTTTAGGAATATAACAGATATAGAAAGGGCTATTAGGTACTAGTGAAGCAACAAGGCTCTACCAATATAGGTTCTTACAATTTTGCTTCGATTGAGCCCATGCTTCCAGAAGTCGCTGGCCCAATATTACAGAGTTCTATGTTACAGTTTCAAGATAGTTTAAATTCGACTCAATATCACTATGTAGGGACTGCGTCCTACATTCGCCCAAGCTTTAGATGATATTAAATAAATAATATATTAATTTAGCTTTTCCCGTTATGCGCAATGTGCATTTTAGTTAATAGCATACGTAACTGTTTATTATGACCGTTATAGGGATGAGCTTGTAAAAGCATTGTAATACAAGTAATCTGTTTCCTTCCCTTTGTCGGCACTTGCCTTTGTGTTAATCTCTCTTTGTTTTATTTCTTTGTCAGTTTCCGAATATTGTTAACTTTAAGTCATAAACTAATTTGTAGCCAGCGGGGTAATTCGTGGGAAACGTTAGGATTCGCCATGTGCGAAACCGTTATAGGTTCTGTACCGCTATTCCTATTCCGTACCTGATGCAAGGTTATAATCATCGGGATTGCGGGAGTCAGAAGATAGTTTGTAGTCAGACGTCAACTCGACAAGTTGTCTCGTACCAATTATTACAGGTCGAGCTTGATATCGTATCGCTCCCTCGTGTTCTCTTGGTACCTATCTTTAACGGTCGAGCTCGATTATATATCGCTCCCTACTTATTATTGTAATTAGTGTTAATATAGATTTATTATTGTTACCGCGTCTGAACTTTTTATTTACCAAACCCCACTGCCAAAACTATGACAATGTTCAAATTTCAGTTCGATAAAAGTGAAACATAGAACCCTGTAATATTGGGCCAGCGAAGTGGTATAGGAGAGGACAATATGATTTGGACAACGCTGTTTAAAAGTCAATTATTTTCAACACTAAAGGGCTAATGTCATTTTATTATACGATCCAAATAAACTAGATTAAACGTTACCTTTATGGGTTCGATAACTGAGTCGTTTCATTTGCTTACATGTGTAAAATTTATGCCAATAAATAAAATATTTTCTTTATCACTAGACGAACTCCACTGAGTCCGCTGCATCGGGGCTAGCTAAATATAAAATAATCGAAATTATGGAAGCGGAAATATAATCGAGATATATGTTATCCTAAATAAAATGATATTTTTAATTTACTTTATACTTATAGTAGTATTTTGTAGTTTATTTCATTAATTTGGTATAGGACGCTACATCGAGGGTCATTGGGTGCTCAGAATAATCTAGGAGGACCTTGGGCTTGAAGTGTGCTCAGACAATTTACGCTCTGCTGAAGTATTGGGCCTTTACTCCAGAAAGATGTTAAAGAGGGCACCACGATCCATACAGATTATTTGATAGCGTATGCTTGTCTCGACGAGTATGGGTACAAACATACTAAAAAAACAACAATTTTGTTCCATACAACCCTTTCATAGCATCTAATGGAATACATGCCCGGTGGATTGCAAGCACAGAAAAAAAAAATGTATCGCACCTTTTGATGATTACTCAAAATTTCCTGTTACACAAAACTGTAAAGTTAATCGACACATTTTGAAAGGTGACAATGAAAATTTTGACATAATGCATTTTCCGTGTAAGGACATCTAGAGATATCCATATGCTTAAAAAAAGATGAGAAAAAGATGTCTGATACATAAATAAGAAATGGATACCCATTAAAAGAATGTATAAAGTGCATTAAATATGGTTTTCAATTTAAATAAAATATTCATTAAAATATATAGCTTCAATTATCATTCAAATCACTATGCTCATATGGCAATTTTAACATTCAAATTTGATTTTGAATTTATAGTCTATTACTTATTGTTTACCACCACTACAACACCAGAAACCGAACGGAAATTTTATAATAATCAAGTAAAAGTTAATTTCGTCAAATTTAATGGTTTATTTGTATACTTATAAAGTCATTAAAGCATACTACCGACGTGTTTTTGTCATATCCCTAAAGTGTACTCTCAAAGCCCGAGGAACCGGGATATATCACACTGAGGCGGAAGGGATCTCTTCCCGCAGCGCGGTAGCGGTCACATTGTCCGACTGCTAAAGTTGAAGACTCACAGACGTGATCCTATTGTCAACGTACAACGAGATTCAAGAGCAATATGTAGAGAAGGATAGGACAAGCCTAGCGAAAATAACCGATTTTCAGCGCTATTATAACCTCAAATAGCATTCATAAATATTTCACAAACCAAGCAGCACGCAAGCACTTGGGGAAAGGACTGTAGAGGTTCCCTATCCCTTCCTTCTACCCCAAAATCATTCGCACCCTCCTATTAAGGCGACTTGTTTTTAGGTTTTATCTTGGCGTATATAAGAGAAAATGGGATACTGCCGATCCAAGTTACAGATATTCTTTAATTCTGTATCGTCAATTCGTCAGATCAACCGAACACTACAATCAATTTAAAGATATATATTTCTGTATAAGTATTTTATGCTTACCTTTTGGACGACGTACAAGTTAATATCATTAGCTGCGTAGTATGTATCGGAAGCACTGTCCTCCCTTGATTCAATAGAACTTATCTTATCTAATTGCCACTGCGAGTTTCTCCTCAATACATCCTCGCTGCTGCTAACAATGTTTTTTTGCGTACTCATTGATCCAACATCAAAAGCATAAAAGTTACCCTACAAAATTCAACGTAAGTTTCCTCTTGTATACTGTGACGGATCTGACAATTGTCGACACACGTCACCTAATTCTTAGTTTTATACAAACCAAGGAGGATTTTCGTACGGATTTATAAGTATGCTAAGCTCATATATATATATATATATATATATACGAGTATAGTACCTGGGCGACCGAGCTTTGCTCGGTTATAACTATTTATTGTAATATGGTGGTGTATAGGTGATAATCTACATAAACTTAAAAAGTAAAATGTGAACTGACAATTATTATTATTTACAATCGATTTTAACCTTACAGCACTTGTCACAGAGTATCGCCATCTATTGTCAATTTCTCTTATTACATAGGTCATTTTTTTACTAAATTAAACTTGTCTTAAACAATAAAAATTAAAAAATTATTTATAAACTTGAACATATAAAAAAAACAAAAGTTAGTCACCGGGCGAGATCGGGACCTGGGCCAGACGGACAGTGGCCGGCAACACGAAATTGGCGACCATATTCTGCGTCGAAAGAAAAACGCATGAAAACTCGAAAACACGCGTTTTCCCAAACTTAAGACTAATCTAGATCGATTGTATACCCCCAAAAACCCCCATACACCCAATTTCATCGAAATCGTTAGAGCCGTTTTCGAGGTCACAGAAATATATATAAACATATACAAGAATTGCTCGTTTAAAGGTATAAGATACCTTTAAACGAGCAATTCTTGTATATATATATATATATATATATATATATATATATATGTATGTTATATATATATATTATTTCCGGGATCTCGGAAACGGCTCTAACGATTTTGCTGAAATTTGGTATATGGGGGTTTCTGGGGGTAAACAATCGATCTAGATTAGTTTTATGTTTGGGAAAACGCGTGTTTTCGAGTTTGCATGCGTTTTTCTTTCGACGCAGAATATGGTCGCTAATTTCGTGTTGCCGGCCACTGTCCGTCTGGTCCAGCGGGTTAAAACGCGTACTGCTAAACGAGTGTTACGGGTTCGAATCTCGCCCGGTGACTAACTTTTGTTTTTTTATATGTTCAAGTTTATATATTTTTTTTTAATTTTTATTGTTTTAGACAAGTTTAATTTAGTAAAAAAATGTAGTTAAGATTATCACCTATACACCATCATATTACAATAAATAGTTATAACCGAGCAAATCTCGGTCGCCCAGGTACTAAGATATATATATGTTGTAAGGTAAGGATGCTAAGCACGAAGAATTTTATATCTCTATCGTACGCGCATAATTATTGTTTTGTCCTTATCGCACAAGCGGTATCGACCGCAAATCATGGGCGGGACAGCAATGTAATTATGCGCGTGCGATAGCGATAGATGTTGGAAATGGCGGGTCAGTATACGAACTTATTCGTGCTTAGGATCCTTAATTTAGCGTTGAGAACTTCGAGCAACACCGGCTTCCGACACGTCGGAAGGGAGGAGCCTTAGGGCTCCTCTACACGATGGCCCAGTGTAGGCCAGTCTAAGGGACGCGGCTATGCGGTGGAATGAGATAGCAATATCACTTGCTCCCTCTAACGCATAAATGCGTTCCTTGGACTGGCCTACGCTGGGCCATCGTGTAGAGGAGCCATAAGCGATATCTTACCGTACAAATCTTTCTGCCATTTTTTGCGAGGGGAAGCGTGCACGCAGTCGCACTTCTCACTCACTACATACAAAATATAATCTGTAATGACGACACAAATACATAGAAAATGACACACGTCAAAGACAAATCTTGCACACCTCGATCTCTTTTTATGTAGGTACGAACGAGTCAAAACATGCACCGGCATAGGCACAGTTGTGCTAATGCTTTGGCAGAGGGGAAATACTATGAATGACGTCTCCCTTCCCTGTGTTGCTCGAAGGTTCGGGTTAAGGATATTTTATTTATCTTACATTTCACTTAATGAGATAAGTTGATACATACAAAAAAATTATAGGGAGCGTTAATAGTGATGTAAATTACATATTATTTTTATTTCCAGTAGGGAATAGTAATAACAAAGGCAAGGAAGGTTGGGAAGTTTATCTGCTCAGATCCAGAAATTTCCAAGGAAAATGGCAGGCTGAGATTAAGTCTGACCCATCAATCTGTTTCTGGTTTGAAAAAAAAATGTGTAGGTACTTAGAGTTTATTAAAAGTGTTTAGTTGTTTTATAACGCAGCTATAGTTTTTTTTTTAATTCACCACTTCTGGCGCATATCTGGCGCCTTTTCATTGTCATCTGTCAAATACTGTGAAATATACCGTAAAGTAAAAAGTACACGTTTTCTTTCTTAAAATCACGGAATCCTTTATGGTAGCTGAGCGTAGTTAATAATCATTGTCGTAAGCAGTAATTGAAGGAAATCTGAAGTGCTATTGGAAGTATTAGAACAAATTAAATTATTTTCAGAAAATCTTTAATTTGTTTTTATTTCAAGTAGAAACACTACTATATAAATTATAAGTCACTCATGTCACCGTCTTGTGGAGCACATCCTTTTTTGGATGACTAGCGGTAACCCGGGGTAGTTACGGTTAAACTTCCACCGACATATTAGGACAGTACGCGATCATGCAGCTTATTATGTATGCAGACGTCATTGCCTTCTAAATAAGAAGAACAAGTTGTCGATTCGTAATAAGCTGCACATCTACAAAGTGTGTATCCGTACAGTTTTCTCATATGCCTCGGTCGCCTTCGCCCAGACCTCTCCCCGCCAGTTAAAGAGCCTACAGGTACTCCAAAACAAATTCTTGCGGAAGTTGGTTGGGGCGCCGTGGTATGTGAGAAACAATGATTTGCACGAGGACTTGACTTGACACTAACAACTGAAGCTCAACACTTTGTGTGCGTCGTCTGAGGCATGTCTTATTAGATCCAGACGATCGGACAACTATAGACTATGTTACACAAACTATGTTTTTGCGTTTATTTCTTGAACTATGTACTTTTACAGAAAAAAGTAAAAAAATATTATGCTTCACACAAAACTCACGTAATATATGAGGTTATTAGTTTTCACGCTCACCACTAAATGTAAAGTATATTTACTCAAAACTATGTTTTTTGAGATAGCAGAGATACGACTGACACGGCAGAGACGGAACCCTAAAAAGTTGTATTTAATGACTGTATTGTAAGCCCGATGGCCTTTATTAAGTAGCTCTTTCTGGGAATAGTGCAAGTAACAAAAGGTTTTGAAGGTTAAACTTATTTTTATTAAAGGCTTTTCGTTGTATTTAACGACAGTAATGAAGTGTATCGTGACCTTACGATAAATACTCGCTTTGTATTGTTTGGCGATCAATATATAAGTAGATGAACTTGTCTTGATACTCTTATTTAACCGCCTCTTTTTCATGAAGTTTTCCTCCATGATATGCTTTTCAGAATTCAAACGACCTCGCTCTTCCTCTAATTATCGAATTGTGTTTGAGGTCCCATAATGAAACTATCCCTGTCTAAAATGTAAGTTTCTTACGTGTATTTTTTGTCATATTATAAATTATATGGTACTCTTACTTTTGAGATTTTTTATTTGGTAGTTTATAAGAATAAATGTTATCTTTTCCACAAACTCTTATTTTGAATATGGCATATAATGATTAATTGTCAAATATCATGTTCTTTGGAGAGCGCAGCATATTTCTAATCTTTACATGAGGACGGAATATTGTCCTAATGCTAAACCCCCGGCCTAATAGGCGTCCAATTTCGTCAGTCACTCCCTTAATGTACTTAGGTAAGCAGGTGCTCTCTCCGCTGTGTGCATCTTTTAAAACGATGACGAACCTGCTGCACCAACCTCGAACAATATGGGTCTGTTGGCTCTGTCTCCAACCATACACATTCCTTTGTAACATCTGTCGTACATGTCGCAGCTCGCCTTGTTGATATTGCGGATCACAGAGACGCACAGCCCTGTTAATCAGTGCGCGTGGGACTGACGACAGGTGTGCGGGATGATGTGAGCCAGCCTGCAACCCTGCAAGTATCTGTCTGGTGAGTGTGGTGACAGTGTAGTAGACATAGTGAGTTTGTGCTGTTTTTCGTTACAAGTGTAAGGTGATCCACACCCAAACACATCCCTATGCCCGCCTACTACGTCAGCGCAAGACCCAAGGGGGGGTTGAAGGTACCTTTTTCAGACTTTTGCTCATATCTCGAATAGCATTATAATTACTCCGGATAAAAGTTTAATCGTAAAATTTCCTACAAATATGGTAATATTTATTTTTACTCCACGATCAATACTTTAGGAGCTACGGCTGTTTAAGTTAACAAAGAGACAAAAAATAGACATTTAAGGAAACGTGGTTTTTCGTAATTGTTCATCATTACTATTTTTTTTGTTTAGAATAAGCTAACTTAGTCACCTGCCGACCAAGTATAAACAAAAAAATGGCCAAAACATGTCGGGCCATACTCAATGTAGGGTTCCGAAGTTACCCGTCCGTCAACAAGACTTTGCAAAAACTCAAAAACGGCTGGACCGATCAGTTTCACTAAGGTTTTCCTTGAAGCCCTTACTAAACTTTACTTTTACGATTTTGTTTTGTTTTTTAGACCCATGGTTCCGATGTTATGTGAACTAGAGGTGGTAACATATTATTTTTTCTTTCAGAGCAATTATTTCCGAAAATATTATGTTTATCAAAAAATGGTTAATGAAAGACCTATTCAACGACACCCCACACAGGGTTAACTAAAAAAATGTATCCCCACTTTTAGTGTAGGGGAGTCACCCTTAAATTTTTTCTTAAGGATGGCTCCTACATCAAAAACCTCCACCCACGAGGACTTTTGGTATGTTTATCTGGAGACTACAGGGTATAACTATACCACTTTTCAAAACTACACGAATTATTTCTCCTGATTTTGTTAATTTTCTTGAGCTACTCAGCGCGCGCGCAGCGTGCGACTCGGCGCGGGGCAGTGGCAGTACCCGAAGCACGGCCGTCGTGAATGCTGTTCACTTAAACATGACGCGCAAGGGATTAGGTTTTATACTGGTGTTATTTTGTTCGTCGATTACAAGTGTGTTAACATGTGTTATACATTGTTTGTTATCATTCTTTTCTGTATTAATAAAAGTTTATTCTTCAACTTGCATGTAAATATGTAGTTCTGGATTAGTAAGTACTACAAAGCGGTCTAGTAGGTTTTTAATTTCAATTTTATTAAAGTAATATCATATTAATATAGTTAGTCAGGTTCTGATTAGGGATTGCAAATATTTGAAACTTTTCGGTTTTCGACAATTCGATTTTTTCTGATGAGATATTCGAATATCTAGTCGATTAAAATTCGAATATGTATTAAGAAATAAAAAAATCAATGAGAAATCGACTTTTATAATCATTTTATTTAAAAACTATTTGCACGTATTGCAAAAAATAATGATATTTTGCAGCAATCCACTTAATTAATTAAATTTTATCATCCTACTGAGATGCCTACATTTATAAAAACGAGTCGAAACGCAAAAATTAGACGTATTCGATATTTCTAGATAAAACTTTTAGTATAAATGCATCGTTGCGTGAATTAATATTATTATAACTAAGTAAAACCATCCAAACACGTAAGAGATAAAAATAAATTAGTAGGTAATTATTTTCCGAATTAAATTTAATATTTATGTTTAGTCACTCAGTTGCCTATAATAAATCCTTTCATTCCATTGTATTTTGAACCGCTCTATTCCAGTCTGGTTGTGTGAGAGTAAACGGACAGTTGAGTGGTTTAGCATCGAAAAGAGTGTTAAGCAAGGATGTGTAGCGGCACCGTGGCTGTTTTAATCTACTCATGGACAGTAGCTTGCTTTGCATCATTTGAGAAATGATGAATGCGAGCTGAGAATGCGTGGGTCAAATGTCTTCTTTAGATGACCTGGTATTGCTAGCGTCATCGCGTGAAGAGTTGCAGGAGATGGTTACTAGAATGCATGGGTCTTTTGAAAGGAAAGGAATGAAAATAAATGTAAGCAATACGAAAGTAATGGTATTTGGAAAGGAAGAAAATATGTCAAACTGTGTAATTTTGATTGGTCAAGAAAGAGTGGAACAAGTGAAAGTGTTCGTGTATCTGGGAGCCTTGTTTACTAGGGACGGTAAGCATGATAAAGACATTGAAAGGAGAGTAAATGTTGGAAATCGTGAATGGGTCACTTAACGCTTTAATGAGCCGCCAGAAGGTGTCACAAAAAGCACGGTTGGCTGTGCATACGTTGAGTGTTGGTGCCCTTATGTATGGTTGTGAAAGTTGGGAATAGCAGAAGAGGCATCAGAGCCAAGTGGATGCAATGGAAATGAGACTGTTGAAAAGTGTGTGTGGTGTGAGATTACAAGATACAATTAGAAACAGTGTTATAAGGGAAACATGTGGACTGAACGAAGATCTAGTGACAATAATTTAAAAAGGTATGTTGAGATGATTTCAACACGTGGAAAGAATGAGTGAAAGAAAGCTAATAAAGAGAGTCTGTAAGGGAGGAATAGTCTGGGGGGGGGAACTGGAAGGGATAGACCTCAGCGGACTTCGTCTGATCAAATCGGGGATAATCCGAACGTTTTCGATTTAGTTTTCTTTGAAATCGAGTTAGGTTTAGCTGTTATTTCACGAAGCCTATCGAGAGGAAAACAATAAAAATATTATTTTCTTCGCCTTTTGGTCAGGTCGGATATTCGACAAATTCGAATTGCAAGCCCTAGTTCTGATATACTACGACCAGGTATGTCAGAAAAAAGTAGCTACTTTGTCTATATCCGTTGTAATATCAATATTTCGTCAACAACTTACAACACATACTTAAGGTAAGATGGGGTAAGACGAATAATTAAGTTGATTAACCTGTGCTTGAAAAAAAACCGTAAATAAAATACGGCAAGACCAAACTAATAATACTTGTATTCCTGAGGGCCTACCGCGAACCTCGTTCGATGTGTTGCCTCTCTGTCGCACTTGTAAATTCGTACGTAAGTGTGACAGGGAGGGAACACGTCGAACGTGGTTCGCGATAGGCACTCAGTAGGGCACTAAAAACAATGTCACGCTAAAAAGTTCATTTATGTATAAACACTAGTATCAAAATGTGTAAGCCGCCAATGGAACTCGAATTGCAAGTCATTCACTTCACCGTACCTACTAAATACTCGGTATCATATCACAACTTCTCACACAGTCGAAGTTCATTCTTGCTACATTTAGCAGATTAAGTATATTATCTTAATTTTAAATAAGTTTGTTATCAGTTTGTGACAAGTGCCATATAAATCGAATTATAATGTTAAAGGACAATGTGTTTGGTATGAATAACAAAAATGAATAAAAATGCTGTAACGTCTCGTTGGAGAATAATGCAGTCTAGCGTTCCTAAAAACAAGGATGACGATTTGCAATTGACAAACAAAATCGTTAACTTCGTCAAGGATAAAGGTAGTTAAATTATTATTTTGATATTTTTTTTTTTATGATATGGGTTTACTTATTGCGCAAAATAAAATATTAATATTTATTTTATTTCAAATATGCACGGTAAGTGGAATATTAATAAACAACAATCTATTTTGCCAGGCAATTAAAGCTGAAAAACCCAACAAAACATTATGCTTAAAAGGAGACAGATTAAGATTATTCAGAAATATGTGTGTTATGGAACAAACATCTCATTTTTTGTATATTTATATCCTCAAACATTATAAGTACACTGCTTCGAAATAGAATAGTACTTTTATAACAATTAGGCCTCGAGCAAAATTAGATCAAAGAGACAAAAAATAAAGCGTAAACTGAGATTTTCTGTTAGTTGGTTGAACTTTACTTACCTAGATAATATATGTTACAGAAAACAGAAAACTAGGTCTACAACATGAATTTTTGATATAACTGCAAATTTCAACGAGATATGTAGATTTTATTGGTATGAAAATCTCAATTTCATTTTTAGGGTTCCGTAGCCGAATGGCAAAAAACGGAACTATTATAATAATAATAATAATAAATTTCTTTATTTCAGATACATGCGATCCATAATTACACAATCATTAATATTATAGCAATTTTGATAAAATTATTTAGACAAAATATAAATTAATAAAAACAAATATATATTAAAATTACAATACTTACTTAATTACTTGCACACATAAAATTAAAAACTAAAACGAATAACGAATAACATACAATTGATAAAAACTAATAAATCAGTTAGACGCCCTGTGCAGCTTATCCCAATGAAGCTGGAAAGGGCCGTCTAGGCGCTCTGCCACCGTCTGAAGGAGGCTATTCGGGCTGCCGCGCAGGCGCCTCACCAAGGACGCAACGCGCTTGCGCATTATGGCATGGAAGCCGTCCGTACGTCTCTCGCAAAACATTCCCGATGCACTGCAATGGCGCGGCAGCCCCAACAGCATCCTAAAGCTATTATTATATTGGACGCGTAGGGCGCTGAGAGCCCGTAGTGTGTAGTTAATCCATAGGCTGCAAGTGTAAAACGATTGACAATACGCCTTAAAAAGGGTAACCTTAGCTTCTTTAGTACACCTTGCGAACCTACGAATCAACATATTGCTCCTTACTGCGAGCGCCCTACGCTCCCTCTCCACATCTTTGTCGTCACTCAGACTCTCCGTGACCCAGTGTCCAAGGTATTTAAACTCTTTAACGATACTAAGAGGTGTGTTGTCCAGTTTAGCCGGCGGCACGCGTGGATAATGTTTGGTACCCGCCTTAAAAACCAACATCACGCTCTTAGACGTGTTGTACTTAAGCCCGTGTGCCTTGGCATACTGTTCACAAATACTGAGCATCTTGTTGAGAGCGTTGACGGATGGGGCTAGCAGCACCATGTCGTCTGCATAACTAATGTTATTCACAAAAGTGCCATCCACAGAGCATCCTACCATGGTGCTACTGAGCTCCCTAATCAACCTGTCAACGTACAAGCTAAAGAGCCTGGGCGACGACAAGCCACCCTGTCTTACACCACATTCCAGCCTGTATGAGACTGACAGCGAATTAGCCCACCTGACAACATTTCTCTGATGGTTGTACCAGTACTTAAATAATTCAACCAACTCACTGGGTAGGTGCGCATCCTCATACAGTTTCTGCCAAAGTTTGTCGTAGCATACCAAGTCGAAGGCCTTTGACAGATCGAGGAAACATGCATACACAGGTGTTTCCCTGTCCGTGTAGTACCGCACAGTGTGTTTCAGACAGAGAACTGCTGTCTCTGTAGAAAGGCCGGCTCTAAATCCAAATTGTGCATCATGCAGAGTCAAATGTTTTTCCAGTTCCCTGTCCAACACACTGTCCAGCACCTTTGCCACAATCGTGGCCAACGAAATGGGTCTATAATTATTTATGGTAGCGACATCTCCCGTTCTATTCTTGACTATGGGCACCACCACGGTCTTCATCATGTCGTCAGGTAGGTATGTATGGCTCACGCATAAAGTGAAGAGCATGGCTAACACTCTTGGCAGATGTGCTCCGGCGTTCTGTAAGTGCTCTATACTAAGAGAATCATGTCCCGGTGACTTACCGCGTCGCATGCCCCTCAAGATTGCTGCCACATCCTTCGCTGTGATTCTCACACGAAAGCCTTCCGTTACCCGCTCCACGTGTGGCACCCCCACGCCAGCACCTAGTTCAGACTCGATCCGAAAATGGTTTCTGAAGAGTTCGGCAACCTGCAAGGGATCGCTAACACCCTCGACGATTATAGATACGTCATGTTCGTCTGTCTGTCCGTTTATGTCACAGCCACTTTTTTCCGAAACTATAAGAGCTATACTGTTCAAGCACATTTTCACACAAAAATAGAAAAAAAAAACAATAAATTTTGGGGGTTCCCCATACTTAGAACTGAAACTCAAAAAATCTCTTTTCATCAAACCCATACGTGTGGGGTGTATAGGATTGTTCAAAAATGATATTGAGGTTTCTAATATCATTTTTTTCTACACTGAATAGTTTGCGCGAGAGACACTTCCAAAGTGGTAAAATGTGTTTCCCCTCCTCTAACTTCTAAAATAACAGAATGAAAAATCTAAAAAAAATATATGTCAAGGGTGCGACTGTGCCTGTTGCAGAAATTGAAGTGGTAGTGGTAGTGGTAGCATCAACTAATCGATTTTGTCGGATGTAGACCGTAAGGTTGTAGTGTCTTAAAAAGTCGGCTCCGAGAATCACTTTACCGTCGTCGGCTACGATGAACCGCCAGGGATAATCACGACGTAGACCCAGGTCTAGAATTAGGTGCGCGTAGCCGAAGGTGTCAATGGGGGAGCCGTTAGCGGCGGATAGATGGTAATTTGTTTTAGGGCGGCGCTGTTTAAGTAATGTGTAAGGGAAGACGCAAAGTTCACTGCCCGTGTCGATGAGAAACTGCATCTTGGTATTGCGCTCAGTTACAAACAGGTGACCTGAAGTGCCGCGGCAATCGTCCGTCGCCGTCACTGACTGCCCGGCAAGTTTTCCGACGGAAAATCACAAAGTTTGTCACATCTTGTTGCATTTTTGCCGAAATTGGCGTGGTACCAACATACAGGAAATCTTTCATAATTCGATGATAAACGCTTGACGGACTTGCTGGGTTGGGAACAATACGGTGAGCGAGATCTACTAGAGTTGATTTTCAAGGTTTGCATTTGTTTCCTTAATTCTGAGATTCATACTCCTATACCACTGGCATCGCAGGTGAGGAACCTGGGGTTGATTCATGACAGCGGCCTGACGTGAGAACCGCAGGTGTTGGACGTATGTCGCCGGGTCACTAACACACTTAGAGACCTATACCGGCTTAAGCACTTCCTTCCATTATGCTGATTGTATGTTACGCGAATATAACACAAATTTCTCGGAACAAACTAGATCGGCTTCTTAATAATAGCATCAGATTTATTTTCGGACTCCGTAAATATGACCACATATCTGCATATCGCCGTCGGCTTAACTGGCTCCCTGTTCGTAAACGTAGATCGTTGCGATTTTTGTGCACTCTATACTCTGTTTTATTCGATCCAACAGCACCCGACTATCTCAGATCCAAATTTCATTTTATAACTGCCCGAACAAGTTGCACCCTTCGCGAATCCCGTAGTCTCAAGCTTACTGTTCCTTGTCATCGTTCTGGTTTTGTCTCTAACTCCTTTACCGTTCAGGCGATCCGGCTTTGGAATGATCTCCCACTCAACATCAGACAGGCTCAAACCAAGCTTTCCTTTAAGCGCATGTTAAGCAAGCACTTTTTCGACAAGCTCTCTGGTTAATTGTCCATCGTAGTCATAGTATTTTTTGCACTGGGTACATAAATTAATATATATGTATGTATTATAGTATATTTATGTAAGTTCTTTAGACAGTGTTGGCCCGCCTAGGCCTTTGAGATGTCTAAGGAACTGCGATGGTTTGCGGTCTCCAAGTTCCTCATGCATCAGCAGTTGTTTCACTTTCTTGTCTTTAGAGGCGGAGAGTTTCTTGTTTAGCTCTTCTTACAGTTTTTTATATTTATTTTCGGCAGGTGGGGAAATAATCAAATCTTTGAAATCTTTGCAGTTTTGTTGGTCTAGATGGCTGATCACAAAGTTGAATTCGGTCTGGTCTACCGTAATATTCGATAGGCTAAATTTCACTTCTATCTGAGCAAACCCTATCTCGGGATTCTCAGACCAAAAAGGTGGAACTTTGTCGCTTACGCGATATACTTCGGCAGCGGGTGTAGAAGGAAGCGGCTTTCCAAATGTTGCAGGTAGTTCGCCTTGAGGTGGTGTTTTCGTTCTGTGGTCGGTCATTTTCCGGGACGTTTCATTTTCTTTACTTCGTGTTCGTCGGGGTCATCAGTGTAACGGTGAAATGAAAGTCTCTGATGAAATCACTAAACTTTGTATTTGGGGCACAACACTCATACAGTAAATTAATCAAACAAACAAAGTACGACAATATCTGTAATATAGCTTTCGTGAGATGCCCAACAGTATTTAAAATATTAAATTAAACGGCTAGGCAAAAGCAACCGACATTTTTATTGACGTGCCGAGACAATGACAGAAAAGACGGCACAGGCATGTGCAGGTGCGCGTGCAACCCTTGCCTGCCACAAGTTTTTTGATTTATTAAAGAGGTCCTAAAATTATCTCAAAACTACATTCGTGCTTCCGTTCAACCCACTTAGTATAAGGCAAACACGATATTAAACGTAATTCATGAAAAGTTTATGAAACGATTAACTAATTAAAATACGTGAGTGTCGTGGAACACTTGGTTTTAACAAAATATATTATTATTGATAAATGTTTATAATATTGATTAACAAATACAAAAAAAAAACACAATTGACAAAATACTAATAATAAGTATCGAATCTGCTTACAAAAATTCACAGGTCAGTTCAGAACTCCAGAAGTGCGACTGCGACGACAACCAAACATAAGAAAAGATTTTTGTACAAGCTGAAACTGATACGCTTAGCTCGTGCTTCACACTCGCAGTCATTCAAAAATATGAAATAACTGCAAAGAAATATAAAAAGTATCATACACGTCCGGGGTTCAAACTCGGATTATTGCTGCTACAAAGCGGCTGTTTGCCAACTGCGCCACTATGTATAATATGATATACGTATGTCGGTGAAATTAGGCTACTTATTTTCGAGAAATAATTAAATAAGAAAGGGCCGTCACGGGTTTACGCCTAGTAGTGGAAGGTGGGGCTCATAAAAGACGCCGCTGCGTGAACTTTGCGAGGATAGGACCCAAAGATGGATTCAAGAAGTGGAGCCACCAAGATTGATTATGATGTAAATTTTGAAGGGGGGCTTTCCATATCTATCACTTAACCATTTGGCCAAGTTTGGTGTTGTTATCATATACATCGGGGATGCCGAATTCATTTATGGTATCATATTGACAGCATTAACCAAAGAACATAGGATAGTTTTAATCCCAAAAAAAATCCTTGAAAATGAAAAAGGAGGTGTAGGTTTGTATGGGGAATTAATAACTGCTCAATCCACATCTACATCTTTGATTTAGTTGAAAATGATACTTAACTTAGAACCTAAACTTAAACAATTATTTACCTCAGACGTCGACGCTGAATTAATTCTGCCAAAGGATTTCTTTTGTTCAGACGACGCCGAATTTTTAACCTTTATGCTTTCTGCACCTTCGACTATAGCCCCCGTCCGACAATCGTCCGATGAGAAACTTCGTTCGAATAATAATTGATTAGATAAAAGGTAAAATTTGTCATTTTAAATGCAAATAATCCATTATCAAGGTTGCTGCTAGAACTATTTTCATACAAAAGTTTATTGACCTTTATTTCTCACTTTTGATACTAAAGCCGCCATAATAACATTATATCCTAGAGGCAACTTTATGTCACGATTAGAAAACTAAATCCTAAGAACAAAGAGAATTCAAATTGTCGTTGCTAGTATAAACAAATTTAATTTAATTTAATCGACCGGAATACTCCACCAGTGTTGTGGGCTGGCACGTACATCAGTGTGATCTGCAACTTTACCTAAGTATTTAAAGGTACCATTCTAAGTTATGTAAATTGTAATTTACATAAACATTTTGTCGCACTATGTGTCTGTGTTTGTACACGAAACATTCTGCAAGTCGAATTGGTACTGTTCAGTGTTCTTACCCTACCATTGTCTCTATATATTTATATCTGTTGGTACGTCTAAACCTTAAGATAATAAGACAATGTTATAAAGTTACTTAATTTCATTGCAATTAAATCAGGTTTCAATAATGGATCATTTGACAAAGTATTTATTGTACAATCGGACACCAAAATCAAATGACAAAATGGATTATGAAGCGATAAAGGCGCAGCAAAAAGGGAACCAAGAAAAGGGAAATATTGATAAAAGGCTCCTTTTGCTATCGCCGGATCTTGGGAGAAAGAATGAAGGTATGACATAGTTAAGCAAATAGTTGATAACATTCATGGCAAAGTCGTTGTTGTAGAGCAGAATAGAACTTTATTTTTCAGAAGATGTTTTTAAACGATCGCAGCGGGATAGGGAATGTACAAACGGTATTTTTTTAAGATACATAAATCACTATCAGCTAGTAGTGTATGGATGCGCCACCTACTCAATTTTTGTATTTCCTATTTTAGGTACAGTTAGCATCAATAGTAGCGGATTAGACTAGATACGCGTCATACGTATTCTCCAATAGCTTAACAAAAAGACATATGTCTCTATATGTAGAACAATTAGATTGTAAAGATTTATCTCAATAATAATTCTCGGGTAGCACACGCCATTGGCGCGTTTTTTTTCATCCGCTACTTATGATGCTGACTGTACTCATTAATTTGAAGGATTAAAACGAGCAGGAAATATCGTAAGAAATATCGAAAAAGGTTAGATTATTTATAAAAACTGCCATTTGTGATTTAAGCTACGTCAAAAACCGGCCAAAACGATGTCAAGCCATAGCATTTATCCACTCACATGCTTTCGGTAGCACAGCTGTAGCTACCAGTTGTCACCATTATTTTATTATAATAATACTTACTAGAAGTCACTGAAAAATATCAATCACGTAAAATAATTTTTAACAAGCAGAAACGTCTGCGAACGATGCTATTAAGCTTAGAATAAATTTAAAAGTGGAAAATCCAGAGGCCGTGAGTTCAAGTCTCACCCAAGACAGCTCAAGAAAATTAATAAAATCAGGAGAACTAATTAGTGTAGTTTTGAATTGATATAGTTATACCTTGTGGTCTACAGATAAACATACTAAAAATCCTCGAGGGTGGGGGTTGTGCTGAGGGTGTAAGGGGGGGTTGAAGGTACCTTTTTTCAGATTTTTGCTCATATCTCGAATATTTGTACAAATAGCATTATAATTACTTGGAACAAAAGTTTTACCATAAAATTTCCTATAAATTTGGTTGTGTCTATTTTTACTCTACGATCAATACTTTAGGAGCAGTAGGAGTGTTTAGCTTAACAAAGAGAAAAAATAGACAATTTAAGAAAACGACGTTTTTTCGTAATTGTTCATCATAACTCATTTTTTTTGTTTAGAATAAGCAAACCTGTTGACCAAATATAAAAAACCAGCCAAGAACATGTCGGGCCATGCTCAGTGTAGGGTTCCGTAGTAACCCGTCCGTCAACGTAGACTTTTTGCAAAAACTAAACAATGGCTAAACCGAGCAGGTTCGCTATAGTTTTCCTTGATTTTTGAAGGGGTATTTCGTTCGACTTTGCAAACCAAAGCCGTTCCCGTTTAAAACCCCTTCATAAGGCTTTTTAAACGACTTTTATTACGGATATCGGTATACCAAACGGATACTAGATACCCTTTGCTAAGCGCTTAAAAAGTCGTTCGAACTGCTTACCTCTTGAAGGGGTTTCCCTTATAACGCTTGTGCCATTTTAATCCTTGTATCCATAAATATAAGAGCAATATTTCAGTATTTACGTTGTAGGCGTTTAGCGCATTGTATCGACACGCGCCTTGACGTTCTTTGATAATGCCGCCGTCGCTTGCGATCGAAAGTATCTTATCAAATCGTAATAAGGTTTAATTTTGTGTGGCATAGGGCGCGTGTATGTTGCGTCGTTTTGTTCCGTGTCCGTGTTGCGTTTGTTTATATTTTGTTGAAGTGAAAACTTCGTTAGCGGCGCTGTGCACTTTTTGTGATGGGGAAAAAAAATTAGACTCGCGTCAGGTGTCACGTGACCGTCAGATTGAAAATTCGTAAGAGGGACACGTGACATCATGGTGACGTGCAAATTGAATGTCATCGAAGCTTGTTTACTTTTGAAAAATCGTATTCCATTCAAGTGTGACATTTTATTTTCTTCATAATCAAAGTGCTGTCATAACGGTTCTTAATCTTAATCTTTGTTAAGACAAGGAAGGATGAATTCATAATATATGTATATTCGAGCAATAAAAGCGTAAACACCAGCCGCTATATGGTACATTTTTATATAGAATTGTAAACTATCACATATTTACACCTTAAAGTCAATAAACTCGAAATGCACACTAACTAGTTGTCTGTCAGATCATCGCTTAGCTATGCTCGATCAATAAAATGAATCACTTCAGTTTTCACAAATTTTGAACACGTCATATACCAACATATATTTTACCTTCATTGTCCTCTTCGAAGTTGGTATTAGAATCCTGTGCATCGGGCAATGAGCTTATTTGACATTCACTAAAAGGATCAGAACATTGTGTCTTATTGTCGTCGTTATCATCCTCTATTTCTAGGGCATATATTCCCCTCCTAGTGCTAAAAAAAAAAAGAAATAAGTAGGTATACCGAAATTATTGGTAGCTTTCTCTATCAAAATTACAATGAGCAAAACTACCCGCATATAATGACTATACGCACATAGAGTGAGAGCAAGACAAGTCTGCAACGATTTTGATAGTGCAAGTGTTATTTTCGTCAAAATTCTATGAAATTATAAATAACACTTGTACTGCATGTACTGGACAAATCGTTGCAGACTTATCTTGGTCTAACTCTAATCCGATTCCAACGTTTTATTTACTAACTTACTCATAGCTTATGTTCTTTAATAACTTTATAAACACGAATTTTCTTCTTTCTTCGTCTTTATTTCATTACAAATAATATTATAAAAATGCGTGTGTGTCGTGAAACACTCGATTTAAACAAGGTTTAATTAATACTCGATTTAAACGAAGTTTATTATTATTGATAAAAGTAGTATATTACTCGTATTGACTAACAAATACAAATTATCAAAACTGCTCACAAGTCAATTCGCACATAGGACTTACGGGCAGGGAGAACCACTAAACATAAGAAAACATTTTTGTACAAGCTGAAACTGATACGCTTAGCTCGAGCTTCACATTCGATGATAATCAATCAAAAATATTAAATTCAAGTACAAAAAATATATAAGTTAGAAGTAATATCTGCATACACATCCGGGGATCGAACCCGGATCGTAGTTGTTACTATCTGTTTTATAGCAGCTGTTTGCTAACTGCGCTACTATCATCATCATCTCCTAGCCGTTTTCGACCACAGCGACTGCGTTCTACCGCTGAGAGCGTCGGTGGTGCGCTCTCAGGTGACTGATGTAGCCAATTTTTGCAGCAAGTTTGCTATCACACTCGCTGCACCCCTCCGACATCATTGTTAAGTATGGTCACAGGTGGTCTGGCCATCAGCTCGTCGCGCTCGAGAAATAATTAAAATAAAAGAGGGCTGTGACGGGTTTTCGTGATGGCAAAATTATACACTTTTTTCGCCTAGCCCTCACCAGCCAACCGTCCGATGAGGAACTATGTTCCAAAAACTTAAAACGAAGTATATAAAATTGTAGCAGCTCTAAATAATAACAACTCTATATATAAGGTTCGGAACCCAAAACAAAACTGAATCAAAATAATAAATTTGTATGTTTAATTTAAATCGTAGCACTGTGTATTACCGAGCTGAAAAGCCTGACCAGTATGATCACGCGCCATATTGCGGAATTTCATTAGAACTAAAAATTTCGTACTAAGCTGAACTGTCACTCTATACATGAAAATAACAGTGCCCTCTTGACAATGGTCATATATTTCTGGTCGGGCTTTATATAACGATGGGATGTCAAAAAAGGTACAATACGTACAAAACAAATTAGCGTGATGTAAAAAGAGGTATTTCTTTAACGTTGTAGGCATCCATAAACTAAAGTACTACCGATTTTTTTTAAGTTTGTAAGACTGAGGTAGGGTAAAGAAGGGCTCAGAATCTGCCAATTTGACGTTTTACGAGTATAAACATAGATGACTTGACTGCTTTTACTCTTGCACGCCCACTTTATCAGTAGGAAAAGATGCGAAATCCAAATATTCTATGGAAAGCTAGCCCTTCGCACCTACATTTTTTTTTATTTGCCTCCTTTTTTATCGACAATGTAATTGTGCTAGAATACAGTATAGTATTCTTACCAACCCGTTTCTTCTTCTTATATCCGGATGGATGATTGTTTGATATAGTAGTCCATACGAGTAAATATAGATATTTACATTACTTCGTACAATTGTCTCATTTTACTTACATTTTTTTTTTTGTAATTATTTCAATTAAATATAGTAGCTAAAAAACAAGCAAACAATCACCATAACATTTAACTCACCATAGCGATGCATACGGACGGAGCTCTGAACGCCACGAGTCATTGCATGACTCGGACTTGGCCAATTTTTTTTATTTTAATTTAAGTGTGCGCACACGCGCGTCAACACTGTCATCCCGTTTTACCGGCATGATTTTTCAGATTAAAACTGTAAAAATATTATTTTATTTTAAAATACGTACCTCCGTATAAATGCTATACGACTTCTACGCACCGACAATAGTCAGCAACTAACTCAAAAAATGCCCCGCCTAACAAAATCAGACCGAAATAGGTACTTATAGATTAAGGTTAGGGAAACAAAGGGAAATCCGTTCCTGAAGGTCGGCTATCCAATATACAATTAAGCTGTTCCAAAAGCTTATTTAAAGAAAGGGAAACCCCTTCCTACATTCAAGTGACCGCGAAAGGGAAACCCCTTCCTACACTCATATAACCGCGTAAGGGAAACCCCTTCCTACAGGTAAGTCAAATGAATGGGAAAGCAATTCAAGTGGTAGGCATGTGATTTGGGCTATTTTTTCAATGGCTTTTGTCTGGGAAGAGGTTGACCGGTCCCTGCTGAGCATGGCCCGACATGTTCTTGGCCGGTTTTTTTTTATATTTGGTCAACAGGTGACTAAGCTTGCTTATTCTAAACAAAAAATTAGTTATGATGAACAATTACGAAAAAACGACGTTTTCTTAAATTGTCTATTTTTCTCTTTGTTAAGTTAAACACTCCTACAGCTCCTAAAGTATTGATCGTAGAGTAAAAATAGACACAACCAAATTTATAGGAAATTTTATGGTAAAACTTTTGTTCCAAGTAATTATAATGCTATTTGTACAAATATTCGAGATATGAGCAATAATCCTACAGCTCAAGTATTAATCGCAGAGTAAAAATAAACATAACCAAATTTATAGGAAATTTTATGGTAAAACTTGTCCGAAGTAATTATAATGCTGTTCGTTAAAATATTCGAGATATGAGCAAAAATCTGAAAAAAGGTACCTTCAACCCCCCCTTACACCCTCAGGACAACCCCCACCCTCGAGGACTTTTAGTATGTTTATCTGGAGACCACAAGGTATAAGTATACTAATTTTCAAAACTACACGAATTATTTCCCCTGATTGTCCATACTGATGTTAATTTTCTTAAGTTAACAGTAATTTTTACACTTTTAAATTTATCAATCACGTGAGTGGTTATGCACCCATGTCTAATTGCAGCTTTCTAGTACTAATGATCATACTTTACACTCGAGGGGGCATTTTGCGGGCACATCAGTTACTAACGTTTGCAAATAAATCTATACATTTTCGAGTTGTCAGAAAAAGGTATTTATCTATAACTAGGTATTTAATCATTATTTTTAATTATATCTCTCGTGTTGAATAATGATGCCTATGACAATTCCTTCAAGTCTTTTTTGGTTGGGTTCAATAATAAAAAAAAATTCTACATAGGTATATTTACGTGACAAATACTCCATAATTATCTTTTACCTTTGAACGAGAAATTCTATTATATATGTATATAATATTTCGGTTACGGCTCAACAATTTCGATGAAATTTGCTATGGGTACAGCAGTTTTGGGTGCGAAAAATTGCGCTAGCTATATAACAATAAATCCTACAAATACGACTACGGAACCCTAAAAAGTGACATAAAAATATTTGACAACATATTTTTCTCAAACTTGTAATGAAATGTTGACATGACTTACTTCAAATTAGGTCCTGAAATACTATTTACATATCAGGTGCAGTGAAGATGATATTGTAAAGGAATTTCATACAGCCTTACACACCTAGGCCTATGACGCAACCTTCTTTTGAAAAAATTAATAAAAGCGTAATGGCGTGCGTGATATCGCCAAAATAATTTCATTTTTGTTCCCCTACAATACCCCACGCACTGAATAACCTATCAGATTATGACATGAAACAATCATCATCATCATCCTTTTGTTTCATTGTAAGTTTGAGAAAAGCACTATACAAATCTCGGCGAGAAACGGGGTTGCCGGCCGCGTATCCCTACTTGACCTGCAACCCTTCGTTTCCCGTCCTCTATAGTAACGTACAATTCTTCTACATAGCATATTATCATAAACAAAAATTAAATATTTAAATCATTACATTTTGCCTCTCGTGTAGAATTTCTCGCCGTTACAGGGTTGCAGGTAGTAGAAGAATCATTCAGTAACCATAAGCCGGGTCAAAGAGCGCAGCCAACATCTTGAATTTCTTCATTTCTGGACTAGATATTTGAATCTGAAAAACCCTCCTAATAAATCCGTATTTATTAATAATTTATCGATCAGGCCGTTGTAAATTTGTCTAAGGTCGTTTAATATTTAAATACGTAGTGGAAAGTATAATTTTTTTATTCAATCGCGTCGCAATTTAAATGTATATCTGTGAATCTATCTATATAAATCTGTGGTCAAAAGATGTGAGACTAGCTTTTTACATCCAGGACCACAAGGTTGAATTCCTAAAATGTTAGATTTGCAAAAAGTTGAATTTGCAGCATGTTGAATGTTAAAATGTTGAATTTGCATAATGTTGAGTTCTCTTTATGTCCAAATTGCATAAAGTTGAATTTGCAGCTTGTTGAATCCTAAAATGTTGAAATTGCAGAAAGTTGATTTTGCGGTATGTTGAATCCTAAAATGTTGAATTTGCATAAAATTGAATTTGCGGTACCTATAGAGTGTAGCAAAGGTCCCGAGCGATACCTTTAACCTTTTGAACGCCGCTTAGGATGTCATCGGACGTGCCCGTGTCGCCGCCTATACTAAGTAATAACAAACTGTGTAGTGCTTGCCACATAACTTACGATAAAATATTTTATTGTTTATAGTTTACAGTGATTAACTTCATTTTTTACCACCTTATCATTAAAAAAAAATATTATAATAATTAAATCACGTTTACCAATGTCTTTTTTATGGTTTTCTTTTTTATGGTTTCGTCCCTTTATTAATGGATTGAATCTGTGAATTTTACCAGCTATGCAAATTTATTGATGGACTTTGCTACATCACTATTATTTTTTATTTCGTATCTGTGACGTCATGAGCGGTCTACTATTTCAGACATTGGCGAAGGCTTCATTGTATTTTCGTTGATAAGTTGACACTAGTAGGGAGAGGATTGATCACATTAGAAACGTATCGAATCTGAAAATTTCAACGTTGTTTGGCATAATAAATCATAAAATTTTACACAGTAACACAATTCTTTTGATAAATAAATATTGTAAACTCAATATTATTATAGTATTCAAAGTTATAAAACTACTAAACAGTACCTTTTTATATATTTTGTTGACCTAACATAACTTTGAAATATCGAGTAATACCACCACCACTAAAATTTTCTAAGTTATATCTTTGACGTCACATGCGGTCTCATTTTTAAGACGACGGCGTAGTCTGTATTGATTATTATTGCGGAATATAATAACTTAGTAGGGATTACCGATGAACCACGATAACAGAGTCTCGCCTTATTTATCGATTCAAATATCTATCATCGATGAAAAAAACCGACTTCACGAAACCCTGGAAGGTAGGCACTAGTACAATTCAAATATATTTATTTCTAAGTTCAACTTTGAAAACGTCCAAGGACTCAATATGTCCAAGTGTCAAAATGTCCAAGGGTCAAAACATCCATGGAATCAAAATGTCCAAAGAGTAAATGGTAAAGTGGAACTGCTTGGATCGGGATCACAATGACAAGGATTAGGTACTCGATCATTTACTGCGAGGCCATCATGGCATGTCGTGTTGCTAGAGTCAAGTTTCTGGACGCTGAACGTGCATCTAGAACTGCAGAAGGAGTCTCTGCATGGCAATAGCGTATGAAGCGAATGTATCAACACTTGGTGTGGCTACTTAAGTCATTGGGTAACTTGATTCAGTTAAGGACAGATTCTGGTTACGGCAGATTATTTTTATGACAGATTCAGTCATGGAAAAAGTGTCTACCAAATCTATCATTCATGGATCTATAAAATATTATACGTATAGACAATATAGTAGGTGACGCCAAACCGCATCAGACCGGTAGGTCAGGATTATTGGTAACAATCAACCAGGGTCGCGTTTTATAAAGCTACAAATTACAATTTACAAGCGTAAGTCTCTTTCTATCCTCTTGTGTTTAAGGTAGACAGTTTTTTAAGGTTACCTATGGATAAAAATTCAAATTCTTAAATTATGATTTTTTAGGTTTTTGGTCGCAACTGCCCAACTTCTGCCATAACACGAATCTGCCGTAGCCAGAATCTGCCTTAAACAGAATCTGTCCTGAACCGAATAAAGGGGTTGGGTATTGGCAGTTGCTCTTTCTGCGGCCTCGACAACCGCGGCAACCTGAGCCCTACCTCTGTGCCGGCGGCACCCTAGGTTAGGTTTTTATAATGTTTTTATTGTTTTCGGCAATTAGGTACATGCAATCCGAGACATTTCCCAATTAAGCGGCTAACTATACACAAAAATTGAGAAATAAAAAACATGTTAACATTCTTAAATTTATTTAAAAGTAAATATAAGTCCTATCCTCCTGGATAAACAAAAAAACTTTTTACGCAGTCCATTCTGACATACGCATTAGGTACGGAAACAAAATCTTTTATGTAATTGAAACGGAGACTGTGTTTTTGTCTCTGGCAATGCCACTTAGCACGATGGTTGTTTGGATTGGAAACTAAGTAAATCGAACCTCCTAGCCACGCGATGAAGCCCTCAAATAGGAAAGCTTAATCTCGTGGCTAGGGGGCTTGATCAGCTTAGTTTGACCTAACGAACAAGCATGCCAAGCGGCGTTCCCTGAGACAAAAGTGCAGACGCCATACATTTCCTCCACTACTAAACTAAGTATGATATGCGAAGACAAGATTTTACAATGTAATATAACAAAGTATTACAGATTAGTATTTCCGTATCTTTTGTTAACGTCATTAGCAATTCGTGCAGTTACGGCGAGAAATGCTTTTTTGAATATTTCTTTTAATGCTCTATTGTGCTCAAAAAAGTCCTCGGCCAAAATAGTGGCGAACAGTTCATGGCGCTTAGTAAGACTAAAACTATCTTCCGTCTGCGTATAAGTAGAAAGCGTAGAAGCTGGCTCGACAACCAACCCGTCATCATCTGTTTGCGTCCATCTTTCTAAAACAGTTGTTTTTGGTGTTTGCGTCCCACGTTGTACGTATAAATCGGGTGTGGAGACCGTTGATCTCGATTTGAAAAACTCCTGGGTTTCAGCTAGATACACTTGGTCTACATAATCAAGTAGAATTGATTGACTGTAATCCGTATCCATTTCTGAAACGCAAAATATTATAAGAAAAATGACACGACTTATTGTTTAAGCGTATCGTATCATACACACGACATAAATATAATAGTGAATATTTTTTTTTTACCTTATCACGAAATAAATATCTGTTTAAATTGTATTATTAAATTAATTTGCTGTTACTTTAAATAATACTAGCGTTGAAAATTTCCGGAAAAAATCCCGTTTTTTTCCAAACGGCTCGTTTTTTTCATGATTTTTACGGAAAAATCATGAAATTTACCGCTTCAATTTATCCGAAAAAAGGTAGTAGTTGTGTAGGTAAATGATTATTGACAATATTGACATCGGTGTCAGTTCAGTTCAATTGTCCCAATGAAGCCACACTCATTATGCTTATCAGTTGGATTAATTTGTAATTAAATACGGCACTTAGATTGTTATAGTATCTACTATCCACTTACCTAGTACTCATATTGAAAAACAGTTCTTAGTGATCTTCAAAAGTGCGTTATAATGCCGCGTGCAAAAAGCGGTGTTTGGAGACATTGGGATACAACCGAGGTAAACAACAAAAAAATAGCCAAATGTGTATTTTGCTCTAGAGAGTAATGATATAAGAATAGAAATGATATTAAATAAATTGTAGTGACTTATTGTATTATTTCTTTAAAAATCCGAAAAAAACGGAAAAAAACCTATATTTCATAAATTCCCGAAAGAATCATTTGTTTTTTTTCGACATTTTCAACGCTAAATAATACGTAGAAATGAAGTGATAATAATGACATAATAATGTTTTGTTTTTTTGAAATATTATAAGGTATAATGAATATTTAAACAAGAAGTATGTATAGGTAGGTGTCCTATCAACTTCATAGTAAAAACGATTTAACGTACCACAACTGAACGGCTCACAAGTTAAGATGTGAAATAGTCGACTGCAAGGCTCAATACATAAGTACACGTTACATTCCGTGCACATATACCTGGTCTGTTTCCTTACTTGGCGCATAGCACACATTTTACATCTCTGGCTTTTTCGATTCGGTATGATCACTGCTTAATTGCATCACTGGACAATATGGCGCCAGGATTTGACGACACCGACCTTGGTATCCATGACTGCGAAGCCATTCTGTATTTTGTTATGAGTTGTCTGATAACAGCCAATTGAAAATCTGCGAAGTGTAGCCCTGTCTGTTTTTTTACAAATTTATATAAAAAATATGCGTTTAAAAGTTGCATATCGAAAAATCGAAATGCTAACTTTTTAAACCATTTCTTAGTTTTGCGAATGCAAGTCAATGAGCTAATCATCATGTCAGCGGTATCTACTGACCCCATATTTTTTGTATATTCCTCAATGCATTTTGGTTTCATTTTTGGTAGCCCCGAATTTCTATCCTCCTTTTCTGTTGGTATCATTGTTGAATCATGCATCGTTGATAAGACAGTAACACTTTTCTTATCCTGCCATTTTAGTGCCATTAAAGGTGCTGAGTAGAAAGCCTGTATTTCCCCCTTCTTAATTTTCTTAAATTTTGGCATTCCTTTTCTATTAGTTCGAACTGTACCACAAGCATAGACCCCCCTTTCCTTCAAATGCAAGAATAGTTGTGGCGATGTGTACCAATTATCTACGTATAGCTGCCTGTTGCAGTGTAAGTAATCAGTCAATAGAGTGTCGACTATTGAGCCCGTTATACCTAGTTCAGGTAAAATTGTTACACTAGTTTCCGTACCGCAATAAACTATAAAATCGACTATGTAGCCGGTTTCAACGTCGCACAGAACAAACAATTTGATGCCAAGTCTATTTCTTTTATTTGGCAAATACTGCTTGATAACTAGTCGTCCTTTAAATGGAACTATACTCTCATCGATACAGAGTTTACAGTAAGGGTGAAGAGTCTCTTTAAACATTTTTCGACAATGGTTAATTAAAAATTGCACTTTACGTAGTCTTGATGTGTTTAGCATTTGTGTTAAAGGATCTGCAAAATGTATCATTGCCATTATGTTGCAATAACGATTTCTACTCATTAAATTGCCAAATATAGGCGAATTCAGAAGGATGTCGGTTGACCAATGTTCCTCGATTGTTAGTCTTTGGTTTCTCGTAAATAGCATTGTGATAGCTAAAAATAAATGCATTTCATCTGATGTAACGTCCGTCCAAGATTTCTGTCTTGAACACACCCGAATGTCTGTATGCCGGATAAAATCATGTTGATATAAATTCGTACACCGCACTATTTCTTCTACTTCGGTTTCATTGAAAAAATGTAGGAAAAAAATCTAATTCTGTAGAATTTTGGGGGTGTAAGTTCAAATCTGGTCTGACACCCGCATTGTAATCATCAAAGTCTTGCAGTGCCGAAGGAAAAGGTTCGGAAGTCCAATCAGTTTTTGAACCACGTTGCACATTTGCCTAGAATTGTAAAGAAACGGTATGTTAGAAACAGACAAGACAGACAACTTTTCTCCTATGTTGTGAACTAAGAACCTACGACTTCGTTCGCGAGGAATATTATATAGAAATTAAATGACTACTTTGTGGAGAATGTTTCACAAACGTTAGCAAAATATGAAGTCCGGCTAAGCCACGGAAAATCAATGAAATTTGATTTACTTGTACCTTGAACCCATAGAAGGTAGTAGGGACCGTGAAGGTAGGGAAGACAAAGTAGTAGGGACCGTGAGTAGCGATGAAAGACTTCCACTCCGATGGAGTCGTTGGTAGCAGTTAGGTTACATTTTTTCCGTGGGAATAAAAATCAGAGTTTAGTTTGCAATACCTCAATAGTTTATACACTTCTTTTTCTTATAAATTCAACTTCTTAAACCGTACCTGTTGCTCAAATTGTATGTCGTCATCCGACTCGAAATCTTCATTTTCGTCCGCTCCTTCTAAAATTCTAATTAATTCTTCAGCGGACGACATTGTAGAATAATAGACAACTTACGTCATAATTTTATAAGAACATATCGAAGTGATAAAATAGGTTAGCTAAGTAAGGTCAGTCGCATGCATAAATCTTACGTCGTAAATCTAAACATCGAATGAGAAAGTCGACGTAGATATTTCAATACCAATCATCGTCACATCACTGGTGTCTTTTAAATAAGACTTTGGCTACGAGACTTGGGGTAAAATCATACATAATCTAATGGTATAATTAAAGTTTATTTTCAACTAGAAAATATAATAAAATCAACAGATCAGTCTCACTGTTACTTAATTAACAATTACTGCGACTTACTTATGCAAAGAACCAAAGTAAACTTTATTAAAGTAAAGAATGTCTTGAGAAAAACATGAAAAAAATTGTCTTATTTATCAGACTGTGGCTACACGAGGTGGGTATTGATTGTCTGATATATCAGACTACGGCGGTCAAAAGGTTAAATAAAGTCTGAAGACTGAAATTCATGACCATCAAAGGTACTTTAACAATTCGGATCATATCTTCTACATGCATTTGAATAAATTCTTGGGTAAGATTTTCTCCGTAATCTACTAATTGCGACCAAATTCCACGCTGCTCTAAATGTTCAGAGCAGACACGACTTCTTGGTGGAATGTAAAAGTTGTACACAGCTTTTGTCATATCAGAAATCGGTAATAAAATACGATTATTGCAACCTGTAAAAATGCAATGATCAGGATTATCACATGCTTTCAATAGTGGACGAATGTCTTGGTGAAGTGGAGGTGCGATTTTCTCGTCGTAACCATTCATTTTACCTTCTTGTTCTCAAGATACTCACTACAGAATCAAAATCAGAAATATAAATTGAACTCAGTTCCTTGAAGTAAGATAAGATCAAGCATTTATTGACAGTAGTGTTCGACAAGTTATCGACAAGGTTCTAAAAGCTCAAAAACGGGCTATTCGAATAATGGCTAAAAAACCTCACGATCATCCAGCACAGAATCTTTTTAAAGAACTAAAAATACTTACCCTACCCAGCGTTTACATTCTTGAAGCCGCCCTGCACGTTAGGCAGAGCCTTGCGTCGCATCCGACTCGCGCGCAGCACCACGCCCCTGGCCGGACCACGCGTGGCCAGCACCTGCTAGTCGTACCATCTCGGAGACTCGCTAGGGCTCGGAAATCACTTAGTGTCTTGGGGCCCAAGATTTACAACTCTCTTCCAGCTGATATAAAAGAATCACCATCTGACGCAATTTTCAAAAATAAACTGAAAAATATTTTGTTACTCATGGCTTGTTACACCATTGAAGAATTTTTTGAGAAAATTAAATCACTCAATGAACTAGGTATATCATTGACCCACTCACATAAATAACTGCCTATTGCATAATAATTGTACCTATTTGGTCATTGAACCATTATTTTAATGAATTATTAAATTATTTTTAGTTTTTTTTCCGATTTATACCTAGGTTAAGAAAAAATGACATGTAAAATGTTGAATTTTACCAATAAATTTCTGATTCTGATTCTGATTCTGTTGACATTGAATAAAACAATACCATAGAGCTCATTAGGCATATATAGTCTTACCAGAGACTGTCCGACTTCAAGCATAGACTGGATGAATCATACTGTCTCTTTCTTATGATAATACTCTAACCATTCAAAAAGGGAGGGATATAGTATACTCCGTTGTTACTTACTGCGCTTTTTGTTTGCCAGACTATAATAGGTAGTACTACGTCGAACTAGAATGCTAGAGCTCACTGCAATAAAAGGCGGTTGGGATCATTTAGGATAGTAAACGACTTCAAAAACTTTATTTAGCCAATTGTAGAAAGTTCATGTTACAAATGTTAACGGGTGACGGACATCGTCCGGACGTCAAAAATCCAAAAACAAATACAGAAATAAGGTTTACTTATGGGGTTTATTGAAACCTAGTAAATCAAACAAAAAAAAAAAACAAAACATCCTTACTCCTTAGAACCAACTTACAATAAACAATAACAAATTAAATATACTCTTGCATATCTTGTTCACTTCATAAAACCTAGTTTCAATTTAATAAAATTTATTTTTCTGAGGAAATTTATAGGTGATACTGTTTTTCTCTCCAGCTTTTTCAATAAATGTAAATATTTTTTATCAAAAAGGATATCTCTTATACGCCCTGTTCTTTTTAAAAGGCATGCACAACATATACCGTTCGATTTTCCTATCGTAATGTTGCATTTCTTTTATAAGTGTGTTGAACACCAAGTACCAGTTTGGATCTCCAGGTAATCTTGAATTAATTCGACTATGGTAACCCTCACAAATGTTTGTAGTGCGATGAGTGTCTCCTGCTCAACTTATCAAACTGTGGTTGCTGTTATACCATGTATCCTTAATGTATTTAAAAAATAACTTCATTTTTGTTGTAGTCGGTGCAGCATTTTGAATGGCAATCCATGCTTGTGACATAGAAGTGGGTGGAAGTAAAACAAAATTACAGCAAATTCTTACAATATTTCTTGCACTCCTATCATCAGTTGTAGGTCTTCGGATTTTTACTATTTTAATTTCTTTTGCCTTTCGCCAGACGGCTTTGTTGAAGTGTTGATAGCATCCAGATAATTTAACATCTGGAAAAGTAGACCTGACGGCATTGATCTGGGCAATTTCGAAATCACACTTATAGGATTTTATGACGACAGGCAGATTTTCTTTTATCAAGTTAAATAATCTCATGTAAGTTTCTCGTGTCTTGTTAGGAAGAAATGCGTATATAACCGGGAATACGTTAACCGTTGTTTGGTCTGAATATATGTCTAGATGAATAATATAAAGCTGTCTAAAAGGACGCGGAGCTGTTTTAAATGTACCGTCACCACTGTAACTAGGGTAAAGGCACCTATTACCGTGGTAGTTAAGGAACTTTTCAAAAGAGATCCAAAAATTAAGGGTATCAATGCTGTCTAACAGCCAGGAATATTTTTTTTTCATCAGAGCATTTAATGAACTTTCCGTTTCACACGTTTTTGGATTCATTTTGGGTTATTATATGTATTAAAATATTTTTTGAAGCCAAAATGACCAAATCTTCTATTACCGTGGCAAGGGACAGGCTGTGATTCTATTATCGCGAATTGAGCTTTCATTACCGAGGGTACAAATGGCATGATTTTTCTGCACTCGTTAATAGAAACCAAACTCAAAATTCGAAACCTAATACCGATGGTTTAAACAATAATAACGACGTGGGTTCTGTATATTATTTTTGTGTCATTAAGTTTAATAATGACACAAAAATAAAAAATAAAACTATAGGAGTATGTTGAAAAATAAGAGATATATTCGAAGAGATTATAATTTTATTACACTTTGGCACAATCAAATACTAACTTACCAAGTACCCAAGAGTACCAGTACCCCTAGTGTAAATAAATTCGATTTTGAAACGTGACGTACGCGTTTGCGTTTAGTCTCATTTTGTATTGGATTTAGAAAGAGCGCCCCAAGCGGGACGTTTTGGAAATTCAAAATCCTATACAAAATGAGACTTAACGCAAACGCGTTCGTCACGTTATGATGTCGATAAAATTTACACTAGGGGTACTGTATAACAAGTTATACTTAAGTTGAATGTTTTACATGTAAAACAACAAAAATTATTGTTAGTAAAGTTTTACTAAGGACGTATAAGACAAATAGGCCTGCCTGTTATTAAATAAAGTAATTTTTAAATGCTATAAAGATTGATAAGAATTTGTCTTACTGACATAATTAGCTGCACAAAAAAAAAACAAGTAAGTAACATTTTCTCATAAGGCACAGCGTAAATTATAGCCGAAATTTAATAAGCTGGACGTTTACCACCTGACTGAAAGTTTACCACAGTGAAATGGTAAACGTCCACCTTATAAAATTTCGACTATATATAAAAACATGAAAATTTTTAATTCTAATATTTTTGATAGGGTAATTAAGTTAAATAAAGTCTCTCACATATTATGTGTTATAATTTACCCGTTTATAATTAACAAATCACAGTACTTTTCTTATTGCTGATTCTTATAGTATTTAACGAATAGTAAAGGAACTTTCAGGATCTTGCATAATAACTATACCTAATCTCTATCTTAATCTCTAATAAAGATTAATAAAAACTTGTCTTAACCTACTGACATGATTAGCTTCATAAACCAAAAAATTCTTCAAAAAGCTTCACAAAATAAAATAATGTCTTATTATAAATCACAGTGTGAATTACACATTCACATAATGAGTCTCTCAAATATTACTACGCGTTATAATTACACAACAATTATCCTCTCTCATCCTGTCAGATAATTTTTATACATTTGATTTTCTACCTTACAATGATCATAAAGTCAGTATGTAAAACACGCTAATACACAATTTACCAAGGTAGAAAAAGTAGGAAACCAATCGTATAAAAGTCATCTGCCAGAGTCAAAGTTCACATAATATAATTGTAATATTATCTGGATTATAAATCTCTAGCATGAACTTTTTTTTCTTTTACATTACAACTTATCGGAAGTCGTTAATTTTTTTTTCTACTATTATTAATAACCATTTTTTTTTTTAAATTAAACGTTGTTGTTTGTACCTATAAAGTTAATATTTAATATAACTCCGAGAGATACTTAAGTACCTATTTTGAAAGTATTTGTGTATTCACGTTACGAAAACGATATTTTTTTATTTTAAGATAATCAACACAACATTCTAAGACTAATTATACAAACTTAGACTTAAGTACCAATTATTCAAAGACCATACAGCAAAAAATCACGATTATTTTAATTGCACATTTTCTGAAATGTTATTTGAGATCACGATAAGATCAACTTTGGCTTAAATATTAAATAAAACTTTTAGGAATATAGTTCGTGAACCTTAATATTACTGAATTATTTGTCATTACGTATCGGAATCCGAGTCAAATAGACTGCATCTAACTGGTCGAACCATTTTCGTTGGCAGAGAAAATATTTCTTCCTTGCCACTATCGGAATCTTCTTGTATTTCTATTCTACTTGTACTCGGCATATTAGTTTTCGTCGGCTTCATAGTTGTTTTCTTGACTACTTTAACATTGGGTTTTTTCAAAGTTATGATTTGCAACGGTTTCTGTTTCTTGCATTCTTTTTCTTTTTCTATAGACTCTCGTTTTCTTTTTTGCTTGAGATTTTCTTTATCTTCTTTTTCTTTTTCTACTTTTTTCAAATGATTAATAAATTCTTCTGCAGTAGCTACTGTTGGCGTTACTTTGTTAATTTTTTTCTTGTTAGTAGGTTCAGTTTTTTTTGGAAAATATAAGGCTTTCTTGAATGGCGTATTGATACGTTTAAATGGTGTCGGGATAAGTTGAAGCGATGATGTACTATTTAAAGTACTAGCGATAGGTGCATGCTGCTCAGTATTTGAAGGTGTAGCCGCCCGTTTCAACGGTGTCTTAGTCCCACTTAAAAAGGAACCAGCAACAGGTGACCAACGGTTTTTCTCATGAGTGGTTCTTTTTTTTTTGTCATGCAGGTGTGCTATGTCTTTGTTCTCATTGTATTCAATTTCGGATAACGAGCTGAGGGGACTACAACATTGAGCTGATTCCGGTGTTGAAGTTCGCATTACTTGAGCCATTAAAGAAGTTGTTGGTGTTTTCAAAGCTTTATTATCAATGCCGGCATTAGGACATACATTGTCGATAATGGTGTTTTCAGACAAACCTATGTCAGTTGTATTCACAAGTGTGCTGGAGCTCTGTGCTGTAGGCGACAAGGACGAGGCAGCTTTCATGTCACGTGTTAATGTGCCATCATGCTCTACAACGAAGTTGAGTACCGGTTCTGTAATATTCTCAATATCGACATTATTAGTAAAGGTGGACTCCCCAAGCTCCAAGTCTGTTGTGTCTGAAGCTGGTACCCCTTTAAAACAGTGTTTTCTCCAAAAATCGTAAAGCTTTGTGTATGCAGGTTCACCTGTCCACTGGTCACCTTCGTTATCTTTAAATGCCCATAATGTAACCGGGGATAACCTGTCCTCAAACTGCTGGGAAAACTGCCTATTATTAGTATGATTACTAGTTCTTTCTGAGGAGGAGGCGTCTTCCGTGCTGGTACCGTCTGCTGATTTCGGTTTAGTCGATAACAATTTGGTATAGTCAATGTTGTCAGGATTAAACGGGTATAAGCCACAGCAGCGAAATCCGTTCTTGATGCTTTCAACCTTTAAACTGACATTAAAACATTTTTCAACTTCTAAAGCGAAATCAGTGCGTTTTAATTTCTTGTAGTCGTTTAGAGCTCTAAAATCACGAACAATATTTCGCCAGGCTCCTTTTACTGAACGAAATACGGCTACATCGAGTGGCTGTAATATGTGAGTTGCATTCGGTAGGAGCGCAATCAAAACTATCCCCTTCTCTTTACAAAAGGTGGATAGAGGCAAAGATATGTGGGAAGTATGCCCATCAAGAAATAACGCGACTGGCAACGTGATTTTTTGCCGTAATACCCAAGGATAAAACACATTAGTGACATACTCGTAGAATGTTTCCATGTTCATCCATCCAGATTCGGAGTTTCCTAGACCCCACCATAATGGCACTGTGAGCTTTATATTAGGTGGCATCCTTTTGTAGGGATATAGTACCATTGGTGGAGCGATATCACCATTAGCTGAAACGTTGACCAAGACAGTAAGGCATTCTTTATCGTCATTGGCAACTCTTGTGTATACTCGTTTGCTACCTCGCTTCACTAAAACTTGAGATTCTTTGGGACTTAGAAAAAATGCAGTCTCGTCGCAATTAAAGACTCGCTTAGGATCTTCAAAAATATTCACCAAATCTTGATTTTGCAGGTACGCCCTAACGCGGTCAAACCATGCTCTTAATGCTCCTTCGGTGACTTGGTTCCTACTGGTAGGCATATTTTGAGTCACTCTTTTAGCCACAGTCGGATGGCGTTTCATAAATTGTTGAAACCAGCCTTTGCCGGGCACTCCGTCTTTGAATGGATTCGGCCGATTTAAACTTTTTACAAGTTTAGAAACAACTTCTAACAACTGTTGTTTACTAACAGGAAAACCGATTCTTCCCAGATAATGTATCCAATCCACTATTTGTTTTTCTTCTTGTAATGTCAGAATTGGTTGAGTACCACATTTTGCATTCTTATATTTTTTATCCCTTTTGTCTCTGAGTGTACTCTCCGGTATGTTATAAGTTTTTGACGCTTGGTATATTGACATGCCTTTTGATATTTCATCCAGAGCTTCCGCTAGGTTTGCATCAGAGTAAAGTTTTCTTTTCTTTTTTTCATCCATGATTCTAAAAAATAAATGCTTTGATTACATTACAAATTCTCAAAAAAGTAGGTGCTAGATCTATTTTAGTGACCTTGTGTGCCAAATAAGCAGAAAAATCAACACTCGAAAAAAATGGTTGTCTGTAAAGTCGGTTTACGGACGATAACATTTTGCGTGATAACGTCATAAGAAAACCTTGAAGAAAATTTGCATGATGACGTCTCAGTTACCATGGTAATCTATCTACAAAGTTTCGATGACGATCTGTACACGACGTGGCACTTTTTCATGCATGCTACCGGCGTTTATCAATTTATAAGACGATATCACGTCAATAATAAGTTTACATTTATTATCATTGGTTCAGTCTAATCGTATCTTTACACTCGCTAAAATCGCAAGGCAAGGTGTCTGACAACATACTGTAAATAAATGTAGGACTGACACATTTGTAATATGTTATCAGGACTACTGTCAGCAGTCTATGCACAACTTTGCGGCACGGCTTCGAAAGACTTATGCTAAGTTTACTAACCTTGTGGCACTTAAAAAACTGCGTATGTATGATATTTTTCACTAAACATGCTTGAACATAAAGAAAGTATATTACCTATAATAGGAGCCCAGAATCAGCTCTGTAGTAGACATGCGCGAAACAGTACTTCAAAAAGTAATGCTATTTCACATCACTTTTTCGAAAACGTAATGTTACACTGAGATATAGTTTCTATTTTTCTCCGTGAGCTTCTACGGATTATCGTCTTATCTATTGTTTAAAAACCGCAAAGGCGCGTGCCACTATGAAAAAATGGTCAGGCCGCATAGGTAGCGTTTATTGAATGACTACTCTATTGAGCACGGAATAAGATTCATTATGAACTAATACAGAATTCTAACAGAATAGCTGTCTGATCTCTATTGGTGCGTCTAATGTAGGCGACTAAACGCTCTAAAACCAGCTTAACTTTATTTAAAATTAGCCTGTTTAAAGTTTTAAATTAGCAAACAACTGTTTAAACAGTTGATTATAAAAATGAGTACCTATATCTCGTTATTATTGTAATTACACAAACCCATTCTGTTAGATGTGTACCTACTATTTAAATAGTGTTATGTTTTATCTCTTTAAATTAAAGAACGTAAAACCACCCAAATATATTTGTGTGAAAATCTGGCCGTTTTTTACCTGCTCTTCGAGAAACATAACATTGCTTCCTTGGCGCTAGCTAGCCGTGCGCTCGCATTCAGTGGCGGATTAACCGAACAGCAGAAAAAGCATATGCTAAGGGCCCCGCGCCTTGGGGGGGGGGGGGGGGGGCCGCGCTCCGACCCTGACCATACGATTTCGGCACGCGAAACCGACCAAGTTCATCTCGAACTCGCACTCCGAGGATCCTGTACCATCACAATTTTTTTACAATGTATTTTTTCGTAAGTCAGTGGCAATTTTGACAAATTTTTCTTTATTACGATACCAAGTTTGTAAGGTTGAGGAATGCATTGAGTTTTAAGGCTTATGCAAAGACCGGGAGCAGAGTTTCACATACTTAAACCGAAGGTGCAGAGTGTCTCAAAGCTTTCGTGCATGGCTAAGCTGCAGGAAACAGCAGAGCTCGGAGACAAACAAAAGTAATTATGTTAAAAAACAAACTGGTGGGAGCAAGGAAGGATGATGGCCAGCTTTGCGGCAGTGGGAGGTTCCTCCGGCTGGCTGGGAGTCCAAAATATGCGGAGTTGCTGCAAAGCCGTGATCGTGATCGAACCAACCTAATTGTCAAAGTGTTAAAAAAAGAAAACAGCGGGGCTCCGCGTAGGCCGAATGTTAAGCCCTGCATCCGCCGGGCCGGAATCCCATCCCATCCCATCAGGGCCGGAAAACCAAATGATCCCATGAGTCGTACTTTCGAGCGAGAATGAAGGCCGAGCAGCAGGCGAGCCGAGTTCACATTGGTTTCATTCCAAACTCTGTTCTAGAACGCTACGGGCTTCCGTCCTTATACGGAGCTCGGCCTACAGACTCGCTCACACTAGGGCATCGCTTTTATTCTTGCAACTTTGCTATCAGTTTCGCACGGGAACGCGGCGAAATAGGTGAGACTCAGCTTTTGGGCTCGTTTTTTTACTCACTTGGCAATTGGTTTCCAATTCCCACTGCGTGCGTCCCTGATACATCCTACATTCCTACCAGCTTCACGTTTCACCTATTTATACAAGCTTTTATTTAACTTATTATTATTGAATGTTGTTAAACAGTATCCCAACATGCTTGCATTTAACTTGCGGTTTTCGAATGTTTTCAAATTTTGCAAATTATTTATTTGCCCATTTCTCAACATTTAAGAGAAAATTTAGAGTATTTTGATATTTCACCGACACTTGTAAAATTTCTACCGCTTTACGCTTTAAAAGTTGTATGCCCAATTTGGCCTTTATGTTTTCTATGTATTTAATGAATGAATGAAATTTAATCCAGAAAATTGTTTCCATATACATTATACATTTACACATCATATTAACAATTACATTACATAAAAAAATTAACTAAATTAAATTAAATAGCATCCTAAAATTAAAACTACTGCAATTATTAAATGAAAGCTACTGCAATTGGTTTCAATATTATTAACCCATAATTGTTTTTTTGCTTATTCATTTTCGAACTAACAAATATCAATGAAAAATTAAACTCAAGCAGCTCTTTAGCTCTTGCTTATGGTAAAATGTTGCTAGCGATTAAAAACTGATGGTAAATACTTGCTTTACAGGATTTGTCTATCTATACCATCCCATTACTGGTGCCTGTTCCATTATAGGGGTGAGGAAAGGTACTCTGATAAAATAACGCAACCTCACTAAGATTAGGCTCTTTTGAAATGCCTAAATGTAAATGAAAAATAAAACAATATCGGGAATTCATGAAAATAAATAAATATGGAAAATATCCCGATTTACAGATGTTTCGTAAGACGATATACAGATGTTTCGTTTAAAAAAAACTACAATATTATATTATATGTATTATTTGTTACAGCTGCAATAGAAATACACACTTGGTGTAAATTTCGACTGTCTACCTGGTATGGGTCATACGATAGAGCACACTGAACGACAGATTTAATCAACACGGTTTTTTATAGAGTACCGGTATTAGAACAAAAACCAAATAATTACGATTTTCATATAGGTAGTAGGTATAACGACAATAGAGATATAAATTTCAAGGTACGAGGCCGCCCCGACCGTCGACTGCCAATCGATTGCCAGCAGAGACCCTGCTTGGACTTGGGCGATCAGTTGAGAAGTAGCCTCTCAGGATCGCGACTAATGGCAAATTCTTCTGCGACCCCTATGTCCCTGAGGGATAACAGGATTACATCATCGTTTCGTATTTATCATTTATAACGGTTGAGCTTACTTATAATAATAATAATAATAATTCAGCCTATATACGTCCCACTGCTGGGCACAGGCCTCCTCTCATGTGCGAGAGGGCTCGGGCTATAGTCCCCACGCTAGCCCAATGCGGATTGGGGACTTCACATACACCTTTGAATTTCTTCGTAGATGTATGCAGGTTTCCTCACGATGTTTTCCTTCACCGAAAAGCTAGTGGTAAATATCAAATGAGCTTACTTATATGTTTTTTTTTAATGTATATCTAGATATTACGGTTATAAAATACATACCTCCAACTTGGTGTGATAATAAAGAAAAATACACTGCATAATTAACATGATAAAAACTAGTTCCAGCACAAGTCGAAAACAATTTAAACATTGTAAAAATGTTGTGATGGTACTGAATCCTCGGGGTGCGAGCCCGACTCGCAGTTAGTCGTTTTTTTTTTAACCAGCGGGGCCCCGCGAGTTATTGTGCTAAGGGCCCCGCGCCTTCTTAATCCGCCCCTGCTCGCATTACCAGTGCAAGCGAGGTCTTCGAATACGTATCTTTGTTTCGGATCGCAGTGTCACAAGTTAAGCTGGTTTGAGAGCGTTTAGTCGCCTACCTTAGACGCACCAATAGAGATCAGACAGCTATTCTATTAGAATTCTGTATTAGTTCATAATGAATCTTAATTATTCCGTGCTCAATAGAGTAGTCATTCAATAAACGCTTACATAGGTATGCGGCCTGACCATTTTTTCATAGTGGCACGCGCCTTTGTGGTTTTTAAACAATAGATAAGACGATAATCCGTAGAAGCTCACGGAGAAAAATAGAAACTATATCACATCACTTATCACTCGAAACGAAACATTTACCCGAACGAATACAGTGCGCGGACGCGCGCGTGATGGCAACGTCACACTCATCACAGTACCAAACTACCAACTACATTACGCAGCGAGTGTTAGGACTCTAGGGCGTATCATATCGGCGCGTCGCCGTCGATCTATTACGGATTGCGTTTTGTCACCGCCATGTAATAGATCGTTTTTGTTAATGTTTTTATTTTTATAGTCGTAAAATATGCATCATAGATAAAAAATAAAAGAAAATATCTGTTAATTAATGAGATAAGTAACGCCATCGAGAGTCACATGGTAGTATTTTTATTTGGGTATATCAATAAAATTATGATATGATACTGATACGAGAATGTACTGTAAACACTAGCTCACTATTAAACTAAAGATAAATAAGTAACTTCACTCGTGCTTAATTTAGTTTGCCGTGAAAGTCAACCAAACCAAACATTTCACAACAATAATAAACAGTAAATACGTTTTTGTTCGTCAAATTCAAACTCGCAAGCGAATTATCATTTAGCCGCATCCTTATATGTAAAATACTAAAAACATTGTAAGCTCTATGGTAACGCATTACAGTTTTAAATCGATTGCAGGTGCAAAAATCCGTTATCGTATCAATTTAATGAAATTTGCAATAACTCAAATGCGACTGCCATCGACCGGCCGAGCGGACCGATCCGAAGTGTTCCGAAAGCATTGCGGAATGAGAGCGAGCGAGCAGTGAGTGCGGGTGCGAGCGGGATAGCAAAGTAATGATAGCATGGCAAACAAACATCACACATCACACCATCACGTCTCATTGCTCATTATACATTACGCGGATTGTATATAGACTTGAACGGACCTTTCTTACCGAGTACCGACTACCGGCGCGTCAATCTATATTGATGCTTTACGAGTTTACGCGCGCTTCGGCCAGTCATGTGCTCGAGTGATGTTTGATTGAAGTAATGCTTGGTTTCTCGGAGTGATGCGTAATGCAATATTACGCGTTTGAGTGATATCTCATTTGTGATGTTACGCGCATTACTTACACATGTCTACTCTGTAGAGATAACAGTTATTAAAAGACAGCCTTCCAAAGAGTCGAATTTCCTAAGTAACGCTTTAATTAATCGGCCGTTACAATTAGTGAGCACTGAGCAAGTTTTCTTTGTAAATACTTGGTAAAGTAAGGATTATTTCCGTACATGGCGTGAAGAAGTTGATAAGTCCGGGCTAAAAATTAAAGAAATTTGAACTTTAAAAAAAATTCATAAGGTTCTAATTCCTTCGATTTTATATCTCGAGTTATCAACTTCTTCACGCCTTGTACGGATTTATACGTAGTATTTAAATCATAAATGTGACAATTTTGGACTACCATTTTAGAGTTATCATTTTAATGTTAAGTAGGTAATTTCTTCGGAATATATGATTTTAAGCTAGCATGGTCATTTACATTATACTTAAATATTATTTGAAACGGGATATTTACCATATATATTAACTTCTATGAGCTCCGATCATCACTGGGTAACTGATGTGCTGCGAGTTTTTAGTTCTACCCACACACCGAAGCGATCTATCCTCTTTCGGATTCTCTTATAACAAGGTTAGACTACGCAGTTATTCAAGTGTCACACTGTTAGCACAATTTCTCCTAACAGATTGAGTTTGGGCAGCTAAAAAAAGATCATGTCTGAGATTTTGGACTACAGTATAAATAAAATTATATAAAAAAAAATCTAATCGGAATTGTCCGGCAGTTGGGTACCCTTCCTTGTCAGAGTAATAACTGAATCAGAAAACAGAAGAATTTAAATCTGATAATGATAACTGAAGTCTAAATTTTATCAACGAAATCTGTACTTGCGGTACCCTAAATGCGATATTTCAATACAATACCAAATAGTCACTCGGTAATAGATAACTCTTTAAGAGCCTATTACCGACCCATTCGATATTTCTCAGGGTCGGTAATAGATTTCTATACATTCTATTACCGAGGGTAATCTGATCATACCATCGGTAATAGGCTTAATTTGGAGTTTAATTAAACCTAATTCCGACCCATAAAAAGAATAAAACACAGATGGTTTTTCAAATCAAATCAAACACGTATATTACAAGCTTCTTGTAAAGACAAAATCACATAACTGGCAAGTAAATTTTAGGTTTTAACTCAAAATAAAAAAAAGTTGACAGATTAAGGGTTCCCATAGAAACAAGGAAATCGGTGCTGAAGTTTTTGTTAAAAATTAAGGGTTAGTTGAATACTTTCCATACCACGGAAATAGCTCTTTAATAGCGTGAATAGATCAAGATTGGAATAAATAAAAGAAATTATAAAATTGATAATTTGTACCAAAACTAAAGAGTAAATAACAAAACTACCACTTTTTCTATTACCGTGGCATACCACGGAATTACTTACCACAGAAATAATTGGCGCCTATCACCGCTGTATTTTATTTTCAATTTTAAACGTATTTCCCGGTCAAAAACTAAGTTAAAAGTAATTCAAAATCGTGTAGAAAACAATACACATCCTCTTAAAAGGCATTGCACTAGTTTATTTGCCATAACTATTACGTAAAACACTAAGTAAGATTGGAGTGCACTTACCTGTGGTGCCACGCGTCTGTACGGAACAACCGGTTCTTGCGCCGCCGTCGCACAAACTGACGAATCGCGAGTTTTTTGTTACACTCACACAAATGCACACTAATGGGCACGATAGACCAATGAGTGAGCTTGTTTTGTGTATGCTTTATTTCTTAGGGAATAGATCTGTTTGCTTGCAAAATGCGTATTTGTAAACACCGCGGTGTTAGACGTCGATTTTGATACCCGCGTTAATAGGTGCCTTTACCCTACAACATTTTGATGATTTTATTGCCGATATTGCCGTTTTAGAGCAAAGGTTAATAATTTTTTCTTGATCTCCATCTTCAATAACCTTGAAATGTTTAGGTATTTCCTTTGGAATTTTTACGTCTTCTATTTTCTTGAAAACAAGCGAACTGGTACCTTAGTACTCTTTTCGTGTTCTGTATAGAGTACTTTTGATCGAGGCAAATGATGGAATTTCGGTCACAGAAAAAAAAAACATTACTTTCGACAAACTTTTGCACCATTCCTTCATATATTTGCTCTATTGGGTGTAAATTAAAACATACTTCCCGCTCCATATTATTTATTAGCTCTGTAATTTTAATTTTATTTTTGTCCGGTCTACATGCTCATACTCATACTCATAGTTTATTGATAATGTAAATAACAGGTCAGGCTTACATGACTAATATAAATTACAGGTAGATAATTATACAACATTCATAAATTTCAAAAATAAATTCAATTAACAAGTTGATTATTACGGCATTATTACTATTATTAATATTTATTTAACTACAATATTTTGAGGTCAAGTATTCCTCGACACTATAAAACGGCCGCTCAATAAGCCAAATTTTGAGTTTAGCCTTGAAACTCGCCAGGCTAGGCGCATCAGTTATGGACGCTGGTAAGTTATTGTACACAGCGGGGCCCATGACGTGTATAGATTTAGCCGTTTTGGCTAGACTGCGCGGCACTGCCGCTAATTTGTGTCCAAAGCGAGTCAAACGGTCGCTTTTTTCACCCCGTTTGTGATATTTATCCAGGTTCTCTCGTGTGTACACGGCTGTCTGCAGTATTAAGAGACCCGGCAATGTGATAATACCTAAGGCGATGAAATGTGGCTTGGCCGACTCATGCCATGGTACTCGAGCCATGGATCTTACGGCTCGTTTTTGGAGCCGAAAAACACGTTGCCAATCAGCCGCGCGTCCCCATAGCTCAAGTCCATATTGTATAATGGACTGTATGCTGGCATAATAGCAGCTGCGGACTGCCTGACGTGGTAGAACAGTTGTCAGCCTGCCTAAGGCGAAACATGCTCTTCCTAGTTTTCCGCACAGGGATTCGATGTGGTTCTCCCACGTTAGGCTTTGGTCAATATGAAAACCTAAGAAGGAGGTGCTATTGACCTGACCTATGACACCGCTGGGGAGTCCCACATGCAACGGGCGACGCCAGCGTTCGGACAAATCGAACTGGATGAATTGGGTTTTGGTTAAGTTTAAAATAAGACCGTTATGTTCAAACCAGTCCGATAATTGCCCGGCAACCGTGTTTAACTTCGCCTCCAGTTGGTCAATGCTTGGAGCGGTTACAATAGCTGCAACGTCGTCCGCGTACATGTATACCTCTCCCTCACTAACCGCCATAGGCAAGTCGTTGAGAAGGATGGAGAAGGCCACATTGGACAGCGACGATCCCTGGGGGACGCCGATGGCGGTCGATAGCCCATCCGAGTTCAGAGTACCCCTTTGGCCAGATACGTACTGCGTCCGGTCGCGCATAAAGTCTGCCATCAGGTCTTGTGCAGGTCCTCGAACACCATAATGGTAGAGCTTCGAACAGAGTAAATTATGGTCAACTACATCAAAAGCTTTCGAGAGGTCGCAGAAAAGGACTGCGACCTCGAGCTTTCGTTCACGCGCTTGGAGAATAAGGCGTACTACTTCACGCGCCATCATTGTGGTAGATCGCCCTGGTCTGTATGCATACTGGCGTTCTGATACGCAGTTATTGTTTAAAAGAAACTGAGATAGACGAGTTGTTAGTCCATTCTCAAGGACTTTCGCTACTACTGGTATAATACATATCGGACGATAACAGCCAGGGTCGTCTTTCTTCCCCTTCCCTTTGTACAGCGGGCTGACTTTTATTTCCTTAAGGGACTTTGGGTATCTTCCAGATCGCAAGCATTCGTTAAAAAGTGTAGCTAATGGATGAGCGAGCGGAGTGGCCGAATGTCTAATAAGTTCTACTGATATACCGTACAAGTCTTGGGTGGGTTTATTTGCGATATATTTAACTATGATTTTATGCACCTCTGCCGGTGTGAAGTACTTAAATCGCAACGAGCGATCGGCAGCGGCACATGCGTACGAGAGCGAGGCAAGGGCGCGAAGAAGCTGCGCAGGCGGGGCTCCACACAGAGTCGCGGCCCACACAAACTGCTCGTTCATTGCATTTAATAAATTTAATTTACTTGAGAATTCAGAACCATCTGGTTTTTTTATTAAATTTGTATAGTCAATGGCAGAAGTTTTATGTTTGTTCGTTTCTGTGTTGACTATATGCCACATAGATTTAATTTTATTGTCACTATTGTTTATTTTGGTAGCGTAGAATTCCGATTTAATATCCTGCGTGAGCTTATTGTACCTGATATTAAGTTCGGCTATTCTTTGTTCTAACAAATCTTCCTGGGGGAATTTCTCTTTAAGATCAACAACGTCAAATAGCAATCGTTTCATATTGTATACTTCTTGAGTAATCCAGGTAGTACTTTTTGTGACGGTTGGTTTGACCTTGAATGGGAAACAGATTTCTATTTTGTTCATTATAACATTAATGATTGCATAGGCGAGGTCGTCAACGGTGGTTTTGTTCTTATATAATTTGTCCCAATCCACACTGTCAACGGCTCGCGCGAAGGCGGCAATTTTAGAAGCGGCGGTGTAGTCGCGGACGTGTACGCGGGGGCGGCGCGGACTTGCATCCACACTCAATTACCACGCGGAAGCCGTAGTGGTCGCTGATATTTGTTACCGCTGCAGACGCACCGACCAAGTGATCCTTATTTTGGTTTATGTACACGTGATCCAGAGAGGTAGAAGTTGTACTGGTCTCACGCGTGGGGAAGTTTACTACATTCTCAAAGTTATGTGATGTAAGGATGTCAAGTAAATGTTTGTGGTCAACTGACATTGTTAAACAGTCTATGTTGGTGTCGCCTACTACAATGCAGCTGTAACCTAATTCATTGACTTTACTGAGCAGTCGATCTAAAATGTCGAGAAAGTCTACAGATTTGACTAAGTTTGTTCGATATACACAAACTACTAATACATTGAAGTCTTGGATCAACGTGGCTGCGATTTCGCAGTACCTTTCCACTGACATAGCAGTTAATTCTGTTATTTCAATGGATCGTAATGTGTTTTTTACATATATACAAGCGCCACCGTGTTCACGAGAACCGCGGCAGAATTTAGATATCAAAGTGTAGTTATTAATATGCACACTTTCTAGCTGGTTACTTGTCAGCCAATGCTCCGTTAGTGCTAGAACATCGCATTTTAATTCTTGTTGCAATAAAACTTCAAGTTGTCTAGTTTTGGAGTTCAGCGATTGCATATTTTGCTGACAAATAACCAAATTATTTAAATCATTATAAGCAGCGTGAACAGTTGTTTGTTTATTCGTTATCACTGGCGGGGGCATCGGCGAGGAGAGCGGCGTTGTGCCTGCGCGGGCGCAGGGGCCGGGCTCCGGGGGCTGCGGTGCGGCGGGAGTCGCCGGCCGCCGACCGGTTTGACGGGCGCCTCGCCCGTCTGCCGCTGGGACGGAACCACTCACTCACTTCAGTGCCGACTGGCCAGTTGTTCGCTTGCATGAAAAAGTTAAATGCGCAATTTGGCAGAGTAATAGCGAACGATGCGTAATGTGAATGTTTTAATGTTAGTTTTTCAATGTGATAGGAAAGTTGTGCATTGTACTTGTTTTGCATGTAGTTTTGTAAATTCGCCGCCGTAGTGTTCGCCTTGAAGAAACATGCGTGGATTTTTTTGGCTCGTTCGACTGTTTGTAGCTGGTTATCTGCGCAGCCGGAGCCCTTTATTACATTTCGTTTGTGTAGTCGAGGTTCGCGTTGCTTATGTGACCGGGGCGATGAATGCTTAGTTTCCCGCTTTATCTCACGTTCATCCTTACATAATGTCACTGTGGCAGAACAAACATCCCGGTTCGTGCACTTCCATCGCGAAGTACCGTTCTGATTTGATCTTCCATCTTTTGTCAGGGTATATTTACCTCTGATTGTGATTACAAGAAGTTTGCGTTTCTTTTTATTAGTCATAAAGGAAACTGTTTTGAAAGGATTAATTTTGAATACAAAGTGTATAAATTATGTTTTCGTTTATTCTCTTAAGATTTTAATAGTTAAAATACTTATTTACTGATCAGAACATTAATTCGCAATAATTAATTGACATTGTCTGTCATTGACAATGACAATTAATTGTTTTCTAAAGAGTATTATCATCTTATCTAAAGAAGGTTTGCAGTACTTCTTGTTCATCTTTAGTCATCATAAACATTATAGATAATCTAAACAGTTACTTATCATCAACAAGTATTAGATCTATGTTTGTCTAATCGATTCTTGAATTGGTTAACATTCTGAGCCGAAACCACGTCTTCAGGGAGTTTGTTCCAAGCCCTCACTACTCGGTTGCTCAGGAAATGTTTCAATTCGTCGGAATACTTTTTCAATTGCATATTTTTGCAAATCACGAGTTCACAATTCAGGGCGAACTTCTAGTATCAATAGTATCACAAGCCATTTATTTGTCGTGTTCTTAATGTAATAGCCATCCACCCCGGTTTCGCACGGGTAATAAAGTGTAATTTTTTCCGACATCGTTAGTTCATCGTCATACGTATTTAATCCAATTTACACAAAACCTTAACAAATTATACACCTAAACCTTTCTCTGTTGATATGCATATGGCAATCCGTTCAGTAGTTTTTGAATTTATTGCGTACATACAGACAGACAGACACGGTGGGTAATTTGCGTCAGGTACCTACTTCTTATGGTTGATAGATATAAAGAAAAATAAGACGACTTGAAAGTGATTTTCGATACGAAAGCAGCGTACCTACGCACGGTATGCGATATCAGATTTCGTAGATTAATAGGTATGTCTTGATTATTTGATGGCGTGCCTAATCTTTTGTATGCTTCTGGAACATGGCGCCTCTGCCGAAAACACATTCATACATTAGATAGGTTTCACCTGAAATGCCTGCATGTAGTGAAAGTGGCCGTACATTTGCTGCTAAAATCGGTTACAACTGATCTTACTTTTCTCCAGCGACTATTTTGGATTATGTAGGAGAAATAACCATCGGCATCGCAGCGAATAATCAATTCGATTCGACTTGAGTACGAGAAAAAATAGGCTTCATGTAAAATACACGTACGGTATCGCAGCACGAAGGGATTTTATACGGTGTATTTTATTTATGTTTTCTACCCATTATAGAACCTTGTCATACTTGTAAACAATGACGTGCCAGCATGGTATCGCTACAAGGAAACTTGCTACGTACTATATTAACACGAAACCTTTCAATATACAAAAAGCGTGACAAAGAATACACGTAGTTATATCTGGCAGAAACAAAGAGTTTTAGAGCTATATATCACGGCAAACAAAAGTAAACGTTCTCTCATTCGAACTAAAGCTTATTTATCAATATTGTACAATGTGTACGTAAGCAGGTATAATATATTGTATATCACTGTCCCAAAAAGAGACGTTAGGCAGACTACACGAACAGTTTAAAAAAATCGAAAACTAAATATCGAAAGAAGCATTTGAGTTATTTATTACTCTATTGTAGTCGATTTCGATGGTAGATGTGAAAACATCAGTGGCGAGTTGGCAATATTATGTATAAATAAAAAATAACCTTTAGCCCTGTAGACCGGCGTTGCCATTCAGCCATCTATGATGTCGGTTTATGAGGAGGCCTATCTTGCATCATCTGCCGGAAATAAAATGGAATACCATTATTAAAATGGTATCCAGTTCTTTCATTCATTCAGTAGCCCAGTAGTTATTCCATTGGCTTCAGATACAGCATCGTCCGCTCGATATACCCCTGACATGGAATTAAATTGCCTCAATGTGTTGGCTTCGGCGTCATTATGTTGATTTTCTCAAAAAGTGCAGTATCATTTTAGTTAAAATGGGAGGATCTGTGAAGTATCACCTTCCTAGTACGAGTACCTACCGACAAATCCGATAGTTCTGATTATTTAGTAGACTTGTTTAAAATGTTGATCCAATGAATAATCCAAGTTTGTGACCTCGAGCGCCGAACACAACTTTGTCAAAAATCTAAAAAACCGCGGGTAATTCGTTTTTAGGGTTCCGTAGCCAAATGGCAAAAAACGGAACCCTTATAGATTCGTCATGTCCGTCTGTCTGACGGTTTATGTCACAGCCACTTTTTTCCGAAACTACAAGAGTTATACTGTTCAAACTTGGTAAGTAGATGTATTCTATGAACCGCATTAACAATAAATTTTTGGGGTTCCCCATACTTAGAACTGAAACTCTAAAAATATTTTTTCATCAAACCCATACGTGTGGGGTATCTATGGATAGGTCTTCAAAAATGATAATTGCGCGAGAGACACTTCCAAAGTGGTAAAATGTGTCCCCCCCCGTAACTTCTAAAATAATAGAATGATAAAACTAAAAAAAAAATATACATTACCATGAAAACTTCCACCGAAAATTGGTTTGAATGAGATCTAGTATTTTTTTAATATGTCAAAAATGGTACGGAACCCTTCATGGGCGAGTCCGACTCGCACTTGGCCGCTTTTTTTGTTTTATTTTATTTTGGCGATTATGATTATAATCGTCAAAATAAAATTAGGGTTCTAAATGACAAGTTTTTGATAGTATCATGTCAGAGCGTTTTTAAAGAGACTAAATTTACTACAATACGAGACCAGAATTGTATCTGTAGATCTAATAGTTTTTGAGATAAATCTTTTCCAAATAGATATATATGTATATTTCTAACTTGTTTTCATAAATAAGTAATTGCAGAGAGTATGCACTTTTGTCTCAGGCGATGCTGCTTGGCACGATTGTTCCTATATAAGGTCAAATTTGGCCTGGTAGCCACGAGATCGTACCGTGCCTATCCCCTAAAAAAGGGTTAATCGAAGTTACACGAAAGCACATAAAAGTCTCGTTCGTTATATATTCTTGAATGTATTCTTTTTATATATGGCAGTTATCTAGATATACACTTACCTATTTAACATTAATAATATCGAATTAATTGTAATTAACCATTCGATTATAAACTAATACAATAACTTAATATCATTGAAATATCTTAAAAATTATATCTATCAATTTATTTATTTTAAATATATTGTATTATAAAACTAAATATTATATTAACCTTTAATTCAGTTTACCTAAGTATATATTATACAGACGGACTAAATCTGTTATTACTTTTTATTCTATTTTTGTAGTCTAGCGAACTCACTGGTATTATGTATTCACTCTAATGTAACACCAGTAAATTCAGTGTTATTACACCTTCAAATGCAAGCATTTTGAACCAAACACCTACGCTAGTGTGACGTGCAGTTAGGTTGCACATTTATGTGCGGTGAGAAATCGTTTTAGTCTATGAAGTATATACCTAAAGATCGCTGCATTGATCGTTAGTAAAAGAATTTTGTAAGTGAATTATTAATAATAATTATTGTGATTATTTCTTATTTGAATAATCTATCAAATGTGTTTAGTGGTATTAAAAGGCAGAAACTCGGAAAAATAAGTTTATTTCAGTAACTTAGAAGTATGCTTCCGGGAAAACGACACACTTCCGCCGTACTTAATGAAGGTAAATGAAAGCGCATGAAATATAGCAACTATTCACTATTCAGCAACGTTGTTTATGTGCATTATATCCACTCATCGGTAAGTCAAAACAGCCCTATATTATTAGCATTGTTGTCTGTTATATAAATTATCAAACTAGTTTAAATTGGAGTTCAAAATAAATTGTGAATAATGAAATGAAACCAATTTACCTTGTTTTATAATGTCATACTTTTTATGGACCATGGACAACCACAATCTTATCAACGGTTTATTTAAGTAAAGCGTGAATTAATATTAATTTCTAGTTATAATTATTAATATTTCATTAAAAATGTTAGGTTACACATAGGTCAGATGGAAAAAAACATATTTGTTTACATTATTTGGCATTTTTATTGAACTCCACTCCAGTTTTGTACCTCAAACTAAATGAAAACTAAATTCAATTCGTTGTAGACGATTTATTTATTATAAAATATTATTGGACGACCAGTCTGGCATAGGGGGTAGTGACCCTGCCCATGAAGCCGACGGTCCTGGGTTCGAATACCGATAAAGGTTTTTATTCGTGTGATGAGCATGGATATTTGTTCTAGAGTCTTGGATGTTTTCTATGTATTTAAGTAGCTTATATTATATTTATCGTTGTCTGAGTACTACAATACTAGCTTTCTTGAGATTGCTGTAGAGGTTAGTCAATTTGTGTAAGAATGTCCAATATTTATTTATTTCTTTATGTATTTATTATAGGGTGAACATGTTTACTACAGTTATATTATTCAAATAATGGTACATACATATAAATGTAGTAACTACATTAAAATAAACGCCGAGTGGGTCGGAAATCGTGAACCATATACCTATGATTTTATTGAAGGCAACTTCAAAATCGAATCTAAGTAATAGATGTATGCCCTTGACACTTATAGCGAGAGCGTGCAGCACGAAGGCAATTACTTGTAATGCAGTTCACATTTCACACTTCGACGCAGTTAGAAATCACTTCCCCACAGATACACCCGAACTGTAGAAATAACCCTGCGTTGCTTCACCAAAAATAATCCGTGTTTCTGGTTTCGCGATAAACAACGTAACGATTTACTCTTTAAATTATTTGCCCGTATAATAGACGTACCAAAGTTCCTCGAACATTTCAACATATTTTAAGATTCAACTTCAACCTAAAATTACTATATTGACATATAAAAGAAAACTACGAAGACCAGTCAAAGTTTGGATAAAATGATACGAAAGAGTGCTCTGGGTACATCACAGGAAGAGTGTTTTGGTATTTGTTTATTCAATCTACTCTACTTATCTTTATATGAATCCTATATTACTAAGCTATATTATTTTATTATTATGGTAACCCATTGGATTTGTATTAGAATTTGTTTTTGTTGTGTTAAATAGGTAACATCCATCCCATCCATATATCAGTAGGAATTAGATTTTCAGAATAAAAATCATCTTTAAAACCATACATTCACGTGATGGTTGAATATTTTATTATAAAATATATTATTAGGTACAATAAAATTATTCTCCAGCCGTTGAGTGACAGTTGCATTTTTTGATACCGTGACAAAAGAATAAACTAATGATAAAAGTATCAGTGGGTACGTATTTTAATAATAAAAACAAGCGTATTAATTTCCTAACTAGAGAATAACGTACACTATGTATGTACATTTTACTAACAAGTGACTAAAGATAAGTAAATCGTCGGACTGTCCCTAACATTGAATAAAGACAATCACTAAACTTTATCTTCATATTTTATATTTGGTATTGTGAGGGATATTTCAATGCTAGTTATGGCCAAGATTATTTTTAACTAATGCAAATAGTTATTCATTTTGTATTTTCTACTAAATCTATTTTAGTAAAGAGTTAGAAATTGTTTAGACAGAACGGCAATTTTTGTTACAATTAAATTAATTTCGTGTTGAAATCTATGAAAATCGAACTTAAATTTACCTGGGACTAATTATTCGGTTTCTTCTGCTATTTCCAACGTATAATTGTTTAAAAAAGAAGCATGTCGGACCATGTAGAGCGCTAGTGTTGCGCGGTCAATTCCAATGTAAGTTTAAGAGGATATATCAGCTGAACCCCTTCTCAGATTTGGGATTTTAAGGTAAATTTGTCCTCCGCGTTAATGGGAACGGTTCCTTAAATTAGTGTGATAATGACTACTGTAGCTTAGGTGAAAAACCCTGCATGAAATTCTCAGAATACGAGGTTTCGTTCTCGACATTTTCCTCCTCAAAAACTTAACCAATCGTAACGAAACTCTGGGAACGGAATGAGAAAAATAATCTGTGTCTGACCTCTTACATTTTTGCGTTTATTGTTGCCGATTTTGTATGCTAGGTGTTTGTTAACAGAGTATTTATTTGGCCGTTTTTGAGTGATTCTCAAATAAAGTTACAAGTTAAAGTTAGTAAAGCGTTTTGGTCCCTAGTGAAAGCGGTCGAAGGAAATTTCTGCCGCCCATTACTGCCTCCCCTAGTAAAACCTGACGGAACGCTGTGCTAGCCATAAAGCCTATACAGTCAAAGAAAAGGCTGACTTGTTCGCTTCTCTTTTCGCTAAGAATTCACGTCTTGACTCAGCCGGTAAACTTCCACCCGTGCTTCCTGAAATGAATATTTTCATGAGGGATGTTCATATACATCAAAAGGAAGTCCTCAAAATACTGCGAACGTTAGATGTGAATAAAGCCAGCGGTCCCGACGTAATCCCTGCTATTGTCTTGCGAATCTGTGCAGCCGAGTTGTCCCTAATCTTAACACGCCTATACCGCCTGTCGCTCGAAACCGGCGTAGTACCCTCGTGTTGGAAGCTTGCAAACGTGCAACCCGTGCCCAAAAAATGTAGTCGTTCAGACCCAGCCAATTACCGACCAATCTCGGTTACCTCCATACTCTGCAAGATTATGGAGCGTGTACTGAATAAGCGGCTCCTATCACACCTAGAGGATAATGATTTACTCAGCGACTCTCAGTATGGCTTCCGCGGGGGTCGTTCGACTGGAGATCATCTGGTGCATGCTACTCATCTTTGGAGCGAGGCAAGTGAGAGGTACGGTGAAGCCTCTAAAGAGTCTCTAAAGCATTCGACCGGGTCTGGCACGCAAGTTTGGTAAGCAAGCTTCCAGCATATGGGATACCAGCCGGCCTGTGCAACTCGATTGAGAATTTCCTGAGCGAACGTTCCATCCGGGTGGTGTTATGGCTACACATCTGACCAATGGGCTATTAATGCCGGTGTTCCTCAGGGCTCTGTTCTGTCCGCGACCTTATTTCTGCTGCAGATCAACGACATGCTAGTCCCAGATACTTATGTATGCCGATGACAGCACTGTCGTAGACAGATATCTCTCCAATGCTCGGGCCAAAAAAGAGGAGGTCCAATCTTATCGACAGGCTATGGTAGACCGTCTGAATTTGACACTTAAGGTAGTATTCGATTGGGGCGACGCAAACCTGGTCAAATTCAACGCTACCAAAACACAGGCATGTCTGTTCTCTGCGAAACAGAGTCCTTTCGACCTGACTCCGACTTTCCGGGATGTATCCGTATCGATATCCAACCATCTTCAGCTACTTGGTACAAGTATCTCATCTAAGCATCTGCAGCTAGACGATTAGGCGTCCTTTCTAAGGTCAAGCAGTACTTCACACCGGGGCAGCTTTACATAGCTCAAGTCCGGTCGTGTATGGAGTATTGCAGTCACCTTTGGGATGGATCCGCCAAGTATCAGCTAGCCACCTTATATTCTATAGACAAACGCGCTAGGAAGCTTAGTGGGGATGCGAGATTGGTAGAGGCTAGACTGCAGAGCCTAGAATACCGTAGAAAGGTAGCTCGTTTGTCGGTATTCTACAGGATACATTTCGGGGAGTGTGCGATGGGATTACATAATATTATCCCCCCAACTCCGTTCTGCCACCGTGGGACTAGACGCGGACTTGCGTTTCACCCTTACGTCGTTACTTTACCACTGATTCGCACTAAACGCTACGCATCCAGCTTTATCATTGCACAGGCCGGCTGGTATCCCATATACTGGAAGCTTGCTCACCAAACTTGCGTGCCAGACCCGGTCGAATGCTTTAGAGACATCGAGAGATACCGCAAGGGCTTCACCGTACCTCTCAATTGCCTCGCTCCAAAGATGAGTAGCATGCACCAGAAGATCTCCAGTCGAACGACCCCCGCGGAAGCCATACTGAGAGTCGCTGAGTAAATCGTTATCCTCTAGGTGCGATAGGCGCTTATTCAGTATACCATTGAATTAAAATAAATATATCAGGAGAAATCGTAAATTAAAGTTTCATTACGAGCCATAACTTGTGTGAAATGTTAAAGACGCTATCCGCAGTTAGTTCTAATTTTTACCACCTTATGCGCTGGGATCGCTTTACTTACCCCCCACCATGCACTTCGCACGGTCCCAATAAATAATGATCGGACACCGGTAGCATTTTATGTCATTTTGACGTCCAACGTAATGACTAATATGGATAAGCCTATGTTCACTGAATTTAATTTGTTATAGTAAATTATCATAATTTTTTCCATGCTTTATATTGTCAATCGATTCCTTTTAACATTGAAGATTCATTTATGTAAAGAGAACGAGCGTTCGACACCAACAGATGTGAGAGGTGCAGAATTATAAACCGATATTTCGTTGTTATCATTTACGCTTCTAACAAATTCATAATCTGGTATTCTTTCCATTACCGATTCCATTTTGTTACTTAATGAATTCGAAAATGTCATCATTATACACAGCCTTACCTCATCTAGTAACTGAAATGATTTTCGGATAGATAAACCAAGCATTTCTAATATTGTTATATTTCTTGTTATTATTTCAAAATTTTCCTTGATGTATATAAAAAAAAATAAGTTATCATCTTGCATCAGTTGTTGGCGGCTTTACGTATTGATAATGCCTCATTCTCATTACTATTAAACCTATTTATCACAGACTTAATTTGGTCAAAAAATGATGCACAGTAGAAGGATGCTTCTAGCCATGTGCCCCACCTTGTAATCACGGGTTTTGGCGGTAAGGGCATGCCGGAATATAATTGTCTTAGTATCTTTTCTCTTCTGGGGCACTTTAAAAACACTTTTTTTTACGTTAGATATTAAGTTGTCAACATCCGAATATTCTGAGCGTATATGCTCTGCAACACGGTGTAACGTATGAGTGAGACATGTGAAGTGTTTTAGCTAAGGGAATATCTTTTTTACCAGTTTTAATAAAGGCTGGTAAAGCCTTTAACATATATCACAGTATAATACAGTAGATAAACATCAAACAAAGTTACATCGCGCGGTTTGTATGTGTGCGTGACGTGTAAGTACGCGCGCGGCCCGCGTTACATGGAAACGGCGGGGCTTGAATATGCTTGAATCAGACCGGGCTGCGCCGCCGCCGTGTTCAGAGCGTTGTCACTCGAAACGACAAATATGTCATCAGTGTCGCGGTCACGGCAGTACTGCAGTGTGTATGGCTGTTTATAAAACAATATTTAAATTGTAAGATAGGTAGGTCTCTCAATTTATGAGGAAATGAATGAGATCGAGCTTATATTACCCTGGCCTTGTTTTCCTAAACAATATTTTTTTAAATTTTATGTAAGGATGCGGATCTATTTTACACTAAAGAATAATAACTAATAGTTCTGTACAACAAATAGACGAGAAATATTTTAATGTAGCTAATTTGTAAGTGTTGTGTAAAATGTTTTGCCCATAAATATGTTATTTTCGATTAAATATATATGAACTTTTGTTTATTATACAACTATATACACGTATATAAGTTTATAAAGTACATATCACCATTTGTACAAAGTCGTCATAATTTTAGTGTGCTGCTGGTCTATATGGAGTTCTTAGTAAAGTGACCCGCAGCATGCGCCGCCGACAACAAAAAAAATTGAACTGTTTATTTATTTTTAATTTTAATTTTATGTATTACAAATACTTAGCTTAATCTATATTTTTACTTTAGATTATTAGCTAAGACGAATCGTATGCAAGTGTATAGAGCATTAATTCAATGAAATAGGTACGCAAGTATAATAATTCGTTTGTGTACTGATGTGGTACCTATCGACTATTACTAGCATATTACTTAATATCAACTACATATAGTTTAATAACACCTAATATTCAAAATAAATATAAGTACCTAATTGTTACCCGACAAATTTGTGCGACAACCCTGTGCGTTCAAGGTCAGCAGGCATTGCGCGCTCCTAAAGGGCCGGAGATTGGTTACTGTATTATACTGCGCATATATGCTGCACTATCACCCCATAATTCTTTAAAAGTGTTGATAACTTTGAAACAGTTTTGGCATTTGTTACTTCAATCACCTTGCATCGTTATAGGTAAATAGGAAAGTTAACACTATGGTGTAGAGGCTACACTAATAAATTCACTATGAATCTTCCTAAAAAGTCAGTACTTTCGTCCAATGACACCCACAAATTAGTATCAGATTTTTTCTTCGATATCCTTTATTGTTCTTTTGTAGTATCTTTCTTAATATTTTTTGCTCGAAATACTCTCACGTGGCAAGCAGTAAGGTGCACACTGCACATATATTTGGCGAAAAACTGTTTGAATGCATCACTTTTCAGTTGATCCCACGGAATATTACATATAATATAAAAATGTAATAAATGAAAATTAAATTGTCCTTGATCTATTTTTCGACGTTTTCCGACAAGATGTGTCTTTGATTTAAGGAGTTTTTGAATATTTGATTTGCGTTTAGCAAACAAATTTATTTCACATTTTGTACATAATATTAAACCTTTCGTTTGTCGTATTTAAGATCCGGTTGATCTTGTAAAGATTTACGAATGGTAATTTCCTTAGGCATATTTTACGTTACACCACACAATATAGCGAAATATACCAAATGAAATCAACAATTCCAAAACCAGAGGAATACTAAATATTAGAATTTTGTCCAATTTTGCACCATCATAAACCAAAAAATCGTTTTTAAAATCTTGTGGTATTTGAAATAGAAATAGAAATAGAAATAGAAATATATTTATTGCAAGAACATAGTATTTTGATACAATTGGTGGTCTTAGAATAAAAAGTCCTTATGTTCTACCCTATGTAAGGCATGCAATATAAAGCAATTAAATAATACAATCATGGAAAAATTTACAAAATTTCAATAGGTCAACATAATAATAAAATAATTTATTTATTGATTTTCGTCGGACATGAATTCTTGAATTGAATAGTAACACTTTAATAATAACCATTTACAGAGGGCATTTTTAAATAGCCGCGGTTCAGTTTCCAATATGTGTTTTGGTAATTTATTATAAATTTGAATGACCATTGAGTATACATTATTTTTAAACACATTTTTTCTTGCTCTAGGTAAGAATATTTGGTTTCTACGTCTGGTCGATCTAGGAAAAAATTTACTATTTGTGTCAAAATATTCAAGGTGCTCTCTCACAAATAAAGATGCCTGTAATATGTACATGCATGGCAGTGGAAGAACTTTTGTAGATTTGAATAATGGTCTGCAAGGCTCTTGAAAATGGACATTGCAAACGGCACGCACACATTTTTTCTGAGCCAGGAATGCTTTATGAACATCTACAGAGTTGCCCCAGATCAATAATCCATAGCTCAAGATGGATGAGACATATCCGTGGTAGGCTGTTAAGGCCACAGCTTTAGAGGAAATTCTGCTAAGTCGTCTTAGAGCAAATACGAACTTGTCGAGCCTATCACATACATTGGCGACATGACATTTCCAGCTGCAAAATTTATCTATGTGAATCCCTAGAAACCTGGTGCATTCTACTTCTTCCACACTCTCAGTTTCGTAATGTATGTCCAAATCGATGTCTGCGCTTCTATATGTTCTAAATTGCATTATACATGTTTTATTAATATTTATTTTTAAATTATTATTGTTGAGCCAATGAATTACATTAACTAACGTGTCATTTATATCTTTATTGAAGTTATCTAAATTATCAGACTTTATTATCAAAGTAGTGTCGTCTGCAAACATTATGCAATTATGTTGTACTTGGTTAGGCAGATCGTTAATATATAGAAGGAATAATAATGGGCCAAGTATACTCCCTTGTGGCACTCCGCATAGATTAAATTTATATTGTGATCTTACAGACACTAGCTCATTGTTAATAATCTGCTGTATTTCTGTACATTGTTCTCTTTCAGAGAGGTAACTTTGTATCCAGTTCAGCGCGTTTCCTCTTATGCCACACCTTTCCAGCTTGTTCAATAATACCGAATGAGTTACAAAATCGAACGCCTTGCTGAGATCCAGGAAGACAGCTGCTACAGGAGTATCACCATTTATTGATTCCGTTACTATTTTTACAAGATTAAAGCATGCTAGCGTAGTCGAACTTCCTTTACGGAAGCCATATTGTTGATTATTCAAAATTGAACAAGAAGTGAGAAAGTTCAACAGACGTTCGTGCATGGCTTTTTCTAGGATTTTAGAAATCACGGGAATAATAGTAATAGGCCTATAGTTATCCATAGAGGTTTTGGTATTCTTTTTGAATATGGGTTTGACTATTGAACGTTTTAGATTGATGGGAAATTTACCTTGTTCAAAGGACAAATTTACAATGTGTGTGAGCGGAAAAGCGATCTCTTCTGCACAGTGTTTTAATATTTTAGTTGCTATGTTGTCTATGCCTACTGCATTACTATCGTTTAAGGACAATATAATCTTGTATATATCATGTATATCGTAAGGTTTAAGGAAGATAGTTTTTTCATTTATCGGATATTTTAAATACGACTGGTCCTGCAACACTCTATGTGTAACAGGTACGCTCGTAATATTTATAAAAAAGTTATTAAATGCTTCCGCTATATCTGTAGGATTTGTGTACTTCATTTGGCCGTTCTCAATACATTTAATGAAATCAGGTTCTTTGAAGGTATGACCATTAATAATTTGCCAAGTTGCCTTTGATTTACTTTTAGCATTATTAATTAATCTACTGTTGTGCAATTGGTGTGCTTTATGAATACACTTCCGGAGTAATTTTGTGTAATTATCGTATTTACGCTTGTTCAGATGTTTGTTCCCAGGTTCTTGCAGGTATTTAAGGTACAGTTTTCTCTTACTAAAACAAGAACGTCGTATACCACGGGTTAGCCATCTGTTATTGTTATGCGTATTATAGACTTTTCGCCTAACGAGCGGGAAGCACAGGTCGTTAAATAAAACTAACATTTCATGGAGGTTCTGGAAGGCTGCGTCAGTATCAGTTTCATTAAAGACTTGTGCAAACGATAAGGAAGACATACAGCTTTTAAATTTAGCCAAGTTTTCAGAGCAATAATCTCTTCTTATAGCATAGTAGAATCTTCGTTGATCGGTGGTGGCTGATTTTATTGTTATAATTTGCGCTGTCTCGTGGTCAGAAAGGGCTAGTGGAAGGACATTTGGTATAACTTTTTTTACATTACTAGCTATGTGATCAATACACGACTTCCCTCTAGTTGGGGTTTTTATATGCATATGTATATTGTAGTTATTTAGCAGGCTTACCAACTCTAGAGTATGTTTTTCCTTTTTCAACGTGTTAAAATTCCAGTCTCCACTAAATATAATCTTATACTTTTTCTTTTTTTTGTACGTCCTTAACGTTTTCAGCAGTCGCTTTAGCGATCGGTACCGTGCTCGATACATTGAACTCTTGCAAGAAGGAAACTCTGGGAGTAAAATGTTATTGTCGCTGTACTGAGGTGACTAAAATTCACTTTCAAAAATTTGATGAACTGGAATCATAGATTTACACACCTTTTCCTTGCAAGCATCCATAAATTTATCTTTCAGCCGTTTTTTAACTTCAGATGTATCGGAAAAACACGCATGAACTCCTGTACGCAGAATTTCATTATTCGCACTCAGAGTGACGGATGCACTGCATTCTGCCGTTTTATAACATCGCCAGTTTGTGCTTCCAGATTTATTTTTGACGCTAAAATAATATTTGTTCGAGCCAATTATTAAAACTCTTTTTCCTCTTTCGCCAGTCACAAAAGATAATTCTCCGTTTTCATCCATTTTCTGCAACCTTTACTGAACTACACAGAAACATGCACCTTCGTATGATATCTAAATGACATGGCATTAACGTAACACTCGAGATAAATAATTAAATATAGACCGTAAGTGCCGGCCAGTATGTCGAATTAATAGAGAAAAGAGCAAAGAGATTAGATGTTTTAATATTATTGCTTGAAAACCATAACTTCATAAATTCATAGCGTTTACGTATTGTAGAGAACAACATTAAAAAATTTTAATAAAGATTATTTGTCATTCTAATTAATAATGGCAAAGAAGCACACGGGCCATCTGTAAATAAATATAAATAAATATTATAGGGTATTCTTACACAAATTGACTGAGCCCCACGGTAAGCTTATAAAGGCTTGTGATGTGAGTACTTAGACAACGATCTAAATAAGCGGTTATATAAAATATTTTTTAATAAAATAGGAAATTAGTTGAAATGTGAATAGGAATCTGTAGACATGAAAGTCTGTAGTTTTAGGAATGTGTAGACATGGACATCTGTATAATAAAGAATGTGTTGATATGAAAATCTGTAGAATTGGGAATATGTAGACATAGAAATCTGTAGAGTTAGAATTATGTACACATAGAATTCTGTAAAATTGGGAATCAGTACACTTAGGAATGTGTAGAAATAGAAATCTGTAGACATGGAATTCTGTAAAAGAAATCTGTAGAACTGGGAACAATTCTAATAAATAAGGCATGAACGTAGACCAGCAGAACAGAATATATTGACAACTTCAGAATGACAAACATGTTTCTTTTGCTATACAGCCTACATTACACTCCTCCACAATAGTTAATAATAACACATCAAACTAAAAGAGACTTCCTTAATGAGTACATTTACATAACAATAGCTAAAGATCTAACCTAGTAATTCCTTTAAGGCGACATTGCCTAAAAGGACGAGCGTGAGGCGGTGACGGTGTGTTCGGTAAAGAAGCATTTGGCGATGTTGGTGCGCTAGGTAAAGCATCTTGAAAAATAGGCGACCCTGGTGGTGCCTTAGAGGGAGAACAACTCGGTTGAGGCGCATGCTCCGGGAACACTACCACGTCTGACGTCGATCCCGTTGACCGCCCGACTGAGTCCGTCCGGGTCTCCTCATTGGATACATTAAGTTTACGAACTCCTTCGTTGCCAGGATTTGTACGGATATCCGGTTCCAAAGTTTCTGGCAAGGAAAACACAAGAGATTGTCTACCTGATCGCCGCTTCAATTGATCGATATGTCTATGTACCACTGATCTATGTACCGCTATTCCGAATATCCTCGTCGCCAGTGTAAAATCGGAATATAGAAGATTATAAATAAGGCACGAACGTAGACCAGCAGAACAGAATATATTGACAACTTCAGAATGACAAACATGTTTCTTTTGCTATACAGCCTACATTACATAATCCTAGACATTAAACACGCGTGCCTTTTCATTATGCTATCCGACTGAGAAAAAAGTAACTGAATGCTAATAATTTCCTTCTTAATACGAGCCTTATTAATTTAGTCGAGTAATACATTTTTTTTAACCAACTATTAGGTTTCAAATGTTAGTTCAAAGAGGCTTTATCACACCAAATATAATTTATAGATTAAATTATCTCGTAAATTACATCAATGAATAAACATAACATTTTATTGATTTGACCTTCATCCGTCGAATAGAAATACGAAAATATTAGCTTTTTTACTTTTTTTTTACTGGCTGTTTGTGTGTTGGAACCGTGCGTAAAAAAATAACGCGCCAGCCATTTTCCGTATTTATCATAAAATTGGAATAGTTTTGCATGTTTTTAGTTTATATATATATTGACGAAAGTAGTAATACTAATAGAGGCAAGAGCCGAGAACGATAGCCTTTTACAAAATCGCGTGAAAAATTATTGGCGGCATATGAAACTTTTATTCAATGGAAAATCAGCAAATACGCCCAGTCTTTCTTAGAAAACGTGTTGGTAGCTTATTTCAATAAACTGGCGAATAAGTGCCTACAAGTCCGCACGCTTTGGTGCAATTATTCGATGTTAAAACTGTAAGCCACCATTTTGAAAATTGTATTTTTACTGTTTTGACAAAAAAATCTAATTTATAAGTTTTGTTTTTTTCTCGCCAGTGTGTTGAAAAACATCCTATGAAACGTGTGTGCATTGGGATGGAACCCACATCGGCTTTCTTATTGCGCGCCTCAATATCGCCTCGTGTGTAATGACCAACTTAGCACACTTGTATCATAATGTACTATTATAATCATTCGTAACAACGAGTAAACTCCCTTCATGCGTCGGAGCTGACACACACACACTCTTTATTGTGAACGCTATATTAGACTTTTGTTGTGGATGATGCTGCTGGTTCTTACTACTTGACTGTATCGCCGTAACTAATTGTAGTACCCAATTTCCTAGAATTTCTGAGATATTTCCTCCTGACTACAGCGCCGGAATGAAAAAATAATAAACTTAACGAACAAAGTATCAATTAAATTAGCGTCAATAATAAAAATACGTATTTAGAACTATTTATTTTTTAGTCTAAATAAAAAAGTATTATTTCATTTAAGTTTAAGTTCAACAGCATGCAAGAAATAATTGCTTGCATGTTGCTTAACGTGTTAATGTATACACAGTAATCTATTTCAGAACGGGTGTTGTATCCGCGAAACAAGTTATCGCCTGGCACGAAACCTTGCGTCGTTGGAGGAAATCCGATAACTGAGGAGCTGGCAGTTGTAAGATAAAATATTAATATTTCTAATTTAATATTCATATTCTTTACTTGTATTGATCATACATTGTCATAGATATGTAATTTACATTATCTCTTTAAATATTTATTCTTCAAAATCATCACTTAAAAGTATATGGAACTTATATTATATGGAACATTGGTCTTATTAATGTAAAGTATTTATTCAACGTCACAATATATACAAATTAAATTACTAATGTATATTAAAAAAACATATATTATGTAACTTCTAAAACTAATTAAATAAAAAAATACAATCATTAAAATACTTAAGGACTAACAAATAAACTTAACTATAAATAAAACTAAACCTAAACTAACTTCTAAAAACTAGTCAAACAACCCACCCCGCGTCGCTCCCAACGCAAAGGTGCCCATCACGCTTGCAGCGTTTCCGCGTTGAACCGCTATGGGCAACCTTTGCGCTAGGAACGACCCGGAGCGGGGGTCGAGACCCCTTTCCTGCAAGCGCCGCCCCAGTTCCCCAAGAAAAGAATTCGCCTCCGCGCACCAGCACCCTGACGTCTCCACGGCAAGGGGAACAAACAAGTAGCTTGCCAGCCCCGAGTACTACACACGATTTACACTATTATTAACAATAGGTTCTTATGTCAGAAATACATAAAATTAAAATCATTGTAAACATTGAGAAAGTAAATAAGTAATTAAATTGACGATAAAATAACTAGTGTCCGACCGTAACATGTTTTCTTGCCGAAATTAAAATTGAAGGTTCGGTTTTGTTTCGAGTTTCGGCCGAAATTGAAACCGAAACTTTTGTTGGACCGTTACCCATGAAAAAGTAAATACCTTTAATTCGCATATGTGGTACAAAATAAAACAAGTTTAGTAAAAAAAAACATAAAATAAAATGTACCTAAGATTTAATTAATATTTTCTTATTTAAATTTATAAAATTTAATTTGAAATCTAAACTTAGAAAACAATAAGTTTTCACATCGTAGCCACTCATAATAGAAAATTTCTGGTATAAATAGTATTATAAATATTACAGGAACTTCGCGTAACAACTTTTGGCACGGCATCATGCCCACCGCGAGTAGAATGGGTCAGGTCGCCCATTGTAATGAGAGCACCCGACCAGCCTTTAGCGTACGGCCTGGCAGCTCCTCGCAATGGTACCAGATCACTGCTTGCTGGCCTCCAAGCTCATGTCATCAAGTGGCTCCTCTTTGATTCTCGACCTTTGACTAAGGATAACAAATCTGCCGAACCTCCAGAAACGTGAGTATTTTGTCTCAGACATATTAGAAAATTTCCGCACAGTTCCCTTTCTACCTTTTACCTACATTTCCAATACGAATTTATCAACACGTGAATACTGGGACAAAACATCGTCTTATGTATTCTTTTAAAATATTTATTTTCATTAATTAATGGTTCAGTTACATGTCAATTTGCTTATGCTTACATTACGAGTACATGTATGTCTATTCTTTATCAAAAACAATATCTCATTTTGATAATAACAAAACTGAACAAATAAAATTTTCATAAGACAAAATATATATATATATATACATTTCAGTCTGCTAATGCTGACTAGCATATATATTTTTTCATACGTTTTAAAAATTTCTCTGAATTAAGTTGTACAAGAATTGAGATATTAAAAATCATAGCTTGAAAACCTAAAGCGTGACTAGAATGCCGATACATTGCCAAGGGACAGGTGCTGGGCGTCCTATTCACCAAGTAGTGAGCGCACCCTGTACCTAGTTGTTTTCGGGAACGAATACACTGAGCGCCGAGCTGTCATATATGTTTAGTGTGAGTCCATATTTTTTTGCTCATGGAAATTATTGAAGAATATATCGCTGTTCCAGCCATATAGGTACTTACTATTTTGTGTAGTGGTAGTGGTTACAAAGTAATTAAAGAGAAAAACGAGCCAAAAGGATGGTGTATGATATCCGGTATGATATGCAGTAGACAAAGGTAATATTTATGAATTATATTCACTCATATTCCTATCATATTTTTACTTGGTTTTGTTATTTATGAAATTATATTTATTTCCAGGTTTAATGGCACGAATAAATTATTAGATTTACTAATAGTCTTCTGAAAACTTTTGTCGTATGTCTTTTAAAGATTTCAACTTCCTAATAACTAAATAATATAGAACCATTAATTGCAAAAAAAGATACGAAGTTGAGGAAAGCTATTCCGGTCAATGAACCCATAACTCTTCAATTATTGGCAACAGGAGATAGCTATAGAATAGTGTGTGTGTCACTTCAACCTAATTCTACCATAGTTTCACAAGTTTTTTTTTAAATAGTTACATTAAATTAGAACAATAAAAGTCCTGTTCAAATTTAAACATTTAAATATTATATTTACGAGTAAATCATGGTAATTGAACCACCATTCTTATTTTTGTACTAACACCGGTACTGATATTGGCTACTTGACTGTTTTTTGTAAATAATGTCAAACGATCTTGATTATCCTGAGGATCAAATCTCTATATAGGACTCATGGCATTTAAGCAACACAAAGATCAGAAATGAGAGTTAAAATCTGACGCTCGCACTCGACGATTGAAAATTGAAACGCCTCTAACAAAATGATAAGGTGATGTGACGTCACATCATATAAGTCTGTCCTAAATGTATGGAAGATATAGGAAATTGCCATTTTGACCCTGAAATATTACGTTTATGTGTATAGTTGTCATACAATTTATTTTTCAATAAAATGTAAGGCATCGAATGGTACCATTGGTATTGATAAGGTTATGTGACGTCACATCATCATTATATTATAAGTCTGTCCTAAATGTATGGAAGATCAAGGAAATTGCCATGTTGACCCTAGACCAGCGGTTGAACAAAAATGGGTTTCGATAATATTAAAGTTTTTTCTTTTTTGATATGTCACTGGGATTATGTTAAATAATACTTTGGTAAAAAGTTAGAAATTTTAAGGTTGAGCTTTCGGTTATATTTAAATATTTAATTTTTTGCTAATAACTAAGTAAATATAGAATTAAAGTTACAGCAAACTTTATCATATCGAATAACACTTCAATTTATGTACAATTTTCAGTTTTTAGAAATCTGGAACAGCTGCTTTCTGGTGAACGTAAAAACACGAGTTATTTTGTAAATATAGAATTAGAGTAGCTGATATTGCAAAATTACGATATTATCGATCAACTTAGTATTCTAGTAAAAAGTTAGACATGTAGACAATGTGCTTGTCTAGATATTGATTTCAGGTTAAGCAGTATAGCCAATATTGAATTAAAGTTTGTAGAGTTAATAATAATCGATCATCAACAATGATCTCAGTTACTAAACAAAAATTTAGAAATATAAAATCACGGCGACACTCATTACTGATATGTATGCATTCCTTGCTTATATAAATACGTTACGTTTCAAACGCGCGGCAAGTTTGCGCGCGCCGCGCGCTGTTGCAAGATGCAGCGAACAACGGTAGTGGGGAGAGGGGTGCCCTTGACTGCCTCTACGGTCCATCAAAAAAATTCCTAAAGCGTGTTTTAAATTAATAGCACTAGAAAATTGTTATTTTATTGTTAGTATACTAATGGAAACTTACCTACCCGTATTAATTACTATACTAGGGATTGCCCGCGGTTTCGTTCACGTAGAATTCGTTATCGCATTATATGAATATTATTTATTTATTTAAACTTTATTGCACAAACAAAAAAAAACACAAATGGCGGACTTAATGCTAAAAGGCATTCTCTACCAGTCAACCATTGGGTCAAATAGAGACATTAAAAAAAACACATTCTCATACAGATGACCACCCTTCCTTATACCATTTTAAAAGCCAGTTGCAGCTTTTCTTTCCCGATTTTTTTCAGATGTTTGGACTTGGTATTTTCCTCGCGATAGTTATTTGTTTTAAGGGGAATGTTGTTGTTAACCGCTAATGCTAATATTGATAACCGATAGTTATGTAGAGATACGTTATAAGGTATATGCACCCTCATGTTATTTATTTCTGATAAGAAATAAATGTAAGACAAAATTCACAGTGATACATTTCAAGTAGGTTGCCTTGTAAGATTGCGTACGGATAGTTTTTTGTTTGTTATTTCATCGTATGATATATCAAATGAAAGCTTATTTGAAAGTTGCTGTATTAAAAAAGTTGGTCCAGTTAATGGTCGCCTAGATTAACCGATTTTTATATAAAATGTAGGCAACCATGGACTGGACCAACTTTTTAAAAAGGCAACCTAGTACAGTTAGTAATATAGTACCTGGGCGACCGAGCTTTGCTCGGTTATAACTATTTATTGTAATATGGTGGTGATAATCTACATAAACTTAAAAAGTAAAATGTGAACTGACAATTATTATTATTTACAATCGATTTTAACCTTACAGCACTTGTCACAGAGTAACGCCATCTATTGCCAATTTAATCTATTAAATTAAACTTGTGTAAAACAATAAAAATTAAAAAATTATATATAAACTTGAACATATAAATAAAAAAAAGTTAGTCACCGGGCGAGATTCGAACCCGTAACACTCGTTTAGCAGTCCGCGTCTTAACCCGCTAGACCAGACGGATAGTGGCCGGCAACACGAAATTAGCGACCATATTCTGCGTCGAAAGAAAAACGCATGAAAACTCGAAAACACGCGTTTCCCAAACATAAGACTAATCTAGATAGATTGTATACCCCCAAAAACCCCCATATACCAAATTTCAGCGAAATCGTTAGAGAAATGTATATATATATATATATATATATAATATATATATATATATATATATACAAGAATTGCTCGTTTAAAGGTATAAGATAAAATAACTTTTCTTTTGATATATCATGTGACGTTTTCGTTTACACATTAAAAGCACGGTGTAAAAAGTAACAGTGGGCCGACGCCTTTGATGTTTGCGTAAATGCCGACACCGTTCAAGGTCTCCGTACCTACCTAGGGTTATCACAGACTTACACAACTGCCCAAAAGAGGATGGAAATGTTTTTAGTTTTCATGTTGTATGATGTATGTGTACTAATTTTACAAATGACGTCCATTTTGGAAATAAAGATGGCGGATGTCACTTTTTTGAAAAAGTCGTCATGGGTGTTGTTTTCTGGGTTTTTAGGGGTGTAGATTTCAAAAATGGCATCTATTTTGAAAATAAATATGGCGGACGCTACTTTTTGAAATGGGTGTCGATGTGTGTAGCAGTGATATCAACCACCTTTAATTCTAAAATGGTCTCTATTTTTGAAATCTGCACCACCAAGAACCGCCAAAATGGACGTCATTTTCGTAATCGGAATCCCGAGGAACCTCGGATATGACACCCATATCGACTTTTAAGAAAAAATAATTTCCGCCATCTTGGATTTCAAAATGAACGTCATTTTCGTAATCGAACCCCGAGGAACCTAGGAGATGACACCCATATCGATTTTTAAGAAAAATTAATGTCCGCCATCTTGGATTTCAAAATGGATGTCAGTTTCGTCATCGGAACCCCGAGGAACCTTGGTGATGATACCCATATCGATTTTTAAGAAAAAATAATGTCCGCCATCTTGGATTGCAAAATGGACGTCATTTTCGTAATCGGAACCTCGAAGAACCTCGGAGATGACACCCATACCGATTATTAAGAAAAATGAATGTCCGCCATCTTGGGTTCCATAATGGATGTCATTTTCGTAATCGGCACCCTGAGGACTTTCAAAAATAATGAAAAAACAAAACAGAAGCAAGAATCAATTTCTTGCTTTTTAAAGTCTTAAACTACTCATAAATTCTTAAAATAAGTTATGAAACATGTCCGCCATTTTGAATTTAAAAATTTATATCATAATTATGATATATTTTTGTTTACATTGAGACAAATAATTAGCACATGTCGTATGCAATATTTTAATTGTGTGTTTTTTTTTTATATTTTTATACTACGTCGGTGGCAAACAAGCGTACGGCCTGCCTGATGGTAAGCAGTATCCGTAGCCTATGTACGCCTGCAACTCCAGAGGAGTTACATGCGCGTTGCCGACCCTAACACCCTCCCACCCCTCGTTGAGCTCTGGCAACCTTACTCACCGGCAGGAACACAACACTATGAGTAGGGTCTAGTGTTATTTGGCTGCGATATTCTGTAAGGTGGAGGTACTTCTCCAGTTGGGCTCTGCTCTAGATCTGGAATGACATCCGCTGTGCTGTGCCTTACCACACAGAGCGAGATGACATTCACAATGCCCATACCTCTTATAATGCCTGTGCTCAAAGTGTGATTGCGAACTACCTGCAATAACTATACATAATTAGGCATTAAAACACACGTGTGATCTTTTTAAGAAACTCACTTCGTTCGTTTGTCAAGCCCTAATTTAATGCCGTTTATTATGTAGCAGTAACATAAACTACTAATATATGTTGAAAGTAAGTACTGGCGGCTAACACAATGGTAACAAAAGACAAAAGTTTTGAAAATGTAATTTTCATCATCGTCACTTGGCTGTACATTTGAGGGCCTATCGCGAACCACGTTCCACGTGTTACCTCTCTGTCGCACTTGTAAATTCATACGTAAGTATGACAGGGAGGCAACACGTCGAACGTGGTTCGCGGTAAGCCCTCTGATGCCACCTCCATTAGTCTTTTGTACGTCGGTATAGCCTTCGACTCAATGTGTAATCTACACTTTTTATGGAAACGTAGTTCCTCCTTCCCGTAGAAATATTTAACTTTCCCATCACCAAGAAAGATTATTTGCTCGCAGTTATTACTTATTAGCTGCTCAATTCCTCGTTTTTTCTCTGTTACTAAGTCAGTACAGTAGACATATCAAACATTTTTCACTCATTTTGAAGTCATAATAACTTTTATTCTATAATTAAATTCATGTAATGTCCGCATCTAATTTATGTGCACGATAAACAAACAAATGAATGATTTGAAAGAAAAGACAAACAGCGCTTGCGAAGCTGAGCGGGAGGCGCGGGCGGGGCGAGGTGTCTTTCGCTCACTAGGTCGGCTACGATAGGCTCCCGCGCACCGAGCCGACATGTTGACGGACCAGCGCGGCGTGGTTATGAATTTCGCGCCTTTTTAAGTTGATTTTACTATTACAATGCAAGCTACACACAGATATTTCTTACTTTCCATAAAATGGCTGCATATATTATTTTATAGTAATAGACTTATCTCTACGGACTTTAATTCAATATTAGATCTTACAGGACAAAAAACGCATATTAATTGTAAAGCACATATGCTATTCTTCTAATTTTTTTGCCTTGCCTATTAACTTAAGAATTTAGATATGATATTGTGGATTTTTCAAACTTTAATTCAATATTGACAAAATAATAAGCTAATTTGAGTTTGACAAAGTAGCACGTTGATTTTTTTTCTAAAAATTTGATAGCATAAGCCTCATACATATTATAAAAGACGATGCTTAAATTTTGTACTTTAATTCAATATTCAAAATTCATCAATAAAAATACATAAATACCTTATTTATATCTAACGCTCGTTCTAAATTTTCTTCATATATTACAAATATGCTTAAAAATATGTCCCATACCAGATAAACATCACTTTTCACTCTTTAGAATTATCGAAACTTATAGGGCAAAAATCCGCTATTGAGCTACCCTGAAATATTGCGTTGTCATACAATTTATTTTTCAATAAAATGTAAGGAATCGAATGGTGCCATTTTCTTTTCTATTTTTGAAAGACAAAAAATATTTATTTCGGAGCCTTGTATTTTTTTATGATCTCAATATATTTTTTTAAGAGCCACTTTTTTATAATGGATAGCTCATTTTCTATACATTTAACTAAATTTTGTTATAATATTCAACATGTGTCAAGTACCCAATTTGAACAATAATATCCAGGGGTCGTACAAAAAGTGCGGATGACGTCAAACCACTTATAGGATGATTTCAAATAGTATTTTTGATTTTCATAAACAATTATCACTTATCATTTATCAACCTCTTTATTAAAAGATATCGCCACTTGAAATGAGTAAGTACGTTTTTGACTGACACATTGTCAATCAGATGAACAATAAATTGACTTCGTTATTGTTTAGCTATTGTATCTTCACCATTATATTTAGCTAAAATTTATATTTACTAATGTATAAGAAAACGCTCTAAAATGTCATCTTTACTCGAATATTGTGGCAATCCCACTGACTTGTTCTAACTAATTTCAAATAATTATACCTTATGGTAACAAGTTTCGCGAAATTTATTTTATTCACTACATCACCCTAATACCACCTGTATTATTAATTCCATGGATTTATTTACGATTATTTTGTTACTTCATTAATACTACTTTGTTACTACATGTCACACGGAAGTTTAAATACAAACTCAAACATCACCTGTGTGCAAGATTACGTAATTTTTACGTCATCCGCACTTTTTGTCCGACCCCTGATAATATCATTAATATTATCTTTGTAATTATTAAATTTATGCAATGTTTAAATCGACAAATGCACATAACAAATACTTTTTACTTATACTGGTAATTTTTGAAAAAAATTGCAACATCACTATCTTGAATACATTTATATTGTCTGATTTGCACTTTGCATAGTCTCAATGTGTATGAAGGACATGTGTTGTTGTGAATGTGTACGAGGGACACTTGAATCAATAATGGGATATGCCGTGGCATCGGACTAATGTGCTGCGGAGACGGAGATGATGTAAAGTACGGGCAAGTGCTCAACCAGTTAACACTTCCCAGATTTTGATCTATTTTTTTATTTCAATAAAACACCAACAACAGTATCATTACACTCTTTATTTTATTTATTCAAAAAACAAGTAATCAGTCTTTAATCAAATTTGATTAGTTACCTATTTGGCAACAAGATTTGATTTGGAAGTTAATTAAAAAAAAAACAGTCTTTGGCTACTGGTACATAACATATTTCTGCCTATGGACATCGATAACCTGCCTATGGACAGCACTGTACATAAATCAACAACATTGATTCAACGATATATTTCTTCTAAAACTTTTATTATCAAGATAAATATTATATAATCATTAAGTAGCTAAATAATACGTTTGACATATTCTAATATACTTTTTGCTTCTTAGCATTACAATATTCTCGGTACAACTCTTCAGCAAATTCACCGCAGTGGGACGAGTTTCCACGATCGGCACAGTTATCGGAATCATCATTCAGCACGTAACACTTTTGCGATTCATCAGCAAAATCTATATTGTTTTAGTGAGCTTTTGAAACGCATTATTTATGGTATTTAGTCTTCTAAATACTTTGTGTAAGTAAAGCTTTCTTGCTTTATTTTTACATACAACTTACATTAACGCATGATAACTTATTGTCCTCCAAGATGATTTTTTTTGTGACGCGCGGTACGCCGTAAAAATAACATCTTCGCGTATTACTTTGCGTTAATATATTTCGTAAAACAGATTTGTGATAGATGTGGGCGACGCACCTTTATAGAAAATGTTTACTGTCATTATGATTTTAATATCCAAAAACAAAGAAATAAACATACATAATAAAATAAAACTTACTAACAACTTAAACTAAAGATAAAAAATTTGGCCCAAATCGCCGTCAATGGGCAAGGTGCCTAGAAGGCTGGCCGTATTTCCCCGCTGTATGGCGATACTTATACGCTGAGCGAAATAGTGGCCAGCCCTCTGGTCGCCCGAGGCCTCTATTAGGCGCGCCGACAAATCTTTAAAAAGCCGACGCGCACTTGGCCCCCATGGCCCCAAGGTTTCAACGCCAAACGCCGCAAACATGTAGCTACTTCCTAGTGCAGAATATTTGCGGCGCTTGAGGCTTTCGGCCGAGGATGCCGCAGCGCCAGCGGTAACTTTGGTGCTCGGGACATGGGACGGTGCCAGGGTATCAACGCATGTAGCGTCCCACACTAGCGGCCGACCCATGCTCCAAGGCACCAGTGTCATTCCGTCGGGTCGCTTGCCATCGTCCCTGGCTAGACCGCTGGGCTCAAGTACTGCCGGCACTCTGGCACTAACAAGGGCCCGACGGATAACATCATTGATACTGGCGTGGCGGGGCATTCTTCCAGCGCTTCGGACGCACGAGAGGCCATGGTGGCCTAGGATGTCCACCATGGCGCCGCATTGACAGCGATGTGGTTGGTTAGTTGATGCCCCTAAACGTAAGCTAGCTGCCAGGCGGAAGGTAGTGTCATCCAAAAAAGTGCCAATATTTGGAGAGGGTAATGCCTGCAGCCACAGACCCGACTCCCACTCCGCAGTCGCAAGGAGACGAGCTCGGTCTGTCGAACTAGTTGACGTATCTAAAAGGTTTTTTCCGTACTAGTTGACAGAGAGGCTCGTCCCATTGCTTCTGCGAGCAAGGATTGGCAGGCGGATCCGTGTTGGGGCAGGTTATAGACCAAACGTTCTTGGCCTCGGAGCAGTGTGCGGCCTCCATAGATCCAATGGAAGAATCTAATATTTTCCCTATGAGGCTCTGAGCACCATGCACCGAGGACAAGAACGCAGGTAGAGCAACACAGGAAATTTTGCGGATTCCCAGGCCGCCAAACCTAATAGGTAGGCTAGCCTGGGTCCAAGATCTTTCGTCAAAAGAAATGTTGAAGATAGATGTGAGCGTTTCTATGACTAAAGTATCTAATTTTGAGACCAAATTGGGATATTTCCAGAGATGGGTTCCGCGAAGTATATAAGTAAATTTTGGGACGAAAAGGCAATGCTTAATGATCGAATATGCTGAATGTAGATTAATTTTTGCCAAACGATGTGATGTTGCTTTGAAATTTAGAATTTTCTCATCGATGAAATTTTCAAAGGATTGATCTAGGACGGGACAACCAAGGAGGTGAAGTGAATCATTGTTTAGAATTTTGATATCTGGGGCGAGTTGTTTAAAAAGGTTCATTGTATTTTCCTTATCCGGACAAGAATCGGTAATAAAAAGTTGGCACTTGGAAAAATTAAGTGAGAGGCCAATTTTTTTCATGTCTGTATTAATTTTTTTTAAATCTTCCAGTACGGAAATTACCTCGCCGCCAAGGGTCCCGTCATCCAAATACCATACGTTTAATTTTGAATTTAGTTCCTTAATGATGGGATGTATAGCGAGGCTGAAAATTGCTGGGCCAAGCGGGTCGCCTTGTTGACAACCTGCAGAAGAAGCCAGAACGTTGGTTTTATATAATAATTTGGAAGGAGAACTATAACATTGCCAAAGAAATTTATATACTAAAGGAATTTTGTCTTTTATTTGAGTCAACAAGGCGCCTCTGTCTACGGAATTAAAGGCATTGCAAACATCCACCTTCAGCAGGATCTCTCCAGCCTTATGCTCGAGGAAAGTTCGTACGGCGTGCACGGCGGCTTCACATCCACTTTTGGAGCCGAACCCCAGTTGGACAGGCTGAAGTTCTGGGGTAAGCTTCGAAAGGATGGAGCGGCACGCAATCTTGGCAGCAAGGCGTCGGAGCGTGGTGCCAACTGCAATAGGGCGGATGCCGCCGTCTTTTTTGGTAAGAGCACAAAGGTTTGCTCCATACAGGACGTCCCTGATACCGTCCGGGACCTGACCAGCCAACATGATATTCACCAGGGCTGTCAGGTCCTTTAAGAGTATTTCCCCAGTTTCTCCACAACCGCTGCACAGGAGGTCTTTCAGGTGCTGAGGTGTCAGACCATCCAGACCTCCTGCAGAGCCATTGGGGAAAGACATTACGGCTCCAAAGACATCCTGTGTGGTAGCAATAAGGCTTAGGTCACTAGTTAGTGGGGGATCAGGTAGAGAAAGGTTTGTAGCTGGAAGTGGATGTTTGCTGTGTAGGGCTGTGAGAGTATCAGAGTTAGTTGGGGCTACTGCATCGTCAGAAAACAGCAAGCGAGCGGCACCTTTGATGTCGCCATCGGAAACTTTACTCTCTACTTTTTTAAATAAATTTGATTTGTTGGAATTCCTAACATTATCGAATTTGGGCTGAAACAAAGTATCAGTGCAGCAGTTGTCTTTAACGATTTTTGTTAGTGACTTTGAATTTTCGTTTGAATTTACATGAAGAACTTTAAAGGTGAAAGTAAGTAAATGTTCCCAATTGGGTTTGGAATTATCTGAGAGGACTGTTTTAATTGTGTGGCTGAGGGATTTAGAAACTGATACGCGGGCACCGCGTGGTATCCGTTTTAAAACCGGGCGCGAATTTTTCAGATCACTAAGAATTTGGTGAAATGGTACGTCTAAACTGGTGTGGTCTGGTAACTGTGAAGGCGGCGGAACGTTAGGCTGGGGTAGTACGGGACATGAGGGTTGAGTGTGGCTTCGTTGATGTTTTTTGGCGATATGGATGTTAAGGCCTCGAGGGCCTTTAAAAAAACTTGGTTTGGGGCATTCTGGGCAACGGAGACGGTTTTCTGGCGATGCAGCAGTTTGTATAGGGCAGGAAAGGCTAGCAAGGGGCATCAAGAACACGTTAAGAAAAAATACGACACTTAAAATCAACTTAAAATAAAATACAAAAAATAAACCTAAAGCCTTAAATAAATAGGTAAAGATAATTAAAAAATAAATATGCGATTTTCTTTAGGGGGTGTTGGCACTCTTGAACTCCTAGAGGCGCTTTGGGATGCACACTCTTGTGCGTATTAAGCAGGTAGAATATTTGCCGCTAAATAATAAAATGTTTACTTGTTATACTTTTTATATTGTTTGAATTCTATTGTTTTATTATTGATTTATGTTATTTTTTACATGCTGTCATTGTGCATTCTTCTTCTTGTTTCCAACGAATAAAGTACTATCAATGAACCAGCGCATTTTTATCATTAATAATAGTATTAGTGGGTGAATTCGTTTTATATGATTATCTTCTTCTTCTTCCTCGCGTTGTCGCGGCATTTTGCCACGGCTCAAGGGAGCCTAGGGTCCGCTTGACAACTAATCCCCAGAATTGGCGTGGGCACTAGTTTTTACGAAAGCGGCTGCCATCTGACCTTCCAACCCAGAGGGTATAAACTAGGCCTTATTGGGATTAGTCCGGTTTCCTCACGATGTTTTCCTTCACCGAAAAGCGACTGGTAAATATTAAATGACATTTCGTACATAAGTTCCAAAAAACTCATTGGTACAAGCCGGGGTTTGAACCCACGACCTCCGGATTGAAAGTGGAACGCTCTTACCGCTAGGCCACCAGCGCCTTTTTATATGGTTATATTTAATCTTATTAGTCATTAAATTACCTCGAAGTGAAGATTTAAGTGGATAGTAATAAGTGTTTCGTGAGTGTGAGCCAGGTTATGTTTAATCTACCCACCTAAAATAAAGTTTTGTTATGACATCGAGATGGGGCGTTCAAATGACGACGAAGACGAAGTTTATCGGCAGTTTATGATGGAAGTAGCAGGGATATACGAATAACCCCAAAATTCTGAGCTGCTATGGGATAACAGTGGTATGGGACTGGAAAATACTATTTTTCAAGAAGTGAACCAAGGGAATAGTGTTGCAACATAGCGAGGCCGATCTAGCTCAAAAGAAGAAGATGATAATGGATTTAGGTTGGTGGAAAAAAACGGGAAAAAGATTCAGAGTGTTAGAGATTCATCGCCACAAAAATATGTAAGGTCAGAGAACGAACAAACACCAAACAATGAAATGTAAATACAGTTTATTCAATGATAATCATAAAAATACAACTTTAATATACATGTAAATTAATAAATACTTAACCTACTAGTACAATATTTTACTCAAAAAGAGCTTCGCGAGCTGCTCCTGGAAGACACCTGGTTTTCATTAAAAATAATAATAATAAAAAATGGTGATGCCTGCGTCGTATGATTTCTCCAACCTGGAACAATATGATATGGTATCGTTTTATCATCGCAACACACATGGACTTATTAACTGAATGATGCAAACTTACGAGATCACGGTCAGTTTCAAACTCAAACATGCTCAAGCCTGTACATGAAAATTTAGATAGACGTTATTGCAATTACTTTTTACGGAACCCGCAGGGAAGCACGAGAACCGAAGCTAGGCGTTTCAACGTCAGGCAATTTTTTGTTTGTAAGTTGTTGAATGCTACAGTACTTCATGCTTACCACTTTTAGCCGGTGCAGGACTTAGTCTTAGCAGACTACCCCAAACGAGTTGAGTTTTGTCGGTGGTTACAAGAAAATCGGGAAACTAATATTCTGTGGACAAGTGAAGCAAATTTTTCTCGCATAGGATAGTTTAACGTTCACAATGAATATTATTGGAGTTACCGAAACCCGTAGCTTACAAAAAGAGATGCTTAACAAGTTTGTTTCGCTATTAGTAAATACTGGGCGGGAATAGTAAACAATACTGTGATTGGGCTACATTTTATAGAGGGGAGAATAAACGGCAAAAATTACCTAGAGCTGTTGAGAATTGTTGTACCAGAAATACTAAGAGGCGTCCCAGAACAACTTTTAAACAACCTGTATTTTCAGCTACAGGCCATTTTCAGCACCGAGTCAGAGATTCTTTAAATGAGGAGTTTCCACGACGATGGATTGGACAAGGAGCCCACTAAATTGGCCGGAATCCCGATGTTTCTGACTGTCTGTACTTTCTGAGTACGTATGTATAAGACATGAAATAAATATTCCTTACTCGAAACGCCATGAAAAGTTTTTAACTATCCACACAGTATACTTTAAATAATTTGAAATAATTAGTATCATTTATTTATATGACTTACTTCAATGATAAATTAAATAAATACGGTCTTCTTTTACTAACATAGGAAATCATGTTTTTTGTAGTCGGTTTCCATAAAATAAATAGTACTTATGTACATTGATATACCCACTCGTACGCTCTAAAAGTTCTAAAACTACACGGGCGAAAGCATACGATATAACATCGAAATGCCTGTCATAATTCTCCTACCAGCCACGTGCTCCGGCATAAATTCCGACCATCTATGGACTGTTGGACAATATTTTACTTCAGTACTGAACATAACGGCCGAAGCATTCGACTAAGTTTATTCAAATTTACAAAATATTGCTGAACATAAAGAATGGTATCATCGTTTGCGAAAGTGCGTGAAGTATTAGATAGGTTGGTCGATATCACGTGTCGAATAATATTGAATTGTTTTCGTAGGTGTTATTTCTTCCCAGCACAATGTAATGGCAATTAATAATCAATTTGTAATTAAAATTACATACGAGTAAGTGAGTAGTTACTTTTATTACGGTAACCCTTTTTAGGGCAGTTTGAGAAGAGTTCGAGGGATTTAGTTTTGAGGTGGCGGGTAGCTGGGTGTTGAGTGATTTAGGCGTTGAGAAAATTTGGGTGGGTTTGAGCATTTGGCAAACCACGAACACACGATCATATACGATTGGACCCATCGAAAATGGTAGGGGCCGAGCGAAATTCGTGGTTGGTGTTGGCCATAATATGTCAACGCTGTTAGTACATAATGTATATTTAACTACCCTAGTGTCTTCGAACAACACCGGGAAGGGAGTAGGAATTTGCAGACATAGCGCTCTGACTCGTCAGTACATAAAAATAGATCGAGGTGTGCAAGATTGACTTTGACGTGTGTCATTATCTATGTATTTGTGTCATTACAGATTGGATTTTGTTTGTAGTGAGTGTGACTGTGTGCAGGTTTCCCCCAGCAAAAAATGACAAGTCGATTTGTATCCAAAATTACGAGATTTATTATCATAATTTTCATTCTGAATAAAATACTAGCTCATTGTCATCATATATCATAGCTGTACTGAAAGACAAAGTCCTAGTTATATTGTTCCCGCGAGAGTTATGGATTGTGAGAAAAACTATAACTCCTTTTGTTACTAATTCATACGATTTAAGTAACTATAAATATTAACGTTTATAATTTAGTATTTTTGTTCATGTTTAAAAATATTTAATTTGATTAATTAAATAGCCGTTTGAAATAATTAACACAATTTTCAATTGTGGCTGAACGTCGGATAGGTCTGTGCCTTCGATGCCTAACCTGTCAAAGTTTAAGACTAATGTCATGTTTCAAAAGTCACCGTATTTAAGAATTATTTCGCTTTCAAATTTAGTTTTTTCTTTGCAAGTGTGACGAAAAACATTGTTGTTAACTCTGGACATAATAAAGATTTTTTTTTCGAGTCTTTAATGCACTCCAGCCTGCGGCTATCGTGAATATACAAGGTGCCCGTGAGCATTGCCAGAGATTTTAACGGTGCATTCCTGATGGCAACAGAAGCAAAAAATGTTATATGACTTTTAGTGAAATTCGACAAACCATAAACATTTTGAACACTCCTGTACATAAAACGTATTTTTTATTAATAAACAGATAAACACATAACCTAAAATTAACTAAAAAGTTTTTTATTTTTATTTGGGGGTAGCCTCTCGAATACAATTTTTTAATTTTTCGATGTCAATCAATAGATATGTCCAGACTAGACCTAGTGGCAATACCGCACTCAAAAATGTGTTTTGTACCGACTTATGGCGAAAGAATGATTTCGAAAAACATTTAATTATCTCTGAAACTAGGCCTAATCCAGAAAATTTTATATGACATTTTAGTTTCTAAATAATTACCAGGAATGCTTAGTTAAAATGTCTCGCAATGCTCACGGGCACCTTGTATAGATTCTCGTACAATATTTCAATTACCCCTCTCATTGTACAATGTACTATTTGAACACAGTTCAGAAAGTAATATTATTCCTGTTAGTCGTTTGTCCATAATTACTCCTACATTCATTGATTTAAGACACTACTAATGTTGGAATCTAAAATTATGAGGGCAATTGTTTTATTACTACCTAACTAGTTAATACTAAAACATTATCATGTGAATAAACATAGGTAAATCCCTTCCTACTAATCTAACAAATGCGAAAGTATTTATGTCTGTCAGTTACTTCTTCCCACGTAATCCGCTAAACTGATTCAGATGGTCTTTGGTTTATAAATGATAGTTATAGGATATAGGGTAGTTCTTATCACGGAAACACCATTGTACGCAGATGAAAATGCGGCCAATAGCTATAAGTCCCAAAATTACATAGCTATAAGAAAATATAAAATAATAAAGAATTTATTATAATATAAAAAATATCTAAATCAAATATAAGTTACTAAAATAATCTACTTCATTTGGCATAACATCATCCCTATTATCCTCGTAATCTAAAAATACGTATGTTGTTATGAAAGTCGTATGCAGTTACGTTTTAAATCAGCATGGTAATATTGAAAACATGTCATCTTATTTATTCCAAATTTTACTGAAGTTATCTTTTTCCTTACCTACACGTGAAAACTGATCCTACTGTCCTTGGAATGTTCAGGATAACTTCTGCACCACCTCACGACACATGAAGACATTTATAATTATAAAAAAACCGGCCAAGAGCATGTCGGGCCACGCTCAATGTAGGGTTCCTTAGTTACTCTTCCGTCGCAATAAGCTAAACTGTAGCTTAAAGTATATTAAATTGTTAACCAAGGGATGAAACGGTACCTTTCACGCGAGTTAAACAAATAGGCAAATTTGCATAATCAGTACCTACCTAATTAAAGTCCCAGCGCGCAAAAGTTTTTTGGAGAAATCGCGAAACGTCTGGTTGACGTAACTGGTGACCGAAGAGCTGGCGGCTTCCTCGCACAACGTATCAGTATTGCGATACAACGAGGAAATGCCGCCAGCATCCTTGGTACAATGCCTCAAGGGCCTATTTTAGATATAAGCTAGTTATAGTAATCATCTGTATATATCCATTATTTATATTGTTATTGTCAATAAAATAATTTATTTACCTAATTAAAGTAAGTCTTTTTACTATGAAGGGGAAACTTTTTGCGATAACTCAAAAACAGCTAAACTGATCATGTCCGCTATAGTTTTCATTTAATGTCTTTCTTAAGCTCTACTTCCACGATTTTTTTTTATATTTTTTGGACCTATGGTTCAAAAGTTAGACGGGGGGGGACACATTTTTTTTTCTTTCGGAGCGATTATCTCCGAATATATTCACTTTATCAAAAAATGTTTGTTGAAGACCCCTATTAGTTTTGAAAGACCTTTTCAACGATACCCCACACTGTAGGGTTGAAGCAAAAAGAAATCACCCCCACTTTACGTGTAGGGGAGGTACCCTCAAAAAAATTAAATTTTTAGATTTTATTGTACGACTGTCGGCGTTATTGATTTATATATCCATGCCAAATTTCAGCTTTCTAGCAGTAACGACCACGGAGTAAAGCCTCGGACAGACAGACGGACATGGCGAAACTATAAGGGTTCCTAGTTGACTACGGAACCCTAAAAAACGTTGTTTTTATAAACCGATTTAGCCATCTATCACTGACAGTCATCTCGATCGAACTGAAGTTGCCAATCGAGTAGTTCGTAACCCCCGCCCACCTTAGGGTAGTTTACGTTGGGCTATAATTGAGCGTTCACAATGCTTCCATGTTTTGTTTCCGTTCGCTGGTAATCAAACTCAATAACGCCTTCATGTCACTGTGAAGTTGACTTTTGTCATAAGTAGATATGGTACCATGAAATTGTGGAGTATGGTTTAAACAAAAGGGTTTATTACCAACTAAATTGTTAATTATCTCAGGTTTCTAAATATTTTTTTATTTGCCACATTTTGCATAATTCTTTTTTAAACTTTAGCACTCTAATTTTATTTTTAAATGGTAAAATTTCTCGTGAAGAGCGATATTATTTTATGTAAAAAAACACAAACATATACCTTTGTTTATAATGAAATTGTTTTTGGTTTGCTGATTGAATAAAAACCAAAGAGCATATAATCACTACGTTTTAAGAGACGGGACTTCCATACTAGCGAGTGGAATCAGTTTGTTTCGCAAATCATTACCAAAATGTACGACAAAGAACTGTCAAAGAACCATAGTACCAACATAAGCAATTTAAATAGTGTAGTACGCTACACGCTTGCGTTTCTTATCGATATCGATAAAATGGGGAGGGTTGAAATGTAGACTCTTGTCTACAAATTTTGTACTCGAAATCAAGTTAGGATCGAGTCCACATTTAAGTTGTATGTTATATAGTGGATAGTTCTATGAGTGGACTAATACGTGGTCGAGCTTAATGTGGACCCGATTTTTTTTAGAACACCTTGTTGTTATTCACCACTAGGGAGGGTCAAAGTAGCACTTTTCTTCCCTACTAGGAGGGATTACTTTTTTCCACTTTTTGCATACTTCTTAGGTTAAATTATTTAATTTAATTACCATTAATTAAATTTATTTTTTATTTGTACCATAATAATTTCCTCATAGATGATGTGAAAAGCAGTATGTAAATTTATCACGTGGTAGCAAAAATATTTCCACCTTAGGGTGGTATTTCACCTATCCAATTTCTTCGTCCAATGTCATTGCGTCTCACTCTATAATTAAGCAAAATGTGAGACGCAATACACATTGGACAAAGAAATTGCATAGGTGGAATACCACCCTTAGGCGTTAACACTTGAATCCCTCACTACGCTAGGTTTCTATTTTAGAATAGGTACCTCATTACACTCAGAATGTAATTATAAAATCCTTCACTATTATTTTTCTTAATTTTTTTAAATTAAAAGCACTATTTTCAAAATGATCTGCAGATACATGTTTCAATAAATATAACTTTTCTATGGGAAGATGTATCAGGTCTTCGCTCCCAACAAATTTGACCCACTGCCTGCATCTGAAAACATACAGCCTTGGTTAGGCACAGTTTATATTCCAAGTGTTTGCTAATGAGATGATCAACTGATTATTTAGCGCTAATATGCATCTATAAATCATGTTTTTTTGGCATCCAATTATCAACAACCCTTTATCAATGCTCTAACTTTTTATGTATTTATATGTCTGTTAATCATGAGAACCGGTCTGGCCTACTGGGCAGTAACCCTGCCTATTAAGCCTATGGTCTCAGGTTCAAATCCTGGTACGGGCATTTATTTGTGTGATGACCATGCGTATTTGTTCCTGAGTCATGTGTGTTTTCTATGTATTTATATGTATATATCGTTGTCTAAGTACCCACAACACATGTCTTATTGAGCTTCCTATGGGATTAAGTCAATTTGTGTAATAATGTCGTATAATATTTTGTATTGATCACAAAAAGAGAGATTAATTTACTTAAATTTCAGATTAATATATTAAATAATTACTATATTAAAAAAAACATGTTAAATAATGACCATTAATGCATAGATGATAGATACTTTTCCACTGAAAATCTTCGACGAATTAATTTTGTGTCATATTGCATGCTAGTTCTCAGGAAATTCCACATATTTTATTTTATTACTTACACTGATATACAAATAAACATACAATTATCGATAGTTTTAGTACATCCCTAGTTCACGACTAAAAATAATATAATATCAAATTTTCGATGTGTTTAAAGCCTGCTGCACCAGAATAAGGTCAAAAATATCTAAAGCAATACGTACCGGTTTTTATCCAAGGGATATTTCGCCATAAAATCCCTTTTTTCGTGATTTTCTCGAGTGGCTCGCTTGCCACATATTTCACACTTAGTAAACCGTTTTCTCGGTGGCATTGTAACAAACTCGTTCTTTACTCTGATCACGGTTCACTATTTTCGATGTTTTCACTAAATAGATAATAAAGAAATTGCACGAAATACCCGAACAAAACATTGAAGCCTTCATAACAAACAAAACAATTAGGCTGACAGTTGACTTGATGTAAACTTGACAGAATAAATAGCACTGACGTTTTATTTTTCTTCGTTAGCAAAGATTTGCGAAACAAGTTCCATACAAAACTTATTTTGTTCCTAGTTGCGTCAGCCTGGGTAATATAATGTTGTTGTGGGCTGTCATCTTGCTGTCACTGATATTAACATATTTCATTTTAATGATTTTGTTTTATTTTTTTAAACCAGATTTACGATTATAATAACTCGATTGTAGATCACTTAGGTAACACTATCCCTTCAGCCCAGTCCATAGAAATGTTCCACACTGTATGCAATAGATTTCTGATTGTAGTTACTTACGGCCTTCTGAGGAGCGTCAAGAAGAAGCTTTGTGGCGTGCGTGCAGCGAAGTAATATGGCGGTGCGCGGGCGGCATGAACCCTCCACAGGCTGGTCAGCCAAAAGCAGTGGTGGCACTGCCATCAGATATGACGTACGTGCAACACAACTCTACCTACTATCAAGATGGAGTTACCGAAAAGGTAATTGTCTTTCGAAAAATTTAATAAAATGTAATGGGTACTTACCCGAGTCATGGAGAGCATGTAGAGTATTAAAGATCGGGCGCTTGTCTAATAAAACAGTATGGGTAAAAAAAATATTTCCGACAGAAGATGACTCGGTCTCACAAGCAAAATGCGATTTCTAGGACGACTTTAGAGCAACATCGGTGTAGATAGAGGCTTGTTGGTACAATACTGGACGATCGTTTTGCCATACAAACGTAGTCTCCACTTTCTTCCTTAGGTATTGACATTATAGAAAATAGTTTTCCACTTTTTTTTGTATTCATTTCATTTCATTTACTTAATGTATATTGACGATAGCTTTGCCACTTCGTTTGTTTTTGAATTCAAATTATTATAAGTCTTAATACTCTCGCTGCTAACGAAGCTTTTAATAATTTGTATGAAATATGTTTTTCTCTCTTAGATCAGATATTACGAAAAATATTTTTATCAAATTATACGTAGAACTATAGCTATGACCCTTCGTTTGACGTTTTGCGATTTTACTACTGTCGGCACCGTCCGGCTTCCGATCATGGAGAAAAATAACTTACTGGACGCCGAAAAACACGAGCTTGATTCCTGTAATAAGTATTTTAATATTTATTTTCACCCCGCAAGCTGCACTTATTTGAATTCACCAATTTGGAGGATGTACAGATTTTTATGAAGAGGTATTTATATTTGGTAAGTAAGCACTTATTTTGTAAATACAGTAGCTCATTGTAGGACAGGCCGGAAAACCGTTGAAAGATGGACGAGGGAGTTTGAGACGACACGTTAGTGGAGGCCCTCAAATAATACGTGTCCATCTTTAACGTTTTCGGCCGAGGCATTACATAGTGCTTTTGCATGACTACTGCGAGGAAATAAGTACTTTAATAGAAATTAATGATCTAGCTTAATATAAACATATTGGGCTAAGTCACCCCCATGTTATGTTTTTTTTTAGGTTTTTAATTTTAGTTTTGTAAGTAGTTTTAATTTTAGGTTACATTTTATTCTAAGTTTGTTATTATTTAAGTGTGTTATTGGTTTTAATAAAAAATCATAGAAATTAATATTTATGTATGTATGTATGTATCTATGTATGTATGTATGTTTGTATGTATGTATGTATGTATGTATGTTTGTATGTATGTATGTCACTTTATTGCACATAAACAAGTTAACATAAAACAGACAAAACAAAACAAAAACAAAAAAATGTTATGCGCAAAGGCGAACTTATCCCTAAAAGGGATCTCTTCCAGAAAATGATTTCCAGAAAACTCTGAGAAAATGCGAAATATTGGCGTATATTGGCGTGAGGACAATTGATGAATGAAAGCGATGTATTTTTGCGAGGAAAATTTATATTCGTATTTTTCTTTACTAGGAGAACACATTTTTATAGCGTAGATACGCGTTTATAGTCAAACACAATTTAGACTATCCAATTCAGTAAATATTTTCCGATTCCACCTTTTTTACTTTATTATCACTATTCAGAGGCGTTTGTCTGTTGTTTGCTTCAAACCGACTCTAAACTTAGAAGAGTTTGTGTAAAAAAAATCACAAACAGCTATAAAAGTAAAAATGCCTTAGCGTGGACTGAATTTAAGGTTATTTTGAAAATAAGCATGTTTTTATCAGTCCGACATATTGTACTTAGAGATCTACATACCTACGTTCATGTATAAAATATCCACTAAAATAGTTTTACTTGTTTAGTTTAAAATTGAAGAAGGTTGCGGCGCTTTGTTGTTGCTGTATGCCGCAGTGCTGTCTAGAGGATGTGAAAAGTAAGATCATTGTATTATATTTTAACATGTTTCTTTTTGCTTGTGGTTATTAAATTATAATAATGTTAAATGTTACACAAATCTACTAAGTCCTAGACTAAGCAAAGCTTATATTATTGTGGGTTGACGACGAAATACTTGGATATATATATTATAAAAGTAGAAACAACCATAATACGAGAATAAACATACAAATAAATACCCTTACCAACATTCGAACCCGCGGTCTTTAAGTTCGTAGGCAGGATCACTGCCGACTAGGCTTCGAGTCCGTTAAATAATACTTATGTCCTCCGATGCCTTCATTAAAATCAAAATGTTCATTCATTCTTCATTAAAGTCAAAGTATTAAAAGGAAAATTTTGAACAGCGTTAAAAAAGACTTGGATGGCAAACTGACGTACCTGGTATCATCGCACGTGGAAGGTTCGCTAAACGTTGTAACGCTGCTGCTGACCGGGCGAGCCACTCCGTATCTTCATAACGGAGTCGTGTATATAGGTGACGAGGACCATTATGTGAGTTGTAAATAAAATAATAGATATGACCATATACTATATGTTATAGTAAATAAAATAATAGATAGGACAATATGCCACAATTTTCGTGTCACATTTGAATATTAAATAATAACACTTCGATTTTTATATGTCATTAAAGTTGGAATTTAAATGTTAGATTGGTTTTATCAAATAAATTGCCAATGCAACAATCCAGTTCTCATTAAGGCAATTATAATTATATATATTTCAGGCTATGCCGCAGTTCGGAGTGTTGTCACGTAGTCCTGTTGGTCTTTTAGTATTTTATGGAAATGAAGACAATGCTAAAAATAACGCTAACCAGCAGCATCCAGGATCTAGGCTTAAGACACCAGCTATGCCTATTTGGGTAAATATAAAATATATGTAATATTTTGAATATAAAATATATGTAAAAAAATATTTTGTATTCAAAATTCAATCAATAATTGTAAAATTTATGTAAAACATGCATGTTAAACAACCTAGAGGTACACTAATAACTAGCGTACGGACAAGTGGTGGCATTTTGAATAGAGCGGGAAATGGAGTCGCCTAGGGGCATTTTATGATAAAAAAAGCGGCCAAGTGCGAGTCGGACTCGCTTATGAAGGGTTTCGTACCATTTATGACGTATTAAAAAAACTACTTACTAGATCTCGTTCAAACCAATTTTCGGTGGAAGTTTGCATGGTAATGTATATCATATATTTTTTTTTAGATTTTTCATTCTGTTATTTTAGAAATTACAGGGGGGGACACAATTTTTCACTTTGGAAGTGTCTCTCGCAAAAACTATTCAGTTTAGAAAAAAATTATATTAGAAACCTAAATATCATTATTGAAGACCTATCCATAGATACCCCACACGTATGGGTTGGATAATTTTTATTTTTTTTATTTTATGACGTATTAAAAAAAACTACTTACTAGATCTCGTTCAAACCAATTTTCGGTGGAAGTTTGCATGGCAATGTGTATCATATATTTTTTTTAGATTTTTCATTCTCTTATTTTAGAAGTTACGGGGGGGGGGGGGGGGGCACATTTTACCACTTTGGAAGTGTCTCTCGCGCAAACTATTCAGTTTAGAAAAAAAATGATATTAGAAACCTCAATATCATTTTTAAAGACCTATCCAATAGATACCCCACATGTATGGGTTTGATGAAAAAAGATTTTTTGAGTTTCAGTTCTAAGTATGGGGAAATTGATTTTAGCGTTTACAAGTTTAACGACTTTACATGATAGTAAATATGGTGTTTGTAATGCATCATCTAGTGATTTTATAATTACATTTACCACGCATTTGCCAACATCATCAAGCGTTTCATCTACTGCAAGCCATAAGTTAGAAACCAAAAAATATTTCTTATTTTGTGAACTGTTGCACTATAAATTTTAGCAAGGTAATCAGGTCAGACAGTCTCTTCAGGAAGCTTACGGTTTTTGTCGAGATATTTTTCAAAGAACTTTCTTAATTCTGGATGATTTACTCGTATCCAAGGGATGTTGCACGCAATTAGGAATACACATAAGTCGTAGACAGAGGTATCGTTTTTGTTTCCACAATTTATTTGGTGATTTTTACTTTTAACATGTTTTTCAATGTTATATTTTTTCATTTGTGTTAGATATAATTCACATGATATATAGTACACGCTATTGTTATCCTTATATACAAGATTATCGTATGGTTCAATCCACTTCAAAATTGTCGATTCTGGTGGTCATTCATATTGTTTAATTTATATTTCTGCGGTCGTGATGTTTTAAATTATTAGCCTAGCGTATTACCAAAAACACATGTAGCAAACTATTGTTTAAATTGAGAACATGACAACAAGGTTGTATATGGTCAAAAAGTATATTGATTGAATGTGAGAGAGCAAGAGAAATAGATTTTGAGTAAAGTAAATATCATATAAAATTTGAATGTATTTATTCAATCATAAAAAGTTAGTAGATAATAACGACTCCGTTTCATGCTCTGTTCAAAATGCCACCACTTGTCCGTACACTACTAATAACTGTAAGTCATCCATACTATTAAATAACAGGACCCTAGCTTGTGCGAGTTAAGCTCGCGTCTCAATGGTTCCGTAATATCATCACACTATTTTTACAAAAAAATTATCTCGTGTGCGATTCATAATTTACCACTCAATTTATTTCTTGTCTTGCACTATAGGTATATTTCTTTATTATCGCACGGAGTTTGTTGTTTCATAATTCATAATTTAATAATTTTGTGTGTTTAACTGTTAAAAACAATAAAATAGGTTCGTTATTTGTATGAAGCCCCCTTTTTATTGTAATTAACAATGTATGTGGCGAGATGTAACGCCAATAATAACACATAAAAGTTGGGTCAAATATACTTCAGAGGGGTACAACTCAAAATTTTAGTTGTATATTGAACACATTATATTGCTACACGTTTTTAAAAAGGCACGAAAAATCAAACAAAAAGCGGACAAGTGCGAGTCGGACTCGCCCATGAAGGGTTCCGTACCATTTATGACGTATAAAAAAAACTACTTACTAGATCTCGTTCAAACCAATTTTCGGTAGAAGTTTGCAGAGTAATATATATATCATATATTTTTCATTCTGTTATTTTAGAAGTTACAGGGGGGGGGGGGGGGTACCACTTTGGAAGTATCTCTCGCGCAAACTATTCAGTTTAGAAAAAAAAAATATTAGAAACCTCAATACCATTTTTGAAGACCTATCCATAGATATCCCACACGTATGGGTTTGATGAAAAAAAATTATTTTGAGTGTCAGATCTAAGTATGGGGAACCCCCAAAATTTATTGTTTTTTTTTTCTATTTTTGTGTGAAAATCTTAATGAGGTTCATAGAATACATCTACTTACCAAGTTTAAACAGTATTAAAAGTGGCTGTGACATAAACGGACAGACAGACGGACATGACGAATCTATAAGGGTTCCATTTTTTTTTACTACGGAACTCTAAAAACGTGATTATATTAAGAAGGGCAGGCTCCAACTAAATCCTTACTATGTTAAAGTTGGCTTGATAGATAAAAATCACCCAAACAGGTCTAATTTTATCATTTATGTTCTTACAGCGACTGACTGATGATTTTTGACCGTTCGACTATTTAATGTTTTAAAACGTGAAATCATCTGGAATAAATGCTATTTGAAAACAAATTAGACATTTTAACATTGTATAATGCGGGTTTTATACAATGCAAATCTTATATTATTCAAAATTATACAAAGTGACCTATCTTGTGAATTTCATATTTATAATTCGTATTTATATAGGATGTATTATATTACTTATCCAGTGTTTCTTTGTAACTAAATAACACATAAATGTATGATTCATGTGTAATGTAGGCTCAGAATAACGTAACGCATAAACGTACGATTAACGCGTAATATAGGGCCACATTGCCGCAATAGATAAACGTATAATTCACGTGTAATATAGGCCCATACTGCCGCAACATAGAAACGTATGATTCAAATGTAAAGCGACTGATAATTCTATTCAGAAATTCTGCTAAAACTTGGTTATTTCAGGTGACAAGTTGTTCGGGACATTATGGCGTGATGTTTAATACTAATCGTGAATTGTTAAGGAATTATCATGCAGAGAGGAGGTTCGTAATTACTGTATATATTTATGCATTGACATGAACATTTTAGATTTTAAGTGAGATGGTATAAGGACCTAAATCGTACAAAAATTAATTTCAGATTTGATGTCCACTATTACACTTCCGGCGGCTGCCATGTACTGTTGAATGTCGATACACGCGCCCATGATGACATAGCAGGACCAATGCGGAATGATGACATTAGTGCCACGCCTCTCGAAAAACTCATTCACACAAAGTAAGTTCATAAATTCAAATTCCATTAATTAGCTGCAGCCTTTCAGTCAATCTCAATATATTTCATATTCATATTCAATGCATACATACATACATATAATCACGCCTATTTCCCGAAGGGGTAGGCAGAGACCACGGATTTCCACTTGCTACGATCCTGACATACCTCTTTCGCTTCCTTCACTTTCATGACATTCCTCATACACGCAATCAATACTCAATACTTTATTCTTAAGGCTGGTTAGCACGTCCGGAATCTCTCTCTGAATTCATAATCTGCATTCAGATTCTTAATTCAGAAAGCTTTGCTTTGTGTGTGTGCTGGTCCATACATAAAGTATGGAAAGAGTTGCGTCCGGAATTCATAATCAGAATTTTCATATTCTAAATACATAACGCACGTCAGTATAATTGTGACAGATCAATCTGAGAAATTCATAATCTAAAAAAATCAGAATGTGTGTGGGGAATAGTTAATTAGTAAATTGTATGCAATTCCTTGCGTTCTGAATTAATAATATGAAATCAGATTAGAACAGACTGTGTAAGGCCGGCCTAACAACAGCCAATTAATTTAAGACTGTCAAACATAAAATATATCTTTGATGCTACAAAATAGTCCCCAATTAAAAGGCCTATCTACGGTATAAAACACACCACAAAAAAAGAAGTCACAGCAGAATAAAAAATATACAAATCAAGATTTGAAAATGACATAAAAGAAAACAATAAGTATTATTAAAACATAACTAACATAATAATGAAATGCGTTAGTGAACCCCTTTCCATTAACTGTGAACGCGATCGAATACCTACCGCACCAGACCACATTTAATGTTTGAGTAACATTACATAACCTATATAGATCCTGTCATTCACGACGACAACGCGTACCTTGACTTTTATTGTCATGCTATTAAAGGTTAGATTTGACAAATCTGCGCGTCATCGTGGATGACACGAAGTATAACAATGTTTGAATTTTATACCATTTATCTCAGGCGGTTAGAAGAGATGTTGTGCGGTGATTGTCTAGTAGTTTCCAGGCTTCATAACATTCTTAATACCTCCACGGGCACAGCGCCATTCGCGAAACTGCGTGCTATGGCACAGGTAGGTAAATCCAATACAAAATATTTTCCCGTCTATGGATGCACTGCCACATCGCATTATATATAAAAGTAGTGCCACATATTGGCAGATCTGTTCTTCGTACATTGGAGAGGGTCGTGATACAGTATCTCATCTATAGCCGTAAAGTCGTCAGCTGTGACCTGTGAGCCACTGCATGCGTCATGGTGATGCATAAAGTCGGTAAGTCACTCTGAGGAATTTGCTGTGACGCCAGAGTCATGTGGTGTGCCTAAATGGCACAAGATATGTGACTTCATTATAATCCTATTAAAACTCAGCGTCTGTGGATGGGATTGCGGTGTTGTCAAAGTAAACATTATCGGCACAGACGTGGTACCGTATCACGAGGGTCTCGTTTAACGTTTCTTGATGGACCGTACGTGAACGTGTTAAGACTTGAGTCAATATATCTATAAACTCTACCATGGGAAAATTACCCATAAGTCATTCACAGCAAACATTCAAATAATTACCCAAAAGCTTTGTATGACAACATAGTACTTAACTAAGTATTTAGTTTAAAACTTTGTTATTTTGGTCACAGGTGGCAAGATGCGAAAATAACCTGGACAGGTGCAGGCCCTCACGTCAGCGATTCTCCAATCTGAACAAAAATTATAAACCAAACACCTATGCATAGTCGTAGAATTATCCATTGAAAAGTAATTTACTGAAATAGTTTAAATATTATGTGCGCCTTGTTCAAATACTTTGTCATAGTATTACATTCACTCGAAGTAGTAATCATCAAATTTACAGTATTTTAGTAAATTAATTCAATTCAATTTATGCTCTTCACTGCGTCTTTGCTTTTATTAAGTAAATTAAATAAGTAGTAGTAGTAAGCGTCGAAGCGAAGTTTATATGATATGATATATGATCAAATCAGAAATGGCTATGATCACGTCTCTTTTCCTTGGATCTGACGTCCCGATATATGTTCACTTTTCGATTGGCGCTTTGGCTACGGCCCTGATGTTAGTTTTAGGTCAATGTTACAATATAGGTACACTTTTATATAGGTACTGAAATTCTGTTTAGTAATAAAAAAAATATATAAATGAAGTTTGTCACTAGAAGCTTAAATTTATGGCTAGAATTGAGTGTGTTAGTAACATTATCTAAAATGCTTTTAAAATTAATAAAGATACATACAAATTCTTGCTTCATAGTATAAAAGAGATTTTTATTAACTCACCTTACATCAGCCGGTTCCATTTGACATTTAACAGTTTTTCGAAAAAATACCGCTCTTGCATGAAATTTTATTTTATTTTTTATATCGGTTGAACACCGGGTAAAATAAAAATACTTTTATAGTCTTCACACTTTATGAAAAAATATTGAAAATGTTGAAAAATTTAAAGCGGTCGAAACGCTCATAAATTTTGGCGCGAATTCTATTATTTATTATTATTATTTTCTTTATTTATTTATTTTCTCAGGCTAAGATTTTTACAATATGTATATAAAAGTTATATATAAAAACACTTACAAAACAATACAATAGATATAAAACCATTATAAAAAACCTAACCTAGGGTGCCGCCAGCAGCGGGGCAGGGCCCAAGCTGCCGGTGGTCAGGGCCGCAGAGAAAGGAACCGCCGGACTATCCGCGTCATGTCCAAGATCACCGCCTTCTGTATCTGACCCTTGATCCAACCACCTAGCGAGAGTCTCTCAAGGTGTTGGTCGAGCCTCTTCGATATGAGACGAAACGACTATCGGGACAATGATCGTCGAATAAATATCCCACATGGCGGTTATCTCGTAAGCCAAGTCTAGGTACTTACTGGACTTGTCCTTCTCGGCTTTCACGAAATTCTCGTCATGGGGGATGGTGATATCGACGAGCACGGCCCGGCGTTGCGATCGATCTATTATCACGATGTCAGGCTTATTGGCTACAATAGTCCTGTCAGTGATAATAGATTGATCCCAATAGAGCGTGGCACGACCATTTTCGAGAACTGGCGCAGGTGAGTACTTGTAGTACGGTACTTCGCGGTCCACAAGGCTGTATAGAAGAGCAAGTTGCTGGTGAATAATCCTGGCTACGAGATTATGTCTATGCAAGTACTCGCCGTTAGCAAGATGAGAACAACCGGAAATTATATGCCTGAGTGATTCTCCGGAACGGCGGCATGCCCGACAAATGTCGACCGTACCGTCCTTTAGGATATATTTCCGATAGTTGTTCGTCATCATCACTTCGTCCGCAATTGCACAGGCAAAACCCTCGGTTTCTCCGAAGAGATCCCCGAATCGTAACCAGTTCACCGACGCGAGCAGGTCCACGTCAGGTCCCGTGAGGGCCTTGTAGAACCGCCCGTTTAGCACCTTACTCTGTTGCCAAGGAGAGCGGCGTGAGGTTCCTGTCTACTGCCACCACATCACGATGCATCCCACACTCGTTGTTAAGGAAATAATTCTTGAGATTGCACACCTCGCGGTTGTGGAGATCTTTGGCGTTTAGGAAGCCTCGACCTCCACACTTCCGTGGGATGTACAATCTCATAACAGACGAGCGTGGGTGTAGCATGCGATGTGTGGTGAGCAGTAGTCGGACACTCCGATCCAGGGCGTCCAACTCGGTCTGAGTCCACCTTAGTATGCTAAAGGTGTATATGAGTAGGGGCATTACCCAGGCGTTGAAGGCGCGCACTTTGTTGCCTCCTGACAAAAGACTGTTAAGTACTTTTGTTAGTCGACTGAAAAAGCGCTCCCTCGTCCTCAACACCCAACGACTGTGACATACCAAGGTATTTGTAGGTTTCTGATTCAGAGATAGATCTGAAAGACAGTGTCTCAGAAAGTTGTAAATTTGTTGAATTTACAACCTTCCCCCGCTGTACATGCATAACCGCACATTTATCGACACCAAACTCCATATAGATGGCACTACTGAAAACTTCAGTGGTTTTCAGTAGCTCCAACAAGTCTTGGCTATTTGGTGCAAATAATTTGAGGTCATCCATGTACAGAAGGTGAGAAATTACTTCACCCTCTCTCCGAAGCCGGCAACTTAGTCCCGAATCCTTCAGCAGGGTGCTGAGGGGATTCAGAGCTAGGCAGAACCACAGGGGACTCAAACTATAACCCTGGAATATTCCTCGCTCAATCCTTATAAAATCCTGCGGGTCAGGGCGGTCATCCCCACCTCCTGGTTGACGAAGGACTGTGGTCCACTGCCTCATACACGCTCTTAGGAAGGCTCTTAAAGCTGTATCAACTTTATACAACTCTAAGACCCTCCCCAGCCATGAGTGAGGCACCGAATCATAGGCCTTCTTGTAGTCAATCCAAGCGGCAGAGAGGGCCCCCTTGTTCCGCGGATTTGTTGGCAAATGGTCATGTCTATGAGGAGGAGCTCTTTAGTACCACGGGACCCAACCCTACATCCATTTTGAGCGGAGGCCAAAATGTTGTTAGCGACAATGTGCGCATTTATTTTTGATCTCAAGATGGATGTAAGGAGCTTGTAAAGTGTAAGCAAGCTCGTGATTCTTCGCTTCCGCTTCAGTTCTTAGCTTCCGTGGTACTACCGGACTTGGTACTACCCGAGAAACTATTGATCGAAACACAATAGGTAGGATTTTTTTGGCACTTTTTCGTATATATATTTTCAAACGTGACCGTACAATACTTAAGCTTTTGTTCATATTTAAGTTAAAAATTGATTCAAACCTAAACTGTGCTTAACGCATATACTTAAAAAAATGATAATATTTTATTATATCGGTTTTTATTTTTTTGTAAAAAAATAATATTTCGAAAATAACGATGTATAAAATGTGAAACGTTATTCGACTAAACATTCCTTAAACGAAAAGATTACTCTGCCAAATGAAAATCGTCTAATAATAGTTCTGCTAATTTACACAGAAGCGAACTGAACTGAATGTGAACGAAGAGTCTGCGTAACGTTAGTCGACCAAAAGTTACATCTACAAATAAATTACTCTGCGAAACGATATTCGGCGAATCGTCGTCTGCGAATCGATAATCTGCGAATTCATTTTCTTATATCCAGAGAGGAAAATGGGGACTACGTTGGCGACAAAGCGGTCGTTCACTTTCATGTAAAGTAAAATATATTGAATAACTAGAACATAGATACACCATTAATTGACAAACAAAGAAAAATAAAAATAATCTTTCACATGTATTTATATAAAAAGTGAGATTATATTTTGAGTTACAGAACCTTAAAAATTCATATGTATTTAGGAACAGTAAAAAAACCTTTAGTTTTTAATATTATATTTAGCTTTTCTAAAAAGCTTCAAATTTGAAGCTTATGAAAACATTACAGTATTTTTCAATAGGCAGGGAGGGAGTCATTTCCAGAGTCGTTATAGGTAATATAAATTGAAGATGATTGATGGTCTATCCGACAAATGTACCAATAAAAGTAATTTATCAAATGCTTGTCAATCCCAATGGCGGCCTGGTCTCACCTTTCCGAAAGAAAGATTTTTTTCGCATCCATTTGGAAGGAATCTATTTTTGGTTATAAATTGTGCTTTAATGTGAAATAGCACGGATGGTATCGACATCTAATAAAAAGGTGATGAATTAATGAATGCTTAAATTCTTGGAAAATTACTTAAATGAAAACTTAGCTGTTTGTTTGAAATCGCATTAAAATATATCTTTTCGCGTTTTCACTAGATTGACCTTAGCCGTTCGCCTTATGTGTAACAAAATTACACCTTGTTTGTAGTCACAATTTTATTTTTTAATATTCCCGGCGGAGGCAAACAAGTGTGCTCCTCCCTGATATCAAGCAGCTACCGCAGCCTATGTGGCTTACAATTGTAGTGATAACCAATGAGTCAATTTCAATTTATATTAGTACATATGTCACGCAAGTAAATAAGTAATTATGTATTGTCAGATTGTGTATGTCAATTTACAGATGTTACAATAGTATGTTATAATAGTGTCACAATTAACCGGTTTACGCTATACAATGTACTTATTCCTAAAATAGGCAGAAATCCATCAATTTTGGTATATAAAGATAGTAACAAAGTAGGTGTAAGTATCAAGTACTTAGATTAAATCCACCGCTTGCAGCTTATACCTCTTTGTCCGTTTTCTTTGCAATAATTGTCACATTAGGAGAATTTCACTCTGTAGCGCACTTTGAAATTGACACATGAATAGTTCGGTTCCTTCTTATAACTGAAGAATTTCATGGACATTTCATGTATAGGTCCTCTGTCTCGTCTACGCACCTCTTTAAATGCGCTCCAGTAAGTCCCACTTATCTTTAATGAAGTGAAATCGCACGATTTTTAACGGAACGCCATCGGACTTAATTGGCGTAAAAAAAATTGGACTAGTAAATTTGCAAAGTATGAAGCTATTTTCTATAGCCATAGCTGACCTTGCTTTGCTTTGGCTTTGTGCTTGTTTGTGTGAGTAGGTATTTCCACACGAAAATGATTCAAATAAGGAACTTAGCTTCCCAAAATTACAACACCTAATACACATACATACAACAACAACAACAATGACGGGAGGTTTAGAGATCGAAGGTAAAAAAAAAAAAAACAATCGTTAGCGCTCACGTCAACTAGTGATGAAAATGCTAGCTTTGAAATAGACTTTATAAGTTCAAACATATAATTAATTTTCTCAATTTGCGTAATTTTAATTTTCTTCACGTCAAACATGTCCGATGACATTCTTCAAAATGACACGTGGGACTAGAGCGCTTCTATAGGGAGCGTGCATGAACTATAGGAGGCAGCACAGGAGCTGTCAGATTTTTGGCGCGAAGCGTAAATGTGATGTTTATTGTTCCGATGTAGCCCACAAGATGGCAGAACCGTCTATGCACAAGAAAACACTTGACGTGGAAATGTGCATGTTTATGGTTCCGATTCAGACCACAAGATGGCAGACCCTCCAACGCGCACGGTCCCTATGGAGGTAAGTACCTGCTTAGACAAGAGATAAGACCTATGCCTGAAATTCTTCAGCTATAAAATGGACCCGAATCATGGCATCATTATTCATGTGTTTATTTTAACGAATATATGGAGCAAACTCATATGGAGCTACAGAGCGTGGCGCCGTGGCGTGGCAATACTATATATTACTCGAAATTCTCCTAATAGCACAATCGGATTAAGACCAACCTCGAAATTTTTAGAACAGTCATGAAATTTGGTATATATATAAATTAAATTCCCCTTTTTCATGCCCACACCATTTGACATTTGGGGACCTCGAGGAATCTCAGCCATCTTGGAAAATGTGTACCATCCAGGAGAAAATCGCGTTTTACTTTAAATCTACATTCTTTATGAAAATAAAGTGTAAGGCAACCTTAAAGCTTATTAAATTCTACACAAAAAGCCTTTCACTTCTCTTTTGACAATATTCATATAAATCCATAGCTAAAGAGAAAAAAGGAAAAAACAAATAAGTCGCATACTTTTTCCTATGCCGTCTTATCCCCATGGTCCCCCAATCTCAAATTTTATGACACGCATACCGGAATCCTAGAAATTGTAGGTGTGAAATTTGATTACTGTCACTATTATTTGAACCCCATTTAGACCTAAAATCTGTTTTTGCAATCACATTATTTAGCGCTAAAAAGTTTTCCTCCATTAATTTTAGTAACTTTACGTAGTACGTAGTTAGTACGTAGCACTTGTGTACTAATCATGGATCTACTGATGTATATTTTATTGAAATCCGATAATTAGTTTAGGCGCTAGAAGAAAAAATATGATTTAATATTCGGAGTCCTCTCAATAAAACAAGTGTAAATAAGTTGTAAAGGTTGAGAGGAATCTAACGATATGTCATTTAAAAAAATCCGTCCAGTATCCTAAGCTACAGGGTGTACTGAATCATCAGTTTCTACCCATACCCATAACCCTTCTTTCTGATTAAGTCGCAGTCGAGTAAAATGTTAATATTGGTGTAGATCACGTACAAATGTATAGTTAAAAGTGAAATTCATATTCCTCCGAGTTTCCTATTAAGAGAACAGAGCAGGAAATGGTGTCGTTATTATCTACTAACTTTTTATGATTAAATGAATAAATTAAAAATTTATATGATATTTATTTTACTCATAAATTATATTTCTCTTGCTCTGTCACATTCAATCAATATACTTTTTAAGCATATACAACCTTAATTGATTACTGACCAAAAACGTTATAAACTGTAGATACGACAAAAGAATTTCAATTTAGACAACAATTTGCTATATGTGTTTTTGTAATACGCTTGGCTAATACTCGTAATTTAAAACAGCACGACAGCAGAAATATAAATGAAACAATATGAATGACCCACCAGAATTGACAATTTTGAAGTGGATCGAACCATACGATAATATTGTATATAAGCATAACAATAGCGTGTACTGTATATCATGTGAAATATAATATAACACAAATGAAAAAATATAACATTGAAAAACACGTTAAAAGTAAAAATCACCAAATAAATTGTGGAAACCAAAACGATATCTTTGTCTACAACGTATGTGTATTCCTAATTGTGTGCAACATTCCTTGGATACGAGTAAATTATCCAGAAGTTAGAGTTCTTTGAAAATTATCTCGACATAAACAGAAAGCTTCCTGAAGAGTCTATCTTAAGAAAGTATTACCTTGCTAAAATTTATAGTGCAACAGTTCACAAAATAAGAAATATTTTTTGGATTCTAACTTATGGCTTGCAGTAGATGAAACGCTTGATGATGTTGGCAACTGCGTGGTAAACGTAATTATAAAATCACTGGATGATGCATTACAAATACCATATTTACTAGCATGTAAAGTCGTTAAACTAGTAAACGCTAAAACCAATTGCATCTGTAGTTGACGAAAGTTTAAAATTTTTGTGGCAGGACAACTACTCCAAAAATTTAAATAATTTTTTGATATTCTGTACTGATAGTGCTGCGTACATGATTGCAGCTGGCAAAATTCTAAAGAAAAACTACAGAAAAGTAAAGCACGTTACTTGCTTAGCTCATGGGTTACACAGAGACGCAGAACAGGTACGATCGGAACATAAATTTGTGAATTCTGTGATATCAAATGTCAAGAAAATTTTCTTAAAATCACCCCATCGCGTTCGGTTTTTTAAGGACCACGCTCTAAATGTGCCTTTACTACTAAAACCTGCACTAACTAGATGTGTACCTGGTTAAATGCTTGTATTTACTATGATAAACATTTTGATGTTATTCGAAACATCGTAATGCAGCTGTACACAAACGAGGTCATTGCTATAAAAAAAAGCTCAATTTAATTGAGCACGATGAGGAAGATTTTGAATCCTATATTCCAGTCGCCATTTGAAATTAGGTAAACATCGCAGTAGATACTATAATTTGTAACTACATATTATTTTTCTTAATTATTTATATTCATTTTTGACATAATAGTTACGTGAGTTTCCCGGTGAGAAATATATAGTATTAATGTGTACATGCTTTTATTATTTTTTATGTAGCCAATTAATGACTGTCCCATTTCTGGGTAACGGCAGGCCCTCATTTTTTCCCTAGACTGTAGCTCAAATTTTCAATTTCTTTTTCTACTGCCTTTGCCCCTACTTATATTGAGGCATTAAAAAATATATATATTTTTAGTCTAAAAACTTTGGCACTACTTGAATAAGAATTAAAAAGTGTAATAAATATGTTTTCGAAAAATCATGTAATCGTTAATCATTTAATCATAAAATGCACCTAGGCGACTCCATTTCCCGCTCTGTTCAAAATGCCACCACTTGTCCGTACGCTACTTATAACAGCACTTGTGCTTTAAGATGATTGTCGCCCGTGATGAATGTCGGCATTGGCCCTTGAGCGTTCGAGGCCTCGGAGCGTAGCTAAGCGCTCTGTCCCCGCCCTACCCCTTTCATGACGATCGCAAGCAACGACGTTCAAAGAATAAGATTCAGCGCAGAGGCGCGCGGGTGGCGCTATACTATAGATAGACATTCAACATCCTGGACTTTTTTGTAGACCCATGAAGGAGATACATACATTGTGTTGTTATACTCGTTACGGATATACGATGTATGCCACATAATCACAAATAATTTATGGTATTCGCTATGTGCATGACTGTCACGCAACCTAGCAGCCGCAAATCTAGGGGAAAACGTGAATTCACTTCATCTTATAAAACTACTCCAAAACTAAAAAAGACCGAACGGATTTTTATACGACTTTCATCAATCAATAGAGTGATTCTTGAGGAAGGTTTAGGTATACAACTTGTTAAGGTTTTGTGTAATTTGGCTGAAATATAAGGATGTTGTCCAAATGTTGCCTGAATCATAAAAAAAATAGTTTTTTGTTTGTATGGAAAAGACACGAAAACCAAAGTTGTAATTACAGTTTTTTTTATTGAAATGGTTTTAATCCTTTATAAGGCATAAGGGTGTCAGAAATTATGCAAAATTGAACCCTATTACTTTGAAATAAAGGTAAAAATCGGGTGGGAAATATATTCCCTCTGCCTTATAAAGGCTTAAGTTAGTAGTCAAACGGCCTGTATTAATGTTTCTTCTATGGAGAAACTACAAGTCACAGGAAAAAAGTCAAACGTAGAAATGTTGTACACCAAACGTAAATTTATATATATATATATATATATATATATATATATTTATTTTCATTTTTTTTTGTTGAACTGTTAAGAAGATATCTAGAATCATCTAGAAAGTACGAGTTTACGACCAAAATCGGCGTCTATCGCCTTAAGCATTATACACCCCTGTAGGGCTAATATGGTCGGTGTTTTATCATATGTGCAATATGTAATTAACCTGCAGACAATGCATAATAACAAACATGCATTTATATTACTGTTAAACAATACTTATACTTCTAATTAATGTAGGTAGAAATAGCTAGTTAACCGGCTCAGATAACTTAAATCGCACAAACTAGTTAGCAACCAGGCTGTTATTCCCAACATTTGCATAATGCACGCGTTACCATTTTATAGAACCAGTATAGACACGTCTTCAATTATGCAAGGTTAATAGCGATATCGGTGTCAAATTACAGTGGTTTAGTTTCTTTCTTCGCGGCCGCTGAGCCTATGACTTGATTAGTATATAGGTACATATTAAAGGTAAGACGTATTAAAGGCCATGCCTGGATAACCTTAGTGAATCTGCCTCCAGCGAGTCCTGGCTTGTATTTTTTTTGATGATATGGCTTTATATGTATTAGTAGCAAGTATGCAACATATCAGCCTCACAAATGTCAGGATTTGGAAAAAGAAAAAAAAAAGAAAATATGATCTTTCTTCGATATTTTTTTTTCTAGCGAGCCGATTTTGACGTGCGTCACATATATTGTGCATAAAGTAAATGCAATTATACGACATCAATTATAGGACACATACGCGGACGCGGTACAATAAAAATTCTACGATTATATGCAACTTTTTTGGCGTTTCTTTCAGATTCGCGTTATCGAGGTTCCAAAATAGCTACAAATTATTATGTTATTACTTCTCTACGCGGCTTTAACGCCATTTTTCAAAGCCTTAGTAATTCTATTGTTGAATCTGTGCTTGTAAATCAATCGAGGCAAAATGCAGATAGTTCATAACTTTGGAAGACAATGCAGGCAAATAGCCGTTGTCAGCGGGAAGCGGCAGCGATACACTAAATCAATTTACGGGAACAAAGTGCGTCTATTGTGGCGATATCAATTTATCAAAGGATAAATCCTTTTAAATCAATCCAATACGGTGTGCTTAATTTGGACGCACGAATCTGGCAGTTTATTTTTTTGATAGGATGAGATAGCTGGTGAAATACTTATTTTCTTAAATACGGTTTATTTAAATGCATTATTACACCTATTCGTAAATCGAACACGAAAAGTGTTTAGTTGTAATATTTTCAAATTTATCCTAGGCCCGATGTACAAGTTAATTTCGGGTTTTGAACTCTTATAAGAAAGTTCAAAATTCAGAACCACATAAATTGCCCGGGGTTTTTCTAGGTTAAAAAGTAAAAAAAACTTTGGATAATAATGGAATTTCATGTGCTTATTTTACTCCTAGTAGTTATAGTTGACAAATTATACAGTTATTAATTATGTACTACATGCAAAAAAGTTGAAAATTATACGAAAATAAATATTGCTAGAAACAATTTATAATTCCCTAGAAAACACAATTTTCCAGACTTTGTTCTTAATTACATTCAAATAGTACATTATGATATAAGTGTGCTAAGTTGATCATTATACACCAGGCGATATTGTGTGCGCACGAGCGAAAGCGATTGCGCCATAAGAAAGCCGCGTATATAATGGTCACAGGCACACGTGTTTCATACGGCGTTTTTCAACACACTTGCGAGGAAAAAACAAGACTTCATTTAGTCAAATTTTAATTATTTAAACAATTAGTAAAAGTACAGGTTTCAAAACGGTACTGAACAGTTTTGTTTGGCATTACGGTTTCTGTAATGTTGTTATTTATTTCATTCTCTTGGGTGAATGTCGGCGACGAACAATTGTTTTCGATGGAGTTTGATGGTTGTGTTAAGGCACGAGCAGGAGACGACAAGAAATCAGGGCCGCTGTCGCGTGATGTTCCGGGCCGCGACTCTGGGCAAACCTTTTTTGCCGGTTGCTCCAAATTTATAGCCCGTGTGATTTTTTTACCAATTTTTGCCTTATTGTGTAATGAGTCTTCCACATAAGACTCGGCGACTGCGTCTGAACGCCATCCGCCATGACGCTTTACGGTCAATACATCGGCCCCCGAATCAGCTAGTAAAGTAGCCGAAGTCCTTCTGAAACGGTGTCCAGTGTAGGAATCTGCGTCAGGCAAGTCCAAATATTTGGCTATTTCTTTTGGCATGGCACCAAATTTATTAATGCCAATAGGTTGTGCTGTACACTTCCCTTTTTGAAAATTCTGGAAAAATCGGTCAGATTTGGCATTTGGTGAACGTAGAGCTTGATACTGTTTAACTATTTCATAGAACGGGCCATCTATCGTGAAAATTCGTGGAATTTTGTTTTTGGTATTTTTAATTTTTACAAGAAGCATTTTGCCGTGGGTTTCTATATCTTGAGTCGTTATATCACTAAGTTCTTTACGTCTACAGGCACCTGTTACGCCGAATATTAACGCAACCTGTAAAGAAACCAATGATATAATAAATTAGGTACTTATGTACTTATAGGTAATACAAGGTAAATTGTATAAATTCAACTGACCTTTGCTGCAAAGTACTGATAATCAGGAGCTTCTTTCAAAAACTTCTCCACGTCGGATGGACTCAATACTTTTGATTTTCGGCCAGTGAATCCGTCCGAGCGTCTCTTCAAAAATGCCATCAGGTTATTGTACGTTCGAATATCTATGTTATTCTTTATCTTTACTGTGCTTTTTAACATAGAATAAGTGCACCAAAGTGAGCTGGGCTTATACTTTTTGGCCAGTTCATTGAAGTAGGCTAAAAATACACTTTCTGAGAAAGACTGAGCATTCTTATCGGTTTTCCATTTTAAAAATGTTTCATAGGCCGTTAAATACATTTCATTCGATTTTGACGGCAAAATGCTATCGCACGCGTTTTTCGCCTCGTTACGTATGTCCGGCGGAGTTAATAATAGGTTTTCTTCATTTTCTTCACTTGAAGTAGACATATTCGTTAATATTAAACTTCACAATTAATCCAAACTTCGTCACATCTATCAATCAATAAAATTATTTACGAAAAATGACGCGATGTTTTTTTTCTTGCCGCGATACCGATGCGTGTGCAGGGCTAAGGCGCGAAATAAACGACATACAGCCAATTAAAAAATGAAAAAAAGCTAACATTTTGGTATTTATAACCGACTGATGGAGATTAAACCGATAAAATTTTATATTAATTCATTAATGTAATGTACGAGATAATTTAATCTATAAATTATCTTTGGTGTGATAAAACCTCTTTGAACTAACATTTGAAACCTAATAGTTGGTTAAAAAAAAATGTATTACTCGACCAAATTAAGAAGGCTGCGTTTCCATGCATATTATTTGCAATCAGTTACCTTCTTAACTCAGTCGGATAATATAATGAAAGAGCCCAAGTGTTATAATATACTGAAAAAGCACGCGTGTTTAATATCTAGGATTATGAGCCAAAAATCGGTGGAATAAAAACGTCGTTTTGAGCAAGTGTGTTGAAAAAGATATTATGTCGAATCAATGGCATTCGGCGCGGGCGCCGGGACTCTATTTAGTCTCTGAAAAAAAAAATATGCGTGACTTGCGTGTAAAAGTTAGCATAAGCATTTGATGTTTAGTTTATCTTTTGATATTACATTACTGCTGAGAATGGAAAGAAAGGCATTTTCTGACCAGGTACCTAAATGGCAAAAGGTTATTTTATAAAAAATAGTTATTATAAAAAAGAAAAATAAACACAGTTTGTTACCTATACTAAATTTAATTGCATCTACAGATCTATTATACAGAAGAAGAATTACAAAAGCACTAATAGCGTCGCAAAAGCCATGCACTAAATTGATTGTAAATAGTAGTTTAAGCTATAGTGATAGGTATAATAGGGGTTCTTAAAATTCAATGGTCGAAGTTGCAAAACGAGACGCAGCCGAACTTTGAAAAAAAAGACTGAAGATTTTTAAGAACTAATTATGAACTGTTGCATACTTTTTTTTATGACAGCAGTACAGCTAACACAAAACACTCGAGAACAATGAAAATGGGTTACTTTGTATGAAGAATTTTGTACACGGCAAAAAACGTAATAAATTGAACCACAGTCACTGTTCATTAATGTATGGAAAATAATATAGTATCCAAATTATATAGGACTAGAGATGGGTCGCCCCACCCCCGAGATACCCCACCAGGGTAAATATACATCTACCCGGTAATTACCCGTATCTACCCAAATGGGCGGGTAGATGCTTTTTGCAATGCAATGTGATGTTAGTAAGTATTTGTTTATTTTTTTATTTTCATTTATTGTGTTGGGATGTTTCCCAATATTTGCTATAGATTGATGTCTGTGTTTGTCTATTTCAGAGCACTTTTATTGTATAAACCTAAAGTGGAAACTGTTTTTTCAAATGTTTTATCTTCCTATTATTAAGATATATGTGTTATTGATGCTGTAAATATACAATAGAAGTATACGAGCCCCAATGCAGAAGAGTTCGGCTACTATTTAAAATTGAAAGTAACTTTTTTCAAAGTCAAATCTAGTAAGTAATTTTAGTAGCATAGGAGCAAGAATTAAAAAAAAGTGTTGTAAAATTAATCAATTTTATTTCCTATATAATACAACAAAAAATATTTATGTATTGCAATAAAAAAATACAATTCTTTTATCAATTACAACGCATAATAGTTCGGCTATCGATCTTGAGTAAGCAAAATAGTTCGCCTACCACTTAGTTGTCTCGCCTCTACTCTTAAGAACAGCCTTGATCCTCAATGGCATCGTCGCTACTAACTCTTCGCACTCTTCTGAGGTTATAGACTCCCAGACAGCGACGATTTTCTCTTTTAAATCACTTTTTGACCTCGATGGAAACTTGCGTAATTTTTTTTTCATTTTCCACCAGAATATTTGAATGGGTGACAAATCTGGACTATTCGACGGCCACTCCATAGTGGGGATTCCTTTAGACTCGAGCCAAGTCTTCGTGGTCTTCGCTGTATGGCAAGATGCCCCGTCTTGTTGAAAAGTGTAGACATTTTCATATTTCAAGCTTGGTATATATGGAATTAAACTGGTTTTCAAAATGTCCTGGTATTTCACTGCATTAACAGTCCCTTCTACAAAATGCAGGCGGCCTACCCCTTGTGCCGACATGCAACCCCATATCATCACAGACCCAGGAAACTTCACTTTTCACTTAATGCAATCCTTGATGAATGCTTCGTCTTTATTTCGAATGATATTTTTTCGTTCGTCGCCGACAGTTACTTCGAATTTTGATTCATCACTCTATATTATTTGACGCCATTGCTCAGTAGTCTTTTGATAGCGATATATGTTAAATGATTTACTGCATAACATGGTTGGTGGATAATTTGTCATTTGTCTAAATTTCTAACTTATACTTAGTTGATAAGTAGATAAGTTGAATATTACATTGTTAATCGTACATAAAAACCAAGTGGTTACGGTGACAGCTGGCTTTCGCTTCATCTTTTGAATCTCATATATCTATGCTAAATAATTACATAAATACATTCCTGTATAAATTTATTATTTTTTAGTACTATTCTTCATCATCATTATGAATCATTCTTATTTATATCATAACCAACACTGCTTATTTAATTTCGTTTGTCTTATTATCAACACGGAAATAGCGCTTATTTTTCGAACAGTTTAATTGGTATCGCAGGCCAAGCGGCGTATTCATATCTACTTAACCTCTGGCGGTATGACATTCAAAACCTCAATCACTGTTAAATGAAAAACTGTGCGTTAGGTTAGTAGAGTCACTTGTAATGTCAAAATTAAATTACGTGGATGCGACCTCTTAGTAAAACCAAGAGACTTACGAGTATACAACGTGTTCAGAACGTCTGTGCTCGCTTTTGTTTCTGCATCCCATTGCGGAGGTCCACAAGTCACCATTCCTTAACCGATACAATATTCCAAAAATGCACCACCGGCATATATGAGTTCTTTATTGCAACATGTTGGCGCGTAGGTTTGCACGGTATACGAAACAAGTCAAGGCGACGCTGTTCACGGCTTACTGCCAATCTTTTTACACCCGCAGCCTATGGATCAACTACACGCGTAAGGCTTACAACGCTCTACGCGTGTAATATAACAATGCTTACAGGGTTCTGATGGGGTTGTCTCGTTTCTGTAGCACCTCGGGGATTTTGCTGATGCCGGAATAGATGGATTCCATGCCATCATGCGAAAGAGGTGTGCTTCAACCCTGAGCAGGATACGGGGCAGCCCCAATAGAATCTTGAGCGTTGTCTCAGACACGTGGGACAGCCCCCTAATAAGACACTGGCTTTGTCTGCATGCGCCAGTTCCTTATGTAACGGGTCATAGGCTAAGTTAGTTTTTTATTATGTTATTTTTCTTCTCTTTTTAGGGTTCCGTAGCCAAATGGCATAAAACGGAACCCTTATAGTTTCGCCATGTCCGTCTGTCTGTCTGTCTGTCTGTCTGTCCGAGGCTTTGCTCCGTGGTCGTTAGTGCCAGAAAGCTGAAATTTGGCATGGATATATAAATCAATAAAGCCGACAAAGTCGTACAATAAAATCTAAAAATGAAATTTTTTTTAGGGTACCTCCGCTACACGTAAAGTGGGGGTGAATTTTTTTTTTCGTTTCAACCCTAAAGTGTGGGGTATCGTTGGAAAGGTCTTTCAAAACTAATAGGGGTTTTCAAGAAACATTTTTTGAGAAAGTGAATATATTCGGAGATAATCGCTCCGAAAGAAAAATAATGTGCCCCCCCCCTCTAACTTTTGAACCATAGGTCCAAAAAATATGAAAAAAATCATGGAAGTAGAGCTTAAGAAAGACATTAAATGAAAACTATAGCGGACATGATGAGTTTAGCTGTTTTTGAGTTATCGCAAAAAGTTTTCCCTTCATAGTAAAAAGACTTATTTTAATTAGGTACTGATTATGCAAATTTGCCTATTTGTTTAACTCAGGTGAAAGGTACCGTTTCATCCCTTGGTTAACAATTTACTATACCTACTTTAAGCTCCAGTTTAGCTTATTGTGACGGAAGAGTAACTACGGAACCCTACACTGAGCGTGGCCCGACATGCTCTTGGCCGGTTATTATTGTATTATTTAGTTTTAGTAAAAATTAAGTCTAATTTTAAGTACACATAGTAATAACTTTGCTAACCCCGATGCACTTTTATGTCTGAAATAAACGATTTTTATTTATTTATTTTATTGCCTCTTATCTCGTTGGAATAATAAACTGTCACTGTCAGACTCCTATTTATTTATCCGAGAAGCTTATTCAGGTTAAGTGCTACTAAATTTTTAACTCCTAGATACGCATCGGCAGCCTTCTGGGGCAGTTTTCGTTACGCAGCCTCCAGACGTTGTAATTACATCCCGCTTCCTATCACACTGACATAAATGTACTCCGTACTAGACATGCTATCGAGAACAACTTGTGTCCGCCATTTTCGGCGTTTGACGTCTGTCACTAAGCTTAAGAATAATAGCTAGTCAGAGGCGAAACTGTTATTATGACAACTTTTTATTTTCTGCCTAAATACGTTCTGTAAAGAATCTAAATAAAATGTATTTATTTCCATTAAAGTGTAATGTTTTTTTTTTTGTAACACTGCCGATATTAAAATGTATAAAAATAGTCCTAAAAACCATTTGTATTTGACTCCCGTACTCGTAGCAATTTTTATCAAATCGCGCTTATAACATAATATTATTCTTTAAATATAGTGTATATATTCTACAAACAATAAGGTAGATTATCATTAGGATCTCCGTGTTACATCTGCGAAATGTAATCTATGCGCCAAAGAAAATGGCGTACTTACCCCGCGAGTGTGTAAAGTGATGTTTCAAAATAATCTAAATAAGCTTAAAACAACAAAAAAATCGCAGTGGATTGTTATTATATTACTTTTATTATGTTATAGAAATAAATATTATTAGAATACATTTTCATAACGCATAAAGGTATTATTTTTAAAATTTTCGTTACATGGGATGGGTGCCATCTCGCCAGTAGTCGGAGACGCACTAAATGCAATGAAGTGCCGGCACTTAAATGAGGTGCGAAATAATTTTGTTGGAAATGCCGACTCTAATACTATATATACCGCAATGTCCTATCATGAACCTGCAAAGCATTCATATTTTATAACGAAAAGTTCATGCTTGACCATCAAATAAACGAGGAATGCTTGAAACTGGAGACAAACGGCATATAAGGATCCTGGACGAATTATATTATATTATTATACTAGCCTATATGGTGTCCCACTGCTGGGCAAAAGCCTACCACCTCGATCTCCATCCGTCTCGTTTTGACCAATCTTTGGCCAGCCGTTGAGATATGCGGCCAGGTCATCCCGCCATCCCCGCCTGGGCCTATCTCAGCCCCTCGCCCATCTTGCGGCACCCACTCTGTGGCTATCCGTAGCTAGATAAATTATATAACTTTTTTTTTTCCGTAGGTACTCACCGTCTTTTTTTGTGCCTTCCGCATCGCAATTCACACTAATTTTTAATTTTAGAATATACTTTCAATAGAATTTTCAGGTTGTAATGTCTTAGACTTAGTTAGTATGTATAATTTCGGGTTTGAAATCCACTATGAAACACGTAAACCTACCCATGTTATGTTGTGTTTTAGTCATTTATTCCTGCCATCTTGCAAGACGGCGCCAGCTGCTCGCTAAATATGTACGTCACATTTGGACGCGTTCACGATACTCGTATCGCCGCCATTCTTTCATTCAGCGTTAGCCCCACCAAGCTAGCACCATTGTATGTCGGTACCGTTTCATGGCTATGTTGATATACCTACTGAAACTAGAAAATGAAAAAAAGTAGAGAGAGGATTTTGTGGCTGTTTAAATTTATCTGTTATTGAGCGAGCGAGTGATTCTTGCATTCAACTTGGAACACACGGCTGGCTACTCTGCTGTTTTTTAACTGAGCTATTAGAGGATAGTTTGTTACGCAATAACTTTAGTAAATTTGTTCTAATGATATTAGGTAAACGTATTTTTGAGTTGAGGGCATTATATTTTATTCATTATATTATGAGCTGGCTTGATCAAGAGGTTATGGAGTGACTTAAGCCTTGCGGTTATTAGGTCCATACTTGCGAACGGGGCCCGATGTCTGACTCGATATCGAACCCGATGACTTCTTACAAGGGTCGTTTTCCATTTCACGAAATATCAAAACATCGTAACGTATTGACTATCAAAATAACTCACTTTTCTTAAAAAATTAATAATAATAATTCAGCCTATATGTATACATCCCACTGCTGGGCTTTTCTTAGTTCGAATAAATATTACTTCGCATGTATTTAGCTGCTTCACGATACACTTTTCTACTTTACAATCTTATTAAGTTTAATTGAGTAACATTTATGATTCTTAAAACATTAACGTGGCTAGGCACCAGGAGCTTAAAATTCCAACAGTTTTCACAAATTGGCTCCACACCCGGTGCGTTACAAAAAAGACTAGAATGTGTCGATTGAATTCTCTAAAAGCTCGCCTCTGCGGCATCGTAATTTTTTATCGGCTATCCCACGGGTGCATTTTACCCCTGAAACTGCCACGTACGTTGCCAAAAATGGCTTTGCCTGTTTTATGGTTGATAAAACCTGAAAAACGTTAGTTGAGGAACTCCGTTTGCGTGAGTGTTCTTAAAAGCAATGTTTGCAAGCAAACCATTGAAATCTTTAAGTAAGATAATTTTCTCCAACATATTCGGAAATGTTCACCTTATTGTAGCAAAAATAGCATGGGAACTTTTTCGTTATGGCCAACTCAAATTAAAAAAATTCAAACCATTATTGTCGTGTTTTATCGGACGGGAAGTTATTACTGTGTTATTTACTTTTTAAAAACATGTATCCACTAAGAAAAACGCAAACAGCCAATGAATATAGTTGCGAGCCGCGTCTACACGACCCGCTCAGCATCATTTCAAGGTATAGGATGGAGTCGTGTATGATCATGCGAATACTGCTTAATAAAAACAAAGAAAAAAATTTTTTTTGAGGATCTCATGCGTGCAAAAACAGCTTATATTGCACAATTATATTGAATGAGCGAATATTGAATGGTACTGAATGGCAGACTAGTTGTGCCTTTAACCTTTAAAAAATAATTAAAGACCAGGGAAATTGTTTTTGACGTTTTTGATGTGAGGTTCGATTTGAGTGCTGTTTGATGCCTAAATTATGATTATTTTACTTGATTTCCTCGCATGTTTGGAGAAAAGCACTATATAAGCCTCGACAGAAACAGCAATTCGTCCGATAAAATCGAAACTCATCCACGAATTGCCCTTTCCCGGCCTCTGCAAGAATATACTATTAAACGGATTTTTCAAACCCCAACTAGTAACAATGAGTTTTTTGGAACTTTTATATACGAAATATCATTTGTGACATTATATATCCTCCTGAGACCTAAGCATTTAATGTGATCACTTGTCCTTACGGCCGGTTGTACTTTATAAAGCCTTGAACAGTTTTTGTTGCAAAGTCCGAGACTTTGCCAATTGAATAAAACATAAACTATAAGTTTCCTGACTTTTCACTAAAACAAATGTTTTTTGTTTTTATTTGACAAAGGCAATGAATATATTTGTGTTTAGATATATTTTGTCCTTTACAAAGGACTTTAGGGCGTTTATGCATAAATAGGTATAGTATATAAATCAAACAAATTATTTCTAAATAATTATTTATTTTAATATAATTCCACAAAATATGTATCATTTGAATTCCTGAATAGATAATCTAAGAGACTTACCGAATTTTTCGATAGTTATCTGGTTAGACTTTTCTACAATTAAATTGTACAACTCATCATACAAGTATTCCTCCACATACTCGCTCATATTTGATGGATTCAGAATGCATGGCAAGTAAGATGATGAGGACAAAGTTGGCACGTCAACATCAAACTTATCACATTTCCACAAAGGAACATCTTGTGGCCGACCTGGGCCTTGACTGCAAGTGCCTCCATGAGTACGAACGCCTGAGCGAGTAAGTATGTCTTCTGCCCCGACCGCGACGACAGTACTCCTGATGAGGCTACGACTTCGACTTCGACCTGTTGGTAAATTACCTCCATCCTCGCTATAGTCGCTGTCGCAACTATCGCTCAATTCTTCATCTGCCGAAGATCGTGATTCATTTAGTCCAGATGTACACGGAGTGAACTCTTCATCCTGGCTTGATTCTTCATACTCAGATTTATTTAATACTTATATCTGTTATATCGCGGTCTCGTAACGCTGAAATTATTATATACACTACTTTTTGTACTAATAAGTGATTTAAGTAAGATCAACTTCACATATCCAAAACAAGAATAACGAACGAAGTACCTTTATATAGGTTCAAAATATTTACGATGATTTATTTACTCTATTTTTCATATTTTCTTCGCTAAAGTATATGATTTCGAAAGATAATATAATCATTTTTAATTCGATAAAAGAACTATATTAAACCAAGTGAATTTACCATTTAAAAACATTTTAAATTTTACTTACTGCGTCGGCCACGTGGCGCCATTGTTGTCAACTCCTGAGCACTCCTTGCAATAATGGCGGCCAATAGTTATCGAATTTGATTAATGAGATGTTATGGTTTAAAGTTTAAATTCATCAAAATTACTTAACTTTCAATATCGTCCAGAATTTAATAAAATGTTATATCTGCTTCCTTGTTCTTCCGTTTATTCAGACATCAGTAAACAGAACAATATCTTAAATATGGATTAGATCGAGATTTAGGTTTCGAATCCATTGTCTATTTTTAAATTTGCGCGAGCGCCACGTGACACGACTATCGTGATCGTGCGAGCCGAGCGGCAGCCCGCTGCTATACGCCTGCCCGGGAGGCGCGCCGGCCAAATATACCTAAACTGCGTAGTGACACCCCCCTGCTATAATCAAGTTTACACAGCCCTAAAAAATTGTTTTAGCCAGAACCAGCACGGCTTCCTTCAGCGCCGATCCACAGTGTCCAACCTGGTTCTCTTAAATGAATATGTCACCGACGTAATGGACAACTTGGTCATCAAGTAGACGTGATATAATATACTGATTACAGTAAATGTTTTGACAGAATTAATCATGCCACATTGCTATTAAAATTATATGAAATAGGTATTCATGGGGACTTGCTCAGGTGGTTTTCCTCTTACATAGATAACAGGTGTCAGGCTGTTGTCGTTAATAATTATATGTCAGGGTGGGTTAAAGTTTCCAGTGGCGTCCCTCAGGGGTCGCTGCTCGGGCCATTGCTGTTTAATATATTTATTAACGATATCAGTAAATGCTTCGTTCACTCTGAACTTCTCTGCTTCGCAGATGATATGAAGATTTTCAAAAATGTTAAATCGACTCAGGATTCATTACTTATTCAATCAGACCTCGTGCGTCTAGATGAATACTGCCGTACTAATAAATTAGATCTCAACCCATCCAAATGTATTTCAATTACATTCTCGCGCCAACGAAATATCGTCCCCTTTACTTATTCACTTAAGGGACAACCCCTGAGCACGGCTAGTTTAGTGAGAGACTTGGGTGTGGTTCATGACTCCAAACTTTTGTTTGATAAACATATTGATATATGTTTGATAAGCATAGTAAGCAACGCTTTGGGAGCTCTAGGATTCTTAATGCGAAACTCCGCTCACTTCACCCAAGCTAAGACTCTTAAAGTTTTATATTGTGCTTTAGTTAGAAGTAAACTTGAATATGCTTCCCAAATTTGGAATCCTTGTTATAATACGTACATTGACAGGATTGAACGCATTCAGAAAAAGTTTCTGAAATACTTAAGTTTTAAGCTTAAAAGTTCGTATCACTCTAATGACTACCTAAGCACTTGCAAAAAACACCATCTAATTCCTTTACAAAAACGTCGCGAAATCGCTGATATAACTTATATACTTAATATCACCACTGGCAATATTGATTGTCCACAACTTCTTTCTAAACTTTCGTTCAGTACGCCCACTCGGTCTAAAAGATTTTATCCCCCCCTTTCAGTTAAACGCACTTTATCTAATTGTAGGCAAAATAGTTTCCTGTGTCGCGCAGCTCGTAACTTGAATAATTTGTCGAAGGATCTAGATATTGACGTTTTTAATTGCTCAATCCCTACTGTAAGGCGCAATCAGTGCTTCTAAATAACATGTTGCAGGTAGTGATATGCTATGGAGTGTGATCTGTTACTTTAATGTATTTGAGCCCGGTCCATGTTGTTCATTTAAATGCGAATATAAGTTGTTTATCTTAGTGTAATTTCATAAATTATAAATGTTCTTGCTTATTGCTCATATCTATTTCTTGGTCTCTCTTTTTTTATTAATTGTAACCTTGATATATTTCATATTGTAATATCTTGTGTCACATGTGCTTTTGTATCTAGTGTGTATTTTGTAATTATATATACAGTTTCTATTTGCGAGTTCCTGTAATTGGCTCTGTACTACTATCTAAAAAGTTTAATGTATTTTTTATAGCTGTTGGAATTCTTTGTATAAATAAATAAATAAATAGGCACAATATCTCTGTCGAACCTCAAGGATAAACTATCGCCATTGGTTAAATTTCATTCGTTACAATCAAATAAGCACCCAGGACTGTTTTGGCGGCAAAATTCAAACACTCGGGAATTGATGCTACGTATAGGTCGGTCGTCCGTTGCTTAAATAAGAGTTTTAAAAATGCCCGGCCTTTAAAGTGTGGTTTATTTAGCACTTTGTAAAGGACGCCAGGTCCCAGGAGGCTTACGCCATTATCAACGATGCTCCTATATAATAAACAACGCTGCGCACCGCAGTGCGGCGAAAGCGCCATCGACAAGAAGGTCCCTTTTCATAGATAATGTCACATTTAATATTTAACAGTCGCTTTTCGGTGAAGGAAAACATCGTGAGGAAACCGAAATAATCCCAATAAGGCCTAGTTTGCCCTTTGAGTTGGAAGGTCAAATGGCAGTCGCTGTCGTAGTCGTAGTTGCCAAGCTAAAAATGGTACCTGTGCTTTAAATTGTAGAAATGCAGACTATCTCGCTCATTGGTCAATAAAAAGGTCGCAAATTCGTTACACAAGTTTCAAAACGCTTGACAGTAAATCGCAAGTCCCGCGAACACGGTTTTGTGTTCCAACTTTAGCAATTACGTTGGCTAGGATTAAAGTTGAGTTTGAAACTTTCAAAACAGGATGGATAGTTACAGTCGTGGGAACACATGCCTTTGATGTGTGCCGAATGTAAAAACTCAATATTTTACATTTTAACATCATAATCATATACCTAAAAATAGTTATTTATTTTATTACATTGAAGACTTAAAAAATTATTTACATGTGCTTTTGTATAGTAGTTAACATACTTAAAAAGTAAATCTAAAAAAATACAAATTTATACACTAGGGTCGACAGGTACCCGGGTAAATGTGCCTAGCACGCTGCTGGCGTTACCTCTTTGGACGGCCAACGAAATATGGTGGACCAAATATGCGCCGGACCTGGGGTCGCCACTTTTTTCTCGGAGGCGTTGACCCAACTTTCTTATAAATCTTTTAGCATCCGCGCACCAAGGGCCACTGGTACAAAATCGAAAGTTGGCTCCAGATTTAAGTATTTAGCCCGTTTCAATTTGGCGGCGTTTTCGGCAGCGGCACCAGCTTTGTGTATCGTGTGGCTGAGATGCGAAGGGGCAAATGTGCTTACGCACGTCGCGTCCCAAATGAGGCTACGTCCTCGCGCCCATGGGACCAGCGTCAGACCGTCTGGTCTTTTTCCGTCGGTTCTGTTTAAGCCTTGGGGCTCCAAGACACAAGGTATATTCGCAGACACCAGTGCACGTCGAATAATTTCGTTAATGCACTGGTGTCTGGAGAACCTACCGGCGCAACGTACGCAGCTCAGTCCGTGGTGACCGTTTTTTTGGACTGCAGCCCCGCACACACACTGGTGGGGTTCGCAAACAGCACTACCCAGTCGTAGTGCCACGCCTATGCGGAGGGAGTCGGTATCAAGGAGTGTGCCCAAGTGTGGTGATGGTAGTGCATGCAACCATGCTCCGGATTCAGGCAATGCCACTGCTTTCAAACGCGCCACATCGACATCCATAGCGGCTTCGAGTAGGTCGTCGTATGTTTTCTTGCTGAGAATGTCGTCCCAGGATCTTTAAAGCTTCAGATTTTTGGGCCTCGCGTCATTCGGGCACCTAGCCTTCCACTCATAAAAGGCTTCTTCCAAAAAAGGGATTCGGACACTGCCACCGTTTACTGATAAGATTCGAGTGACAAGTTCCATGGAAGCGTGAGCGGAGGCTATGAATGCCACCAGTCCGACATCGTGCGCTCGACGAATTCCGAGACCACCATACCGGATAGGCAGCGAAGATTGAGACCACTGGGAATCATTCAAGCTGACATTGAGCATGATATCTAGCCCATTTCGCAGTTTGATTTAAGTTGCGGATGTGCTCTGGTAAGAGCCATGAGGGCGCTGTTCGAAGTGTATAAATCATGCGAGGAATGGAGAAGCAGTTACGTAATAAAAACAAGGCAACATGGGATGAGAGCTGTTGTAAATGAATGAGTGATGATGATAATGCATCCCTTTTTTTCCGAATTGTAGAGGGCACCCCTTCAGGAAATATTGGAGAACCTAAAAGTGAAAAAGATGTAGTATCAATTAATTTCAAATTTGGTAACAGTGTCTGGATATCAGGGAAAAAACCAGATGAACTGCATGAAAACAATTCACATTTTTCTGAATTAACTTCTAATCCAATGCCTGATAGGGCTGGCAGTAATATCTTTAAATCGCTAAGAACAACGTTGGCTGGTCCTCCAATCGTGCCATCATCCAAGTACCACACGTTTAAAGGAGATGCCAATGACGATATATGTTTTTGTATGGCCAGACAGAAAACTGACGGACCTAATGGATCTCCCTGTTGGGCACCGACTTGAGATGACAAAACACTACAGTTATAAAATAGGTTGCTAGGAGAGGCATAGCACTAGTAGAGGAAGGGATATAAAGAAGGTATCAAATTCCTTACTTCCTCTAACATTGTATCTCTCTCCACGCTGTTGAAAGCATTTTTTAAGTCAAGTTTCAAAACAATTCTGTCATCGCCATCCTGTAAGGTAGCGAAAGAACGTGTAGCGTGAATGGCAGAGGTGTGCCAAACCCTACTTGGTGGGGCTGAAGGTAAGCCGCCATATTTTCCCTTACTGATTAGCAACACAGTTTGGCAACGAGACGGCGTATGGTATTCCCGATCGCGATGGGCCGAATCCCTCCATCTTTTTTTGATAGGGCGCAAACCGATGCTCCATATAAATATGGACAGACTTGCGGATGGACCATCCCTCGCAACATAAAGTTACATAATTTAGTCAGCGATTCAAGTAATTTAGGCCCATTGCTTCCCGCTGATGAGGAAGTTAACTCCTTCAGATGCTGAGGACGGAGACCATCTAGGCCAGCGGCTGAGCCATTATAAAAACTTCCTATAGCATTTATTACCTCCGAAGTTGTTATAGTTAAATACGGGCTTGATGAATTGGGCTCGGCTGGTAAAATGAGCTGTCTTGATGGAGGTGGATGTTTATTTTGTAATTCTCTTAAAGTGTCGTTATTGTTGGGAGCTAGTGTAGATTCGGACATTAGAAGCCGTACGGCCCCTTTTAAGTCTCCTTCATAAACTTTAGATTCTATTGAGCGATATAGAGACTGTGGTTTATAATTTACTTCGTCAGGGAAGTATGTGTTTAACGACTCAATGTTATCTTTTACTTTGGACGTCAGAGATTTGTGAATAGAACTCTCCGGAACTCTTAACGCCGTAAAGGAAAAAGATAACAATGCATACCAATCTTCTGTACTGTTTGTTTTGAGGCAATTTTCTATCATGTCCGCTAACCTGCCAGCAGCTAAACTTCTGGCTCCTTTAGGTATATGTTTGAGTACACAAACATATTTCTTTAGCTTAGGTAGAGTGGCAAGACCTGTTGTAGTATCATTGTCTTGGTTTGGCTGGGAAGCTTGGGTTGGTGGGGTAGAGGGTTGCGGCGTATTTGTACCGTGAGTTCGACCTAAGTGGATATTTAGACCTTTCTGGCCTTTAAAGAGACGACCCGGTGGGCAAAGTGGGTATTGTACATCTAATGCAGCAGGTGGGGAACATTTAGTGGGGTACCTTTCGTTATCGAACACATTCAACGCTATTTACAAAATAGCAAAAAAAAAAAAAAAAAAAAACGCTACGCTAAAACTTAATATAAAAGGATACGGTCTACCGGCCTTAAGTATTTTATGCTAATGTAGTTCGGCAGCAGGGTTCATGAAGCAATCCTACTAGCCCTCCCTGACCAGCGGCCGCGTGGTAACCGCCGAAGATTAATCCGACTTTGCGTTCTTTGAATGTAATTAATTGGAGAGCATGTTTATGTAGCGTGTGGATGCAGTTAAACTGTGATAGGCACTAATACTTCACTTCAAAAGCACAAACAGCACGAATAAAGCTATTTTTCTTGTTTGTAAATAAAATTTTTGACAACCATCCGTCATGTTATCTGTGTGGGACTACACTTTGGATAAAAAATAATAAATCCCTTTTTGGAAAATTAAAGGAAATGTAGTTTTATTGACATTATCATATTAATTCAATCTAATCAATTAAGTTATAAACAGTGATCGGAACTATGGGAGTAAAACTTTAACAAAACTTGTTAAGCGGACATAAAATAGTGCATACAGCCCTAAAAATATTCATGTCCATAGGGATAGGAATAGTATAGTACTTACAGCCATAAAAATATTTACATTCATAGATATTCGAATATGTTTAAGACTATAAGCACTCTTTTTACGTCCGCTTGATAAGTTTTGTTAAAATTTTACTCCCATAGTTCCGATCACTGGTTATAAATCATGGAGTACAAAATATGCCCTGTCCTTCTTCTTGGCTTGGGGATGGATGAAAGTTGAAAGCATTGGGAACCTACAAATATACCGCCTACGATACAGTACTCATACCGAGGAAAGTGCAAAATCCGAATTGTACAGGAGTGGCATCCAAAGCTTCATCGGCGTTTTTTTCTCGTATTTGTTTCAATAACGACACTTTAAGAGAATTACAAAATAAACATCCACCTCCATCAAGACAGCTCATTTTACCAGCCGAGCCCAATTCATTCATCAAAAAACGGAACCCTTATAGATTCGTCATGTCCGTCTGTCTGTCCGATTATGTCACAGCCAGTTTTATCCGAAACTATAAGAGCTATACTGTTCAAACTGGGTAAGTAGATGTATTCTATGAACCGCATCAAGATTTTTACACAAAACTAGAAAAAAAAAACAATAAATTTTGGGGGTTTCCTATACTTGGAACTGAAACTCAAAAATCGTTTTTCATCAAACCTATACGTGTGGGGTATCTATGGATAGGTCTTCAAAAATGATATTGAGGTTTTAAATATCATTTTTTTCTAAACTGAATAGTTTGCGCGAGAGACACTTCCAAAGTGGTAAAATGTGTGTTCCCCCCTGTAACTTCTAAACTAAGAGAATGATAAACCTAAAAAAAAAATATGATGTACGTTACCATGCAAACTTCCACCAAAAATTGGTTTGAACGAGATCTAGTAAGTAGTTTTTTTATAATACGTCATCAAATTAAAAAAAAAAAAAATTCATCAAACCCATATGTGTGGGGTATCTATTATATGGGATAGGTCTTCAAAAATGATATTTAGGTTTCTAATATCATTTTTTTCTTAACTGAATAGTTTGCGCGAGAGACACTTCCAAAGTGGTAAAATGTGTGTGGCCCCCTCGTAACTTTTAAAATAACAGAATGAAAAATCTAAAAAAAATATATGATACAAATTACCATGCAAACTTCCACCGAAAATTGGTTTGAATGAGATCTAGTAAGTAGTTTTTTTTAATACGTCATAAAATTTAAAAAAAAAATTTTTTCATCAAACTCATACGTGTGGGGTATCTGGATAGGTCTTCAAAAATTATATTTAGATTTCTAATATCATTTTTTTCTAAACTGAATAGTTTGCGCGAGAGACACTTCCAAAGTGGTAAAATGTGTGTTCCCCCCTGTAACTTCTAAACTAAGAGAATGATAAACCTAAAAAAAAATATGATGTACGTTACCATGCAAACTTCCACCAAAAATTGGTTTGAACGAGATCTAGTAAGTAGTTTTTTTATAATACGTCATCAAATTAAAAAAAAAAAATTCATCAAACCCATATGTGTGGGGTATCTATTATATGGGATAGGTCTTCAAAAATGATATTTAGGTTTCTAATATCATTTTTTTCTTAACTGAATAGTTTGCGCGAGAGACACTTCCAAAGTGGTAAAATGTGTGTGGCCCCCTCGTAACTTTTAAAATAACAGAATGAAAAATCTAAAAAAAATATATGATACAAATTACCATGCAAACTTCCACCGAAAATTGGTTTGAATGAGATCTAGTAAGTAGTTTTTTTTAATACGTCATAAAATTTAAAAAAAAAATTTTTTCATCAAACTCATACGTGTGGGGTATCTGGATAGGTCTTCAAAAATTATATTTAGATTTCTAATATCATTTTTTTCTAAACTGAATAGTTTGCGCGAGAGACACTTCCAAAGTGGTAAAATGTGTCTCCCCCCCCCCCCGTAACTTCTAAAATAACAAAATGAAAAATCTAAAACAATATATGATATACATTACCATGCAAACTTCCACCGAAAATTGGTTTGAACGAGATCTAGTAAAAAGTTTTTTTTAATACGTCATAAACGGTACGGAACCCTTCATGGGCGAGTCCGACTCGCACTTGGCCGCTTTTTTTCTACATAGAAAGTTTCGGACCATCCTATTCGATAATTATGTTTTTTGTTTATTTAATTTTTATTAAATAAAACCTAAACAGCGGAGCCATACATTTATTCAGTTTTAAGCAATGCTCGCGAGGTCTACAGCTCACAGTGCTACTAGTGCAATTACTGTATTACCATTAATCTGCCCAGATTTTATTAGGTGGCCACCTATCGTCATTTATCAACAATAAGAATGCTGGTTCACACCCACCAGGCAGCGGGAACGTATTTGCGCAAAAAGATCGGTAGATGGCGACTAATTGAACCTTTATAAAAGAAAGCGTTTCTGACTCTCAAAGAAAGAGGGCGGGTTAAACTACTTTTTGCTAAACAGTATTTAGATTCCGTTGACGCGGATGCCTTTTTCTCTTCAGTTAAAGTAAAAACCTAGTTGACGATATCAACTAGTTTTTCAACTAGTTGACGTTTTCTAAGTTAACGTTTCGTTTCGTTGAATCTAAAACCGTCAATGACCCACTACTAGTAACTATACCAATTTTCAAAACTACACGAATTATTTCTCCTGATTTTATTAATTTTCTTGAGCTAAAAGAGGAATAGTAAACAAAATCCACCAAAATCATTTTTATGTAAAATGTTGCCAAGACGAAACCTTAACCTTCAAAAAGTTATAAGATCTCATGTAGAGTCACGTAGAAAAATTAATACGGGAGTTCAATAAATATTTTTTGATAAACGTATTATTATTTTCGGAAATAATCGCCCTAAAAGGAAAAGAATATGTTTCCCCCTCTACTACATTAACTTCTGAACAATATGTCTAAAAAGTCGAGCAACCTGACCGGCTTACCCGTTTTTCAGTTTTTACAAAAAAAAACTATTTTGACGGACGGGTAGGTACGGAACCCCACACTGAGCATGGCCCGACATGCCCTTGGCCGATTTTTCATATTTAGTCAGCAACTGAGTAATCTTGCTTATTCTAAGCAAAAAAAAAAGAGTTATGTTAAACAAAAACGAAAAAACGACGTTGTCTTAAATCGGCCTTTTTTATCTTTACCAACATCCTGTAGCTCCTAAAGTATTAATCATAATCATAGAATTTTATGAGATGCTTTAGTCAAAACCTTCCATAACAAATTAACATTGCACCAAAAACATAGATTTTTAATACAAAAATGCCGATAGTAAAATGTACGGAAAGTCTTTAAATTGGTTTTGTTTATTTTAATTGTTTTATAGTAGGTAAACGTAGGTACGTATATTCTGAATGTGCTTATAAATGTAGGTCATAGTCGTAGCTTAAGGTGTTCACTAATTGCACGAGCTATACGTACGTAACTACGTACATTTTGAAGAAGGCAGGTGTGTTATTTTATCTTTAGTCTTTTTCATCTTTGTTACAACTTTTGCTAGTAAGTACTGAGATTTAGTAGTTTTCGGTTGACTTTGAGTAGGCTAACGCAAAATTGTAGCTTTTATATTGAATTGTTACACGTTTTTACCCAGACAAACGCTGGGAAAAAAAATCACATGGAAACGAAATTGCATTTACAAGCAAAACCATACTTGAAAGAATAATTTATAAGAAAAAAACAGACTTCATTGAGGGAGACCGGTGAAAGAAAGATTATTGTTGATTTTGTATTTCATACCTAAATTAAAAACGCAGCGTCCTACGCCTACGGCCTAATTTTTATGTAGAAAAGACATTGAAAGCCTAATTTGAAACATAACGAATACGTCAAATCGCCAAGCAGGAACTATGCGTCGTTGAAGAGATCCATTCTGATCAGCATCAGCAGTTCCACTTTATCAAATGTCACTTTTTTTTAATAAATGCTTGATTTGTTGATGAAAATACAAAAAGCACTATTTATATGTATGCCTTTCACATTTGAAGAGTTCCCTCGATTCCTCATGGACCCCATCAGCAGAACTGAGTTTCGACAAAAACGGGACCTATTTGTATGTATATATAATCATTTTTTTTTCAAAATCGTTTCAGAAATAACGGAGTTATGGAGTAACAAACATAAAAACAAAACATACAACCGAATTGAGAACCTCCTTGAGAACCGAATTGAAATCATGAAGTCGGTTAAAAATACAGACATGTCTAATTTTTATTTAATTTCAATTGTATATCGTCACCCTGCATATGTATAAATGTATAAACAGTACCCCTAGTGTAAATATTTTCGACAGCGAAACGTTACGTACGCGTTTGCGTTAAGTGTCATTTTGTATGAGATTTTTGACTTTCCAAAACGTCCCGCTTGGCGCGCTGTTCAAAAACCCATACAAAATGAGACTTAACGCAAACGCGTACGTCACGTTTCGCTATCGACAAAATTTACACTAGGGGCACTGATGCTTACTTTAAAAGTTTCGCGTCTCGTGCCATATCTTTTAAGTTCCTCTAATTTCCTGGCTTTCCTCCCCCGCCTTTATATTTGTAATTCAAATATGAAATAAATTCTGCCAATTTATTGCATTTTTTTCCATATACGGTATAGATTTCGTTTTGATGACCCTCGAAAAAATTCTAGCGCTCAAGTGGAGCCGCAGAAACGTAAATGCGTACCCTAAACGTTCCCACGTTTCCCTGTGACCCTTTTGAGTACGTAATAAATGACCTCTGTTTGTTCTCGAGAGTACTCGAGCATGTTTGTGAAATGTTGGGTTTGACATGTGGTACAATGATTTAAATTTACCAGTAAATTAGCACGTTAACTCGTTTGTTTTATTTACTTTGCTAGAAGTTAATTTATTTTAGTTTTCTCGAAAACACATAAAAAACAGCAATTTTGTATCAATTAATTCTAAAATATATTTTTAGAAAGACCATTTCATTGTTCATATCTTGTAGATTGTTATAATTTTTTTCTGCTCAGAAAATGTCATATTTAATATCAAAAATGGGTCAGAGTAAGTGCGAGAGGAGGAGCCTTAACTTGAAACTCTACACAGTCATTTCATTATCTACATTATTTCACGTGGCTTCTTAAAATAATACACACACAAAGAAAAATACTTCCAGTATTCTGCCCTCCTAATGATAAGTGCAGTAACTCGTTCAAACCAGTTTTCCTGAAAAAGCGGTTTGAATAATAATTTCTTTTTTAACTGTATCTCATAGACTATTTTAGTGACAAAAAAAATTAGCACAACCTTAAAACAATAATATGTACCTATCAAATACAAACAATAATCACTTCCTAATCACAGCCAAATTCAACAATGAAGGCAGAATTAAGATACACATCATCATCATTGGCCACAGCATCATGACAGATAATTGTTGCAGCGATAGTTAAGAGGAAGAAGAGTCCGTGCGCTGACGGAGATCGGAGGTGGGGCACATCTTTTCCTGTGGCTGTAAAGTCCAATTGCAGCACAGCACTTTCTGCGTACTTCATACGTAGAACATGTTATGGGGTGGCTAGCAACCCTCACTGTTTTAGGGTGGCAGTGATGCTGCAACAGTCGACAATGTCGAGAACCCTTCCGTTTGTCATACGATCCTTCCAGGTGACTCCTAGAATCGTATGTAGGCAGCGCATGTGGAAAGCATTTGAGCGACGCTCTTGTTTGGAGTAGGTTGTCCACGCTTCGGATGCGTACAGGAGGACACTTAAGACGCATCGTTTGTAAACAAGAATCTTAGTAGGCAGTTTCAATTTGTTGTTATTCCAGACTCGAGCTTGAAGATTACAAAAGTTGGCAGCAGCTCTATCTATCCGTCTCTCAATCATTGCTCAACTTGTCGATCCAAGATAACAAAAGTTCTCGACTACTTCAAGAGTATTGTCACCAAGCATGATTCTGGGTATATGATCCGTGCCTTGAGCGAGAACCACGGTCTTTTTACTGTTCACGGTCATTTCAAAAAGTCGACAGGTATTGTTAAATTTTGTTACCAGATCTTGGAGCCCATACTCTGTGTTAGTGACCAATGCAGCACTATCTGCGTATAGGTGCTCTCTGACCAGCAGGTGGCATCTGTTTTTATTTGATTTTACCAGACTAATGTTGAACAGGTGCCCGTCTTTCCTTGTATGCAGATGAAATCCGACGTCATATTCTGTAAAGGCCACCATGAGGAGAACAGAAAAGAAGATACCAAAACGGGTGGGAGCAAGAACGCATCCCTGTCTTACACCTCGATTTACATTAAATGGGTCAGATTCCTCCCCGTCAAATACCACAGTACCACGCATGTTGTCATGGAAGGATTTAATGATATGTAAAAGAATGTTTGGGCAACCAAAGTGTTCGAGTACCCTGTAGAGCTCTTCGCGACTGACCAAGTCAAAGGCTTTCTTAAGGCGGTATAGAGGGGCACCTGTTTTTCACGGCACTTTTTCTACATACACATAACATTAAAAAATTATCAAAGTAGGAACTCCTGCAGACCCGCTGCTAACAGGTTAATTTCTCCAAAAGTCCTTGCCTTGTCTTGTCCGTGCCTTGTTTCAGGCATGAATGGAACTTGTTTTATAATTATCTCCAACTTACGCTCAATCAACACACACACAAAAGTTTGATTTTTTTGGATTTTTACCAGCAAAAATTTAAAGCCTCCCATTGACTGTTGTTTAATACTTTAAATCGAATTCTCCTGTCTCAACTTTAACGTACACAATATCTTTTAAATGAATTCTGGGGATTTTATTGCAAATACTATGCTGAGACTGGAAATCTTGGACTTGGAAATCTGAAATATCCATAACTTTCACAATAGTTTTCTTTAGTTGGACATTTGTACAACATCGATGAAATCTTTAAAGTCATATAATTTCTTCTTATTTTCATAGATAACTCCACTTTGTGGTGAAAGAATGGCCTGGTTAAAAATACTTAATGATGACTGAATCCGCGGCAATGACATTACTGTTAATAATGTTTACTAAGAATACAGGAATGCCCAAATATTTTGTGCTGAACAATTGTCAACCCAAAGAACAATGCTATTGACATCACGTTGACTTATCAAAAATGCTTTAAGAGCAGAAATGATGTCTTCACGATTCCTTCCACAAATGCTTTCGTTCCAAATTGCAGTTAATGGCATATGTTCTTTGATTGTTGGGCCTAGTAGTACAAAGCTTCAATGTTAAATGCAGTCCCCGCCTCTATTACCGTACCCTCCGCCACCAAGTTGATCCGCAAAAAATATCCTTCCTCCTAGATAAAAATGCAGTAACTTGAGACATACTGCACAATATAATTAAGAATGTTACCAAACTGAAAAACTATTTTCTAAGCTTAGCTGCAGTAATTACCGTTTACTGCAGACTATCAAGGAATAATATTTAAGAAGTTTTCTCACATTTAAAAGTGCAGTAAGTATAGTTACTGCCCGTATGAATAGTGTGCTCAATATTCTAAGGTGGATTCTTCCACTTAACTAATTTAACTATTAACTAACTAACTTAAACTATGGTTACTGCACTTTTAACAAAACAATACTAACAGTTTAACAAATCTGTTCGAAAAATTTGTGCAGTACCTAAACTTATTGCACTTATGCTTGGTAAACTGTATACAGAATTCTAAGTTACTGCAGTTATTGTCAATGAAAAGTCAAGTATTACACGTCAAATACGAAATTGTAGACCTCGTCTTGCTGATTCCGAATATCTATGTTACTCTATTTAGACAGAAACAAGAGTTACTGCACTATTTATAAGAAGGGCAGTATTCTGCCAAAATGAAGTCGAAACCTAATCGATGCGCGTACAAGGCCTTGTTTACGCTCCTTCTCACGCATACATATATATAGAAATAACGTTGCCAGTACAACCAGTCCGCCATTCTAAGGTAATGTATCCATAATTACTATAATTAGTTTTTTGCGAAGTTCCTAGTAGACTACGGAACCCTAAAATAAAACGCTCTGTTTATATCATCATATCGATAACTTTTTTTATCGATATTAAATCCCTAGGATGTGCCCTGAGGTATTGCGAATAAAGTAATGAGTATTATTTTCAACTTTGTAACGCCAGCTAGCTCGGGTTCGTGCGAGGAGGCTATATTTTAAGTGAAAAGACACTGTTACAGAATAAAAGTTTATTCTAATAATAAATTGCACAGGTTTACAGAACACATAAGGGAACTTATTAGAAATTATGCACTATTTAGCTTTGATCAGCAAATTTATTAACAGTTAAGCACATTATCTGTAACGCATCGGTTGCCGGACTGCGCGGGAGCGGCGGGAACATATCTCTATCTGGTCGCTCACGCGCGGCGCGTTTCGATTCGGAACCGTGATTGGCAAATGCGGTGCAGCAATGAAATCATCCTATCCGCGAGTTTCGTTCGGCCGGGCCGACGATTGAGATTGACGCGTTATACACTCCCCCTCTAAGTTCCCAGAACGACCCGTTGGGAGCTTGGTAACATTATCATCTCGCGCTAAGTTACGAGGGCGTCCACGTAGTCGTCGTGGTTGGACAGGCACCGAAGGAATACCTTGACCTGGTGTGAATGGTGTCAAATCAGAACTATGGTATTCACCCAGGTTGGTATTGGTTTGTATGTCAGATATAACATAAGAAGTTGGACTAATAACTTTACTATGCGATAGGGACCATCCCGTTTTGGCATGAATTTCTTCGTTAAACCTTTAGATCAAAGGGTACCGCCTAGCTCATTCCAGATTGACTGATTTTGATTTAGTTCGCCCGAAACTTTTATTGCGACAATATGTGGCCATGTAGTTCGTGTTTTTATTGCGACAACGCGACAAGAATCTTCGCCCGATAATGTGGCCTAGCATTATAATTTGTTTCTTTGGTTTGTTTTATTGAGGTTTTATTATTCTGAGATTTGTTTCTAATCGTAGAGGTTCAGTTAAACATGAGTTAAAACCATCAATCAATCTTTTGACTTTTAATTTAACTTTCCATGATTATAAGAAGGTATTAGAAATAAAATAATACAAGCGATTTCAAGGTATGAATTTAATTAAGTATGTAATCTTAATTCCATTTCAAATATTACAAAACAATCAATATTCTAGGAACAAAACAAGTTGAATTAATACTCATTTAAACTTAAACCAAAGTAGCAAATCATTTCAATCATTTAATCAAACAAATCACTAGACTGTGACCAAATATTCAGGGGTCCTGCAACGTTGGTTCATGTATTGGTTTGTTAATATTGATAAAATCGACCTAACAACAATCTAGCTTAACAGTTCTATCTAGAAATGTATGAGCTTAGCGTTACTAAGCAAATGAGTGTCTACCAGAACTAGGTCATTAACGCAAAACAAAGGTGACTGACGTCGATGCGTCACTGAAAACGTGCATCTCAATAAACTTTGGTGAATCGCATAAAACTGAATAGGATTTTTCACAGGAAAGTTTAAAGTTCATTAATTGGGCTCCATCCTAACCCAAGAGTGCTAGGCTAATGATATAATTTTCTTGTGTATTTATGTAAGAATCTTCAAACACTTGTATTTTCTTAATTTAAAACATCCTGTCTCTAGTGCCTCAGTGGAACGTCGCTAAACACTTAATTCTTCCAATCGTTTTGCAGCCAAAGCCTTTTGTTTCTCATCCTCGTTTGACATTGTTATTTAGTTTTACGTAAATAAATAAAAACATTTAACTATAAAAAAGATAACAAAAGGTTTATCTCATGCTCCTTACAAAGGTATAGGTACTTGCCGCTGCCGCTGGGAGTCCGGCTGTGCCAGCTCAGCTGACTGGTAGCTACTTGATTAACGGGACTTGCTACGCTGAACCACGCCGTGACGATCCTGGCTTTCCGGTGCATGCGACACTAAACTCAAAACACTAATCCACAATTACTACCAATATTATAAAAACTATTCTCATAACGAATGAAACTCAAATGAACTTGTTACCAAAATGAGCCGTTCTCGATTTGCACTTTCCTCAATACGGGGCCAATTCAAAATGGGCTTAAGATCATAAATACACAGAACGATACACAGAAGGATCTTTTCCTAAAATACTCTAAATTTCAATCACAGAACAACTGTTTCCCATAATAATTCACAAACCGGCTTTTTCCCAAAATACACTTAATTTTTGATTTTCATGTTTTAATAGAATAAAGGTGACAGTCCATTTCTGACCGCAGCTGCACTACTGCTCCGACATTACTGCAGCGGCCTGAACGCGTCGGTGTTATTGTCAATTTCCATAGTAAAATCAATGACGGTACCGACTGCACGTGATATGGTAACTTTAACGTATTTCCGACCGCAGCTGCACTACTGCTCCGACATTACTGCAGCGGCCTGAATGCGTCAGTGTTATTGTCAAATTCCATAGTAAAATGATGACAAGACCGACTGCACGTAGCATGGTGATTTTTAGTGTTTGGTGTACATACGACCGCAACTGCGAACCGCACGTCAAATCTTTACAGAAATGTCTTTGGTCACAGATATTAGTAGCTCTAAGCAAAGAGGATATACCCACTACAATATAAGGAGTTTATTACACCCGCGGATAAACAACCCCGATAGTTTCTGTGTTTCGCGGTAGTTCCTCTGTATCTTGGCGTTGCTCTTATTGTTTTTTTTAATGTTTCCTGATAAATTTATTAAATAAACAGTTCTTTCCTTTTTTCTTTCTTCTTTCGTAGTTTTCCGAGAACAGCTATAAGCTCGAAAGGGCAAGAACGATAGAGAGGCAAATATAGGGAGCGTGCATGAACTGTAGGAGGCAGCACAGGAGCTGTCAAATTTTTGGCGCGAAGCGTAAATGTGATGTTTATTGTTCCGATAAGAAAACACTTGACGTGTAAATGTGCCTGTTTATGGTTCCGATTCACACCACAAGATGGCAGACCCTCCAACGCGCACGGTCCCTATACGATTTTCAAATTAAGATTTTTATGGTAGGCAATAAGTAGATAGTAGCTATGTATGTATGTATATATAAATTATTTACAAACTAATAATAGTGAAAAAACTGGAAAACTAGTTCGCCTTAGTATTAATGATGAGTGTTTTTTTCCTGTTTTGTGTTCATTTTTGTACAATAAAAAGTTTTACTACTACTACTACTAAATTACAGGACGCACTTATGTGTTAGAATAAGATCGATGTAGGTATGCTAACCATTAACGTACAATCATGTACACATAGCATAAAAATGTGACAACATAATATTTCTATGATGATTCTAATACTGAACGGAGTGGTCGTATGCAATTTCCTCTCTCTTTCCTCTTTCTCTCTTTTTCCAAATTTTGACTGAGAAAATGTTTCGAATGAAATAGCTTACTCTGTATCCTCTGTATTTGTGTTAAGATATTACGAAACCACAGTAAATTACATTTTTTTAGTGGCCACAATGGTCGCGCACTGTGCGGCTTAAGAGGAATTTCCTCCCGCGGGCGCTCCGGCTTTAGTATGAGCTCCCTGCCGAGGTTTTACTGAAGGTCTACAGAATGGGTTCTTGAAAAAAGAAGTGTACAGGTTTTTAAAGGGTCGGCAACGCGCATCTATCACTTCTGGAGTTGGAGGCGTGCTTAGGAGTTTCTGTGATGCTTATATTTAACAGGATTAATTACTGAATTCTCGCTGACAGTACCGTGGCACAGTGAATTTGGCGTGATAAAATGTGAAAGTGTCGTAATATCATATTATATACACCGTGGGTTGGTAAAATCCGACAGATCTTAACCACGCATTCCTGAGGATCAAAAAATGTTCAGTAAAATTCGGAAAAGAAATGTTGTTTTTTCTTTTAGCCGATTTAAAAGCCATTTTCTGCACACAGCACGTTATTTCTTTCTACATCTTGGCGAAAAAAAAAAAAACATTACAACTAAGAAGTAATTTTTCTTAATTCATCTATAGATCAAAATTGCGAGTGTTCTTTTTAGTTGAGTAATGTCTGTCAGAAGGTATGACTAAACCAAGTCACATAGAGGCAGCGCCGCAGCGAAAAAGGCGTTTTTCACAAAGTTATTGCAGAAACAAATTTTCGCAAGAATTGCCATTATCTCTGAAAGAAGACCGATTACAGAAAATTTGTATGATATTTTAGCCTCTAAATGCGATTAAGAATACAACTTTAAATCTATCAGGTTTTACCAGCCCACGGTGTATAATATCGTGACACTTTCTCACTTTGTCATTTCAAAGCCATTTCTGAGATAAAAGAAGCAATAATTCAGTTGCATTACCTAGAAATACAAAAGTCAAAGTTGTTGTTTAACACCTCATGGTAGCATATGGATACTCAATCGTAAGAAAAATTACAAAATTGAACCACAAGAGAAGCGACAGCGGTTTTAAAATAAAATTGTATTGACAGTTGTGGGGACTTCAAGGCATAAACAAACTTTGCTACAGAGCGCAACACGAATTTATTTTATCACACCATCACGAGGAAAATATTTATTATTCCAATTAATTTATTAAATATTCTTTCTATCAGCCCCTTGGCTAACGTAAATAGCTTTCTTCATAAAGGATTTCTTGTCTCGCCCATCAAGTTTTATATGGTCTAGTCATAAACTGTATCTGCCACGACCACGAGTGCCGTCGCCCATGGACACCTGCAATACAAGAGCGATTATAAGATTTAAATTTGTGCTTTAGTTTGAAATAGGAAACTGGACATATTAAGTGTAAATTGCGTAATTATAGCTCTTACAAATCAATTTATTCGTTTATTCTTTACTTTTAGGTAACTAATGAAAGATTGGTTTAATATGAAAACTCAGAAAGATAAATCTGTAATATTTTGCTAACACTGAACGACTGCATTGGAGAATTTATTTTGTCGCATCGCCATCGCCGAAGCCCACGAATCTTTTTGCAAAAATAAAGTAAACCCGGGATAAAAGAGCCTACCTAGCTTTTTGAGGGGACGTTTATCGCAGACTTCTACATCCAGGCGGTACTAGGCCACCAAAAACGTGCAGACACCACCGGCTGGATTAGGCTGGATCACGTGATGCAAGTGGATCAAGTGCGCATACCGTATCCATCACGAGCAACATGAGTCCGCTCTCGTCGGGTTGCTGTGTGCGGTGGTCACGCATTTAGTCAAGAGGATGGGGAAGATAATTTCAAAATGTTAACTTACCTTAAGTGAAGAAATATTTCTCCTCTGCATTCATTTAATTCGAGTAATTTGGTTGTATTTCTTCAATTTGAAGTTAAATTGTTATTCATTTAATCGGCAAACAAACGATCACCAACAATATCTGGTTTTTTAATAATATTGCGTAGCTGCCTTCGACTGAATGTGACTTTTGTAGAAAGGCAAACTGTTTTTCGTTTTCGTGTACCATGTAGCATTATCGTCACTTACTTCTTCTCGTAAAAAATACAAATAAGTAAATTAGTAATTTTATTTATACGTCTGACAGTGACATTATTCATTGACTTTGACAATCAACTGTCGAACGCTGCCGCGACTGCACGCCGCAAGCAGCAGCAGTCGGCCGCTGCAGTAATGTCGCACCAGTAATTTCGAACGGTAGTGCAGCTGCAGTTGGAAATGGACTGTCACCTTAAAAACTCGTTTAAACTGCTACTACAGATGCTATCTTGACCACTTAAAAATGAAGTGTCAGTAGTAGATGTAAAAGGAATCGATGTCATCATTTATTGTTTCTTGAGATTCGCCATGGCCAGGAGGAGTGCCAGAACCGTTTTTTTTATTGAAAACCAATAACAGCGCCCCGATGTTTCCATCACCAAGATATTGTATGGGGTTTTCTGCAGATTTCTCATTAATTCGGTGCCAATCTTCGTCGAAAAAATTAAAATTTTATCGGTATATCCATCTTCCACTGTCAGAAATTCGTGAACCAATAAATCAGGGACTTTGACATTTTATAACCGATTAAACTCCGTATTATTTTGCTTTAGAAACTTCTGCCTGACCCTATATAAAGAACTTCTTATTTCATCAAAGGAGCACATACTAAAGTTGGAATCGGCTTCATGCAAATTTGTCACAATTTTTTCAAAAACATTATTTACCGGTGTCATTTTGCTGCATACTTCTTTCTTACAAGAATCTATGGCAATATTGCGTATGTTCTCACTATGAATTAGCGCAAATCAATGCATGTGAATCAGTGTACCCCAATATACCACATGCCAGGGTTCAGCATCAGCTCTATCTTGGATACTGCTCTCCCAAGTGCTTTAAGGCAAGTCGGATAACCAAAATAGCGTGTACCTATGTTGCACCAAACCTGAGTTCCACTAGGTACTGCCAGGGTTCACAAGGTGGATGAGTAATATATACTCAAAACTTATATAAGTTCAGTCTTGCAGACCTTATGATCCCTTGGACGCCTTTTATAAAAATACGATATTTATTCATGTTAATTGTTAATTATCAATCACATTTTTAATTTCCATTAACACTTAATTCAATTTTTAATAGTTTGTGAAGCAATAACATTAATTATTTTTAATTGCTTATTGTTCCAAAAACTTACGTAATTGATGTTAATGCAATTGATAATTAATTTTCCTTCCATTTTTAATGGATAATTTTCACTAACCTTTTCAATGTGCAATTTTAATGGTCTATTGTATTAACGTTTCGGTATGACAAACTGACGACTCAGCTAATGTCATCGCAGAGATATGACTGTTACACACATATTAATTATTTTCAACAGTTCGACAAACATCTTAAGAGGGAAGTATTGCACGTGACCGTCCTTCATACAAAAAAAGAAAAATGTTATTCCACCTCTAAACATTTGCCTTACTTCGTGTTTTTTTTGTATGTTATTGACAAAATAGGTTTATAGGTTTTCCTTTTTTTTTCAAAACTTGCAAAACAATTTTTTTTAAGCGGAACCTGTAAACCTATACCTCCTCATATACTAAGCATATGTATGCTGATCCTGAATCCTGTAAGCGTGTTTTCGCAAATTTAAATGAACACACAAAAATTCTCTCATAATACATTAGAATCATTAACCGCAATTTTGATGACTTGCAAGTATTAATAAGAAGATTCGAAATGGTTTTCGACATTATAGTATTGTCCGAATGTTGGCTTACAGATGATACCTACATACCTACCTTAGAAGGCTATAATACTGTCAAAAGTAACCGCCACATTAATCAAAATGATGGAATAGTTGTTTATGTCAAGTCTGATATCCCTTTACAAACTTCTGAACCTATAGAATGTTTAGAAGCAAACTGTCTAGTTTCGACAATTGGAGTAGGATATGCATTTGTTTCGATTTATAGACCCCCTTCGTTTAGGAATACAGACAATTTTACTTTATCAGTAGATCGCATCTTATCAAAACTCAAACAATTTAAAAATATAATTTTATTAGGAGATTAACTATTAATATAATAGATAATAACTTAGATCCCAAAAGAGCGGACTATACCCTGGCTCTGCCTATAAAATCTCTGCTTAAAAACAGGTATATTTCCTGATATTCCTGATATTATAAACGATCTGTGGTGATCCCTATATACAAGTCTGGAGACAGAAACTGTATCTCAAATTATAGACTCATATCCCTATACCAGCATTGTCGAAAGTATTAGAAAAAAAAAACTAAAAAATTACCTAGAAACAAACAATCTACTAAGCAAAAATCAGCATGGCTTTAGAGAATCCAAATCTACGGAAGATGCGGTACAGTCAGCATCAATAGTAGCGGATGAAACAACGCGACAAAAGTATCTGATATTCCGGATAACTTTTCCAAATATAGATAAATCTCTAAAATTTCCATTCAAAAGTATATATTTTACCGTCTTAATTGTTCTACATATAGAACCACTGGTAAGTAGATACTTTTGAAACCCTGTTTGATCCGCTACTTTTAACGCTGACTGTACTACTTGCTTATTAAGAAAATGGAGAACATGGTGATACGGGGCACACCGCTGCATCTTTTTAGTAACTATCTACAAAATAGGAAACAGTCTGTAAGAGTTGGAGATTTGTATAGTAAAGAGGACAATATCGAATACGGGGTGCCGCAAAGCAGTGACCTAGGCCCAACCTTATTTCTTATCTATATCGATGAACTATGTCGCCTTAATATTGGTAATGCTGAAATAATATCATTTGCGGATGATACCGCTGTCTTATTCTGTGGTGACTCTTGGGAGGAGGTTAACAAGTTAAAATGGTTTTAATCTGGTACATGAGTGGCTCTTGCATAATCTACATACACTAAACTATACTTATTTTTTATTTTATTGGTATTCAGGACAACAACAGCCGTAGATATATAATTTACATAGGTATTTTTACATAGTATTAGGCCAATAACAGTTATTCGTTGGGTGCAAAATAATATACAAATATAATTAGTTAAACAAAGTAATAATCAAAGTGAAACTGTGCAAGCCCACAGTAACAGTAACAGTAGGTGATAATCAACATGAAAATTGAAGTTAGAGGGAGGTACACATGCTTGCATATAGTTGATAGGTGTACTAAAACGAGATATCTAACATTTTGTATTAAGAACAACAAGCAGTCACTATGCAAAAACGTATCAATTAAAATACATTCTTGTCGAGGAGAAGCTGATTGCTCATGTTAAACTATTGCCGAAACGTCATCTTTTAGGTATCTAAGAGTTTTAGTTGATAAAAATCTCTGTTGGCGTGAACATATCTCCAGTCTACCGAGTAAAATTAGAAAATTGATATACATATTCAGAAATCTGAGACATGTGTGCGATAAGAAACTCTTAATATTTATTTACTACGCTCTTTGTCAATCTGTGACTACTTATTGCGTTACTGCTTGGGGAGGGGCGTCACTGTCATTCTGGCGGTTACAACATTCTTCAATGGTAATTTTTTTTTCATCTGTAAATAGTATTTTTCTGTGGCCATTTTGTGTGTACCGCTTCAATAACACGCGAATTCTCTCTAGCCTCATAGTCTTTAATCGTCCATTAAGCAAATGACCTTTTTGTCTGCGGTAAGCGTGTAGTCCAAGGTCTTCATTGATAACTTTTTTTAGGGAGCTTCTCTTCACAGACATTTGTATTGCCAACAACTTTTGATTCCGGACGGGGTTTCTTGCAATTCTCGCCTTCACTGCCTTTATTAGAGCTGGGGTCCGAACGGTGCGTGGTCTTCCAGACTTCTAGCCGTCATCGAAGCTCTGAGTACTATTGTATCTATTAATTGTGCGATAAACATATTAATTATTATTTTTTTATATACAAGTGCAAAAATAGGAAATTCGAAACGAGTGGCGATAAATTAAAACACGACCGAAGGGAGTGTTTTAAATCGACACGAGTTGCGAATTATCTATTCTGATGATTGATCAAACCAATTTTCGGTGGAAGTTTGCATGCTAATGTATATCATTTAAAAAATGGAAAAAAAATGGCTGTGACATAAACGGACAGACAGACGGACATGACGAATCTATAAGGGTTCCGTTTTTTGCCATTTGGCTACGGAACCCTAAAAAAGCACTAGTTCGCAAATACCAAATTTGCGAACGCTAAACAGCTACGTAAGGTAGCATTTTTTGAGCAACTTTATTAAAATAACTGTACTAAAGCTCCTTTTGCATGTGTAAGTGAGTATGAAGAGTTCGAATAGACATTCCATTTTTTAATTTTAATATTTAATTAATCGCCTAGGTATGCCTACTCATTATTTGCTTGTTTTGATTATTCCTGTATCACAACTCGGTACTTATGATTCTATTGTCATAAGATCTAAATAGTTGATAATTTCGAATAGGCATAGTACACGTACATTGTGCAACGAGGGGGGTAAGTGAAATTTTAGGATACGAGGGAATTAAAGACCCGATGATAACAGCCACTGTGCTAACTCGCGTCTTATGCATCTTTCACTTCCACCCCCGGAGCGTATAGCTCCAACGATTCCTCTCTGAACGGCCAATGAAGGCAAGCCAGAGCTGAGAGTCCTGCGGGTCCCCTTGGGGTCCACTCCGACCGACGAAGACACGCCGGAGACAGAGACCCTGACCGACTGTCGGGAGCACTCGGGTCCGTGGGGTCGTTACTCCCCAACAGCTCGCGACAAGTTGCCCTGCGGTCTGATTATTATAATTTTCTTTGTATATTTTGGGTCGGTCATGAATATACAATACAATACAGTTTACCACAGAAGTAAATTCACCTAGGCAAATGAATACGGCATCATTTCCTGAACTCGGTAGAGGACGGCTACTGCATATCCAAACGAAAGGAGTTTTATGTAATTTGTACCAATATTTCCAAGAGAAAAAATAAAAATACTTATACATAAATCTAACCAAAAGTCACGAAATTACAGTTGACTAATAAAACCAAAAGGTGATAAGGACAACGATTTATAATTTTCATGATATACAGTTAGTAATTAATATAAACAACTTATATTAAATATGTACATCATTTATTATGCTATTATATTATTACAAACTGTATACAAACTACGCGCGAGAAGGCTTTAATAAAGTTTTTTTCCATACCTAGCTTTTTATGAGTATGTCGAAATTGAATCATTTCCGTTGCATTGTATTTGAAGTCTTTAAAATTATATATTGTAAAAAAAAACCAACACTTAATAGTTTCGTAGAATACAGCGACATCTAACTGAAGTGAATTTAACTACTTGTGTAGCTTACCCACAATCTGCCTTTCACTGACGCCGAGAGAGCGGAATAATGGAAAACCAACTTTATTTTACCGTTACCTATTACGCTAGCGCCTACGCGAAATGTTTCAGAATGAAGGTTCGCCCATTAGTTTGCTATTTCGCCACCGGTTACATACATATTGGTGTTGAGATTTGGATTTCAGAAGTGTTACTTCAGTCCACGCTCGTCCGCGCTTTTGTGAAAACGTGCAAAGAAAATATTGACGTTTAGAACACTATATATAAAATAGATTACAACGTATTAAAAACTATGATAGATAAGTTTCTGCTTTTGACAGTTATGTGCTGATAAAATAAACTAGGTTTAAGGAGCCTTCACTAATTGAGAGTATAATTGTTTTTATCATAGCCAAGGAATTTACTAAACAGCATAAACAAGTGCAAAGATCATGACCGGTGTGATTTAAAAATTATGGATACCACGGCCAAAATGTGTGCTGCTTCAAAAAGGTAAAAAAAAAATATCCTAATATATTTTAATTGTTTTTCGCGTAACGGTGATTTTTGTGTTTTTTCTGTTTGCAAATATATCCACAACCTATTTTTTTATTATCTACCTACCTATTATAAATATTTGCATGACCGAAGCTTTTTGTTTGTTTTTCATGTTTTATTGTGTTTTACATCAAGAATAAGATTAGCTGCCATGCGAACTTATTTATTTAGCATAATGATTTTATATAGTACAGGCTAACTGCAATATGAATAGCCAATTATTGAAGAACGTGCAATGCGAAATTAGAAATTGCAATTTATACCTACATCGTTATTTGTCAATAACTATGTAGGTATAAATTGTAGAAAGCGCTCCACACTTTGTAATAAATTATACTAAGAATTAAAAATATTTTGACTGTTTTCACAAAACGCCAAGTGGAGCTAACAAGCGCAGTACGTAAGATCTTTATTATTTATACTTCTACGACATACAAAAATACACTATAGTGAAATGGAAACGCGCCGCTTTATATAGGACTACCATTTTCAAAGTAACCCATTATCATTGTCGAGTAGTATTGATGCAAATAAAAACTTATACCATAAAATTTATCCCTTTCATGTTAAGATTTTTTTTTACATTATAAAAAGGTGTTGGTAAGAATTAGGTACTTCTAATTCTTGCCAACACGGCAGCTTTCCCAACCAGGCAAGGTATCTGTTGAGTACTCTTTCCCCCCAAGTCACATTCTGTTTTTAGCTAGAGTTCTGTAAAATAAAAAAACCGTAGGAATACTGAAAACTTTACATTTATCTCTCAATAGGTATTACCTACAGATTTAATTTAGAGTGCAGTAAATTCGTGTTCTCGCACTCTCAGTGAAAGCGTGAGTGAGATGGAACTGCGTGCCCGTGAGCGCGGATATCATGTTTTTTAACCTAAATTTTTGTGTCTTAAAAATATAAAAATAATCACTGAGTTCCCTGAAACATAAATTGATCATTTTTAAAAATCACATTCATATGTTTAGCTTTTGTTGAAAATTTATTATAATTTTTCAAAGTGCATTAATATTTTTCGCCTAGAGTACTGTTGCTGCCGCTCATTTCTATTTCACCTTTTTGAACTCAGAACTCGATATCCACCGACTTACCTATTTGACAACTGTATCAATATTAGACATTTTTATGTTTTAATACATATGAATGACTTGGCCATCGCACGGCTACAAAACGACATAAGAGTAATTGTTAACTGTTTAATATAATCTTAATTGAATGTAGTAGCGCTAACCCTAATGACAAGCAGTTAGATCAATACACATATTCGTATGAGTACGAGTAAAGCGTTGGGTATTTGGAATTATGTTAATCGGTCACTGTGTCAGTGACAAAACTGAGGAACTATTACGTGCCATAGTTCTTGAACTACAAGTTCATATTGAATGTTTTTAACTAGGAATGTATCTAAGCCATATTATTCCATATATTTCACTGAAATTTTAGAGTTCTAGCTGTAGCTAGCAGAAAACTACAGGTGATCGAAAATGGACTGAATGACTTCGAAAAGATGCTACGGCCGTGCCTCTTTGTTTTGCTCGACTTCTAATTGACGACCTTTTCTACCCTACAACCAATTCTGTGACATAGTTCTAGGAAATCAGAAGCATATAAACAATGCCGAACTGTTATTTTCATGTTTTTCCGACATTCTTGATAGGACTACCTATATAACTCAGGGCAATTTGGAGAATTTATATACTTATTGACAATTTGGACTCTTTTTAGGATTCCTTAGTACTACGAACTAGAAATCCTTATAGTTTCGCCATGTCCGTGTCTCTGTTCGTCCGCGGCTTTGCTCCGTGATCGTTAGTGCTAGAAAGCTGCAATTTGGCATGGATACGTAAATCTTACATGATAACAGAACAGTAAAACTATAAAAAATGGTACGTCCCATATAAAATATGTTTTGTCAATTTAACCCAATGGTGTGGGATTCTGTTAGATAGTTATTTCAACCCTACGTCCGATTTCTATAGCATAACCACCTACGAGAGGTCAAGGAGACCACTATTTAAAATGAGTCTAAAATATTTATAAGAATTAATGTCTTAGTATATTTAAATAATATTAATCGTTCTAATGGTTTAAGGCATATTTAAGCAAATATCGATAAACATACATACATATAATCACGCCTATTTCCCGGAGGAGTAGGCAGAGACCACGGATTTCCACTTGCTACGATCCTGACATACCTCTTTCGCTTCCTTCACTTTCATGACATTCTTCATACACGCTCGTCGATTTAGGGTGCTCTTGACCTGGCCTTTCTTCAGGATTTCCCCGATTTGATCAGAGAAAGTCCGCCGAGGTCTACCCCTTCCAACTCCCTCTTCTACTTCTCCCTTATACACTTTCTTTGTTAACCTTCTTTCACTCATTCTTTCCACGTGTCCAAACCATCTCAACGTACCTTTCTCAATTTTTGTCACTACATCTTCGTTCAGTCCACATTTTTCCCTTATCACACTGTTCTTAATTCTACACGATAAACATTAATCAATAAAAAGTTATTTAAATTTAACATAATATGTTAGACAATATACAATGAATAATATTCACATTCTCCAATATTTTAACAAAAAAGCAAAGTGAATCATTTGGAACAAAAGATCTCAAAATAATCTTACATAATGTACATTTTTATTCATAATACTTAAAGTACAATAATTAGTCAAGCTAATTACAATTAGATATAACTTTTATAAAAAAAACTTGTTATTATTATAAAATTGCAAGCTATTAAAATAGCCATTTTTCGCGGCAGCCAGTAGGTAGGTGCACAGCCAATACAATACACAGTTTATTCGGTACTTCCCGATGTCTGTCTTAGTAAGCTGAATTTTGGCATGGAGCCTAAGTTTTACGAGGGTGGTTTGCATTTGCAAAAAAAAAAAACATTTTCATCTTTTTAGTTTTATTTTTCTACACAATCTTTCAACTCTTTACACTTCATCCAACGATGTTCCAGATTTTTCAACCCCTCCAAAAAATATTTTATTGTCAAACCCTGAAAAATATGCTTCAGTTTCAGCTATGACTTCCTCATTTGATGAAAATCTTTTCCCACCGAGCCATTTTGCCATGTTTGGGAATAAAAAAAATCACATGGAGCCAAATCTGGAGAATAAGGTGGGTGGGGCAGTATTTCGTAACCCAATTCTACTAATTTGGCTGTTGGCGACTGCTGAGGAGTGTGCAGGGCATTGTCGTGAAGAGAAGATTTTTTGCATTGACTCAAAAACGACTGGACATGTTCAATATTGTTTTTATTGAAAGTATTTATTAAGCTTTTGTTTCATTTTTTTAGACCCATGGTTCAAAAGTTAGAGGGGGAGGGGGGGACCTTTTTTTTCTTTCAGAGTGATTATTTCCGTAAATATTAACTTTATACCAAATGGTTTTTGGAGGCATGTATTCATTTTGAAAGACCTATCCACATCATGGGGTAAAAGAGATTTATTTTCTACGTTTTTTTTACCGTTGTGTCGCCATCCATGGTTTATATAGCCATGCCTAATTGCAGCTTTCTAGCACAAATGATCACGGAGCAAAGCCGCGGATGGATGGCACGGCCAGACGGACATGGCAAAAATATAAAAAAGATTGGTCTGTAACAAATGTGTTATTTGAATCAATAATGGATCAAATTTAATAATAAGTAACTGAACCCGGAAACTTTATATCGGAAACATAAACGAATGGTGACGTTCGGATTCATACTGCACCAGCATTACTGCTGCAGTGTTGTACCGCGACATGGCTGCCGACTGCATTACTATCGCCGCGCAGCGCGACAATATTACAGGAAACGTCAAATTTGATATACATAACTGGATAAATTTACATTTTTACGTTTTCTACAGGAATGCAATCGAATGCAGCAGTATTGCAGCGCGACAATATTACCTGCTCCTGCTGCACTACTGCTGCAAATATCAATTCGATGTCCCCGTCTGGATTTTTGACATTTGCGGCAGCAATACAGTCTGAGTCGTCTGAACTAACTTTACACCGATTTAAGGATGACTCACGCTGGACTGGCCCGGACCCGGCCGAGGCATCCGACACGTTATTTTCTATGAAGGCTGATCAGTGATCACGTGGTGCTTTCCATAGAAAAAGGAAGCACCGGAAGCTCTGACCTGGCCCCGACCCGATCTAGCGTGAATCATCCTTTAAACAGAAGCAGAAGAAAGTGTGGGATTATCATTGTAAATGTCATATTTTCATAGAAATACATAAATAAGTAAGCAATGATTGTGTTAATGCTATGTAGACCGATTTAAGAAAGTGTGGGTCAGAAACACGCCTTATTTTTTTGAAAATGAATATTAGCTTGCGAATACGGTCTGACAGATAGCGAATATGCCTTGACCAAGAAAGATGTCGGGCAACTATCACTCCCAAATATTTGGTTTGATCAACATTTTCTAGCAATTCACAGTTACAAATAGCAGGGTTAGTTGCACCACCTTGCAAATCACCATTGGAGCATCTATGTACTTTAAGTGTAAAAGGAAATTTCGGTTGATTGGAACTAGTGATAGAGAAGTTAATATATTTAGTTTTAGATATGTTTAATGTGAGCAGGTTTTGGGAGCACATGGGTGTACTAATGCAAGTACGTGATGCCTAAAAATAAAACTTTATTTATTTTATTTTATTTTAAAACCATTATTTAAATAAGAATTCGTAAGAATAAAGTCATCTTGATTTTATTTCCGGCAAAATTATTCAAATCATTTTAGTCGGCAATAATTCGTATGAGAAAAACTTGAATGAGAATAACTAATTTTTAATCAAATAAATATAATCATGATTTTTTACTCTAAATAATATTCCACGAATAAAAATATAGTTTGCGCACCGACAACGAAGCGCTTTTGGTCTCTATCACTCTTACATATTAGTGAGATATAGAGACAGCGAAGCGATTGGCATCTTGGCTAGGCACCCTGGGTGCGTAGCCAACATGCCAATCGTTTATGCTACGACAATGAAACGCCACTTGAAAATCTTACGTGAAATTCATTTTACACACTATAACCCATTGTACTACAAAAGTTAACTTAATTCAGACCTCTATCCCTGATTACTAAACTCCTCGGCCCTGGACCCCCTACTCCTCAACCGCCAATGCTCAACCCCTCACTCTTAACACCTAACCCCCGAACACTCAACTTCAAACCCCGATCTCTCAACTCTCAAACCCCTCTACTCGCGATTCCCGATAACCCCTCAACACCCACCCTTCCGACTCTTCTATCCCCAACCCATTAACGCAATGTCCGCTCAATCCCGCTGCTCCTTCAACCCTGACCCTTCAAGCCCTAACCCCTCAACCCCCAACGTCAGCCCTGGTCTTCATTATCACCTGATCTGATGGAGTAGATCTCCATCAAATTTTGAGAGTATTTACTCTCGCTTGAATTGGTTAAGAAAACACCCAAATAACTATACTACCTTTAAAAATTGAGAAACTTACTCAATTCCGTATGGATCCCATCATTAGATCACAACCAAAATAATATGGGACCACCTTGTGCGTATTATTAAAAATGAATTACTCAAATTGGACCACAGGTCTCGAAATAATCGGTGAACATACATTAGAAAAAAAAAAGACACAACCAAATACAGAACCTCCACCTTCTTAGCATTGACGTCGATTAAAGTGACATAATTATATAGGTACGCAATATACTACGCATGAGGGCGCCGCACTTCGGGCGTCGGGCTTCGCTCTTCCTTCCTTTGTCGGACTCCTGTGCAGCGCTCTGACGTTATAAAATAGGGCGTTGGGCGTTAGTAGCGAAGCCATATGTCAGCTGCCTATACATTTGGGTCAAACATAAACCATACACATTTTGCTTAACCGAAGTAAAGCGCGTCCCACCCATCCCTGACTATGTCTTCAAATTAAACAATAGGAAGTATACCGATACAGCTGGCATAGGCTGCCGGCATCTGTGGTAAGTAATTTGCCATGGCGGATAGTTTATAATGTGTAATTTAGAATCGGGTAAAGAAAACTCTGCATGACATTGCAATAACAAAGTGTGGCAATATCATTATTTATGTATTTCTATGAAAATATGACATTTACAATGATAATCCCACACTTTCTTCTGCTTCTGTTTAAAGGATGACTCACGCTAGATCGGGTCGGGGCCAGGTCAGAGCTTCCGGTGTTTCCTTTTTCTATGGAAAGCACCACGTGATCACTGATCAGCCTTCATAGAAAATAACGTGTCGGATGCCTCGGCCGGGTCCGGGCCAGTCCAGCGTGAGTCATCCTTAAATCGGTGTAAAGTTAGTTCAGACGACTCAGACTGTATTGCTGCCGCAAATGTCAAAAATCCAGACGGGGACATCGAATTGATATTTGCAGCAGTAGTGCAGCAGGAGCAGGTAATATTGTCGCGCTGCAATACTGCTGCAGTCGATTGTATTCCTGTAGAAAACGTAAAAATGTAAATTTATCCAGTTATGTATATCAAATTTGACGTTTCCTGTAATATTGTCGCGCTGCGCGGCGATAGTAATGCAGTCGGCAGCCATGTCGCGGTACAACACTGCAGCAGTAATGCTGGTGCAGTATGAATCCGAACGTCACCATTCGTTTATGTTTCCGATATAAAGTTTCCGGGTTCAGTTACTTATTATTAAATTTGATCCATTATTGATTCAAATAACACATTTGTTACCAAAAGTGAGCTTGACAGACCAATATTTTTTATATTTTTGCCATGTCCGTCTGGCCGTCCATCCGCCCTTTGCACCGTGATCATTTGTGCTAGAAAGCTGCAATTAGGCATGGATATATACTTAAATCATGGAAGTAGGGAGGATATGCCGATTCCAGCTCACTTTAGGTATTTATCTCCCCCCCCCACCCCCCCCCTCACCCCCCTCACCCCCCCACCCCCCCCCCCTCACCCCCCTCACCCCCCCCCACACCCCCCCACCCCCACCCCCCCACCCCCCCCCCCTCACCCCCCCCCACCCCCCCCCCTTGATGACATCAACCCTTTTCTCGACATTTTCAATAGTTTTCCCGAATATGGAGTTATTCATGAGTTTAAAGAAATCTTTTTCAAAACTGTTTTTAGCTTGGACTCTCATTTGCGAATTTAAGTCAATATATGATTTTAGCCAAGATGATTGATTGAAAGTGAGAATTCTATGAATTTTCTTACAAATTAACCCTTTTTCAATATATAGTTTGAGGTTAGCATAGTGCACAACATAATTGGTTTTGTTATCGAACGTTAGCAATAACTTTTTAATTTTACCCTCAATTGGTAGTTTGGTTTCAGCACAGAAAGGGTAATCATTATGCAAGTCATGTAAGCTATGTGGATACTCCAAATCTACTTCCAATATATATCCAACATCAGAGTCTATCCGTTGTGTTGATATATCAAACAGTTTAACCTCGTCTTCACTCATCCACCTAAAGTTATCGATTGGAAGCGGGCGTCGCATGGCATCACCGTAAAGATTATTTATATCCAAATAGATGATAAAACTGCTGTCCTGATTCACGTCATAATCATGCATGAATATATTATTGGCCTTAGCATAGCGGTTTGACGCTTGACAGACACCACCTCTTATACCTTTCTTTATAAATTGAATCATTTCATAGTCCGTAAACAATTCTAGGCATACTTCGGTATGTTTCAACATGGCGTCCCAACTCAAACCGGGTGCAGTGACATATTGACACGGATCTAATTCATACGCACCTATACACACTTGTCTAAAGTTTTCAAACACTTCAGCCAATAATAGAACATCTGTCTTTAAATATAAGTCACAGTATTCACCCAGAGTTGTAATATTGAACGCATCCCAAACATCTTTTGCATGTTGGTAATCCTCATCGGAAATATTTAAGTCCGTGAGGCTGCTATAGAAGGCGGCCTGAGGGGGTAGCGCAGTTTCCTCAAGCCGCCTCCAGTCACTTACATACTCGTAAGGGAAAACTCCCTTACGCGTATGTAACTTCATATATTTCTCACGTTCGTAACAATTATCGGATGGTGGTAAGAAATTTGGTAGTATTTTGAATTGGTCCTGTGAAAGGTTTGAAACTAGTTTATCCAAGCTACTTGACATGAATTTATACGAGTCGACAAACCTTAGACTGTATTCGTCAATCCTTAAATCGAATGAAATATATTTTTCCTTGTTAATGGGAATGCAGGTTAACTTTCCCTTAATCTTGGCTAATTCCTTAATGAATAGATGACAATCGTAACCGCTCAAATTGTGAAAGACGACTGGTATAAACTTTGGTAATTGGTAATTCAAATTACATGAATTGTGTGTTTTGCCTCTAATATTACCCGTTAAATGACAATGATCAATTACATAAGCTTCATCATCTCCAATTTTTTTCTTGCAAATATGACATATATTTGAGGATGTGTTAGCACCGGTGCTGTCGCTGTAATTTTTTTTTGGTGGTACGACTTTTTGCAAGATTTTTATGATTCTATCAGCGTCTTCACGAATGCTCTGTATAAATTTCTCCACACAATCTTCACCGCGATAGATAACAAATTTGGATAAATTATTGTCATATTCACAATGAATATAATAGGAAAAACTACATGGCACATGTTTATGGGTGTTACAAGTAGCACTTGTAGTATTAGACTTTTCATTAGCTAATGGAACTAAAATCGATTCAAAGTCACCATAAATTACAAATGGCACTTTCATTTTATTTTTATAATTTTTGAAACGTAAGTATTTATTATTAGGCTTAGGTAGCTCTACAAGTGTCCCCCCACAACCAATTGCTCGGTGTCGATCTAGTTTATTTTTATTTGCAAAGGGGTGTAAACACCCATCACATATCCATGTTGTTTTTCCATGCTTACTAATTTGCGAACTCACTAAACGAGACAAATTTTTAATCCAACAATAATGTGAAACATCACCTCTCTCAAAATATAACAAATTTACATGATTTTCGCAAGACATTTTCGAAATACGTAGAGGTACAATAGTCAGACCCCTGTCATCCCTTTTCTTATCTGTATCAATACCATATACATTAACACTGATTTTATTTAATTTTTCAAACTTTTTAATGTCCGAGAGACAAACCGGATCTTTTATACCTGTCACGTTAAAAATGTCTGTATAATGTGGGTACGATGAGGGACGATCACTGTTTTTATCAACTGGATAGAGAGCACTAATGATGGCCCAATAAAAACACTTGTTATCACGATTTTTCACGTTAACACATGCATTCTTCGATTGCACCTCGGGTGGCAGTGGTATATATGTAGATCCTTTGAGTGGTTGATATTTGTTAACGTTGACGTTGAGAAACTCAATCTTCTCGAGACCCCAACCGCTGTCCCTTTCGTTGAAATCTTCACATTTTTTGGAAATACACAAGGATATTTGTTCAAAATACGATGGAAAATCCATACAGTCTTTATGCAGAGCCACGTTTTTTGTGTTGAATGACTTTAGATCACGTATCACTTCACCTTCAGCATTGGTTTTCACAAAAGTACCAAAGAGTTCAACATTTATTTTTACATGTTTATGTGTTTTTAGTTCAATGGTAATCAGTTTTTCAAGCGTTTCTCCAATATTCAACAAATACATTTTAGGATCCAAAATGTCTGCACTCCCATTAATCCGGTATGTAATTATTCTGCACTTGAAGGCACTGTCAACAATGTAAACAGCACCGTCGGCAGACTTTTCTTGTGCACAAAGCAGGATGTGGCGGTCACTTTCCGAATGAGATATCAAACAGTTTGATAATACATCTTCGTTACAAAAGTTGCAATGATGTAACAACGCCATGGTGATGCTTCAATTCACTCGCTCAGACAACGGTACGGTCGTGCCGTGAGGCGGGCTGCGGGCAACTAAGTGAGTTGCATCATGCCATGCGCTGACGTCTGCGGTGCGCGGCGAAGCGGGGAAGGGGAGCCTGGCCGGCGACGCGCCATGCGACGCCCACACATGATTTGCACGTGTCGACACAGTGAGTCATTATTGCATCATCGGGCTTGACTGAGAATGGTTAGAGAAAACGGGGATTTCCCGTCGACCAAACACAAGTGAATGATTACATATCTTCAAGTATACTCTGGTGAACCCACTTTGTGAGTAGAAAAAAGAAAAGACGTAATATTCAATTATTACTGCGCGTTATTACTGTACAGCCTACAATTGCATTGGTGTAGGGGAGGAAGAAAGATAAGGGTTCTATGTTAAAATAAATAATAAATAGGTTAGTTATTGTTTTTTATTTTTATTTTCATGAAACTTTAACCGTTTCAATTGAAAATATAGGTATTACACAAAATATCGGTGGCATAACACTTGATTTCAGAGTCGACAATATCGTTTACATTGCACAAACTACCTATAATATTGCGTGCATGTTGAACATTAGCGGGGTGATATATCTTGAAATGTTTCTTGAAGAAGTTGAGACGGTTTTCGTAGGTAGACTTTATTTTGTTCAAGTATCCGATACGTGCGTTAATACACTCCATAACACATTCGATATGACTCCATTCCATGTGGTTTATCACCAAGGGGTGTGTGTTCGTCACCGGTTCATTGTCACAGCTGAGTAAAAGTAACGGTACAGGAGAGATACACATCCGAAGACGATCGCACTGAATCAGCTCTGGTGAAACACACATTGGGCTATGAAAGAAGTTTCCAATGACGTCAACTTTTTCCGCAAACATTGCATTCCATTCTTCACAGGTGAGTTCATAATGGCCATTAAAACTGACACAGGTATGTAATCTGATTTTAGCTTGAATAAACTGCAACTTCAAGTATACATGGATATTTGCAATCGGAGCACTTGCACCAGCAGGACAGCGTTTGAGATTGTAGACACTCTTGCTCAGCTCACAGCAACCATCACCAGCACCGGAACAATCAATCGACGGTGTGTAAGAAGGTAAAAAAATGTTTGAATAATTCATTTTTTAAACGTATTTTCAAAGTTCCAAGACACGTTTACAATTGAGGGTGGTCAATGCTCTACTGAATGATTTTACGTGTGGCACTGGTGAGAGCGTTGTACTCAAACAGTGAATCATTGATAATGAGACAGTATGCCGTGGTGTTGGCAGGTACATTCTCTTTAAACTCCATTTCCAATTTAATATCAATAGCACCAGCTCCCGAGTTGAAGCTGTCACACTGTCTGGACGTGTCAATGACTATTAATGGAGAGTGTGTCTTGTAATGAGCATAATTTACTTGAGGGCTGGTATGATCACGGCTGTAGTACGATCGTTGGAAATTGGTAAATGCGTCATATAAGAGCGCATAGTTGTTTGTTTTAAATTCAGCCGAAAAAGGATCGTATGGATAATACTGTGCGTTCAAATACACCCTGCAATTAGTAAGATTACAATGGTCGAATATACTCATATCTTTGGTCTTGTCGTTCCTGCGTGCCGTTTGGAAACCAACAATGAGATAGCGAGGTTTCTCAAGCTGAGTACTAGTCTTGATGCACCAAATATGACGTTCTGAGGAAGGTAGTATGGGATATTCATACAGTTCCCACGTGCGGAACGCTATCTGAACTGGTATGCTGCCCTCAACATACGACATTAAGCGCAGTTTCTCCTTATCAGATACTTTTATGACTGGCATCCTCCATGTGACACGAGTGATTTCAATCTCACCATTTGGAGTCGGCGGTTTTGGTACCGTATTCGGATCAACGGGTGCTAAATCTAAACAGTTTACATCTATACTGGCGCGATTTAATATCAACTCGTGTTTCCCATTCATTATTACCTTCTTGTAATCCTCGGCGAAACCCAAGAAATGAGATAGTGGTATGGTTAATGTAAACTTGTCATGTATCTTTTTAGCACCAACTTCCCACCCCGCAGTCTGAAGACTATGGTCCATTTCCTTGGTGTATGAGATTAGTCCCTTAATGGTGGATGTGATGCCGCAGTTTCTCGCTCGATCAATCTCCACACCGTTCAATTCATAACGAATGTCTTGAAATAAAAAAGCAGCACCATTGTTGACCAGTAGACAGCCTTTCTCCACAGTGCCTTCCACTAATATTTGACTTTGACTCGGTAGTAGAATTAGATCTTGACGGTTGATACATATGTGGATGTTATCGTTGTTTTTGAAAGAGTCATTATACGGAGTGTATGGGTGAAATTCTATACTTTCTATACTGTCATCGAATAACACCTTCTCACCAATGTTTAAGATAGATGACGAGGACATACTTTGAAACCGATACTCTGTAAAAATGTACTGTTTTCTCTAGTCAATTTCCTTGGTTGTTGTTGTTTTTGTAGTGACTGCCGCTGTCTCTCGTTAATACGACGAGTTGTAGTAGTTCTCTCGACGAGAGCAAGATCTCGACTAGTTGTGAAGGTGTTGTTACCAAGGCTTTTATTGTTATGTATAATCATTTTTTTTTTTACTTTTTACGAATATGCAAACGAAGTGCAATGCTTTCACCTCGGAAATTTACCGTATTACCGTGCTCGTTTACAATGCGCAATTCAATGTTTTGTATGCGATTGTTACTCTTCTTGACGGGTAGATATATAATATTGGTAGGTTGTTCAATAATTTGGTAGCCGGGCGGGACGTCAGGTGAAAACTCGTGTAAAACATGTGACGGCTTGTTGTTTACGAATGAGCCCTCCACAATATTGCACTCTATTCTTATAGTGTTTGTAATGATTATATTAATTGTTTTATCCGACCAATGTGATGTTTTTGCTTTAAGCTTTTTCGCTGAATAACCAAACAATGACCCTATGCTGTTTGGTTTGTCAAAGCGAATATCATACTTTGGCGAGAATATCATACACTTGGAGGTATTGTTATTTACAAAGATATCCACCAATTTTTCACCATCACCTTTAGCCCTCTTTGTCATTTCCTCGTTCAAGAGGTGTATTATACTGGAGAGCTCGTATGAACCTTCAGGAATTGCGATTACATCATCCCCATAGTGAAACATATTATTGCTCTTATCAACATTAGGAATAGTGTTGAAAGTCTTAAAGTACACGAGAGCACACTCGTAAAAACCATCATTGTCCAATTCTAGAGCCGGTTGAAAGTCTACATTCAACACAGGCTCGTTACCGCTCAGACTTATTGTGAATGATGTCATAGACATGATACTGACGGGTAGACGATTAATGTAAGAATGAAACTACGCATGTAATGCTCATTATATTTATTTAAAACAAACGCTTAGCATTGGTACACAGGAAGGCCAAACATAAGTGTCCACAATTTACAGTATTAAATTTCTGTAATCGATTGTAATTATACTCTACTCGCATGTTGCGCTGTTGTTTGGTACTAGCGGAATCATTTATATAATCAATAAACTCTCGAGGTGGTCTCAAATCACCAAAGCTATCAAAATATAGACAATAATTACCCTTTTTCGCATAGGCACACCAATGTGTACCTTCACCCTGCTGAGAGTCTAAATTGATAATACCAGTTTCATAATAGTGAGGTTTCTTTGGGAGATTATCTCGCATGAAAACACCCCTAAAGTAGGGGATTTTCTCTCTACGTGCAAATCTCACAATGTCCACATCGGTGAGAGCTTGACCAATCGGAGGTAAATCTAATTTCTTGTTTTTTTTTTTTTCGCCACTTTTGCAGTTGCCGTTACTGTTGCTGCTGCTGCTGCTGCTGCTGCTTCATTAGCCGGTGTAATGTAGAGTCCCATTCCACGTTTATAAGGTGCTAAATATAAACCTCTACCGACAATCTTGCTTTCATTGTTATTATTATTATTTCTATTCCTGACCATTTCATAAATATTTTTAGCAGCAGTGGTAACACCGCCGGCCAAAGTTCCCGTGGCTGCTAAAGCACCCAGTAGCGGTATCAAAGCTGGTAGGAAACCGCCTCTCTTAGGTATTGGAATGACTCGCTGTTTCTGTTGTCCCTTAACAATTTTCCCTTTAACAAAATGTTTCGCAGCTTTTACACCCACTTTTAGTAGTGTATTAGTAGTTGTATCCTTCTTTTTCGCAATGTGTTTTTTTACAGCATCACGACTTGCTTTAATGACTTTTGATATGGGAATCATACCCATACCGTGTTTAACTTTATATTTCATAATCTTATCTACCGCTAACGCGGCAATACGTTCACCAATTGAATTGTTACCACGCCAACGATTTTCAGCAGCTTGGGCCAATCGCAAATCTGCTTGATGACGTCCCTCCAATGTTTTATCACGTGAGTAGGCAATATCGTGTAATTTACAAGCTTCGTCAAGCGGATTCACACCGGGATCGTTGCGAGCCAATCTCTCCTTCAATCTAGTACCGGGACCGCAATAATTGTAACCGGGTATGTGCGCTTCGAATGGTAGATTATTAATTAAATTATTTATAATACCCCCACCGCTACTATGAGATCGCAGTCGTCTAGGTCGTTTGGGATTATGCTTAACACTAACCCCGCCAATGTGTGTTATCATCTCAAGTATCTATACTTGACTGTGTACGTGAGTATAAAGTATGCCTATATATCTATATAATATTTAAACCTTTGAAATTTGATCATGTATGTGTGTATGTGTGAGTATAAAATACATGTCCTAACGATTTGATACATCACAGTGAAATGAAGCTTAAAAAACAAAACACGTCACTGGCTATTAAAGATTGGAGTGTTGTGCTAGATGATAATGTGAAACCAGCAATGACTCATCGCTCCCTTAAACATGGCTCGTTGCTGGCGAATAACATTAGATGTCTCATCTGTGGACCTTCCAACTGTGGCAAGACAAATGTTCTGTTGTCTCTGCTCTTACATCCGAACGGTGTAAAGTTTCATAATGTTTATCTTTATTCGAAATCATTGAATCAACCTAAATACAAGTTTCTGAGTGACGTTTTAGAGCAAGCGGGTGACATACCGTTTCACACGTACAATGATAAGAGTCAAGTCGTCCCACCGGAGGAAGCTGCGGAGGACAGCGTCATTGTATTTGACGATGTGGCTTTGGAAGATCAAGATGCCATTCGTCAGTACTTTGCAATGGGACGTCATCGTTGGTTAGATTGTTTCTACTTATGCCAGACATATAGTAGGATACCTAAACAGTTGGTACGTGATAATGCCAATCTTATATTGCTATTCAAACAGGACGAGTTGAATTTAAAACATGCCTATGACGATCACGTGAACACCGATATGGGTTGGGAAAAGTTTAAGGAAATTTGTCGCGAGTGTTGGCAGAAAAAGTATACTTTTTTAACAATCGACAAGGAGAGAGACATTAATAAGGGTCGATATCGTAAAGGATTTGACGTTTTCATTATTGTATAAAATTTAGTGTCATCTCCGGTTTATTATCAGTTTTATGTTGTCAGCTACTGAAGAACAACGTCGTTTAATTTATATCCTATCAACATATTAGCATCGGCCGTACCAAAAGCAGCAGCAGCAGCAAAAGCAGCATCAGCACATACACTATAAAATAAAATATGTTTGGTAATAAAAAGTTGAAACGGAAACTCGTAGATTCCATTGAGAGTGTAAAGAGAAAAGTAAAAGCGTTGCGAGCAGATAAAACTTTGCTTGACACTTCGCTAGCTCAAACCTTTGAACCAATTACAAAACCGCTCAATGTTTTAATGACTAAAGCTTTAGAATCTAAAGGTAATAATAATAATGATGACAATGCTAAACCAGCAGTAATGAATAACCCCCAGCTCCCTTTGATAAAGACCTCCACACCATTGTCAAAACATTCACGTAAAAGGAAATATCTGATTAAAACCGAAGAACCCAATAGTAAACTGATTAAGTGGAGTAATAATCTTTTTACAAAAACACAACAGTTTGATGATGCTGCTGATGATGATGATGATGAAGATGATTCTAATGATGATGCTGATAATGATGATGATGATGATGAAAGAAAAACAGAGGGAGATGAAGAGTTTAGCGATGCTGAAGATATGAAGTCGGCTCTTGAATTTGATGAAGGTGGTGGTGGTAGTGGTAATAGTAGTATTGATGATCTACAAAATAAATATATGAAACATCTTTTAAAAACATCAAAAATACCATTTGGTGTTTATCTCAAGGATAATAAAATGCATATTGGTAATAGTCGGGTTAAAATCATTGATGACGTGTTACATATTAAAGATTCACGATTCAACCTAACTCCTGGACTGTTGGAACTTATCTTTAAAAGAATACCAAACAAGAATATAGTTTTGAGAAAAGATGTAGAGGATTACAATAATATTTTAGACATTACAAACGCTCATCGTAGAGGATTCTCGCCAAACGGCCAATTGAGTGGAGATAGAAGTGTAAAATATCAATGTTACATTAAACAACCACAAGAATCAAAGAAACATAAAGAAGGTGGATGTTTGAACTCTGGTAGAAGAGATGTATTAACAACTAAAACTTTTTATCCTAAAACTGATTATATCTATTGGGATGATCCCAACGAACTGGTGAGCCGTTTACAGCTTTTGATAGCATCACATAATGCTGGCAACACCTCTCATTCGAACGAGATCAATGCAATCGTTGAGGAACTGACTGAGAGCGGTATAATTTTAAAGTAAGAAAACAGACCCTCTTCTGTTAGCTGTTTTTAAACCTGTTCTGAGCTGTTATCTAATAAAACAGACATGTTTTGTAACTAAGCCTCTCCCCCCTTGCTACCTTGTTATAAATACCGATGAGGCCTCCCCCATCGTTCACTTTCACAATGCCTCTTAACAAGTTTGGACAATACTTGGGTAGCGAGTCTACAATCCGTGACGACTTGAAAGTGGAACGAGATTTAGTAAATTTTGAAAATAGACGGGTGGCAGGAATTCATAAATCTTTTCTTAAAACTGATGCTATTTGTAGGGCTGAATTGGATGAACAAGTAGTATTTTTAAACACAAAGCTAAAGGCAAATATTAAAGATATAAAAGATTTACGGGTAAAGGTTGAACAATTATCAGCTAGAATTACTACACAAACACACGCACCACAACCAGCCCAAACACCATCAGCAACGGCAATAGCTCCAGGAAAGCGATTGAAGAAAAATGAGTAAAGCTCAAGTGGTCAACGAGATACACAGGTATGCGAGAAAAACATTTCCACGTCGTCGATTCATTCAGAGGGGGCTCGATGACACATGGCAGATTGATCTAATTGATATGCAAAAGTACTCCAAGGATAATAACAACTACAAGTATATTCTAGTGTGTATCGATACCTTTTCCAAATACGCTTGGATGCAACCGCTAAAGTCTAAGAGCGCTGAAGATGTTACAAAGGCAATGAGCAGAATTTTGAGTGAAAACGGGAGAAAGCCCAAGAATATTCAATCAGATGATGGAAAAGAGTTTTTCAATGTCAAATTTAAATCGCTCATGAAACATCATCATATCAATCACTACTCTACCTATAGTGTCATGAAAGCTTCCATAGTGGAAAGGCTAATTAGAACCTTAAAACATTGGATTTGGAAACAATTTAGCATGAATGGTTCCTACAAATGGATACAGCTGACAAGTGAAGTGGAACAATATTACAATAACAAACTGCATCGTACTATCGGTATGGCACCGGCGAGTGTGAATAAAAACAACTCTAAACAGTTGTTACATAAAGTCTACAATCACATTAAAGTCAAACCACGTGCCAAGTTCAAGGTCGGTCAACATGTGAGAATTAGTAAATATAAATCCACTTTCGCCAAAGGCTACACCGGCAATTGGACTACGGAAATATTTACAATAACTAAAGTGCAAACTACTAATCCAGTGACCTATTTACTTCAAGACGCTAATCACCAACCCATCTCTGGATGTTTTTATGAACAAGAGTTGCAGAAAACTAAACACAATGACATTTATCTAGTGGAAAAAGTTTTAAAGCGTCGTGGAAATAAAGTGTATGTAAAATGGCTTGGCTTAAATGAAAAAAGTTGGATAGAAAAAGATAACATTGTGTAACTATTTTACTCAATAAATATTCATTTACTCCAAATCAATGAGGTTTCACTCAATAAAACATTCCTATATTCAGTAATATGAATTTATTATTAATACGTGTACATTAAAACATTTACATTCGCAGCGAGCTAACAATTTAAAATTAAACAATGACAAGGAATAAATGCATCATCACCTTAATATGTACGAGCATTCTTACATTTAGGTTCACATTCATAATCACCGGCAGCTATTATGTTTGGACCTAGCACACAAAATATTACATTGATTAAATAATTAAAAGATTTAGTATTGAACATCACGCGTGAAAATAGTTCCGCTGTAACGCCACCTAATAACGCAATCCAGTCTTGATAGTTGATTTGAGCATCTCCCACTATCTCTTCTACGTCATCGTTTAAATCGTCCCACATTACAATTAACGGGTAAATATGACAATCGTCATGGTGACCTTCGATATACAATCGTTTTAACAATCTCGCTACTTCCGCTCTAAATGTGTGAAATGGCATGGGGAGGCGCCATCTATTAATCAGAGTATTGTTTTGGAACGCTTTTATCCACTTGCTTTTACATCCTTGATAAAAAGATTTCATTTCATCGCTCGTATCGCTCTCAGAAGCGCTCTCTAGGCAGTTTGTTTTTCCCTTGTCCCCATCGTCTTGTTTTAACAGTGCCTTTGCTGTTGCCATCGGTTGTGGTCCGGGTGACGATTGCGAAGTGGAGCTGCTACAGCCACCGTCACAGCCGCCGCCGCCGCTTGTGGTGGTGGACAACCAACACTGGCAGCACCAAGTGGTGATGGTATTGTTGTCGGCTGGGGAAAATATAATAAAAATATTGTTATTATTTATATTAAAAGTCAGCAAGTGTTCCTAATTGAGAACATAAGGGATAGGTCGAAAGTGATAGATTATTTAAACTACACAGACAGAACAGAGGTGAAATACTCAAATGTTAATCTGAGTATAATACAACTATACTTACATTTGGTATGTGATGAAGCTTGCGGATCCATGATTTCAACGCAATATTCGTTGTGACACTGTAGTGGGAATATGGTTCAACATGCTCTTTTATAGCAGAAAAATTCAGTGGAGGGGTGGGGTGTAGACGGGGGGGCGGGGCGCATGTGGTAAAGAAACGTGTGAAACGGTTCTCATGAACTATATGAAAAGAGGAAAAGATTTGTTTGTTAAGTTATCGTACAGGAAACGAAACTACATTATTTTGTAATAATTAAAATATAAATATATGTACTTACCTCAACTTTCGGTGCAAACTGAACCATCTTTGTCGAGCGAGGTCAAATGTAGTCATTTACATTATTGCTCAACGAGCTATAGGAAATTGGCATCGATACATGCGAATTTCACATAACGCCTAGTCTCACTACGATTGCATATATAGTCGAGAAATTAGGACCAGTTTCACCGTGACGGGGTGGCCTAGGGGTTCATGACGTTAACTGGCTAAAGACGCCCCGGTTAGCTAAAGACGCTGGTTCGAATCCGACCTTCGCCACGTGGGGGGGTGAGGGGGGGGGGGTGGGGGGGGTGTGGGGGGGTGAGGGGGGGTGAGGGGGGGGGGTGGGGGGGGGGAGATAAATACCTAAAGTGAGCTGGAATCGGCATATCCTCCCTACTCATGGATGGCGACAGAACGGTAAAAAAAACGTAGAAACAAAAATCTCTTTTGCCCCATGATGTGGATAGGTCTTTCAAAATGAATACGTGCGTCCAAAAACCATTTGGTATAAAGTTAATATTTACGGAAATAAATCTCTCTGAAAGAAAAAAAATGTCCCCCCCTCCCCCTCTAACTTTTGAACCATGTGTTTAAAAAAAGAAACAAGAGCTTAATAAATACTTTCAATAAAAACTATATTGAACATGTCCAGTCGTTTTTGAGTCAATGCAAAAAATCTTCTCTTCTTAGTAAAAAGACGTACAAAGCGCTGCAAAGGTACTTCCTTATGCTTGTAATGTAAATGATACTTACTAATAGCTCCTATTTTGACAGAATGGTAACTACGAAACCCTACACTAAACATGCCTCACGTAAAAATAGAAAATCATCAAATCCGACCGTGTCTATCGTATCGTATCTCTTTTAGTCAGCTTATTAGAAGGAGGATGCGCTATTTATTACCGTTATGTTAAAAACATCCGATGGATTTTATGACGAGATATGTTCTCTTTCTTTTTTTATTAGTTTATGCTCAAATATTTAAATCTGCGGTTGAACAATCATTATTTTTAATTTACTTTATAAAATTTCATTACTGGTGTTTCAAATAACTGACTCAATATTTTACACAAAGAGGAAAATATTCATCTGTCTTAACAAAGGCCTGTCACGTCGACTCGCGAATATTAGATATTATTAAAATCGTTCTACCTAATATAATTAATTATACATTTCTGGTTATATTCTAAACAAATATAAAATAATAATGTTGATAATTAGGCTTAGGGCCTGTTTCACAATGTCCAAGTACAGTATTGAATAACTACGCTAGCTAAGTACGGTATTGATAAAACTTCCTTCAAAAGTTAGCACTTTATATCTACCAGTTAAGCTTATCTGAAGATTGTGAAACGCCAACGATGGCTTTATTTGTCAGATAAGTGGCAAGTAGCTTAGTCGGGACTTTACTTGGACATTTTGAAACAGGACCTTACACATCAGAGCTAACTTTTAGATTTTTCGTAATGAGTTTAAGGAAGGAAGATTATTATAATGTAATGTTTACCCAGGTATTGGCTGTCGTATTTATAAGTGCTTTTATGTATTCCTCATGTCACTGTATGATGTTAATATACATGTTGTATTGACTATTGTAAAAGAGCCCTTGAGACCTATTTGCAGAATATTTTTTTGAATTTTTGAAGAAGAAAAAATGCTTATAGATAGAAAGAGGTGGTAAAAAAACTCAGGTTAGTATTTCGTTTCGGGAGAAAAGTCGAATGAGAGTAAAGTTGGGTGGAATCGGAAGTTGTACCTACTTACGCAGGCAACCTAAATAACATCATTGGCTCATTCCACGTCAGGGATGCCGCAAGTTACATTTTCATTTATGCGTTTTTTCGTGATGCAAATATAATTTATTACCAGATAAGTGTTACTTTTTATCTCTTATACTTGAATCTAAATAATAAAGAAAAAAGAAACTCAATTATTGTTCGTCATTTCCTGATTATTTCGCTGAAATTCCTTTCCAACTATTTTTAGGGCGATAATAAAACCTGTTTTTAATAAAAATACTTTAAGTGACGAAAAATATAAAAGTTTTTCATATGAGTTTATTGATAATCAAGAAACATAGTATATAACTTAAAAAACGAACAAAATAAATAAACTAATCATTAAAATTAAAACCAAAATATAACAGAACTTATAAACTTATAAATAAAAAATGCACCCCAGGTAACTTTAATGAATTATGGTACCCAGAAAGCTGGCAGCGTTACCTTTTTGGATGGCCATGCTTGGCCGAGGTAGCTGCCAGCATTCCGGTCACCTGAGGTGTCTGTTAGGCGCTGGGAAATTTTCTTGAAAATTATTTTTTCGCTAGGCCCCCACGGTCCCAGAGTTACTACGCCAAACGGCGCAAATATGTAGCCCTCACCGAGGACAGCATATTTGCGCCGTTTGTTCTGTTCTGCGGTTGTAGCCGCAGCTCCCACCCTGACGGAGGTCGCCTGTAGGTGAGACGGCACGATCGTATCAACGCAGGTGGCGTCCCGCACAAGCGTCCTCCCAAGCTTCCACGGAATGAGTGTCATCCCGTCGGGCCGCTTGCCGTCGTCGCGTGCGATACCGTTCGGCTCTAGGATGGCCGGCACGCTAACGGAGGCAAGTGCCCTCCGGATGACATCATTCAGGGAGGCGTGGCGCCAGATACCGCCCGCGCTTCTTTGGCAGGACAGTCCGTGGTGGCCCAGCTCATCAACATTGGAGCCACAGCGGCAGCGGTGGGGCTCATTGGGTTCAACCCCCAGTCGCAGACTGGTAGCGAGTGCGAGGGTCGTTCTCTCTAGGAGGGTGCCTATGTTGGGGGATGGCAATGCATGGAGCCAGAGCCCCGACTCTGTATCATTATCTAAATAGTATTATTAATATTATTATATATATTTTAAGTTGCGAAAGTATCAATACTGATACAGCGGTTACGTTGTTTCGCGCGCACCTGCATTAGGGACCGGCGTTCGGTAACTGTGTTAAAGTCGTATCTTCGCGAGTTTTCAAATCGATACCGGGCTCTTAAGTTGTTGTAGTTCTAAGCTTCGTGGAGGACATTAGCTTGGTTTTAGACCTAATTTCATGCTTTCGGTTTCTATTCGCCGGAACAGTCGGCTCATCTCTTCCTCATCGGAAGCCAAGAGCGTTGTGTGTGTGTGTGTGTGTTTAAATTGTATATCAAACAATTTGCCGGTTTTTGCCGGACCCGTCCAGACGGGACCATCAAATTGACCAATTTGATCAGAAAATAAATTGGCGTCAATCTCATCTATTAGCGTCCACACATACACAATTTAATTCACCAATTTTAGATTTATGATAAACTTCAAGCGCTCAAATTCATAAATATGCCCCCATACACGCTTAATAATGCGTTCTAGGAGAACTAAATGTCGAAATCAATATGATACTCTGGCACACACAAACTTTAAAAATTGTAGGCAAGAGTTGACTTGTGATTAAAGATTTTTAATGACCTGAAAAGAAATATACATTTCATTTAATGAGATACATACATGCATTAATTTATTCTATGTTAATTTGTTAGTTTGCGCCCGTGAGGGACAATTTGCTATTTACAATAACAATTTTAATTTTATTACACTATGTATATTTAATTCCTTTAATTCCTAAGTTATGTAACAATAACATAACAACTTCCCACAGAAAAATTGAACTTCTTGCGTTTTCTACTAATGAGTTGGGTGTGTTTCAGTACAATGTTTTTATTTAAATGATCTTTTATAATGACAATTTGTGTAGCTGATTAGCTCTGGAGTAAAAAAAGACAAAAAAAGCCTGGGTAAAACGAAGACTGGGAGGAAAGGAAAACACTTGGATGTATTGTTTCGGAATTGTAATTATTATGAATAAATTTTACTGGTGATAGACTACAATAATAAATGTACCGACAAATCTACAATAATAATGCAAAAACATCCGTAATTTCGTTTTACTAACTCCAAACTGTAGTGTGTACCTGGCGATAAAACTTTTGATCGATGTTGTATGTAAATACGTGCAAATTTAAATAATAACAGTATTGAAACTCAACCAAGAGTTTATTTAGCATTAGTCCGCAATAACCGATCTTTGAGATATAACCATTTTTAAATCATAAATCGCGACTAAAATACATTTTTATACCAGATTTCTTTCATATTCGGTGCGACCTAGAACAAAACAACAAATCTGTCTGAACTGTGACCTCATGTGACGTTTCGTATTGCGTTGCGCTCATTAGCATTTCGCGCGCAATTTTTGTACTCTTTATTTATTATTTTAAGCAGTTAAACGATAATTTTATAACGGCAGTAGCATAGTATTGCCGTTTCTGGCTCAGTTTAGGTATTTATCTCCCGCGTCGGTCGCCTTATTTCCCGACGTGGTGCGTCAGCCGCCAGCGTGGCGCCAACAGACACGTGCAAATTGCAGAACATACGTGGGCATGGAGGTCGATGGAGATAAGAGAAGATAAGTTTGATTTAAAATTTGCATATATATGGGCTTATTTTTTCTTTTTTAATACCACGTCGGTGGCAAACAAGCATACGGTCTGCTTGCTGGTAAGCAGTCACCGTAGACTTTGGACGCCTGCAACTTCAAAGTTGTTACATGCGCGTTGCCGACCATTAAATCATGCGATATGCATTAATGGGGGAGGAGAGGGGGAGGGGAGCCACGCCGCTCCGCCCCCGCCCCGGCCATCGCCCCCGCCCCTGCGCCACTTGGTAGTTGTGCATTGATCCCGCCAGATGGCGATACTTTGTATGTGTGCGTTAGCTATCGATCCGTTTAAAAAGTTCGTTAATAAATGTATAGATGGCACTACTTTGTACGTGTAATCGACTCGCAGCCACAGTAGGTATACCGGCTTTGTCTCCAAAAATTGTTACCAGCGGTTTGTGATCTGTCTTTAAAAGAAATTTCCTTCCATATAAGTACTGGTGAAACTTTCGAATGCCATATATAATCGCAAGTCCCTCTTTTTCGATCTGCGAGTAGTGTCTCTCGGCGGACCTGAGCACTCGACTCGCATAGGCGATAGGCCGCTCGCCGGCAGGCGTACGGTGCGCGATCACGACGGCTACGTCCGTGCTGCTCGCGTCCGTCGTCAGCACCAGCGGGAGCTCGCTCGAGTAGTGCGCCAGCACCTCACTCGACTGTAGCTTTTTTTTTCTCGAAAGCGGCCTGACAATCCTTACTCCATATAAACTTGACATCTTTTTTTAGTAACTCATACTCTGTTGTCTAGACATTTTATCAATGACTTCTACTTTACTTGAACATGCCGATACTCCTACTCTTGAAATAACAAACCCTAAATATGTAACGGACTCTGCGAAAAACGTATACTTTTCTTTTTTTTCTTTTCAGACCGTAATTTAGTAATCCAGGAGGTAGTAGTTTTGATACTAAGCCATTTGGAGACGAAAACCTTTTGCAAGGTAGTCGTTTTACTACCATGTTATTTTGAAATATAGGCTTTCTGCAATTGTGATCGTTTTGCAATCCCGTCCTCATGCAGAACCGGTAATTTTGAAAACCAGTGGTTTTGATACCAACCCACAAATCGTCGATCCTAGGCAGAGGGTACCTGTCGATTTCTAGCCATTTGTTGAGCGTTAGCTTATAATTAGCACAGATACGAATCGAGCAGTCCGACTTGACTACTGATACAATTGGCGTAGCCCAGTCGACCGGGGTTATGATACCGTCACTCACCAGCGCGCGGTCAACTGCAATCGGAAGGCGAACGCTAGGGGGCGCGCGCGCATGAATACGGGCGTCGCGCCGTCTCGCAGCCGAAAGCTCACCGGCTCGCCCGTATACCACCCCTGCCCGTCTTCAAAAACCTGCGCATATCTGGAACTGAACGAATGCTAATCAAATTTCCCTCCCGTGACTATATTATTAGTATTATTACACTGAAAACTGTCGCGGTCCACAATACCCAGTTCCTCTAACCATTCGCGACCGATTAAAGACGTCCTCCCGCCCTTTACGACATACAAAGTGAATTCCCGTATCTTATCTTTATATTTAACAATAGGCCTTGTTTTGCCTACAATTGTTACGGGCGGGCCAGTGTAACATCGCAAAAACAGATTGGAATTTATTACATCACAGTCCATAACCACTCACTTGCTTTTGGTAACTGTAGTTACCAGCTGTCACCCTTATTTTATTATAATCTCTAAATCTCCGCAGATGATCGAAAATAATTTAAAGATGAGAAGCCATCGTGCGGGATTAGATAGACGAAGGATCTAACTTAAAACATCTGTTGCCCCATTCTATTCGCACTTAAATCGTGCCTATAAAAGTACAAAACGACGCCCCAGGGACCATCTCGCAAATTGTTCCGGCGATCTCTCGTCCGACCCAAAAGGATTTACTTCTGATGGCCAAGTGAACCTTAATTATATAATTCGTAGTTTCGTTTACTTTTTCCTTGTTTCTCTTTTTGTTCTAAAGCTTTGTCTGTGATTACCTATTGTGTTTTATCATAATTGTACATTATTGCCATTTAGTTTATCATCGATTTTCTCTATTTTCAATACAGGCAATTGTTCCGTTCAATTATTACTTAGCAAAAAGTAAAAAAGTGTTCACAATTATTATGTAAATAGTCCAACACACAACAACCAGTTATCAGGACTTAGTTTGGCTTTAAAATGTCAATAAATTGAAAAGTATTCTTAATTACAACCAGGCATTATATGGTGCTATTAAGTCCCTCGCCATGAGGACTTGAAATATTGTTAAGAGGGTATGATACCACGTGATTGTCTATACAAAAGAGAAAACGTTTTTCCACTTCTAAATATTTTCCATTCTCCATGATTTTTAGTATGTTATTGACACAATGAAAAACTAGGCTTATAGATTATCCTTTTATTCAAAATTTACAAAACTCATATAAAATAAAAAATAAAAAAACGAAGTTATTTGTTAACATTTACTAAGTGGAAATCGTTTTCCCCCCAAATGAAATTTCATAGAAAAATTACTGTTACTTCGTTAGATCCAAAAAGCTATTACCTTTTCCCTCTTAAGGGTATGTGGAAAATATGCATGTAAACAATGCCTCAGATATAACGCTCTTAAAAGTGAACTAAGTTATGGTTTTTAAGCCTGGGTCCCAGACTTAAAAACCATAACTGGGACGAAATGTACATCATTTGTACCGCCGCGCCGTTGTGTGTGTTAAGTATCACTTTGTCAATGAAAATTTGCATGACGACGCAGATAGGGAACGTAAGGCACTGGCGATAAGAGCGAATATCAGGTCAAAATAACATTCTTTAGAGCCCACTGTACTTATCTATTTGCTTGTTTGAGTTTTGTATTAGTGTTGATTCGGAAATGTTCAAGTGTCGCCTATTTTAAACCGACTTCAAAAAAGCAAGAGATTATCAATTCGGTCTTCGACCGCAATTTTTTTTGGACGATTAGTTACGTCAGAACTCCGTTATTTCTGAAACAAATTGGATTTTTATTTCTTTGAAACTTTACAGTTCCAAGTTGGTCACATTTTTGGTTAGCTTTTGCCCGCGACTGAAGGACAATAGTTATTTGTAAACAAGAGAGCAAAGTTTGATATTTCTTCGAGTGCTTGTTTTGTAGTCTAATGTAGAATCTTGAGCGTAGTAAGGGACTCAAAATCGCACGAGATGTAAATAACTTTGATCTCGTGTAATACAAAAATTTCACGTCAGTCAGCCATCAAATAATACAACCTGAAAAAATGTAATCCTTCTTCATCACTATTTCACTCATGTCAACAATTAACTTTAATTTTTAATGTCTAGGATTATGAGCCAAAAATCGGTGGAATTAAAACGTCGTTTTGAGCAATTGTGTTGAAAGAGTATTTTACGTCACGTTGTATAAGTATGGCGTATTCCTTTACAATGTTCGCCTACGCTTTCCGCTCCGGTTCACATTGTAACTTACGCCACTCGCCTGTTTTGACCCTTCTTATACAACGGTTGCATAAAATACTATAATTTGATTAATTTAATAGCCGTTTAAAATATTTTTATAGATTTTTTTATGCCAGAAAAGCCTTTGATGCCTAACCTGTCAAAGAATGACAATATGGCGGACGAATGTTCGAAATGTCACCGTATTTAAGAATTATTTCACTTAAAATTTAGTTTTTTATTCACAAGTGTGATGAAAACCATTGTGTGTTACACCGGGTGTAAGAATATTGCAAACACAAGTCTTTACTCCATCCAGCCTGCGGCTGTCGTGCATCCAAAGACCTTGTTTGCAAAATTTCACTTACCCCCCTAGTGGCACAATGTAGGTACTATTCTCGTTCACGGGACTATTGTGTTCCGGACATTCGGGAGGGAGGCATGCGCGGAGCGAAAGCCAACACGTAGAAGCTCGTTCGGCACTTTAATGAAGCGTAAGGGGTACACCAAGCAGATGCTGCCCTTGCTTTTTTGGGGTGTACGTTTTAGGAAGAAGTACATAGATTGTTAATTATAGGTACAGAGGTACTCAGGAGGCTTAGTGTGTTTATAAACATTTTTTTGAATTTTCTGAGGTGAGGTATACGATAGTATTTATGATGCTATTAAAATGAATACAAAAAGGCAATGGGAACCTTTTCACGTCGTTATCCAATTCTCGAAGCCGAACAGATAAATGGCGAACTATTGTATTATTCGAATGCCACTACGAAACAAGCAGTACATCGTCTGAAACTCCTCAGTTAGCATACAAATGTCTGTCTTACCCACGATCAAATGGTCTGTCCCTAAACAAAGAACTACGCGTAACTGGAAATACTACTTGAATATTTACAAACTCTTACTAGTTTATTATTCTTCCATAAGTAGTGCCACAGTGATAGTTGCGTTTCGATCGCTACGGAGCTTAGGCAATGGAACCTAATGTATTCTGAAATAAATGTTTTTTTTAATACGAATAAGGAATTGAAAACATTTTGGTTTAAACCCTTAAAATAATAATGTTCGTATTATGCTAAATATATAAATTGCATTTAGGCTACTAGCGGCATCGGACGTATGGATTTCAATCTTAAATTAAGCAGGTGTGTAGGGTAAGCATTATTATAATAATCTATTAGAGTGCCTGGAAAAAATTAACAATGCAAGATGATAAGTACAGTAAGCTGCAAAGATAACTGAACCACTGCAAAAAAAGTTTCTGTACGTGGGGTCAATTATCTCTGCAGCTCTGTACATGGCTAGAAAATAGTAAACCCGAAGGTAGTCGTCGTTTAGTCTTACAGCGGGACTTTAACTTTAGCAAGAAGTTGGATGTTATTTACGTTATGCAAAGATATGCTTATAGTGTACAATGAAATGAATATTTGGACAGGTTATAGAAAACTCGCAAAAGACTCTTAATACGATATAAAAAAACGACACAAAAAAGGCCATACATGCAAAAGTGCAAATCTTCGCAGCAGTTACATTTATATTAAAAAAATTTTTTTTTTTGAAAAACATCAATGGTGGTCAACCGACCCTGTTCAAAATAATTTTCGTGGAAAGTATTTATTAATGTTTAATATCTGCAATACATATTATCTGATTTTTAATATTTTTTGCATACCAGGTTCAAAAGTTAGAGGTGGGGGACACAATATTTTTGACTTTCGGAGTGATTATTTCCAAAAATGCACACTGAATTAAAAAACATTTTGAGCATCCTTGATGTTATTTTATACTACGTCGGCAGCAAACAAGTATACGGCTCGCCTGATGGTAAGCAGTCTCCGTAGCCTATGTACACCTGCAAGTCCAGAGGAGTAACATGTGCGATGCCAACCCTAACAACTCTCCCTCCCCTCGTTGAGCTCTGGCAACCTTACTCACCGGCGGAACACAACACTATGAGTAGGGTCTAGTGTTATTTGGCTGCGGTTTTCTATAAGGTGGAGGTACTTCCCCAGTTGGGTTTTGCTCTAGATCTGGAATGACATCCGCTGTGCTGTGCTGTGCCCTACCACACATAGCGAGATGAAATTCACAATGCCCATACCTCTCTTGTGGACGTAGTTTAAGTATGAACCCGGGTCCAAAACTACGGGGATTACGTAATTTACACATTACGCGTACTTTGCGAACATAAAGTGGTGAGGCGCATATTTTTTACAGCTGATGGTCTTTCCACCACGATACAACCGGCTGACGGTTTTTTAAAATTTAAAACAGCACCTAAACTATCATCTGACAAAGTATCAGCCGGGAGGCGATGACTGACGAAATATGCTCCTGGCCCGCGGTCTATTTTGAGAAAAGCGCATTATTGTCTGTAATGGGTTTTGTTCGTACGAGTACTACGAGTAAATTAAACGCACTCGCATGGTCATTCGTTTCAACTTTAGACTTAAGCCTGCAGATTGTTACATTACCTACCTACTTAGACAATAATGTAATATGTACCTATAATGTCAATTATTTCTTATCAAAAAAATATGTCGCCCGCACGGATGGGAAGAGGCCGGACGGCCTGACATTGGTTCCGTGGCGGAGAGGGCGCTGCCTCTTGTGGGATGCCACTTGCGTGAGCGCCTTCGCTGCATCCCATTTGGGGCAGAACGTGCGTCGTGCTGATGCAGCAGCGGAGGCTGCTGCTAAGCAGAAACACGCTAAATACTGGCATCGGCGTACGACTTTGTGCCGGTGGCTGTAGAGACCGCGGGGCCGTGGGTTGTGATCCTCGTTCTGGGTCGTAGTTGGTCCAACAGGTCTTCATAGCATTTCAGCGGGGGAATCCTGCAGGTATTATGGGGACCTTTGGGCCAGGTAGGTACGATGCAGGGGGGGGGGGTTATTTTATTTTTAAGGTTTTTAGTTTATGGTTTGTTTTGTTTAATTTTGAATAATTTACTTATAAAAATTGTGTGTTAGATTTAATTTAGTCATATCTTAGTTTTAGTTTTTATAATTAATTTTAATCATATTATTTTATTTATGTTGATGTTATACTTAACTGTCGTGAAATAAACTATAATTTTATTGAAAAATATGTGCGATCCAATAATGTTCTTAGCATCTTATCACTAAATATTTCATCTAACTTCCAGCTCAGTCAGCCCAGTGCACACGTCCTTCCCTACTGTTCCAGCTATACATATTTAGGTCGTTTTAATAGGCGACTAAAACAACCCGGACGCTACTCATTTTTAGGGTTCCGTAGCCAAATGGAAAAAACGGAACCCTTATGGATTCGTCATGTCTGTCTGTCTGTCCGTCCGAATGTCACAGCCACTTTTTTCCGAAACTGTAAAAACTATACTGTTGAAACTTGGCAAGTAGATGTATTCTTTAAGCCTACCTCATTAAGTTTTTCACACAAAAATATATAAAAAAAAACTATGGATAGGTCTTCAAAAATGATATCGAGGTTTCTAATATCATTTTTTTCTAAACTGAATAGTTTGCACGAGAGACACTTCCAAAGTGGTAAAATGTGTCCTCCCCCCCCTGTAACTTCTAAAATAAGAGAATGATAAAACTAAAAAAAATATTATACTTCGTCGTACGTCGTATAGTTCGACATTTCTAGTAACTTTTAATCAAGCTGTGCTATATTCTTACCCAATAAGCTGCCCTACTATTCTGTTCCATGACACTGCGATGCCTCAAGGGCTGACGATGAATAAATTTTCCATTATCTCTCATTTCCCTTTAACTTTTTCTTTAGCAGTTGTTCAACCAGTTTAGCATTTTTGTTTTATTTGTAACATTTATTATTTAGCAAAACGATAATTTTGTAAAATAATTTGAATTGTAATTGTAATTTTATAAATAAATTCGAGGAGAAAATAGCTCCAAAATGGTGAAGGCGGCTGCCAAACCCGGGGTCTGAGACATTTCTAGTCTCGTATTGTAGCAAATTTAGTTTACTTTAAAAACGTCCTAAGAAGTCATAAAAACGGCCAAGTGCAAGTTCGTTTTGCTCGCGAACCGAAGGTTCCGTAAACACTTTGAATTATCTCGTGTGATTATAAAGGCGGAAGACTTTTGACCTTATACTAAGTATAATTGTGTCCGACGCCATCTATCGGAAAATTGTCTAATTTGCGCGTTGTATGATGTATGTTGGTTTTTCGAGAATTATACTCTGTCATGTGAACCGATTTCATAAATTGTTATTTTATTTCAAAGCTAGATATTTCAAGTGTAATAAACACACATAAAATTGGTTAAATTGCAAACTGAATTCGGAAATGCTTTTTGTTAATTAAAAAAAAGATAGAGATCTGATTATATTTTTCCTGTAAAATTTATAGTAATTCTAATATCTTAATTAACTTCGGACATAAGGGAGGGGGAATAGTATTTTGTTTTCACATTTTCCAAGTGCGAGTTCGTTTTGCTCGCAAACCGAAGGTTCCGTACACACTTTGAATTATCTCGTGTGATTATGTCATGTGAATCGATTTCATAAATTGTTATTTTATTTCAAAGCTAGATATTTCAAGTGTAATAAACACACATAAAATTGGTTAAATTGCAAACTGAATTCGAAAATGCTTTTTGATAATTAAAAAAAAGATAAAGATCTGATTATATTTTTCCTGTAAAATTTATAGTAATTCTAATATTATGTAAAAGATCCATATTTTTCATTGATAAAGTTCGGAGATAAGGGATGGGGAATGGTATTTTTTTTTTCACAATTTTTTTCTACTATGTAATAATAATAATAAAATGTTTTGGAATGTTCAATTTGAGCTCTTTCAAATAATACCCCACTTGATCAAGTTACTAGACTTTGAAATTTTGCCCTTATTGGGCATTTTCCATAGTTATTAAAAAAAAAAGAGAATTCTTTCAATGTGCCTGAGTTATCGTTGTGATAGCTTAAGTGGTTCTCGAGATATTTAGCAAAGTGACAGACAGACTGACAGACAGATAGATAGACGGACGGACGGACGGACAGTCTTACCATTAGGGTTCCTTTTGAACCTTTTTGGTATGGAACCCTAACTAGTTTTTAGAGTTATACTCGCAAACTGGGAATATACGTTGGGCCAAAATTATAAACAAATCTGCAAAACATCAGATTTGACGCTAACACTGATATGTAAAGTTACTGTATTAACTCCCTCAGAGTTGGCTGCTTTAAAGGTGCCCTTTTTTACTCGACTGCGTCAGAAGGAGAGTAATGTTATTCGAGCGTATGTATGTATTGTCTGTGTACGAGTATGTATGTCCATTTCTTTCATCTTTCGAGTATATATTCGTATATGAGGTGTCGTTGAATTTGTTAGAATTGTGGTAGTGACATAGGCTATATAAATTAAGGAAATGACGCCCGTGTATATAAATAGAAGGGGGGCGGGATTTGTTGAAACGGGACCGACGGTTGGACGGGACCTAGTGAAACAACCGTTTTTAAAAATATATGTAGCAGTTTTGTTGTAGGGTGCTTTGTTTTACTACCAATTTGTATTTATTTATTTGCTGAATATGGGACACGGAACCCTTAAGAAACAAAACAACTTTCAACTGAATGGAGAACATACTTTTCTATATTAAATTCGGATTAAAAATAATGAAGACGAAGATTTAATACAAACTTAATTATTTGCAGGTGTTGCAAAATCATTTCTTTGTCTTAGTAATTTTCTTGTACAGTATATCTAATAAAGTGTCGTTATTAGAAAGATAAAACTCAAAACCATTGTACCTAATCCTACTAACACGCTGTAAACACATGTAGATAATTTGTATGAAGGGTGATTTCAATTGGCGAAAATAATGGATACAATTTTAAAAGGGGTTAGTGTTATCATTGTGTACTTCTTCTTGTTCTGATAAAAATACGTTTATTTGGGGTTCCATAGCAACACGTTACTCGTCACAGTACGAGTATTATTTTCTAAACTTATGTACAGAAGTTTAGTGTATATACTCGTATATATGAAATATTCAGCTTTCATTCAACTAGTCCATAGTCAACTCGGACCTCATATTAGTTTCGCCATGCCCGCGACTTAGCTCAGTCACCGTTAGTATGTACTTAAAAAATAATATGTATCTACAAAGTACTATTCCTATTAAAGTTGTTTTCATTTAAATTTAGTGCCACGTTTATGTCTCGTATATTGCTTCATTTGTTAAGAAAATGGACGATAGACGTCTTTGTATTCTTTTTTGTCGTCGCTACGGTCATTTAGATTCGGGATGAACTGTCCTGGGAAGGGTCAGATGAAATAACCTCGACCTAAAAGGGTCGGATTGACCTACTATTTCACCAGTTAACTAAGTAGTTAATTTGAAGTTAGTAGATGATGTACATGCACTTTTAATATATTTTCCTACTCATCTACTATTATCTGTCATTTATACATTCATGAAAACGAATATAAGAACCAACTTAAAGGGTTTGAAAAAAGTCTATATTGTCTATTCCTCATAACAGCACTTGTGCTTTAAAATCGCTATAACGATACTTTGACTAATGGTTACCAATCTCACAAAATCAAATTGAACACAGTTTCAAACTAAGTGCATTGCTGCCAAGTTATAAAATATTCATTTGGTTGCATAGTAGAAACAATTGCTTCATAAGTCAGAAACACGCATGTGAGACCCGTAATAATCGAGAAATTAATTGGGCAAAGAGCAAGTAGGGCTTTATGAGTTACGAGAAGGTGTCGCTGACCGGCCGGGCCGGGCGGGCAGGGTGCGTGAGAAAGTATGCTCGCATGTCTTAGCTGTATACTTTTGGTTTGATTACCTATATGATTCTACACTAGTAGCTTTTTGTTGACTCGTAGGAAAAGTATTGTATGCAACGTTGTATAAGTAGGTAAAAAAATGCTCATGGCGTATTCCTTTACAATGTTCGCCTACGCCTTCAGCTCCGGCTCACATTGTAACTCACGCCACTCGCATTTTTGGACCCTTCTTATACAACTGTCGCATAAAATACTATTTTGCTCCGGGAAATATATTTAAAATATCCACTTATTATTGCAGTAAATAACTTCACATCAGCAGAAATTAGTGTAAAACTGTTAAACGCTATTGTTTTTAAGCATTTATAATAATATATATATATATATATATATATACATTGTATATATATGTATATATATATACAATGTATTTGTTCACGTTTAGTGGAGCCGTTAACCACGTATAGTACGATGAATTTTCGACATCGACATCGTCCCCGACGACTCGATCGACAAATCACCATTTTAAAACTGCACCGTTTCAAAGTTTTATGGTGCCATATACTACTGCACTTGTTTATGAACCATTATCTGCACATCTAAAAAATAATAATAATGTGATAGCTTATGAATTAGGGCATAAATTAAAATGCATAAATGTCATAAAGAATTTTCCACAATTACTCGATAATTAATAAGAAAAATAAAAATCGTCTTTATAAATTTACTTTTTTTTACATTTTATCTTTTTTTTCGAAAACCTGACTTTCGTTGACCTGTACTTTTTTTATTGTTAAATGATAGCACAGGATATCAGCTAAAAGTTGACATCAAAATGATAGCCCTAGTTAAAACATTTCACAAGTAATACACGAGTCCAAACAAGACCTTCTGTAATGTGCGTCGAACTAAGTTGCTTTAGTTCTAAATGATAATCGGGCGGCGGGAAATTATTCTTTAGAACTAAGTTGACGCCCATCCCATCCATCCTATAACCATTTTCAACTAAACAAGTGTCTACTTTCTTATTCCAGGCCTTAGAAGCCTGCTTTGGGCTATAAATAGCTTTCTAAAGTTTTAAGACCTTTTTAGCACTGTCATCAAAACAATCAGGTATCTACTTATAAATAGTTTCCTCTAGCTCACCATTTCAAAAACTTGTTTTCACATCTAAACGGGTAACATCTAGTCCTAACTGTATTGCTAAAACGAACAATAATAACCACAAGGCTGTATGCCTGACATCGGGTGAGTAAGTCTCTGTATAGTCCTCACCAGCTTTATGTGTGAAACCCTTTGCCACAAGTCCAGCACGAAACCTCACGGAATTGTCACTTTCGTACTTTTTACATAATACCCACTTGCATTTTACAAAGGACAGCTCCTTGGGTGTATCCGCAAGTTTCCAGGCCTTGTTATCATTAATATATCATGCACGCCTCCAGCCGCTGAGCTTTTTCTGAGCCTTCCAGCGTTGCTTCAAGTGAAAGCTCACAGGTATCTTCATCACTCGCTGTACCTATACACGTTGAAAAGCCATAGCTGTCTGGTGGGTGCCTTTGCTTCTGGGAACACTTCACCTCAGTGACCTCTAGAACACTATCTATACTGCTGGCTGAAGAGTCTGAAGATTCCTCTTCTTCTGCTTTATATGTGTCATCACCATCATAATACTCTTCGCTACCTGAAATATTCGAAACATTCCCTGCTAAATCCAATGACATTCATCACATGGTATCAGTAACCTTCTCCAAGACAGGTTTTCCCTCAACTTCAACTGTAGTTCTCCATTACCACCACATCTCGGCTGGTTGTGATATCATTGGTTCCTAAGAAGATATATTCATAGCCTTTTGTAACGTTCGGATATCCTATAAATATCCTTTTTTTTCTGCCACTGAACGGCTTCTCCTTGGGGATATCACATCATGACAACACTCCCCAAAATCCTGAGATAGCTCAGATCTGGCTTTCTGCCTATTCAGAACTCAAAGGTGTCCTACCATTCATAGCTAGACAGTGAAAAACGTTAGTTTTACCTTGCTTCACACTAAACTTGACTACAGAAATACCTGTACCTGTCAAGTGTGAGCCCTTCCACAGTGTCCTGCATCTTGTTCAAGTAATTACTTACTGTTACTATCTTCAAGACCACGATGCCTCCTGACACCACTGCTGCCAACACTTGAGTGAAGTTTAATTTGTAGACTCCATTTATCAAGCACGCTGTGGCAACGAGTTCTCCATCCAAACATTCCGTCCAAATTTAGTGCATTCAACATTGTTGCCATTTTAAATCAACTCTCTGACGGATAGCAGATTTGTTGTGAAACATGGAATACACAAAACATTATCAACAACTTTGTATTCGCAGTTATATAGATAATAGATTTCAAAAACTTCCGTGACATAAAACGTCATCGACGAACCATTTTCTAGACGAATGGAAATGTACAATTCTCAGGAAACTGATTCTTCTTATGAATCCTGAGTCATCACACAACTGCTTTAGTTTTTCCCAAAGCTCCTTCGTATTTTGTACGTCTTTGATATGCACGTGAAACAACGGGTCTATCATAAAGATTAATTTTGCTTCGCTTTTCGCATCAACTGCGGCTTTTTCTGGCTTCGTGCTTTTGAGGCATCTCCAGAACTAGAAATTTCTCCGCTGCAAAAGCCCACCCTGCATAATTCTCACGACCTTTTAGTTTTGGCACACAAGTCGACATTTTTCATAAATTTATTAATTCTCAAACTGCAAAAACTTTATCCAGCACAAAAAATGCAAGTTTCTTACGAGAATAAATAAAATTTTGCTGGGACATAACCTATAATGAAACCACCATGTAAACGGATATCAAAAGCAATAATATATTAAGTCAATTCATATTTGAAAATATAAACAGTCACACAGTTCAAAAAGATTCCAAAGAGTATATTAAGCTAATAATTTCTATGTTTATAGTTATAGGTGGCGATTTATTAGGATATCAACACAACAAATTTAGTTTCAAGCAATCTAAGAGCTTGTATTTCCTCACATGTTTGAGAAAAGCACTATGTATACTCGTAACTCGGTGGAAATAGGCATTTTCTGACTCTTACTTTACGCGGTATTTAGTTACCTCATCAGGAAATGCCTTTCTTTCTATCAATCGACAATAACGTACCTACTATTTATTTGAGCATTCGGAATGTTCTCACGTATTGCTTTAAAGGCTAAGAGTTCAAATTCAAATCCATGGTGAACTTTATTGGCGAATAAACGGCTATCCTTGATTTTAATAATTTTCACACATAATCGTACGATTTCATTGTTTTATGCGTCATGAAATCATAAATAAATAAGTTGAACAACAAATAATGTCGTATGAGAACTACCTAAAGAAATAGTTGCAATAACATTGTTTGAATAAAGAACCCACGTTCATCATCACAATAACAGTCTGTAAGTAAATAGTCCAGCATAAAATTTGGAACGCCGAAATCTGAAACTTTTTCTTTCACTCGAAAGCTTTCATTTCGCGCATTGTACAATCTAGACTTTACCAAAAATAATTCGGTGATATTGCATATTTTAGTCTTTAGTTACGCAATAACCAAAATACAATTAGGTGAAATTTCGTAACTAAGTCGGGCCAACACACAATTACACGATACGACGTCGTATCGTGGGACGACGTTACGTCGTGTCACGTTGCGGTGTCGTGTAACGTTGCGGTGCCGTGGCACGATACGACGTCGTACTCCAGCACAATACGATGTCGTCTCACAGCACGATACGACGATACGACGTCCTGTCGTAGCATAATACAACGTTGTGTCTCGTTGCCGTGTCGTGGAAACCAATGATGTCGAAATCTTTAAGATAAGACTATATATATATATATATACACACCGTGGGCCAAGTAAACCCGATAGATTTTAACCACGCATTCCTGAGGTCATAAGGAGCAAAAAATGTTATATGAGTTTTTGCCAAATACGCCAAAAAAAAAAAATCTTTTTGCGTTTTCTGCACACGACTCGTTATTTATTTTTACACCTTGGTGTAAAAAAAAACATTACAATGAATAAGTAAAGTTTTTTTTTAAATTACAGACGAAAATTGCGAGTTTACTTTAAAACTTTAATATCTGTCAGTAGGTATGTCTAAACCAAGTCACATAGTGGCAACGTCACAGCTAAATAGGCGTTTTTGACTAAGTTATAAAAGAAACAAATTTTCACAGAAATTGTTACTATCTCTAAAACAAGACCGATATCAGAAAACATTGTATGACCTCCGTAGAATACACCTTTGAAATCTGTCGGGTTTAATTGGCCCACGGTGTATATATAGTATCTATAATACCAATACCGATTGTTTATATGTACACAGAGATTACATATTATATATTAGGTATTATGTGTATTATTAATGGTGTTTACGTATATATCATATATTTTGCATTTTTTCTTGAATACAGCATTGTTTATACGTTGGTTACTTTCAATGACGTCTTTATTATTTTCGTAAAAATCTTTAAACATTTTTGAATGAAGGTTGAATAGTTGAGCCCATAAGAAAGTAAATAAATGGCTTACACAAATTGAAGAATCACCTTACACTTTATATAGTGACACTGTTGTATGATGATTAAAATAAATAGGCTAAACATTCAAATACCAACTGTTCCGCCGCTTCAAAATTTATTATATATATATATATATATATATAAAGTATGCCTTTGCCGGTCGAATAAACGACAAGCACCAAAGAAAAAATGCAATTTAGCATGACGTCTCTATGTTCGCAATTGGAGTGTCTTTGCGTCGGCGTGTCGCTCTCCCCGATTTGAACATAAGTTTGTCTTTTTCTTTAATGCTATAAAAATTTACGGTATAAGTACATCGTAGGTTTCCACGACGCGACGCCGCAACGTGACACGACGTCGTATTGTGCTGTGAGACGACAATGTATTGTACCGGAGCACGATGTCGTATCGTGCCACGACACGACGCCGCGACGTTACACGAAGTCGCAACGTGACACGGCGTCGCATCGTCCCTCGATACGATGTCGTATCGTGTAATTGTGTGTTAGCGCTTAGTAACGCAATTACCAACAATTCTGTAAAATCTGGATCGACAATGCACGAAATGAAAGCTTGCGAGTGAAATACACAAGTTTTGATTGGCCGTCGCTTACCACAAACACTGTAAATAAATACAAAAGTGAAATAGTTTTTGTCTTTTAAAAGTTGCCGATATTATTATATTTATTATATCAAAGTAATAACTTTAAAATTTTCTATCAATTCATGCTAAAAAAATGTTATTATTTATTTTGTTCTTGCTATATTGAGTATCGATTTCAGTGTCGTGTTTCTTTACCTTGGACCATAAAGAGTAAAACGGCCGCGGGGTGCAATAGGAAAATTGTATTTACAACTCGTTATAACTTTCCGCTTTCGAGATTGTTTCAAATTTTCCTGAATCAACTTTCAAACCAAACCGTGTCTGTTGGAGTTGCACTATGTACCCAGAAAATCTAAAAAAAAACTTATTGAATAGTCAGTTTCTTTAACGAAATGTTTCTATTACCAATACCTAGACCTAGTATAGAATCTGAAGTATAAACTTAGCCCCAAGCCGTGCACATCATTAGGCCAGTACTTACATAAACACGACACACAGGAATTTTAAGAACTAATATAAAGTAATAAATAATTGTTAAGTAGCACGAGCACGACTGCCCGACCATATAAATTTAGGTAACAATAATTACTCTCCGTTCCACGGCACTCTGTTTTGCTGTGACAAGGCGAGCGAGTGAAAGGGAGAGCTCAGCCCAGGGTTAACCCGCTCCGGCCGGCTAGCGGACGCGGTACAAACAAGTCTTCGTGACACACACGTTGTAGCCGCCGTGCAGGTCAGGATGTCGACGACTTAAATAAAACTTCGATTGATAATAAAGTGAAGTATAATCTTCCAAAAGGTACTGGTTTAGAAGGGTTCTTGCCAAAACGGTTAACTGTGCTGTCCTATTGGTGCTTTTGAAAAGCCTCCGGATACTAGCCGAGCCCGATGGCTGCGTTTAGCTACTGCACACGTGATTTGCGCGCCAAAAATGTTATTCCCGCGATAATCTAAGTTTCTTTTAAGTGATTTTCCTCTATTTTGTGTTATTAGTGTTTTATGTGTTTTTCTTTTATTTTGACCAATATAAGTAGTTATTGACATTAGCTTTTTCTTCTAAGTCAACCCTGCCCTTCTCTTACAAAATTGGTAGCCGGATACGTGAAATAGCTAAATATGAGTCATCACAGTAAACGGAGAACACATAGCAAAACTAGAGCGATGTTAAAAAAACTGCCAGTTTCGGGATTGGGGACTCCGTCGGATGCCGACGTATCACAGCACGCGCCGTCACTGCAGCCAGGGCGTGCCCCCTCGGTGGGTGGTCAGAAAGGCCACGGAGATGAACAACCGCCGTCGGGGTTGAAGACTCCGGTAACAGAGGCCACGGTGCGGCCAGGCCGGCGCCCCACTGCAGCGCACGCTATGTACACGACCCACGTTCCTATACAAAATTTCGTGGGCTTGCCCACGGTTTGTATTAAAACGTGGGCCGTGGATGTAGCGTGCGCAGCAGTGGGGCGCCGGCCTAACGCCAGCGTAGCCAGCTACACGTCGAAATGTATCCAGGCCTCCCTCAATCCACGGCGCTTACACGCTGAGTATGAAGCGGAGCTCGAGGTGGCCAAGCTAAAAGAGAATCTATTAAAAAAGAAGTTAGCCCTGGGCATGGCTAACCTTCAGTTACAGGAAGAAGAGGAGGACGAAGCAGCGCTCATTGTTGCGAGCGGAGAGGTAACGGCATGCGTGATGCGCTGGGTCGACAACACGCCCGCCGCCGCGCCGTCCCGTGCCGTACCGCGTGCGCCGTTGCCGCAGCACGAAGCCATCCTCCTGTCCCGAGCGCCAGCACCATCGTTACCGCGCACGCCGTCCCCCCAGCCGCTCCCGCGCACGCCGTCACCCCAGCTGCTGCCGCCGCTGCCGAAGAGCCAGCCTCTATCTGAAAAAATCTCTATTGATCCGCTAACGGAGGCCATTAGCAAGTTAGGACAGAAGAGACACGTGCCGCGGAAAGTGCACGAGATACCGACGTACGACGGTAACGTTTCAGACTGGCTTGGTTTCAAAAAGGCCTATCGCAGTACGACGAAATACACGCATTTACACCTTTTAAAAATATGGAGCGCTTTCGAGGGCGTCGAGTGGCACTTGTCGGCTAGGCAAAGGCCGCCGTACAAGATTTGTTGAGAACTGCCACCGATCCAGCGAACGAAAAAAACATAGAAGACTAACGTCAAACAAAATAGCGTAAAAGTGGCTCCACTATTAAAACACGCAATACTCTTAACATACCAATTGCAACTCGTCAAAGTTTAGGTCTTGTTTTCTTTGACGAAACTTCATTTGACCATGATTAGTCAATTTAAACCACCCAAACTACGATTGGTCTATTATAAAATGAGGCGCTGTGATTGGCTGTAGCGTGGTCACTTGAAAATACATGACAATGAAAACCAACTCTAGGTAGACGGTTTCATGTTTTTCTCAAACTTGTAATGAAATGTTGACATGACTTACTTCAAATTAGGTCCGGAAATACTACATATCAGGTGCGATGAGTTAAGATGATATGTGAAGGAATTTCATACAGCCTTACACACCTAGGCTTGTAAGGCAACCTTCTTTTGTTTTTAAACGTCAAATTATGGTACGTCTTGGCATTCAACCATAAAAACCTATAAGCAAAATTCTGTCATTATGCTTTTTTTTTGCGTTTTTTTTTTTCTATTTGGTGTTTGTTAAATATTAATTCAGGCATTCAAAGGGGAACAAAAATTTCATTATTTTCGTGCTACGACGCTCGGTTTAGGAAATACAGCCCCATAAAGATTTTTTTTTCAGTCATGCAGAAATCTTTATAGGGCTGTATCGCCTAAACCGTGCGTCGTAGCGCAAAAATAATGAAATTATTGTTCCCCTTTTAGTAACCCCAAAGTAATAATAAAACAACACAAAAAAGAAAATAAAAGGAAAAAGCGTAATGGCGTGAATCGTAGCGCCAAAATAATTACATTATTGTTCCCCTTCAATACCCCACGCACTAAATAACCTATCACATTAGGACATGAAACAATCATCATCATCATCATCCTATTATTTTTTTAGTTATTTCATTGCTAGTTTGAGAAAAGCACAATACAAATCACGGCGAGAAACGGGATTGCCAGCCGCGTATCCCTATACGACCGCGCTACCCTCGGCCGTCTATATCTACTGGATAATAAAAAACCTCCACCTACAACGACGATTCGTATTTACTATCACAAAAAAATATTGAAACAACAACCTGAACAAATTTAAAATGAAAGTTAATATCAATGGTTGTTTAAAATGCATAACATCATCCCCATACAAAACCTGTTTTGATCAAGGAAATTTAAATAATATGATCCTAGTTAAACTAAAAAGTAATCCCATATTTTTTCCAGTGTTTGTTGGAACGACTAGCACACATCATTTATCCAATAAGGCATATTTCTTTTGTCAAAGATATAATTTGCATACTTCTTACTACGACTGTGACAACGGGCCGCCATTTGCGAACTAAATAGCTTCGCGGCACAATAGGCTTTTTACAATATGTATATAAAAGTAAAATATAAAAACACTTACAAAACAATACAAAACATATAAACACATTATATAAAACCTAACCTAGGGTGCCGCCAGCAGCGGGGCAGGGCCCAAGCTGCCGGTGGTCAGGGCCGCAAAGAGAGAAACCGGCGGACTATCCGCGTCGTGTCCAAGATCACCGCCTTCTGCATCTGACCCTTGATCCAACCACCTAGCGAGAGTCTCTCAAGGTGTTGGTCGAGACTCTTCGCTATGAGACCGTTCGCTGAAACGACTATCGGGACAATGATCGTCGAATCGACATCCCACATGGCGGTTATCTCGTGAGCCAAGTCTGTGAAACTAGTACGAAAAGCAGGTCCACGTCGGGTCCCGTGAGGGCCTTGTAGAACAGCCCGTGTAGCACCTTACTCTCCCATGCCGCCTTGCGATCCGCAGTACTTAGTACCACAGGTTTGCGCCAGTTCTCGTTTGCCAAAGAGAGCGGCGTAAGGTTCCTGTCTACTGCCACCACATCACGATGCATCCCACACTCGTTGTTAAGGAAATAATTCCTGAGTTTGCACACCTCGCGGTTCTGGAGATCTTTGGCGTTTAGGAAGCCTCGACCTCCACACTTCCGTGGGATGTACAATCTCATAACTGACGAGCGTGGGTGTAGCATACGGTGTGTGGTTAGCAGTAATCGGACCCTCCGATCCAGGGCGTCCAGCTCGGTCTGAGTCCACTTTAGTATACCAAAGGAGTATGTGAGTAGGGGCATTACCCAGGCGTTGAAGGCGTGCACTTTGTTGCCTTCTGACAAAAGACTGTTAAGGACTTTTGTGAGCCGACTGAAAAAGCGCTCCTTCACCGACTGTCTAATACCCTCGTCCTCAATACCCAACGACTGTGACATACCAAGGTATTTGTAGGTTTCTGATTCAGAGATAGATCTGAAGGATATTGTCTCAGAAAGTTGTGAATTTGGTTAGTATTATTATTATTATTTTCTATAAGATTTCTCATTCTTAGCCTAAGGTGGTAATTAATAGAAGGCACAGAGTATTAATTATAATAATAATTGAGAGCGCACTATTCGCCAACAAATTTTTGTATATATATAGTCGTAAATATTTTTTGAAATAAATTATATATATCATCTATGGGCTGGAGCCAAGTAGATGATACGTTACAACCAGGTTAAATTAATTCATTCATGCATACATGGCTATAAAACGTCAGATCTACCTAGAGCGTACCATCTACATGCTGTTCACTGCAGACATATGACTCTGTGAGACTCTTTAGACTCTTGAGACTCTTTAGACTCTTGAGACTCTTTACACTCTTGAGACTCTTAAGACTCTTTAGGCTCTTGAAACTCTTTAGACTCTTTATACTCTTTAGACTCTTTTAGACTCTTTTAGACTCTTTGGACTCTTCGGACTCTTCGGACTCTTCGGACTCTTTGGAATCTTTGGACTCTTCGGGCTCTTTGGGCTCTATGGACTCTTTGGACTCTTTCGACCCTTTGGTCTCTTTGAGCTCTTTGGATAGTTAGTTGAAATTGAAATATCTATATTTTGAACTTGAGAGTTTTAATTTTAGTTATTATTTTTATTTCCTCATATGTGATGTAAAAAGTAGTATGGGTCACATGGTAGCAAAATTATTATCAGCACTTGAATCCCTCACTACGCTCAGTATTTGTAGGAATAAAAACAAGGCTCTGATATCACTTTTAAGTATATTAAAATGAATAAAGATTACGCGGATTAACTTTGTGCTTGACGTATGTAGCAACAGGGACGGGTCGACAATCATTTGTCGGCAATAAGGTGCGCGCGAGGTGATTGCCTGCATGAAAACACCAGGCGTCCAAATTCCCAACAGTATTCCATTTTAGAATCCCTCGCTTCGTTCAGGATTTAATGTAGGCCCTCGCCGCAACCATGTCGTTTAGTTCCTTTGCGACACACTCCACTAATGCTCAACTGAAGCAGAGTTGCATCTGTTTTGCTTCGTTCCATTTAAAAACAAAACAAAATCAACCCTAGCTTCTACATAGGTTCGGATTTCAATAGCAAATTTCGGACTTTTTCCTTGTATGGCTGGACCCCAGCAATATTAACACAACAATATTGACAAGCATAAAGGTATTCCCTTCTTGGAGAATACTCGTATTAGCTAGCACTCTTTGCGACAAATTCATCGGCAGTATCAGTTTGTTTCCTTATTTTTCCCTTTTGCATTATAGAAACAAGACCCAGATAATATTATACTGATTTGGTTAAACAGTTTAAATGCATACCTAAGTAGCACACGTAAACAGGTGTTGATTTTTATTGAGTTTGGCGCTAAATAAAGTCTACAATTATAAGACACGCCTATTGTAAAGTGTACACTTAATAATTATTTAGATAACTTCTGGTTAAAGTTTTTATGTGAACTATTATTAAGCAGTACCCCTAGTGTAAATATTTTCGACAGCGAAACGTGACGTACGCGTTTGCGTTAAGTGTCATTTTGTATGAGATTTTTGACTTTACAAAACGTCCCGCTTGGCGCGCTGTTCAAAAACCCATACAAAATGAGACTTAACGCAAACGCGTACGTCACGTTTCGCTATAGACAAAATTTACACTAGGGGTACAGATGTCGTTAATTTAACACCCTTGTGAGCTGCTCAAATACTACAACACACCCAAGATATTGTTTCAACAACTATAGTAAATTAAGTCTATCATAAATTACTACACAGCAATATGCGCGACAGTTTATTTACTACACGTATAACTTCATTGTAGTTTTACACGCTTTATTAATGTCACTGTCGTTATAGAAGTTGTTTTTTTTTTAATAACTTATTTTACCGTACTTGGCTTGATTCTTGTTCACCGACTCGTTTTTTAGCATTCAATAGTGTTTAAACTGAATAAGACGTTGATATGTGCCTTATCTTATACCTTTAAACGAGTAATTCTTGTATATATATATATATATATATATATATATATATATATATATATATTTCCGGGATCTCGGAAACGGCTCTAACGATTTTGCTGAAATTTGGTATATGGGGGTTTTTGGGGGTAAACAATCGATCTAGATTAGTCTTATGTTTGGGAAAACGCGTGTTTTCGAGTTTTCATGCGTTTTTCTTTCGACGCAGAATATGGTCGCTAATTTTGTGTTGCCGGCCACTGTCCGTCTGGTCCAGCGGCTTAAGACGCGGACCGCTAAACGAGTGTTACGGGTTCGAATCTCGCCCGGTGACTAACTTTTGTTTTTTTTTTTATATATATGTTCAAGTTTATAATATTTTTTTAATTTTTATTGTTTTAGACAAGTTTAATTTAGTAATAAAATGTAGTTAAGATTATCACCTATACACCACCATATTACAATAAATAGTTATAACCGAGCAAAGCTCGGTCGCCCAGGTACTAGTAATACTATTAGCGTAAACATAGTCTTGGCTCCGTTGTATGACAAGGTGGTAAATAAAACAGTTTGTGATCGTATGCCTTGCGACCCAGCAGCTCGCTCCGCACTTGACAACCGAGTGTCGACTTGCAGGTAGTTCGCAAATACCTTTATTGTGCAAACGTCACAATTAAACTAAATAAATCCTTTTTCTAATATTTTAACCTGTATTCCTAAAGATAAGAAGATAACAAGACGTTATTATTCGAAAAAGTACTCTTTGTTTCTAATAATGAGCTTAAAGTCCTGAATTTAACCGAGGAACAATTTTAGATTATTTCGTCTTTTCTTTTAACGAATTAAAAAAGCTGTAGAATATAATATTATTTATCATTATATAATAATATGAACGTGGAAAATATGTAGTAGTTATTTTATATATATATATATATATATATATATGTAGTAGTTAATTAATTATATATTTATTATAATATTTTTATTTGTGTATTGTTTATGTACTTTATTATATTTTTCAGTTGTTTGCAATAGAATAAAAAATAACTCTCTTACTTTTCTTCTTGCACCATTTTTACATTTCTGTTTAGCCCTATGGTTGACTGGTAGAGAATGCCTTTAGGCATTGAGTCCGCCATTTGTACATATTGTATGTATTTTGTGCAATAAAGTTTAAGTAAATAAATATTAAACTAATTAATTATGCAAAAATAATATTACATTACTTTTGCTTCAGATGCAGAGCCACAATATACAACATAGTGAAAATACCTCTCCAGAAGAATATACAGGCGAAGATGATTACCTGACTAATTACTTATGACTTAGAAAACAAACATTTAAATTCACTTCAGGGTGACATGGACATATGTCTTAATACTTTTGAGAAAAGGATGCTAAAAACAAATTACAATTGTAATTTAGCTCGAAAATCCTTCAATTTGTATTGTATCACCCTCATACTTTGTATGTCACTAAATTCTGTTAATTCCAACACAACATATATCAATCCTCATTCAAGCGAAAAGAGCAGCGTAAGCAAAGAATTTAACTTTAGTGACGGTGTACGTGACAGTCCCGGCTCACACGACGACTACGAGGATCGTGATACCGAACATTCCGAAGAAAAGTCGCATTATAATAAAGTCAATTTCGAACAAAACCCATTTTATGATAGTGTACATATGAAGAAAAAAAAATACGGCAACGAGCCAAATACTTACAGCAACTACGAAGACTATAAACATTTTTATTTAAGCCCTTCTAATCCACTACCAAATACGAATGCAAAATTTAAAATAAGTAGTAGAATAGTTCAGACTAAATATGGTAAACTGCAGGGCATAATTTTGGGCATGGATGAACATAAATATTTAAGCCCACTAGAAGTATTTTTAGGCGTGCCGTATGCCACTCCGCCAGTAGGATCAAACAGGTAAAACCGCTCATTATTCTATTAAATAATCGAATCGCAAGTTGCTCCGATGTTTGAGTGAGTGAGTGCTTTGCGCGTATTATAGCGACACGACATCGCATCGACGTGCGAATCGCATCGTGTAATAACTGCCTACTGTAACTTTTCAGACCTAATGAAAAAAAAAAAATACAATAACCAACTTTAAATCACGCATTGCCATAACATGAAATCATTTTAGCGGTTTGTAAGTCCAGGCGGTTCGCAAATCGGCAGACTACAAAAATAGTATTACAGATTCATTTGCGGGATAAGCCAAAATAAGTAAATATTGTTATTTACTCAAACGTAATTGGTCGCTTTTTTGCAGGTTCAGTCCTACAAGAGCACCATCACCGTGGGATGGTGTGCGTATCTCCGATCGGCCAGGCCCTGCGTGCCCTCAAAAGTTGCCCGACCTCCTCGATGAAAGGACCATGTTGGACACTATGCCTAAGGGCAGACTGGAATACTTAAAAAGACTGATGCCTTATCTTAAAAACCAGAGTGAAGATTGTTTGTACCTAAACATTTTTGCGCCCTTGCAAAGTAAGTTAACATAAAATTATTATATTGTTTAAATCGATACTATTATTCTCATTTTTATTGATTAATTAGCATTTTCCTATCCATTGGTTTGATTATATTCTCGTAGTTACGCTTCATATAACACAAACACCTAAATTTAAATTTTTGACCACTATAACGTGAGCCAGAAACATGGGTCTGCATAATAAATTCTAAACTGTTAGAAGAGGTAAATCTTAAATGTAAATATTGTTTCCTTTTTTATTGTGGAACGTTACCACACAAAATTAGCATTATAATCTATAAATTGTATACACAGATGTCAATCACATCAACGGTGAACTCTGGCCAACGTGGGACTCGACACATCTTTGGATTGTCGGTCCAACGCGTTACCAGTTACGCCAGCTGACCATCCGTCATTCGCCGCGAATTTACCCATTGCAAATGTGACAACGTCACTAGCGAGTCAGAATCCAAAACCTAACTTTTTAAAGAACCGGAAGTGGTTTTTATCTCCAAATTAGATATTTTTGTCATTGTTCTTGTCATTGAAGTCTACATTATATTTCCATTTAACAGATCGATCAACATAAATCTTCAAGTTTTGTATTCTATATATATTTCACTAATACAAGTACAAGTTAAAAATTTCTTAATATCCAAAATGTCATTTATAAAATAGATTACAATTAAATAAAAACTAATTTGAAACTAACAAAAAAAGACCATCACATCTGTTCCCTGCCCGGAAGGGTGCCCATAATGTTGGCTACACTTCCCCGCTGAATGGCAATGCCGATTCTTTAGCCGAGGAATGTGCCAGCCCTAGGGTATCTAGTCGTGTCAACAATGGTTGATACCTTTGACTGTGTCTTATTTGCTAACTTTTTGATTAAATTGTCACAAACCATACTTATCTCATATACACGACTTCATTCGCTGCCATATGAAATAAAATAACTAATGTAATTTCTTTCTAGCTAAATAGTGTTAACATGAAAAAAAAACAACATTCTTTCCAGGGATTTGTATTCACATTCGTATAGCATTATGTTGTATATGTTGTTTCGGATCTGTAAGTGCATTCTTCTTTTGCTACTTCTATAATGTATGCTTGCTACCTTTGCGGCTAAGGCCATGTTTCGGCGGGCTAAGGCCATTTTATTGCAGTTTTTTGGGTTGTTAAAGATATGATCTATTACAACATATTGATAAGCCAAGTGAAATTTGCTTTCTAACCCAGTACTAAATAGTAAGATAAGGATCACGTACACAACAATATTTTTTGAATATCCAAGATTTAGATAATATCGAATAAAACAAATTTAAGCAGTGTCCAAAATCTGTGTGTGTCTCAGCGAAGCATTTTCAATAATGTATGTATAGCCTAATGTAGGACGTAAAATCCTACACATCTAAGAATTTATTTAGGACATGCAAGAATTTATTCAGAACGGCCTGGACGGCATGCCATAGTAAAAGGCATGTTGCACGCTACTCGTTGCTAACGCTCGCTTTGGCCTGTAACAGGTATACAACGCGCATGCGTTCGAGTGCCACGCATTCACTCTCGCTCTCTACCTTTCTATTCCCCCTCCCCAGGAGCGTTGAACGTTTAACGCAACAGTGCTTTCATAAATTCATACCCCCTTCGTGATAGCGTTAAACGTTTAATGCAACCTTGTTGGAAGTCGCATAAGAAGTTTCACTTCAAAAACCGGCAGAAAATTCAAGCCACCAAGAAACAAATAAGGAACTTGAAATAATAGTCTAGCGTCTAAAATAATAATTTGGCACCTAATATTATAAAGCGTATGATTTTAAATATTTGTTATCATATAGTTATAACATGTTCTAAAAATATTGAAGTGAAACTTCTTATGCGACTTCCAACAAGGTTGCGTTAAATGTTTAACGCTATAATCGGTAACATAAAGTAGTAAGAGTTTGTGACGAGGCAATTCGTTGATTAGCTCGGCCGGTTCCATGGTGTAATGGTTAGCACTCTGGACTCTGAATCCAGCGATCCGAGTTCAAATCTCGGTGGAACCTGACTTTTTGTATTTTTTCTTTTTATTTTTGCTATTATTTAGGAATTTTAGAATTTTAAATATATGTATTATTAAATCTATTTTATAAATCTTTTTATAATGCGCGAGTGTTGCAGTCCTCGGCCCGCGCGTCGGTCATTCTGAAATTAATACTAACTGAAGAGATACCTAATAACATTGATTTTGGCTGAGCTCACAATGAAAACCGTATAAAATTGTGATACCAACAGTTTCTCATATTTAAATTGGATTAAGGATTCAACATATAAGTTTCACATTTTCAGCAATCCAAAAATACAAATGTTATAATAAATAAATAAATAAATATTTATAAATATTATTATACGACATTATTACACAAATTGACTAAGTCCCACAGTAAGCTCAATAAGGCTTGTGTTGAGGGTACTTAGACAACGATATATATAATATATAAATATTTACAAATACTTAAATACATAGAAAACACCCATGACTCGGGAACAAATATCCATGCTCATCACACGAATAAATGCCCTTACCAGGATTTGAACCCAGGACCATCAGCTTCGTAGGCAGGGTCACTACCCACTAGGCCAAACCGGTCGTCGAAATGGTCGTTATAAATGGTTTTATTTTCATTTTAACTCACACGGGGTTATTCTAAAAACATTCAGTGTGTTCTAAGATATAAGTAGTCTAATATAATTTGTTTTTCAGTGGATGAACTCAAATTGGCCATTCCAGTGCTGGTTTATATACACGGGGAAAGCTTTTCGCGGAGCTCTGGAAATCCATACGACGGAGCTGTTCTGGCCAGTTACGCTGATTTGATTGTTGTCACCTTAAATTTTAGACTTGGTATTTTAGGTAAGTTAAAGCAAAATTTATATTCATATAAACATTATCGTACACCTTAAACCAAGGCAAATGTGCAGGAACGAAACAGTTTCATGTGTAAGCAAATAATAAGGGTATGATCTAAATATTTGTCAAATTAAGGTGTGGTTTAGTAAAAAAGTAGCAGTGAATTAAGTATTTGGTATATTTTTATTTTTTTGCTAATTAAGCAGTTTTTTTCGTAACCTGTAGATAAAATACTATGTATAAAATAAAAACACAATCATATTAAAATGTATGAGATTGTTCGAATTATCTCATATTATTGAAAGGAACGTGGATAAGGCGAGGCTAGAAATTCTGATGAGCAAGGTGGTTTGGGTCCATTGACGGTTTCCAAATATGTTGAAATATTGATGTCTGTAGCGAACTTTTGGAATCTGAAAATTACTGCCTTTTTGAGTATTGTCTAAAAATACAGCTCACATTTTGAAAATTTTAATGTCAAACATATTTGTGAAAATTCTGTGATAAGAAGATTCTAGGTCTTTGACAACCTCATCGACTTTGCCGAACTTAGAAATGTAGTTAACATTAGTAAAGATAGCGGCGATTTCTATCAATGGGATCCGATAACCTACTTTTGCGTGAAGTTAACTACCGATTGTGCAAACTACATCACCAGATGTCACTATAAAATTGGTACAATTTAAAGGCATGAATACAACATTAAGAAGGTTGCATATACCTCGTATGTCAAGACCTATCTTTATTCATAATGTTGTTACTTAGCAACTGTTACTTACTTAAGACAACTGTTACTACTTAGCAACTAAAACAATATAATCAAGCGAGAACATAATGGTCTCTTGTGTCAGTTCTACTGGACATTAGTATGGTTATTACTTGCTTAAAGGCATCTTTATCATCTATAAAATCATTTTCAACACACTTGCTCAAAACGGCGTTTTTATTCCACCGATTTTTTGCTCATAATCCTAGATATTAAACACGCGTGCTTTTTCAGTATATTATAACACTCGTGCTTTTTCATTATATTATCCGACTGAGTTAAGAAGGTACCTAATTGCTAATAATATGCATGGAATCGGAGCCTTCTTAATTTGGTCGAGTAATACAATTTTTTCAACCAACTATTAGATTTCGTATGTTAGTTCAAAGATATACACACCAACAATAATTTATAGATTAAATTAACTCGTAAATTACATTAATGAATAAACATAACATTTTATCGATTTAATCTGCATCCGTCGAATAGAAATACGAAAATATTAGCTTTTTTACATTTTTTTTATTGGCTGTGTGTCGATTTTGTTAGCGCCTTTGCCTTGCGCGCGCATACGCACGTTTCCAGCGTAAAAAAATAATAACGCGCTAGCCATTTTTCCGTATTTGTCATAAAATTGGAATAGCTTTGCATGTTTTTAGTTTATATATTGACGAAAATGTCATTTTCAAGGATTGAAAATGAAGAACACATAAAATTGAGAACCGAGAACAATCACCTTTTACCATCAAAATCGGGTGAAAAATAATTGGCGGCATATGAAACTTTTATTCATTGGAATATCAACAAAAACGCCCGGGCTTTCTTGGAAAACCTGTTGCTAGCTTACTTCAATGAACTGACGAATCAGTGCCTACAAGCCCAGCATGCTTTGGTGCAATTGTCCGATGTTAATACTGTAAGCCACCATTTTGAAAATTGTACTTTTACAGTTTTGACAAAAAAAAACTTATTTATAAGTTTTGTTTTTTCCTTGCAAGTGTGTTGAAAAACGTCGTATGAAACGCGTGTGCATTTGTCATTACCCACATCGGCTTTCTTATCGCGCGCGAGCTTACAGCTCGCGCGCACAATATCGCCTCGTGTGTAATAACCAACTTAGCACACTTGTATCATAATGTACTATTACAGTATAGTACGCCTTACTTAACAAACTGCTCTTAACATATGACTTAAATTTGTTAAATGGTAAATTCACTATATCAATGGGAACTTTGTTATAAAAATGTGTACAGTTCCCAACGAAAGACGTACTAACCTTACGGAGGCGGTGGGCGGGTACAGGAACTTTATTTTTTTCTAGTGTTATAGTTATGGATATCACTGTTAAGCTTAAATTCGTGGATGTTTTTCTGATCATACATAATATTCTCAAGTATGTATAGAGATGCAACGGTAAGAATGTTAGCCTCTTTGAATTTCTCTCTTAGGGATACTTGAGCGCCTAAGCCATAGATGGAACGCACAGCTCGTTTTTGCAGCACAAATATTGTCCGAATGTCTGCCGCTTTGCTTTGTTATGGTGAACCATAACAGAATTCTATACGACATACATAACACTATGGAAGTAACTGAAGTATACCAGCCTGGCCGTCTCTACGTTTGGTAGCTGTCTGATTCTCCTCACTGCATAGGCTGCTAAACTAAGCTTGCAGGTTGAAGTGGCTATATGTGCATGCCATTGCAATTTTGAGCCTAAAGTGACGCCCAGGAAAACAGTCCTATCTTCAAATTCCAGCTTATTACCTTTTATTTTTATCTTGCTGGTATTTAATATTTAATGCATTTGGTTTTATTGGGCCCTTCAGGTCCTCGGATATCAATTTTCATTATTATCAAACCAACAATAAATAAAGTAAATATTGGGGCCTTTTAAAAAAAAATACTACGGGTTGATGTTAAAAGGCCTTCCGGAACGTTAGACACACCTATAAATTTTCATTCAATCCTTATTCGTTAAACTTTACAAGTCTTATTTAGTTATTTTTCTTATGGCCTAATTCGTAGAATGATTCAGACACGTTTAAGATCTTGGAAAAATTATTAAAAGATCGATAACTAAACGACATGTCAAAATTGACGTTTATTTCGATTCCGCTGTGATCCCAATAAAATCTATCTACGATATTTGTAACGTCAAAGTAATCCTCGAATCGAATTGAGAACTTATCTAAACCAGAACTTATCGTTATCGTATTTCATTCTTCGAATCCGGCCGTTACCCTTTCTTGTAACTTAATTCAAAATGACAGATTATGATAAACGAGGAATAGTTAATTGAGGCTTGTAGCGCGTTTATGAATAACGCCATTAATTCGTAGGCGGTAACGATGCCCAAGTATCATACAATGCGCTCGACATCAGCGAGGTTTGGAATAGAGCCTCATGGGACTTCATTTGAATTTAATGAAGTCCCATGACGATACCCATTCTTTCCTATTTTTTACAGACCCACACACACACCCTTTGTCAACTGTTTTTCAGTTCAGTTCAGTTTTTTTTTCTACATGACGGTTTAAGGTTATTTATTAGCTCTTGCAAAGCGATAGCTGGACTTTACAATGGGCCACGTGGATAACCTGTCGTTACTTTATGGTGGTTAAACTCGTATCGAGATTATTCTTCATTATCCCCACATCCGTTTGCATAATAAGATTAAAAAGGTATCAGTATTACACTTTAGACAACATTAATGAGCAGAAAAAAATCGATTGACACTAAGATGGCGGTCGATAAGCTACTCCCGACAAATTGTTTTATGGTTACGAAACTGTCAGACGTCAATTTTTGTCAACCTGAACTACTTCATAATGTACAAGGCCATATAGCGACACCTACTTTAGCTGTCAAATTTGGGGCATGATTTTGTTTATACTTAGTACTTCTTAATTAGTCTTTGGTGTAACAAAATCAGATGTTGTAAGTAAATAATTATTTAACAGGGTTCCTTAATGCAAATCCGGCGCCACATTTAAAAGCCCGGGTAGCGAATTATGGTTTGATGGATCAAATAGCTGCATTGCACTGGGTTCAACAAAACATTGTGTTATTCGGAGGTGATCCAACAAACATTACACTAATGGGACACGGCTCAGGGGCCGCCTGTATTAATTTTCTCATGATATCACCCACAGTCGTGCCAGGTAAATATACCCTCTTTTTATAATTCCAGTAAACGAGCATGTTTAAGATCTTTTATCTATACACGTATTATTAACCCTTATGAATATCTTCTGCACCAAAATATATGTCTCTGTTTGCCCCAATGGTTGACTGGTAAAGAATGCCTTTTGGCATTAAGTCCGCCATTTGTACATTTTTCTTTGTGTGTGCAATAAAGTTTTTAATAAATAAATAAAACCCTCTATGATGCGTTCAAAAACCGCAAAATACGGTCAACATAAAAATAAACTGTTCTGTATAGTTTATCTTTGAAAATGTTATATTTGCGCAACATCGGTATGGATTTTAGAATTAACATTCAAATTTCGATTATCTCTAATAAACAAAGGAAAATTATTTGTGTTGAGATGTGGTTTTATTCGAAATGTAATGCCATTTGCACACAATTTTGACAAATTTCGCAACTGACTTCGTTAAGTCCGGCTCTTGTTTGTCTCTGAAACTGTGAATTAAGTTTTAATTTATCGCAATTTCATGTTCAGTTTTTCTTATTGTAAAATTCAGTCTGTCTTGTTGTTTAATAACTGACTATCGCACTCTTTTCTGTAAAATGAATAATCAATAATCGCTCGATCAATCAGTGTATAATCAGCGAGCAATATTTTGGAGACGCTACCTGATATCCGCGACAAACAAACGCCGCATTGCCGTTCGTAACATTTGGTCCCTGAACATATCATAGAATATAACCATAACTTTATGTATGTGTGTAGGTGAAACAGTGTATGTAACTGTACTTAATTAGACATTATACACTAATACTATGTAGCAGTCACATAAACTACTAGGTATACCTACAAGATAAATTAATGGATACATATTTTTCAGGTTTATTCCACAGAGCACTACTTCTCTCCGGTTCGGCGCTAAGTTCATGGGCTATTGTGGACGATCCAGTTTTTTATACATTAAAATTAGCAAGGCATATGAACTGTGCTATCCCAGACAATATGGCAAAGGATCATGAAATTATAGTTGACTGTCTAAGAGACGCCACCACGGAACAGTTGCTATCAATAGACATATCTCCTCCAAATTTTATGACAGCGTTTGGCCCGTCCGTCGACGGAGTTGTTATTAAGACAGATTTTGCAAAAGATTTTTTAACCACGTTTCCGACAGGAGATTTTCCAAGTTTCGGACCGTTGAATAATATGAATCAGAATCACAACATACACTCTAAGAGAAGTGATAGTGGAAGAAGACGTTTTCAAAATAAGTACGATTTGATGTTTGGAGTTGTAACTAGTGAAGCTTTGTGGAAGTTTTCAGCTCATGACATTCAAAACGGCATCGATCCAGACAAAAGAGATCGCATGTTAAGGCAAGACATCAATTAAAAAATATATTAACATTATAAGATATTGCTACTAGGTACCTATAACAATAAAATAATGTTTCACTTTTTTTTCAGGACCTATGTGCGAAATTCGTACATGTACCATTTAAATGAAATATTTTATACCATAATCAACGAATACACAGACTGGGAAAAAACGGTACAGATTTGTTTATATAATTATACAATTTTGTTTGTGATAAATTTTGGAAGTCTATCAATTATTAATGGCTTTGCTAAGCAACAAAGAATACAACTTAAGAATTTCCTTATAACACGTTTATTACCACATACACAACGTTTTACAATATTACAATGCGAGCAATTAAAAAAACGTTACGGGCAACTTGATTAACCGGGCAGTATAAATAATGATTGGTCATTATGAGCAAAGCCCAATAGCGTCGGGCAATGTGATAAATTTATTATTTTGGCCGGACTAATATTATTAATGCCCGACGACCCGTGGTCCATTTAATAAATCAAGGTTTCAGACAGCTTGGATTCATCTCTTGGACCGGGTAGTATGAAATATTTCCCTACTTTTAGCCTGGCAATGTGATAAATTCCTAACCCAACTTAACCTAAACTTTGAACTACTGTGCTGAATATTCTGTTTTATTACATTACCCAAGGCAGGATGGTCATTATTTATACCGTCCGGTCAAAGTGTACAATCATATCGTTTTAATTACATTGCCCACATGATGCAGGCATTATGTATACAGACCAGTCATTATTCATAGTAACCGGACTTATCAAGTTGCCCGTAACATATATACATTGAAATAATTTGCCGTTTTCTTTAAATTATAAACATGGGCTGGTAAAACCCGACAGATTTTAAAGGTGTATTCTTGACCACATTCAGAGACTAAAATGTCGCATGGAGTTTTATGAAAGAGATAATGACAATTCTAAGCAAAAATTGTTTCTGTGATGACTTTGTAAAAAACGCCTTTTTGGCTGCGACGACGCCGCTACTAAGTATGTGACTTGGTTTAAAGGTATATTTAAATAAAACTACTGACAACTTTAATCTAAAAAACACTTTCAATTACTGACAGACATTAAGGTTTTAAAGAAAACTCGCAATTTTTATCTGTAGAAGAAAACTAAACCTTATTACTTGTATTTTTTTGTTTTACCAAGTTGAAATAAGAAATAACATGTCGTAAAAACGTAAGAAATAACGTGTCAGAAAACGTAAAAATAATGTCTTTGGCAAAAAACTATTTTTTTAGCCGAGTTTTACCAAAATTCGTATAACATTTTTGTTACTTCTGACGTCAGGAATGCATGGTTAAAATCTGTCCTTTTTTACCAGCCCATGGTGTAACTCTATTAACACAAGTAACTCTATTAATATGGAGCGAAAATAAAATTTATATATTTTTTACTTTGACCGTCCACGTCCACGGATCACTTTTACTACAAGGCATATATTCCTTTGTTAGCTCGATATAATACATAATATATATGCAGCATCGATTTTAAAGGGGGCACTGAGAGCAGCTAAATTTGACGATTTTGTCGCTGATTTTGTTTCTTCCAGAATGTGTAATGACAATCTTCCCTAACTAAAAACTTAGGGAAGTCTCATAAGACCTTTTCACGTAGTAGCACGGGATCAGTTAGGTGCTTTCGTTGTCTCATTAAAAAAACACACCGTACAATAAATTTATTGAGGTCAATATCATGATCCTTCAATGTTGACAACAATCTCTTTAAGCAGTAATGCATGAAATATATTATATTATTAGTTACCTAATCATTTACAAATTGTTATAACAAATTCTTATCCACCAGTGGTCAGCTTTTTAACGAGTTTTCTAAATTCATTAACCCATAAATTGAGCTATTGGAATCATTAATGATTTTTATGAGCAAGAAACGCTACGATTGTATGGAGAAACGGCCGTCCCCTTTCCTCTTTAAGTCGAGGCGCACAAATTGTTAAGATAGATGCCACGAAAATAATTTATTCCTGAAACTATTCCTATGACTCACCTCTATCAACTACTGTTGATATTTTGTTTGATGTACAGTCAGCGTCAAATACTTTGTAGCAACCAAAGTAGCCAAATAGTTCGGTACACCATATATTTAGTATGGTGTACCGAACTATTTGACCACTTTGACTGCTACAAAGTATTTGACGCTGACTGTACCAAAAATGATATTTGAATGATTACCCTTTTTAAGGATAGTAATACAAAGAACACACTATTAACATAAAATAATCATGAAATCAATGTATTTACATAGTACATCGGTCAAATCATACAATAAAAAAACAATGCGTGATGTAAAACTACAAAAACTTTGTACTTTTTTTCAGTTTTTGCAGCTTTATTATAAAACTATGAGTTTTTGACAAAACTTGCTGTGTTATATTGAAAGTACATTAAATTTCAAACAATTTAAGCCCACTTACAGCGCCGCATGTCAGATAGTTCATGAGATATGATGCCTTAAAAAGGTTTTTTTTCCTTCTTTGTAATGAATTTTTTGGTTTTGCCTATATTTTAAGACTAACATCGGAACAACCGCTCAAGCTATGAGATATATTGCAATAAATAAAGTTGTAGCTTTAATTTCCTCATTTAAGTGCAAGAAAGGGTCAGTAAGTCCTATAGTTCTCTTGTTATCGTAAAAAAATGAAACTGACGAACTGACTGATGAAGGAAACAAATGTTAGTAAATATTTTTTATTGTGGACCAACAAGAAACAGAATATGACACAGTTAAAAGCTAGGTAACAACAGGCTATCTTATCGCTAAGAAGCGATCTCTTCCAGACAACTTTTGGGTAGCAGGAAGCAAAGAACTTATAACATTGAACGGGTCGTGCCGATATATTATATACGTATTAAAAAAAATAGAGATGAAAACAATTATATACTTTAATATAGTATATACCTATATAGTACTATAATAAATATATATAAACATACATACATAAATTAAACAGTCTTAAATAAAGGCAAGTTAAGGCAGCGAAAGGTAATATGTATTCAAAAGATTTTTGAAAATGGGAATAAGTTAAAGAATGTGATCAATCAAGATGTTCTCCGCACACCGGACATAAGAAAGATTGTTGAAACGCCCTTTAAGATATAGAGGGGTAGTGGGGTTGAAAAAAATATTATAAAGTAGTACAAGAGTATGAGAGTTATGGCGATGGCGAATAGGGAGCTACTTGAGCTGGGTATGAAATTCAGAGACGTGGTCAGATTTCCAATGCCATTCGCAACTCGTAACGATTTAAAACACTCCCTTCGGTCGTGTTTTAATTCATCGCCACTTGTTTCGAATTTCCTATTTTTCGCACTTGTATCGTAATGTACTATTATTGACTTATGTTTGATTTAGATATTTTCAATATTATAATAAATTCCTTATAACAGATTTGTATTTTCCTTTTATCTTTCACGGGATGGAGCTATAACAAACTACCTAGTTATTTGTTATACTTTAGGTATAATCCGATTCTCACAAGATGTTATTCGCAGTGAACTATGGAAAAAATCAGTCCAATTAGAGATACGTGAAAATAATTAGATGCCTGGCAAGAGATCTAGAATACGTTTTATTGATTTCAAAGATCAAAATTTCAACTTGTCAAAAAAACCCGACCCGGACCCGGGTACGTCCTTAAACTACGTCCAAAAGAGAAGTATGGGCATTGTGAATGTCATCTCGCTTTGTGTGGTAGGGCACAACCAGTGGTTTTCATTCCAGATCTAGAGCAAAGCCCAACTGGAGAAGTACCTCCACCTTACAGAAAACAGCAGCCAAATAACACTAGACCCTACTCATAGTGTTGTGTTCCTACCGGTGAGTAAGGTTGCCAGAGCTCAAAGGGCAGGGGGGGGGGGGGCGTTTAGGGTCGGCAACACGCATGCAACTTCTCTGGAGATATTTTTTCTGTCACTCTTTCAATGAATTTATTTAACAAATACACATATTATCTGAAAATGTGGATCATTAGAATCCACCCTCTACTGTCATATACACCGTGTTTTTTTTTTATTTCCGTTAATTTCAAGGGTTCCCTGAGCTTAAATTAAGTAGATTTCTCAAAGACTCGATATTTCGGAGATACTAAATATATTTAATTTTTTTCTTATAAGGCCCTTACGAGCGTGTACACTTGGCTTAGGGCCTCTTTACATATTGATTAGTGTTTAGTTTGAGTTCATACATTTTCTACAAAAGGTAAGTAATCTCGGACAATTGATGATCGAAATGACATTGATATGTCACAGTTTTGAATTGTTTGATTAAGTTCAACGTAATGCCCGTGTTACAACAACGCTATATGCAAAATCTAATTAGTTTTTACAAAATTAAAAATAAGTGAATTATGAAATAAAAAGTTTTTTTTGAAAATTAACTATGCCATTTAGTTTCCTTAAGCATACTTACCGATACCTAGAAGTTAACGGGATTCAATAAAAACACGGTATATCCCCGTATGGCTAAGACTTTTTATTAAAACTTGATGCAGTTGCCCAGAAATTTTTCCTCCTCTTGAATTTAGACAACGCACGCAGAGGTCACTATTTCCAAAAAAAAAACTTTCGTTGGAACTGAAAGTGGGGATGAGCCTTTATTGTCAATCAGTATTTTCAAATATTTTTGACCCGATTCGTGTAACCATGTAAATTTTGCTGGCTGTACCTGAAGTACCTGAAGTGACTACGCTCTGCCATACAGATTAATAATAAAATTTATCTAGCCATAAAAATACTTATTATAGCGGAATATGTCAACACAACAATGAATATTTACTTATGTTCAGTTAGTCTTTCATTTCATGACAACAAGAATATTTGACTGGTACTTCAAACTATTATGGAATAACCTATCCCTGTCCACGTCATATTCTAATCAAAATATGAACCGCGAACTCTCAGCTGCCAGTACGTACAGCAAGAAGCTTATTAGCGGATTTTAGTCGCTGATTGGTAGTTATTGACATTATATGCAAATGCATATAAAATGAAATATCTTTACTTAATCGTGTACATTAGTGTAATGGAAATTATTATAACTATTAGTTTGTTTATCAGTTTTGATTACAAGCTCTTTAAACGTATCGTCTTATTTAATTGTCGGTGTAATTTGTGTTTGTGTGCTAATTGTCCTGATCATTTGTACGGTAATGTTCTCAAATGCGGATTCAATGTTTTATTTGCGTTCACTGCTTGCTAGACGGAGACCCTGACCGACTCTCTGGAACACTCAGGTCCGTGGGATTGTTACTCCCCCTACAACTCGCCACAAGCTGCCCTGCCCTTATTATTATTATTATTGTATCTCCTTGGATTTCACGGGCCTATAAATCCCGGTCTTTTGATAGGCTTGCGTGGGGATATAGATCCAACACGTAGAGGCCTCTTGGAGAGCTTTAATGTCATGTAGAACGTCTGCTGGAACCCGTTCACGGGCGCAACAATAGACACCTATGAACCGGTCTCAACAGGCATTGGGACTATTGTAGTAAAGTGAACAGTATAACGGTCTATGGATTGAAGTTTGGGAGGACAATGAGACTGGGTTATTGCAAAGACGTCCGGACACCTGCCATAACAATGTTTTCACTAGTTATCGAGGCAGGCGGTGACTCGCCGCCCACTAGATGGGCCCCTGAAAATGCCGTCGTGAAGAATATATATTATTATTATTATGTCTGTCTTTTACAAATTCTCGGGACCATGGGGTCCCGGACATTTGGAATGCGTGCTTGGGGCCGAAGCCACCACGTAGAGGACCTTTGTAATAAGACAATTTACTCTAAATGTAACGTGACACCAACTGACGATTATCCCTGTTCACACTATAGTAGTGCACCCAAGGACAAGCCCCGGTTAGTGTAGGACTATTGTAAAAAAAGGGTATACCAAAATAAACCGGGCTATTGGGTTGAGTTGCAAGTGGACTGGTAACCGGGACTATGGAGAATACTATGGCACCTGCCCTGATCATATGTTTTAAAAAACACGACAAAATGGGCAGGTGGTGACTTGCCAACTCACAATATGGGTCCCCGAAAACGGCCGCTCGCACGGAGCGACAAGGGGACAACATTGCGTGAGCGGCTCAGGGTGTGGAGAGGTGTACGCTGCTTTCTAGCCAGTGGCTGTAAGCAGCCACTGTGCCAACTCGCGTCTTATGCAAATTTCACTTCCACCCTGCGATCATATAGCTCTGACATCCCACTCTGGACGGCCGGTAAAGGCAAGCCAGGGGTGAGAGTCCTGCGGCCCCTGCTCAGTGTTCACTCCAGCCGGCCAATCAAGGCAAGCCGGAGAGAGGGGTCTGACCGACTGTCGGGGCTATGGGACCCAAGGGACGTCACTCAGCTCGCCACAAGCTGCCCTGGGGGCTTATTATTATTATTATTATTAAATCTAATATCATGAGCAGTTGTGCCGATATTTGTCTTAAAATATAGGCAAAACGAAAAATGTCATTAAAAATGTAATATCTCAAGAACTGTTTGACATACGGCGCTATAAGTGGACTTAAATTGTTTCAAATTTAATGTACATTCAAAATTACACAGCAAGTCTTAACAAAAGCCCATAATTTTATAAAAGAACTGAAAAAAGTCCGAAATTTTTGCGGTTTGTCGCAAGTTACGCAAGGAGCCCAAACTTTTTTTTTTTGCTTGCCATGTTTTAGTTTCACATTCCTCCAAAGACTTCAATTAACATACAAAAAATACCGCTTTACATCACGCATTGTTTTTTTAGGGATTTTTTTGTAAGATTTGACCGATGTATAGAGTTATAATATATACATATTTAGACAAGCAAGGCTGACCACAGGTGTATGAATAGCCTAGAATAGAACAATATGAATAGTAAGAATAACAACGGTTTTTCGTTTTAGAACTTGATCAATACAAGAGATGCGACTGTGGCAGCGTTCTCAGATGCTCAATATGTAGCACCATTAGTCCAAAGCGGAGATTTGCTCAGCGGAGGACCTAAACCAGCACCAAGTGACGAGGACGGGCCGCGTCGACCAACTAAAACATTTTTTTACGTGTTCGACTATCAGACTAAAGACGGTTTTTATCCACCGGTACGTGTAGAGTAAGTTTTTGTGCATATGAAAATTTAGTGTCTTGGCTACATTAATTATCAAAATGAGCATTTTGGGTCACAACAAATCATGGTCAATTAAAAAAAAACCAGCCATATAAGAAGTTTTCGTACATGCAGTTAAATTATTTATATCTTACAGGTATTGAATTTGTTAAAACTTGCTTTTGTATTGCTGACTTAAAATTAATAACTCTCTTGCTAGTTTCGCTGCAGTCAATGAGGGTGCTCAATTAGAGTGAATGTTAACACAATAGATAATATATTTTTAATTGTGTTAACTCACAATAATATACAGACTATAATAATAAACAGACTAATATACAATTAAAAGTTTGTAGGCAGTAATGTGTGATTACTGAAATTGAAAAAAACCTAATGTGTGAAAACTGAAAACCGCCTATAACCATCAAAATAGCAACAACTGTCCGTTTAGGGTTCCGTACTTCAAAAAGAAAAAAACACTTATAGGATCACTTTGTTGTCCGTCCGTCCGTCCATCCGTACGTCCGTCCGCCTCTCTGTCTATTAAGACCCTTTATCTCGAGAACGCGTGGAGGTATCGAGTTGAAATTAATCTACAGTGCTTTGAAACTGTAAAAATCTCAAACTTCTAAATTAACGTAAAAAATACGGCCGCAAAAACGTACATTTTTCAACAATCTCAAGAGAATCAAAATTTATAGGGTACTTTCCGTTGACCTAGAACTATGAAATTTGGAAAATAATATCGTCTTACACTACAAGTACAGGAAAAATATGAAAACAATATAATATATATGTACGGGGCCATCGGTGGGCGACTCCGACTCGCACTTGTCCGATATTTTTTTCGAAAGAGCACGATTTTCCAAAAAAAACAGTCGCATTAAGGTTTTTTTTCTTGCATACTACATTCATTAATATATATGTACGAGACCATCGGTGGGCGACTCCGACTCGCACTTGTCCGATATTTTTTTCGAAAGAACACGATTTTCCAAAAAAAAAACAGTCTCCTTAAATATTAAAAAAAAATCTTGCATACTACATTCATTGCGAACATACTCGTACGCAAATAATACATTTATTATAGAAACAATATTCAAATCACCATTTAACCCACTTATTTGGCAATTTTGATGGCGGGTTAAGTTAAATATTTGTTTTCCCTCACATTGCCCAAGTCCATTTCGTATGTCTTATAAGTCGTAGAAACAATGATCACTTGAAGACAAAGGGTCATCCTACTGTTCCCTTCAAACATTTTATGTAAAAAATAGGTGGACATGTTACCTACTTTTTTAGGGTTCCGTACCCAAAGGGTCAATGGGAACCCTATTACTGAGACTCCGCTGTCCGTCCGTCCGTCCGTCCAACCGTCCGTCTGTCACCAGGCTGTATCTCATGAATCGTGATAGTTAGCCAGCTGAAATTTCTACAGATTATGTATTTCTGTTGCCGCTATAACAACAAATACTAAAAACAGAATAAAATAAATATTTCTTTCCAATCTCGAGGTTCTCATCCAATCACCGAAGTTAAGCACAGTCGGGCGGGGTTAGTACTTGGATGGGTAATCGTTTTTATAGATAATGTTACGGAACCCTTCCTGTGCGAGTCATACTCGCACTTCACAGTCTTTTTATTAAATTCGCATAGAGCATTTTCAAAGCTGTTAGATTTATCACTTTTAAGTAAACACAATAATTTTAAAACCAAATATCGTTTTAGGTCTAAAACATCCAAAAAAAGAATGACGAGACAAATATAATACTATTATATAATTATAAAGCTACTTTGGTGTACAATATTATCTTCTATTACTTATGCAGTTGGGTAGAAGGTAGTACACCCGAAAGAGTCAACCCTACGAGTAAGCCGTTTTGGTCGTGAGCAATGTTGTCATTAATATGTCTGTAAATTACATACTGAACAACTTGGATCTTATTTTGATACGACCTTGAATACCGCTCACTTGCTTGAAATACAAGCCAATCACCAAGAGGATCGTCAAGGTCGTATCAAAATCAGTTCAAAACCGTAACTTGTTGAATCTGAGTCGTGCTCCGGGTTATTCGTACATTGCCCACCGCCACAATTTTTGTGTCTTTAGGCCTTTTCAGTTTAAACTTGAAAATTAGTGCACTCTACGCTTTATGTTTTATAACTGAAAACTTCTTATAAGTACTCGGATCCATTATTCACCAAGATTTTACCCGCAATAATTGACCCTACATTTGATAACTCGCTGAACATTCCCGACTTAAGCTAAACTCATTTGTGTGTTATAATATAATGATGTCACTCATAGTACAGTTAACATATCTCTTATACATTTGGATACATAAACGAATCTTAAAAATGTATTTTGTGCAAAGATACCACGGAAGGCAAAGTTATCTGGTTTGACGGAACTTCATTATTGTCGAAAATTTGACATAAAAATAGAAGTTCCATAAACATGTTTGGCAAATAATTGGTACGTAGGTACTATATATTTTCCAAGACCTGTTAACAGAGACAACGTCCCTTCAGATAGTCCCACGGAAAAAAATCCGCGGAACATTGCGACCAATCAATGTCAGCGACTTTAGAAATAAATCGACCCGGAAACTTTATATTATGGTGGTGGCTCGTATTCAAAATACGCCGAAGGAATTCATAATGCATCGTCAACTAAACTGTTTGGATGCTGAGTAGAAAATAAAACTTTCCAAAAATATATTATTTTTTCATAAACAGAAACATTATATAATATATTTTAGTTTTTAATCAAATTTAGAAATCGAGAATCCGCCGCGGGATACATCTACTTAATCGGAATAAATAAATAGAGCTTATTATTAAAAAGGCTAATTAGATTTATTTTAGTGCTTTTTACGTATATAGGTACTTAAATAAGTAGGTTTTTGGGTATTGTACTAGCTACTGTAAGATCACCTTGTTTAACTTGACTTTTCTTATCTTTAAAGAAAATGGGCGCCGTCCACGGTGAAGAACTGCCATATATTTTCGGGGCTCCAGTCGTGGATGGGTTTGGTCATTTCCCACAGAATTACACAAAGTCTGAGGTTGCTCTGTCCGAATCCATGATGCTTTTTGTATCTAACTTTGTGAGAACTGGGTAAGTGATTACTTAGTAAATTTTAAATTAACTAAATTTGCTTTATACCTACCGCAGCTTCTAAAATTAACGTTAAACAGGTATAAACTATACCTGTTTAACGTCAATTTTAGATTTTAGTTTACACGAAGTTTAGTTTCCTTCCAACAATATAACATTATCACGTAATATAATATGGATTCGTATACCAGCAATGGGTAGCATCTTATTACGATATTTATAAGAATACACTAAAAGAATAATGAAGATGTTTTACTTTATATGAAAAATACCAAAAGATATACATATCATGTTGATTTCGTTTCAAAGATTCCATGTGAATAAGCAACCCTTCTATGATGGAAAGCCACAGTTAATGTTTGTTTTTGAAATAGCGAGAGTGATGTCGATGGTATAAATAAATAAACTCGGGTGCAAAGAAATCGGACCACCCCAGCATTCCTAACATTTCTTGAATTTGTGTTAAAACGGTAAGTGCTACTGTGAGATATTATATACCTAATGAAAGGTTGGCTTTTCCTCTATAAATTGATGTACTTTTCACACGTTTGTTGCCAATATTTTCAGACTTTGAGGGCTAAGAACGTTGCCGCCCTAAAAATGTGTAATTAAGAAAAAATGAAATAAATTTTCAGCATTTTAATACAGTGTATTGCCTCCTCTAGCCTTTCGACATGCAGTCATACGGTTATTCATCGATCTTATTAATTTTTCTACAGTGTCTTGAGAGATACCCGCCCATTCTTCTTCGATCGCAGTTTTTAGCTCCAACAAGGTTTCAGGGGCGGGATTTCTGGCCCAGATTCTTCTTTTCAGCTCGTCACAAATGTGTTCGATCGGGTTTAGGTCAGGACTACGGGCTGGCCACTCCATGACTCTGATTCCGACCTCCTCCAGGTACTCCTTAGTGATCCGGGCTGTATGCGGCCGAGCGTCATCTTGCATGAGGATGAACTCATCGCCGATATAACCCGCAAATGGGACCACATGATCAGCCAGGATTTCCTCCACATACCGACGTGAAGTCAAACCGCCTGAATTCGGCCTGGTGCCTGGCCCTGTGATGAACACATTGTCCGTCTTTGCTTCCAGAGAAATACCAGCCCAGACCATGATTGACCCCCCACCATAAGCAACACGTTCCTCGATGCAGCATTGAGAAAACCGCTCCCCTGGCCTTCGGTAGACTCGTGCCCGTCCGTCATTGCCAAACAAAGTTATCCTGCACTCGGAAAAAAGTACGGGACTCCATTGCTGAAGGGTCCATTCTTCATGTCCACGAGCGAAGATGCGTCGTTGTCCACGGTGTATTGGGGTGAGTTTTGGGCCATTTGCGGCTCTGTGGGCTGTCAATTCTTTCTCCTTCAGTCTTCTTCTAACTGTTCATCGGCTGATAGACACATTCCTGGTCTCTAGCCTCCTGGAAGACCTGGAAGCAATTGTTTTGTTTTTCAATTTGGAACCCTTACTTACATAATAAAAGTTCAAAATAGATTTTGGAATATGTACAAAAAAATTTACTCAGGGTCTTAGGAGGCTAGGAGCTTCTGCTGAAGCTGAACAGCATTCAGTCGGCGATTTCTTAGCGAGGTAACAACAATGAAACGGTCATCTCACTCAGTAGTACTGCGAGTTCTGCCAGTTTCGGGTCTTCTGGAGAGCGTTTGATCGTTGCGAAACCTTTGGAAGACACGTTGAACCGATGACTTCGATAGGTTCAGTTGTCGAGCCACTGCACGTTGACTAAACCCTTCCTGCAATAGGGCAACTGCTTGGCCGGCTTTAGTCGGGGTGGTATCCATTTTTCTTCAGTTTTTCCAGGTTGAGGCGATGAGAGTAGTGTTCAGGAAGACGTATCAATCATAAACAATGATAATTACTGGTTTTATACCTAATGACAAGTGGTCAATTAGTGCATACGCTAATGAGGCACTTGGAGGGTGTTCGGTATTAAAACCTTAAGGCTATTTAGTTATTCGTTCTCTAGTTTTAAAACAATGACATGAAAAAATAGTGTCACATTTTGATTTTGATTTGTACTAAAAGCACGTATTTTATATAATTAAAGAACCAGTGAGAAATATGTGTTTGATTCAATAGAATTATATATACATATACATAATCCACTTCAGAGGGGATGGCTTTCCAGGCCCATATTTTGCAGATTATCCATCCCCACCACTGAATATTGATGTCATTTGATAGGGCAGAAAATTATCTACGTGGTATTTTAATGATCGTGATCGAGCTTACAGTTTTTACACAAATTGAAAAAATGTTTAAAATGCTGGGGTGGTCCGATTTCTTTGCACGCGAGTGTATATTGTAGAGATACATTTTTTGATAAATTATTTTATTTAGAATAAACAAAATCATTATTTTTATGAAATAAACGAAGTATATTAATTAAAGCCTATATTAACTACTCTTATGGCGGTTATTTACAAACACATTATAAACCTGAATTAGCTAAAATCGTTTGTCTTTATCTGTCATTTTTACTTATGGATTTGTAAGAAAGGGATAAAACATATTTTAACTAATTCAGGCTTGTGTAGTTTTATGAATCCTGTTAGAATTTATGTATTTTTTAGGTTTACGTGGAATAATTAGTCACTGAAAACATTACTTTCGTTAAAGGAGTTAGAGAAATAAAGTCAACAGAGATGATGTTAATTCAAATGAATGGCATATAAAAACTTTACATTTTTCAAGTACATTCTGAAACGGTTAACTTTAAATGGAAAATTTAAAGTGCCCCGTACAATTACTAGGGTATATAATATCGAATTAAGCTGACCCAAGTTGGTACAATAAACACATTGATAAAATTGTATTCATCTCATAAGTGTTTGTTTGTTATAGAAATCCAAATGACAACACCAGACAGGAGGTTTTGTTGCCAACGTCGAGGGAGCGTAATAAATTTCGAGGCATAAATTGGGAAGAGTACGACTCCACGCACCAAAAGTACTTAGAAATAGGTCAGTAATATGTGTAGTGATATATACGGCCGATATAGGGAGCGGATATGTACCAAGTCTCTTGATGAGTATTTCTTTTCAAATAACTTTGAAAAGAGAAGACTCGCCGAATTGTTTGTAATTTCGTTTGTGTCTCTAAAACTTTGCTAGAGTTTTGTAATACGCCGTGTTTTACATGGAATTTGCAATCATAGAAAAATATTTTTCATGTTTATAGTATATTCATTAGTTCCGAGTTTTTGTGATTGAGTAGTTATAGTTTAATATTCGGTAGTAATTTATAATTTTTTTGACGTTATAAACATTTGCATTGGTGATTGTACGGAAATAATGTTGTTGGATATCATTACATTACCTAGCCTTTATATCATTTGTCAGTGACATATGTCGAGGGACAATTGTCACATGACAGGTGACAAGTGACAATTTCGTAATTTTTTTTTGTATAAAAGTGATTATTAACATGACAGACGTTTTGTTACAATGGTCCATCTTTCATTTATTGACAATGATTTGGTGAAACAAAAGTAACTTTTACAAGTCGACATATATGTCAATATGCCGGTAACTTTTGACATGATATCGAAGCGGTGGCAGGGTGCATTTTTAAAAAACCCTTTAGCAATGTTGCAGTTCATTGAAAATAAAGGTTGGGAAAACATCGTAGGTACCCTAAATTCGCCCTTAGTACCTAACTTCTCCTTAATTTCACTTGTATTATGGACCTGATCCTTAAGGCCGATTTCGAACATGGCGACCACTTTGACTTCTAATTAGCTCGGCGCTTGTGCGCTCGAACATGGCTGACGTGGCCGATATTCAAGGTGAACCCCCGTGCACATTGAGGGCACGTGAGGACACCACCCACATAGTGGTAGTGAATGGAAGCAGGCTGGCATGTTTTCAGATCCTCGCGTTTAGCGTCGAGGTGAACTATACGGTGCTCTTCGAAATCGCGCACTTTGTCCTACACCAACCTGCGCCACTCATGACGCTATAACGTGATAAAGATACGCTTCGCCACTCTCTTCTCCACCATATGCAATACGTGACCGCACTACCGAAGCTGTCGTAGCATTAGGTAAGCCTCCATTCCACCGACCTTGGCTAATCGCAGAACTTCGGTATTCCACACTCGATCAGAGCCATCTGATGTTCCATAATCTTACGCAAACAAATGAGGTGGAACCGGTAAAAGGTACAAATATGATGACGGTACACGCACTACGTCTCGGAAGAGCATAAAAGGTTCAGAAGCATCACCTCCATCTTTTTGACACTCATTTTGAGGCCGAACTTGCAGCAGGCTTAGTGTAAAACAGACATCAGCTGTTGCAGGCCAACTGCAAGAAAGCACAGGTCGTCAGCATACATGATCTCTGTAATCAATGCATGTGAAATTTTTGTTTGCGCCCTAAATCTGGCCAAGTTAAAAACTACCATCGGTTCGGAAGCGTATGCAGACACCTTCGCATACTGTTTGTAAGACTTCTGTAACTACAACTGCAAACTATAAAGCGAACAGTTTAGGGGCTAGGATACACCCTTGTTCGACCCCACAGGTAACGGGGATGAAATCTGACTGCTCACCGTCTACGGCGACGCAGCCCTGCATGTCGTCACGCAGGAGTCTCAGAAGTCTGACAAACTTCTCTGTGCATCCCAGTTTCTTGACCACCAACCAAAGAGCTTCCCGAGGCACACTGTCAAACGTTTTCTCCAGGTCATCAAAACAAACTGACGGCCTTGTTTCCTGCTTTTTTTCTTGTAGTTGACGCACGCTGATGATAGCTAGCAGGTGCTTCGGACAGTTCGGAAGCCGAATTGAGTTTCAGGCAGGATTTTTTCTGACAAATTCGTTAGGTGATTTAGCAGTGTTCAGGCGAAGATCTTTCCAGAAGCTATCAAAATCCGAACGGTCGCCTTGAGAGCCTGTATGCGAGACACTTATAACTATCCGGGACTCGCTCTTAATGCTCCCAAATAAATGGATTCAACTCCTCACCGCCGTATTTTAACAGCTCTCCCGGTATAAGGTCTATGCCAACTGCACGCTTGTTTTCCTGCTGTCTGATGGCTGTGGCTACATAGTCACGCGTCAGGGGCTCGTCCAGCTCGATGGGTACGGGGAGTTGGGGCATTAAACTGATGAGTGTTAGATCAGCTGACCGATCTACGTCAAGCAACGAGTCGTTACCAACGAGTTGAAATTAAAAATATGTCTACTTGTAAAAATTACTCTTGGTTCACAAAGTTATTGTCATTAAATTTAAGATGGGCAATCGTACCAAAATGCCAGTCATATTTATAAGCACTTCTATACAAAAACAAGTAACGAAACTGCCATCTGTCACCTGTCGCTTGACAATTGTCACTCTACATATGTCAATGACAAATGGCGGCGTAGTGAAACAGGGGTCTGCCATTTATTAACAACTGTCGCACTTGTCAACGTGGTGGGTGAAATAGAGACCTGGTTAAATAGATATAAAATTAGCAATATATCATGATAAAGTAAAAAATAAAAAATTCCAGAACCACGAGCGTAACCAGTGGCTGAAAAATTGGAATCTTGAGCATTGCGAGATTTTCAAGGCACAAGAGTTTAATATTGCGACCGAGTGAAACACATTTTTTTCACCTCATCAACTCGAGGAAAATACCTTAAAACATAACAAATCGAATCCAAAGGAATGCTATTCAATATTTATAATTAAAAGTCGTCAGTTGAAGTTATTTTACCAACTTGAGGATATATCTCAATATTTGCATTAAATTACTTTGCCACTTCTGTGAATAAATTTAAACTTTGCAATCTATTTTTGAAAAATAAAGAGGGCCTTTCCGAGCTAGTGTGGTGGAAAATAATTTTGTATCTTCCAAAATGAATTCAATCTTTATATGCACAACGTTTTTTTTAAATAACTTATGACAAACAAATTTTGAGCATGCTGTAAGAAAGTATGATTTTAATTTTTGGTTGTCGTTTTTGCGTTGCTTTAATTAAGTTGTTTCCATATAAGCATTGGATGGATATTCTAAGCAATGGAATAAAAATATATATATTATAATAGAGAAGTCAATGTCCAGTCAAAATGCATGTAGTACATAGTAAATCCTATTATTCGTATTTTCGGTAGGTCCTAAGTCTTGTTTTATTGTTTAGGTATGAAGCCGCGTCTGAAGAATCACTTTAGGGCCCATCAACTTTCTGTGTGGCTAAGGCTAGTCCCCGAGTTGCACAGAGCGGGAATGGAGGATATCGCTACTCGACATAACCTGTTTAAAAATCACAATGAGCAAGAACTATATGAAGGCATCGTCAGGCCTGACCCTTTAGCGAGAAATACCAACGACAACGATCAATTGAAACGAGTTAATGGATCGGTTTACGCTGATGCAGCTTTGACTACTGTCGATACTATTTTGGCGACATGCGTTACACTGTTACCGAATAGTAAGGACGTGCATATATTAAATGCGACAGAAAACACTTTAGCTAATTTGGAGGCAGCAGGGTACGCCGCCTATTCAACGGCATTAAGCGTTACCATAGCTATAGGTTGCTCACTATTGATTCTAAATGTTTTGATATTCGCCGGAGTATACTATCAGCGGGATAAATCTAGGTCGCGGGGAAAACAACAACGCTTCAATGAGAAACACTTTGAGACGATCTCTGGAAAACATTCACATTACCACATGGATCCGACGCATACTCCCAGCTTAGTTGTAGACGTGGAAAGACACAATCGAAAGAAACATCAAATGGGTAGTGATTCTCACTTGGCTAACCTGAACTTTAAAGGTCAGCTGAACGTACCGAAATCGCCACCGAGTCCGTCACTTAGTATAGAAAATGTGATGATACCCAGCAAAATAGGAAGTAGAAACAGTAGTTTTAGATTGCCCAACGTGAGTTATACTCATATGGGTGGATACGGCACGATGCCAAAGAATCTGAACCAGTTTAATAACTCGCCGCCCTTACAAGAGTTGAGACAGCAGAAATCCCTGCCTCCAAATGGTTCGGCGTCGCAGGGCTCCCCCTTAGGGCGGGAGGACGCAGCGAGAGGGGGGCCTCATGCCACTCTCCGGCGCGGAAAGAGCCCCCACCAAGCCTCGAGTCTGCCACAAGCAGCTATTGACGAAATGAGAGTGTGACAGTTAATTATATTTGACTCTACTTAAAAACTCTGCATATTTCAACATGTGACTTGAATATATTTAAAAATAAAACTGTACATATTGGCTGCATTTCGTTTGTTAACTTGAACTCGTATTTATGAATTACTTGAGTATTATAAAATTATGTGTAATTAAATTGTGTTTCATTATTATCTGTTTTTTATCCGTATATTCAAGACCGGTAAATGAGTTTTGTTACCAACCTAACTAAATTAATGCCCTTGATGCACAAATACGTCGAATTTTATTAAGATTATTTATCACTTTTATCATTAGATTTGTACCATATTCTTTGTAATTTTGCTTCTAAGATAGCAGCTGACGTTTAAAATAAAATAAAATAATAATAATAATCGTGTAAGTTCAAAATAAATAGTGGCCGTAAAATAATATTATTAGAAGAGTTATGCCACGTGGTCGTTCTGTAGTATACCCCGTAATGTTAAATTTCTGGGCTTACCTAAATGTTCCATTTGAGGTGACATTGTACACAATGGAATCAAAAAGTCCATTTTGCTGCGAACGTCTTGCGGTCGACGATAAACAAGGCCATAAAAGGGTCTTTGTTTGGTTCCCGGGCGGATATGGCAGCCGCATACGTAATTGGAATTGAAGAAAGACCAGTCGTGTATTAATCACATTTTTGCTATTTTGATATTACGTAGTAATAGTTTAACAATGAGGAGCACTTTATTTGAATCTTAACATTTTATTTATTACACTAATCGTGTTATCTCTCAGATGACGAAGCGATATCTGGCTAAGCACGATTTACATTAGGTACATACGATCAGCTATAACGCAAATTAATTTATCGGTATCTTGGTTGTTATTTATAAATTTCTTTCACAGACACGACTGTACAACCATCTGAATACTATATTGATTTAAGGCAGAGTACCACATTTCGCATATATTTTGCTGGTATATCAGCTATCCTCGAACAAGTTCAGTGTTACCGGCGTCAAAACGTGGGAATAATAAAGGAAAACAAAGTAAATTCGGGATAAACCCGCCAAAAATTAGGTGTTCAAAAATAAAATTGTTAAATATTTCATTTTTCATTCGTTAATCTCACAAAATAGAAATAACACTATTAATATTTAAGCGACCAGACAAACTTCGATAACTTTCAGTATGTTTTCAAATTTGTAGATCCAAATCTTGGATGAAAATGTGATCATATTCCTTTTTATGATTGGTCAGGTATTTGACATAATTACGAGTAAGACCGTTGATAACATAATAATTACTGTCCTGCTAAAAGATATTTCATGTAAAGTGTTGCCACGATTAACGAAGCCGCGGGCACAAGCTGGTCTTAAATAAATACGCTTATATAAGACCAGCTTCTGCCCGCGACTTCGTCCTTGGGATGATGATGGTTGATAAAATCTATCGTATTGTCCTTCTTCTGTACTACATCAAAATTTTATCTAAATCGGGTCAGCGGTTTAAGCGTGAAGTGGCACAGGCAGATAGTTACTTTCGCATTTATAATATTAGTAGGGATAATATATGTCAATACGGCATCATCTTATTTAGGATCAAATAGCCAAACAGCTAAAATGTACAAGTACGTAACACTAAGTGCGATATACATTAATACCCGTATATATATTTCCTTAACTAATGGAGTTCCCAGGAAGTTTCATATTACTGGAATCTCCATACTTAGATATTAAGATAAGATGTATTTCTTTAACTAAAGGAAATCCCAGGAAGTTTCATAATGGAATCTCCATACTTAGATATAAAGATTGTTTACTTTAAATATAGAGATAATTTAACATCGTTTTGAAAAGTTAACTTCTAGTTAGTATATTTTTTTAAGTCTCAATAATTGATTTCTTAGTTAAAAGCGCACAAAAAAATCTATACACAACGATTGCTTTAATATTGAATTGTATATTTTGCCTATTATAGATACTACTTTTAAATCTTGACTATTATGTTAAAAGTCCATTATTTCTACAATAAACGTCATAACAAAAAAAAACGGTTTTCGCTTGTATTTCTAATAGAGGAAAAATTAATTCAAATATGAACAAATTTGGTAATCACTTTTTTTCCTGTCCACTTGAATGCCCCTAATATAGTTTGTCTATGTTTGAGTAAAAATTAATAACAACATTGATGGTAAAAGTTAAAAATAAAACAATTGTATGCCAATTTTATTTTCCTAAACGATATTGCCTAAAAATAGTCAATAAGAAGGCGTTCGCTTCTCCTAAAGGTTGGGAGTATTCAGCAATTTTATGGTTTCATTTCTCCGGGTCCTTCATCAAAAAACTATTTGCCAAATGGAAAGTGCCAATTTGACTTTGAGGGCGGGTCTCTAACAAAATGTAAAGGTGAAGTAGGTGTGATCTTTTTATTTTATTTTATTTTATTTTATTTTATTGGTATTCAGGACAACAACAGCCGTAGATATACAATTTACATAGGTATTTTTACATAGTATTAGGCCAATAACAGTTATCCGTTGGGTGCAAAATAATATACAAATATAATTAGTTAAACAAAGTAATAATCAAAGTGAAACTGTGCAAGCCCACAGTAACAGTAACAGTAGGTGATAATCAACATGAAAATTGAAGTTAGAGGTAGGTACACATGCTTGCATAAAGTTGATAGGTGTGCATTAACGTTAATAGTTGATTTAATTTATTTATATTGCTCTTGTAAATAATTTAAGTGATCACGCTTTTACCCAAAGATCACTATTTAGCGCTCCTGTAAAGTAACTGTTTTACTTACTACATGGGACCATCCCTTGCATAAGATACCAAAATTTGTATTATGCCAAGACGCCAATGATGAGTACTCCTACAGTATAATATAGTATAACTTTTTACCACACTTATCTCGTGCACTAGATAATGTAAATAAGGGTACCTATGTAAACATTTATTTTATTCGTCTTTACGACTAAGTTACCTTCCAATATATAGGTATTTACAAAAGCCCTTATTGATACTTACTTAACCTAGCGATCAAAATTATGTTCCGTTGACGCTCAACTTAGTACGCATTAAGTAAATTATAAACTTATGTTTGCGTTACAATATTTCATGAGTGGTGATATGGTCTGGAACAGTCCTGAAATTTATATATATATAAATTATATATATATATATATAAATTAAAGGCCCCTTATTCAAACCCACATCATTTGACATTTGGGGATCTCGATGAATCGCAGCCATCTTGGAAAATGTGTACCATCCTGGAGAAATTCACGATGTCTATTTTATTGAAACCCGCTGAATAGTTACGGCGATAGGAGAAAAAATATTTTTTAATATTCGGCGTCCTGTCAAGGCGGCTGTATTGATTTTTCGTTAATAAAACAAGTGTGAACAGCTTGTGAAGGGCAAAAGGAATCTACCGAAACGTCACTTGAAAAAGTCCGTCCAGTATCCTAAACTACATGGTGTACTAAATCATCAGTACTTAAACCCTACTTTCTGATTAAGTCCTAGTCGAGTAAAAAGTTGATATTGGTGTAGAGCATGTACAAATGTATGGTTAAAAGTGGATTTCATATTGCTACAAGTTTCATATAAAGATAATATCCCCTGAAAGGGTATAAGCACTAAATATGGGTTCAGCAAGTATTTTTTAGACCAAGATGTATTTCTTCCGCAAAAATATCTAAGGCTATTTTGTGTAGGATTTATTGTGTAGGTTATACTTTTGTGCGATGGCAGAAGGGGAAGTGCCTCCTGTGGCAGAGTTAGCAGTAGTCAGAAAGCAGGGAAAATATTCTCCCCTTGAGGTAAACCATTATTTCTTTCCTCTTGCGTTTGACACATCAGGGTGCAGGGGGTATGATGCTATAGCGCTCAAGAGAGAGATGGGGCACAGATCCACGGTTAGTTTCACTAGACTTAAATCGACTGGGATTTGGGCCGTGATTAACTTTTGTATTGTTTTCGAGCTCCCGATATTTCGACGCAGTTACATGCATCTTGTTCACGGGTAACTGAAGATAGCGGATGAATGTCTAAGTTGTGTAGATCGCGCTCGGTCTACCCTCATTCATACGCGTCGGCTGCGTTCGCTTTCAACGTGACCACTGGTCGCGTTCACACTTGTTAGTGTATCCAAGCACACTACACTCACAGTATCAAGGCTGGCGTTCACTAGGCTCACCGATGCGAATCGAATCGAATCGCAATAATTCGCCTCCTATATTTTCTATGCAACTGCGTCCATTAACGAATAGCCGCGGCGCGCCGATTCGAATCTACCGCGCGCATTGCTCGTCAGGCGAATTTCTGCGGCTACGCGTTTCACTTTCGACTCGACTCGGCGCGCTTTTTTTAGTGGACGCGGGGTAGCGGATGAGTGATGACGGGTGGTTTCGTTTTCGATTTAAGGTACTTTCGGATCTAGGTTCAAAATGAACGAAGAATTGTTGTCGCCGCGAGATGGCAGCACTTGGTGACGCCGGCTGACGTCACATCCGAGCGAGCAGAGTGGGGCCGACGGGTTCTCACGCCACCGAGTTGCGGTCGAAGGGAGAAGACCGGCGCGCCTCACTTTTGTACTTGACTTCGAGCGAGAATGTTGTCTTGATAATTATTGACATGAATTGTACTTTTGTTGGTTCGAGTTAATTATATTGATTATATATTTCGATCCTTGCCTTTCATTTAATATCAGAAGTGTTCGAACCGCGCCATGGCGCCAAAAAGAAAAAGTAAAGAAATAAGTCGTAAAAGTAGAAGTAAAACTAAACATTCTCATAAAAAGCGTAAGAATAAAGACAGTTCGCCCTCGGAGTCAGGCACGTCTCGAAGTTCGTCATCCTCATCAAGCAGCAGCAGCTCGGGATACAGCAGGCGACAGCGGCGGAAAAACAAGCGAAGTCGTAAGCGCTCTGAGACCGTGAGTCAGAATGCATTATTATCTTCAGTGATTCCTGAATTTGATCCTTTGATTGACGATATATCTATGTGGCTCAATGTTGTGGATGCTAACGCTCGGGCTTTCGGATGGTCAGATAAAATAATTAAATATCAGGAGTTACAAAAGTTACGAAATACTGCGAAAACTTGGTATGATTCGTTACAAAAAAATCGTACGTGTTGGACTTCTTGGGATTGGAAAGATTGGCGCAATGAAATGTTAGACACATTCCAAATAAATCGAAATATGTATACTTTGTTATCGGATTTAATGAGTGCTAAGCCCACCGAAGGGCAGTCGCTGTATGAGTTCTACTTCCAACAAAAAAGTAAGATTGATCGGCTGCGGCTATCATTTAAAGAGAAAGATGTGATTTCGATTATAGTCGGGACTATTGGGGACAAAAATATTTGCACAGCGGCCGAAGCTGGTAATTTCCAATATTGTGATGAATTAGCCTCATTTTTACATGGCAAAACATATTCGACGGTAGAAACGAAATTGTTAAATAAAAATAATGCAATCAATGCGCCGTCTAAACAGCAAATTTCTCGTCTAACAACGGTGGGTCTGTTTTTAGGAAAACGGACCAAACCAATAATCAGGGCTTGTTTAGTAACGAGCATTCGCAAACAAAAATTACTTGTTTTTCTTGTGGTGAAATGGGGCACAAAAAGATTGATTGTAATCAAAAAGACTCCTTGAAATGTAACTTTTGTCAGAAATCGGGACATTTAGAGGCGGCATGTAGATCTAAACCGAAAACAAAGACCGAAAAGTCTGCTGAAGTGAAGTTCATTAGTACATCTAACGCTAAAGAAAATTTTTATAAAGAAGTGTATTTAAATGATTGTAAACATCAAGCTTTTATTGATATGGGCAGCGCATGCTCATTAATGGAATCGGATTTGGTTGCTAAGTTGAATTTAGTTCCGCGGCAGTTAGACGCACCGGTTAGGCTCACCGGGTATAAAAAAGAGATATGCAGTGAGGTGACGCAAGCGGTGTCTGTGATGCTCAAATTGGATAAGGTGCAGTTAGAGGTGGATTTTTATGTTATAAACGAGCTATCTGGATGTGACACACTAATAGGTAGAAATTTTACCGAAAATGAAAACATCATGTATACCCGGGTAGGTAATACATTGATGTTCCAACCAATAACAAAAGAACAAATTTGTTTGATTGAAACATCAATGTTCAATGCCGATAATGCAGAGCATATTGAAATTCTGAATGATCTATTTACAAAATATCCGAAGTGTGTAGCAAATGACTTATCCAATTTGGGGAAAACATCATGCGTTGAGCTGGATATTGAAGTTACCACGAATAAGCCAGTGTGTCAGCGACCATATCGTATGTCGGAATCGGAAAAGAAAGTTACGCGGGAAATAATTGACGATTTATTGAAAAATAATATTATACGTGAGAGTAATTCACCGTACGCGAGTCCGGTTTTATTAGTCGATAAACCCAATGGTCAGAAACGATTGTGTGTCGACTATAGACAACTAAACAAGATAACTGTAAAGGAAAAATACCCGATGCCGATTGTAGAAGATTTGATAGATAGAATGCGCGGTTGTAAATATTTCACGTCATTAGATTTAAAATCTGGGTATTATCAAATTAAAATTAGAGATGATTCTATTCCTAAATTTGCGTTCATTACATGTGATTCAAAATTTGAATTTTTGAGAATGCCGTTCGGGGTTTGTAATGGGCCTGCAGTTTTTCAGAGACTGATGGACACGGTATTGGGTAAACTTAGATTTGGACGTGTTATATGTTATATGGACGATTTATTAATAGCGACGGAGACACTGGAGGAAAACGTACAGTGCCTGGAGTCTGTTTTGAGTCTTTTACAGGATAATGGGTTAACAATTAATTTAGAAAAATGCAATTTTTTCAAAACAAAATTAGCTTTCTTGGTTATGATATTTCGGGCGATGGAGTCCGACCAGGCATGAAAAAACTGTCAGCTATCAAAGATTATCCAATACCAGAAAACGTGCATCAAGTTAGGCAATTTCTTGGTTTAGTGAATTTTTTTCGAAAATTTGTGAAAAACTGTGCAGTTTTATGTAGCCCTTTGACAAAACTTTTGAAAAAGGGTATCGCATGGGAATGGGGCGAAGAGCAAAGTAAAGCTGTAAACGCATTGAAACATGAACTATTAACAAACGCGCTGCTTACTATATTTGACCCCAAATTACCGATAATTTTATATACAGATGCGTCACGTGATGGAATCGCGTGTATCGTGGTACAGGTTACTAAAAATGGTGAAAAACCAATTTATTTCTATAGTCGACAGACAACCACGGAAGAAAAAAAATACCATTCGTTTGAACTCGAGTTTTTGGCTATTGTTGTGAGTTTAAAGAAGTTTAGGCATTATCTGTTAGGAAATCAATTTAAAATCGTGACTGATTGCAATGCGGTGAGGTATACTATTATGAAACAAGAGATAAATTCGCGTATAGGTAGGTGGGTGTTACAGACACAGGAATTTAATTTTGATATTGTGCATAGGCCGGGGACTCAAATGCAACACGTAGACGCGTTAAGCAGAAATCCAGTCGGTAACTCCGCGGCCCCTGTTAATGAAAGTGTGATGGTAATCAATGTTTTGGAGTCTGATTGGCTATTATCAGTACAATTGCAAGATCCTTGTATATGTTCAATTAAGGACATTTTAGCGTCAGGTGAGGCCGAGTCGCATAAGCAAATTTTTAACAATTATGAATTGCTAGGGAATAAAGTGTATCGTAGAACTGAGTATGGTAGAAGATGGCTAGTACCCAAACAATGTATATGGCAGGTAATAAAGGCTAACCACGATGATATAGGGCACTTTGCTGTAGATAAGACAATTGAACGCATAAAGAGCAAATATTGGTTCTCACATATGAAAAAAATTGTTACAAAGTATGTGAGTAATTGCGTAAACTGTATCTATAATAAAAATGTTCATGGAAAAAAGCTGGTAAATTGTATCCGATACCTAAATATGCTAGGCCTTTCCACACGTTACATATAGACCACTTGGGGCCCTTTGTGAAAACAACACAAAAAAATACGTACTTATTAGTTATTGTTGATTCGTTTACAAAGTTCGTATTTATAACCCCGGTACAAAACACAAAAAGTAAATGTGTAATAAATGAATTAAAAAAGATCTTTAAAGTATTCGGAAACCCCAAGAGAATTATATGTGATGCTGGAAGTGCGTTTACCTCTAAGATGTTTCGTGATTTTTGTATTGAGGGAAAGATTAGGCAACATATCATAGCTACAGCGATGCCGCGTTCGAATGGACAGGTCGAACGGTACAATCTTACAATTTTGGAAGCATTGCGCAGTAAGGGAGCAGATACCGATAACAATAAATGGGATACTCATGTTTCTGACATCCAACAAGGCATCAATTCCACTATTAACAAGTCTACAGCCGCTGTCCCAAGCGAAGTATTTTTTGGATATCGATTGCAAACTGATTTCGATAACCTTGTCGACGATATTGAGCAAGCAGTAGATGTAACGGCCTTAAGAATAAAAGTCGATGAGAATATAAAAAAAAGCTGCAGAGAAACAAAAACAATTATTTGACGCGAAAAGAAAAGAAGCCCGAGTATATGCTGTAGGAGAGCTAGTTGTTATCAAGATACCCAGTCAAAGTAATGACGGTCAGAGTACAAAATTACTTCCTATTTACAAGGGACCATTCCAAGTTGTAGAGGTACTAGGTCACGACCGGTATAAAGTGGCAGACATGCGAGGCGCTGAGAGGACCGCAAGGCGATACGAGGGCATCACGTGTGCCGAGAATATGAAGCCCTGGGTTCGTATCGCTGACGCACAGGTCGACGAGGGAGCCCCGGATGTGTAAACCGGATGTTGTCAGGTATGCATTGAATCAGTCATTAAAATAGTGAAGAAACAAAAAACAAGTTCTTGGAAATAATTTTATATCATGAAATATAGTTCACATCATTACTTGATTAACTTATTATATAAAAAAAAAAAGTTGTGTCTAATGCATAATGCTACGAATATGTGTATGTTGCAGTGAAGGTTAGCATGAGATTGGCCGCTGATGGAACAATAAAGCTAACAAAAACTGTAAATACAATATCGTTCATGATGCGTATATGATACATGGCACTTGTAATGTGTGCACTGGAGTTTATTGACCGATGAAGGAATAATAGACTCTTGAGTACGCATTAAAAAAGTGAGCGTGTAGGTGTCAAAGCTAGCCGATGATGGAATAGCCAGGACACGGTGACCTCACTCTTTGAAAGTGGGAAAACCTTGTTGCGAGTGTGATGATGATGATGAATCCTAATTTACTGTTTTCTTCGCAGCATATGCATCAGACTTGAACGCATTCGGGGACGTAATGCGTACGTAGGACGGCCGGATGTTGTCGCCGCGAGATGGCAGCACTTGGTGACGCCGGCTGACGTCACATCCGAGCGAGCAGAGTGGGGCCGACGGGTTCTCACGCCACCGAGTTGCGGTCGAAGGGAGAAGACCGGCGCGCCTCACTTTTGTACTTGACTTCGAGCGAGAATGTTGTCTTGATAATTATTGACATGAATTGTACTTTTGTTGGTTCGAGTTAATTATATTGATTATATATTTCGATCCTTGCCTTTCATTTAATAGAATTATTAATATCTCTTGTCCAAAAATATCGTGAACTGTACGACCATGAAGATAGTCGGTATCATGATGAGCAGCGTAGAATGAATGTATGGGAGGAAATAGCGGGAATAATGAACCAAACTCGTAAGTAACATAAAACAATTTATTATTTTAAAATTACAATTGTATACATACCTATTGCTTTGGTTTTTTTTTTTTTAGTATTTTCGGTAAATAAAATATTAGCCCAATTGACAACATTTCATATTTCTGACCCTATAATTTCATTGGTTCTCTACATTTTAATTGAAACGAGGAATACAACAGAAACAGTTTATTTTTTTGACTAGGCTTTGTATTTAATTTTTTTTATATGTACCTATTCTAAAACGGCGTAACTTCAGTTCTACGCTAGAAGCTAAGTCTCATCTCGATAGAAAAAAAAACTTAATTAATCTGACGTTGTCTGTCATTGTCAATTCGTAACGATTGGCGATAAATTAAAACACGACCGAAGGGAGTGTTTTAAATCGACACGAGTTGCGAATTACCTATTCGCACATGTATCGTACAACGTTTTACAGTATATATGACCATTTAAATTTTCGACATAGTTACATATTTATTGTGCTACTAGTAATTTACGCATTAGTGCGGAAAAGTAGCACCATATGTACTGTAATAGTTATTTATGATACAAGTGCAGAAAATAGAAAGTTAGCAACGAGTGGTGATAAATTAAAACAAGACCGAAGGGAGTGTTTTAAATCGACACTTACAATTAAAACAAGAAATATTACTTTGCTAATCCGCGAGAAAATAACGTGTTAGTCAATCAGTGCTAACCCGTTATACTTACTTGCGTATTTTTACATGCAATTAATGTTCCCACCCTCCCACCGCAAAAATAAATACGCAAATAAATATAACAACCCACCACCAAAAGTACAAAACTCGACACGTGTTTAGCCTCTCTACGAGGCATCCTCAGGAGATGCTGAAGATGTTGACGGTCTGACACCCGACAACTGACTGAGCTGTCTAGAACGGTCGGCCATATTTATACTTTGACCAGTCCCCCTACTGTGCAAGTGTGAGATGTGAGATGGAAAAATTCGTAATAACGGCGATGACGCAACATTCAACTGTTCGTTAAGAATCATCCCCCTATTGTTGTACCTAATTATTTCCAACTGTTCCAGAACACTCAAACGCAATCCTTTCTCGCAAACATGTAAAATATCAAAAGAATGATTCTCAGGTAAAGCATGGCCACTGTCTATCAAGTGCTTCGCAAAATTAGACTTTTCTGGATGGTTGTGTCTGTATGACGCAACATGCTCCTTATACCTGGCAGTGAAATTACGGCCTGTTTGCCCCACATACACTTTATTACAATTATCACAAGTAAGCTTTTATAAATTATTATTTTATTTTATACTCCAGATTTTTTTCCCTTCTCGATCTTATCTTTCCCATTGCAAAGTTTAGAGTGCAAAGTATTGTTTGTCCTAAAAGCCACAGGAATGTCGTTAGATTTTAAAATTCTGTAAATTGCATCTGACAATTTGCCAACATAAGTTATGCTCGCTTTGTATTTCTTAATCGGCTCTGAGGATCTTGCAGCATACAACATATTGTTGACTATACTATTTCGCTTTTTTCTGATGATTCCATCCACAACAGACTTATCATAGCCATTCGAAACTGCTAAATGATAAATATTATTTAGTTCAGCTCGATAGTGTTCATCAGAAAGAGGCACAGTCAACATCCGATGCACATAACAATGAAAAGCAGCCAACTTATGCTGCCATGGATGCGTCGAAGAAGCCGGGATAACCGAATCAGTATGTGTAGGCTTACGGTAAATTTGGAAACGATGCCTATTATTCACTCTCGAAATTGTTAAATCCAGAAAATTCAATGAGTTGTCTTGCTCCAGTTCCTTTTTAAACTTGATTTTCGGATGCTTACTATTAAGTTTAGCAATAAAAGCATCCAGTTGGCCCATGCTCCCCGTCCAACTAATAATCAAATCATCTACGTATCTAAAATAATACAATATATTATTATTGCCTACAATGTGCTGGTTCTCAAAATGGTCCATAAAAATATCCGCCATTAAAGGACTCAGCGGAGAACCCACACAGTCAGACACACAGTTTCGCCTCTAACTAGCTATTATTCTTAAGCTTAGTGACAGACGTCAAACGGTGAAAATGGCGGACACAAGTTGTTCTCGATAGCGTGTCTAGTATGTATGTAGTGCATTTATGTCAGTGTGGACATCATTAGATGAAGAACCCCTAAAATGGGTTAAATGTTCAAGACGTATCAATATAAACGATCGAGCTCGGCGAATTCACCGTATTATGACCACATAAATTTTATAGCCGTGCGACCTATAAAACTGGCGAATTATCAAACTGGGTCGGAATTACCCACATAAATTATTTCGGTTTTGACGGGTTAGTGGGAAGTTTAAAGCCGTTACGTTAGTATGTACAATTTATGAATGTGTTAAGCGTTTATTCCCTAAAGAAACGCCAAAGGGTCTTTTTAGGGTTCCGTAGCCAAATGGCAAAAAACGGAACCCTTATAGATTCGTCATGTCCGTCTGTCTGTCCGATTCTGTCACAGCCACTTTTTCTGCAATTAACTTGTTAATCGCACTCACTTTCCCCTGTACATAATTACCTTTCTTTTATTTGCCGACTATTACTCCCAAACTGTTTCTACGTGTTAAACCTTAAACAGGTCACACATTATTTTTTTTACTTTTGGTTCTTAATTACAGTAGGTACATAACACCGTCAATAGAAAAGTAATTTCTTAAATTATTTTTCTCTTTACTTGTTTTTCTATAATAATTAAATAATTCTATTCATAAGATATAAAAGTAAAATATTAAAAACTTAGAAAAGAATACATATCAATATTGAAATATTATGTTAATGTGATATTTGTAGAATCTGGTTACACCTATTTTAAGGGGCCACCGTACTGGCAGTAGACGGAACCCTGTCAAATTTGTATTTGTGTAGCAACGGTTCTATGAATTGTTTGTTTACTTTTATGTATGTCAGTCGGTCAATAACAGTTCTCATGTAAACACTGAATAAATTTCTAGTATACACTTTCTTGGTTTAACTGTGCTATAGATCTCTGCTAAATAGTGATAGGTTTATTTTCCCCACAGTGGTTATGTAGCCTACGCACGATTCAAGAATAGTGTTAACGGTAAAAGAAAGAAATTTTCAGCGGAAATGAGTAGTACTGTAAAAATTGATCAACTCAACGAGAGTAATTATGAAACATGGAAGATCCAAGTTGAAGCAGTGTTAATAAAAAACGACGCCTGGGGATACGTTAATGGGAGTATCAAGAAACCAGCTGAGGTAGCCGAAGCAGCAAAATGGGAAATTGGCGATTCTAAAGCTAAGTCTGACCTAATTTTATCCATAACCCCGAGCGAATTACGACATTTGAGAGGTTGTAAGACATCGCGTGACGTATGGTTAAAGTTACAGAACATTCATGCTTCCAAGGGACCTGCGAAAAAGGCTACGCTATTAAAAGAGTTGTTACTGCGTAAATTGGATGAAGGTGGTGACTTAAGAGAACATGTCATGCGATTTTTCGATGTAGTAAGCCAATTAGCGGACATGGATATTGAAATGCATGATGATTTGATCTCTATAATGCTTCTGTATAGTTTGCCGTCCAGTTTTGACAATTTTAGATGTGCCATAGAATCTCGAGATGCATTGCCAAAACCAGACGCATTGAAAATTAAGATATTAGAAGAGGAACATTCCAGAAATGATAAAGAAAGTGTAGATAAGGCACTTCTTGTAAAAGGAAAGAGATCTTCTAAGCCTAAGAAACAAATAGAGCATCGTCAACACGCATATGATGCCCCTAAACGGTAACACAAATAAAACATATAAAAACAAATCAAAGTGATATCAAAGAACAACAATAAAAAAATAAAAACAATTAACAAGCAATGCCCAAACCGCGCATGCACATATAGTGCTTTTCTCTAGGCAGAGCCTTCGTTAATATGTCGGCGAGCATTGAGTCGGTCGGTAAGTACTTTAACTCAATACTCTTATTGTCCTTTAATACACTTCGTACAAAGTGGTACCTTATGTCAATGTGTTTACTCCGAGAATGAAACATTGGATCGTTCGCAAGGCAAATCGCCCCCTGATTATCTACATGTAAAGATAATGGTGCAAACTTACGTAACCCAACTTCAGTAAGTAAGCTGTTCAAGTAGATAGCTTCCTTCATTGATGAGGCTAGACTTACATACTCTGATTGACAGCTTGAGGTGCTGACACATTTTTGCTTCTGCGACTTCCACGACACACATCCACCTCCTAACATGAAAACATAACCGGAATAAGAACGCCTATCTATCAAACATCCTCCCCAATCAGCATCCGAGTAACCATGCAAAGATTTACCTGTCTTTTTGTAAACAAGTCCATATTGTTTTGTATGCTTTAGGTATCGCAGCACACGCTTTGCAGCATTCCAACATTCCTCATTAGGGCAATTCAAGAATTGACTCAATACAGCCACGGTATTCGTAATATCAGGTCTTGTTCCCGTAGAGAGATACATCAGTGAACCTATAATCTCACGATATGGGTACTGTTCACTGTCACTGCACTTATTTACAGATTTTTCAATCTTTTGCTTAACTTCCATAGGCGTAGATATTGGTTTACTTTTATCCATATTAAATTTGATTAATAAATCATCAATGTATTTTTCTTGTGACAATTTCATGCTTTTGTCACATCTGTCAAACTCTATGCCTAACATATATTTCACAATGCCATAATCTTTGAATTCAAACTTAGTGGCCAGTTCCTTTTTGAAATCTTCGATGCATTCACCTCTTTGCGAAGCGACGAGAATGTCATCCACGTAAACTAATACAAAGAGTTTAGTTTGCGAATCTATATTTTTAAAATAAAGACAAGGCTCATTTAAAGATGCTTGTAATCCCATGGACTTCAGCTGCTCGTCCAGTCTGATGTTCCATTGTCGACCAGCTTGTTTAAGCCCGTACAGCGATCTTTTGAGCCTGCACACACTGCCTCCAGACCTCAGGTCACATAACATCTTGCTAGCTCTTTCATGTATAAGTGAACCTGGCTGCTCCAATCGTGTTAGATCTTGTAAACATTCATCTAGGAGATCTGGCACCTTCATATATATCTCCTCTTCTAATAATCCATTTAAATATGCCGTATTAATGTCCAACTGATGAATTTTAAGATCCAGCTCCACTGCAAGTGCAACTAATAGTCTTATCGAGTCAAGCCTAGTGACTGGCGCAAAAGTTTTCTGATAATCGATGCCGTAACGTTGGCTAAAACCTTTTGCCACTAGTCTGGCTTTCTTCTTCTCAGTTCTATCGATATTCAACTTCTTTGTTAATATATATCGGCAACCAACAACATTTCGACCCATAGGTTTCTTGACAACATCGAAAGTATCGTTTTTGATTAAACTTTGAACTTCTGAAATTATTGCGTCTTTCCATCCTTTTCGTTCGTTACCGGATAAGGCCTCCTTTAGAGTTATTTCGGCGACTCCAACGAAATCCATACAGTCTGCATACTCTCCAGTCGACTCAACGCCTTCTTCCGTGGAAACCTGTGGCTCTACATCAACCATGTTGTATATCTTGCGTGGACGCCCAACATGACCTCGCTCCAGTCGTGGTCGCCCTGGACCTCTCTTTACTATCCTTGCGATCTCTAGGATAGCCTACAAAGATTCCTTCCAGGCTTCTTACAGTAGCTTCTTCTTTCAGTAGCTAAAATTACTGATCAAGGGTATAGCGTTACGTTCAAGAAAAACATAGCTAGTGTTCAAGATAGCTATGGTAACACTAAACTTGTCGCGAATCGTAAAGGTAATCTATATTACGTCGAGGAACATTGTGATGGAGTGTCAGCGATTTCTGAACGAAAGGTTGACGTATGGTCGTGGCATGAGTATTTAGGTCACTTAAATGCGAAAGATCTTGTCCGAGTCTTAAACAAATCTGGCATGAACTTAAAGATGACAGATGTAGCCGAGTTGTACGATTGTGATATTTGTGCGAAAGGAAAAATGAGTAGGTTGCCTTTTTCTAGATCGAGTGGGCCATGCGATGAAAAGTTGAGAATCATACATTCTGACCTCGTAGGAGTATGCGGCATACGTCAATAAATGGAGCGAAATATTTCGTAACCTTTATCGACGATCATACGAGATGGTGTGAAATATATTTTCTTAGCAAGAAAAGTGAAGTCTTCACTACATTCAAGGTATATAAAAATCACGTAGAGAATCTATTCAGACGTAAAATAACTTATCTCCATACAGATAACGGAGGCGAATACTGTAATCGGGATTTCGACGAGTTCCTGAAGAAAGAAGGAATAGCAAGAAGATTGACAATTCCTGGAGTACCCCAGCAGAACTCGGTCGCGGAAAGAAAAAACAGGACCTTGTTAGAAATGGCGAGATGTATGCTGATTTCGTCAGGACTTTCTCCGGGTTTCTGGGCAGATGCTGTAGCAACAGCTTGCCATGTAAGAAATCGTTGTCCGACCAGAAGTCTTGAAGGTGAGATACCTTTTGAGAAATGGTTTGAACGACCTGTCAAGTTAGACTACTTACACAAGTTTGGGTCTAAGGTACACGTCTTGGACAAGTCAACCGGGAAAGATAAGTTCGCACCAAGAAGCCTGGAAGGAATCTTTGTAGGCTATCCTAGAGATCGCAAGGGTTACAGAGTATGGATGCCAAAACAACGACAAGTTATCATGTCAAGAGATGTGAAATTTCACGAAGCAAAAAGTGAAGGTAAAGAAAACGTGAACCTGAAGATTGACCCCTTTGAAATCGACTTGGGAGAATCGATAAATGTTCAAAATCAACCTGTATCGGTAGAGTTCCATCCGACTCAAACTAGTGAAAATCCGGTAATACATATCTCCAATCACGAGGATGAGTGCATCGAGTCATCGAGTAGTCGTGATCCAGAACCTGAAGGAGGAGATGATGTTCCCGTTGAAGCCCGCCAAATGACAGACGATCCATATATTGTCATGGAACCATCTCAACACGATCATCATCAAGACGATGTTCATGTTGATGGGGGGAGGATAGTAAAGATAGGTCCAGGGCGACCACGACTGGAGCGAGGTCATGTTGGGCGTCCACGGAAGATATACAACATGGTTGATGTAGAGCCACAGGTTTCCACGGAAGAAGGCGTTGAGTCGACTGGAGAGTATGAAGACTGTGTGGATTTCGTTGGAGTCGCTGAAATAACTCTAAAGGAGGCCTTATCTGGTAACGAACGAAAAGGATGGAAAGACGCAATAATTTCAGAAGTTCAAAGTTTAATCAAAAACGATACTTTCGATGTTGTCAAGAAACCTATGGGTCGAAATGTTGTTGGTTGCCGATATATATTAACAAAGAAGTTGAATATCGATAGAACTGAGAAGAAGAAAGCCAGACTAGTGGCAAAAGGTTATAGCCAACGTTACGGCATCGATTATCAGAAAACTTTTGCGCCAGTCGCTAGGCTTGACTCGATAAGACTATTAGTTGCACTTGCAGTGGAGCTGGATCTTAAAATTCATCAGTTGGACATTAATACGGCATATTTAAATGGATTATTAGAAGAGGAGATATATATGAAGGTACCAGATCTCCTAGATGAATGTTTGCAAGATCTAACACGATTGGAGCAGCCAGGTTCACTCATACATGAAAGAGCTAGCAAGATGTTATGTGACCTGAGGTCTGGAGGCAGTGTGTGCAGGCTCAAAAGATCGCTGTACGGGCTTAAACAAGCTGGTCGACAATGGAACATCAGACTGGACGAGCAGCTGAAGTCCATGGGATTACAAGCATCTTTAAATGAGCCTTGTCTTTATTTTAAAAATATAGATTCGCAAACTAAACTCTTTGTATTAGTTTACGTGGATGACATTCTCGTCGCTTCGCAAAGAGGTGAATGCATCGAAGATTTCAAAAAGGAACTGGCCACTAAGTTTGAATTGAAAGATTATGGCATTGTGAAATATATGTTAGGCATAGAGTTTGACAGATGTGACAAAAGCATGAAATTGTCACAAGAAAAATATATTGATGATTTATTAATCAAATTTAATATGGATAAAAGTAAACCAATATCTACGCCTATGGAAGTTAAGCAAAAGATTGAAAAATCTGTAAATAAGTGCAGTGACAGTGAACAGTATCCATATCGTGAGATTATAGGTTCACTGATGTATCTCTCTACGGGAACAAGACCTGATATTACGAATACCGTGGCTGTATTGAGTCAATTCTTGAATTGCCCTAATGAGGAATGTTGGAATGCTGCAAAGCGTGTGCTGCGATACCTAAAGCATACAAAACAATATGGACTTGTTTACAAAAAGACAGGTAAATCTTTGCATGGTTACTCGGATGCTGATTGGGGAGGATGTTTGATAGATAGGCGTTCTTATTCCGGTTATGTTTTCATGTTAGGAGGTGGATGTGTGTCGTGGAAGTCGCAGAAGCAGAAATGTGTCAGCACCTCAAGCTGTCAATCAGAGTATGTAAGTCTAGCCTCATCAATGAAGGAAGCTATCTACTTGAACAGCTTACTTACTGAAGTTGGGTTACATAAGTTTGCACCATTATCTTTACATGTAGATAATCAGGGGGCAATTTGCCTTGCGAACGATCCAATGTTTCATTCTCGGAGTAAGCACATTGACATAAGGTACCACTTTGTACGAAGTGTATTAAAGGACAATAAGAGTATTGAGTTAAAGTACTTACCGACCGACTCAATGCTCGCCGACATATTAACGAAGGCTCTGCCTAGAGAAAAGCACTATATGTGCATGCGCGGTTTGGGCATTGCTTGTTAATTGTTTATTTTTTTATAGTTGTTCTTTGATATCACTTTGATTTGTTTTTATATGTTTTATTTGTGTTACCGTTTATTTTGAATATGCACATTAAGGGGGCGTATTGAAATATTATGTTAATGTGATATTTGTAGAATCTGGTTACGCCTATTTTAAGGGGCCACCGTACTGGCAGTAGACGGAACCCTGTCAAATTTGTATTTGTGTAGCAACGGTTCTATGAATTGTTTGTTTACTTTTATGTATGTCAGTCGGTCAATAACAGTTCTCATGTAAACACTGAATAAATTTCTAGTATACACTTTCTTGGTTTAACTGTGCTATAGATCTCTGCTAAATAGTGATAGGTTTATTTTCCCCACAATCAACACATTAAAAATAAATAAAAATATTATATATAAAAAAAAACTCGACTGCACACTAAAAAGAATATTGTTGTTGATGGTAAGTATCGCAGGTGGGGACTAACTTGACCGCCACCAACGAAAATACCTATTTATTTAAGTAAGATTCTGCTAAAAGGTGAACTTAACAACCAACAACCAAAATGACTATAAGTAACCCTCTGTTGGGGACCAACCTGCGATAATTAAAGCAATAAACAAACACTGTTAAATATACTTACCATCAACAACAATATTCTTGTGGGGGCTTGTTTTCCTCTTTTTTATTGTGCAGTCGGGGTTATTGTATTTTTTTTAATAATTATTATTTTTTTATTTATAACTTTTTTGTTACCCCCAAAAAAACATCCTATCACACTCCCGTGATCAAAACGAATCTAACTATACCTCATACATCAAAATCCATCAAGCCGTTTAGGCTACAGGAGGCCACAAAGAAACAGACATACATACATACATACACTCGAAAAACATTACCCTCCTCCCTTTGGCAGTCGGGTAAAAACATAACCTAGGGCAGGACTCCGTCACTCGCTCAAGGCCGCGCTATATACCTACCGCTCAGCGTATCGTCGCCGATATACGAGCCCAAATGCAAAAGAGTTCGACTATTAACATTTTTATAGTGGATAGATTTTTAGACTAGAAATATCGAGTTCAGTAAATAATTAAAGCAATAAACAAACACTGTTAAATATTATAAAAATAATGTATTTTATTCATATATGGACAACAGTACATATTATGGTTATTTACTGTAAAAAACACATTTATGTTCAAAGCTGCTCAAAGCTGTCGAAGCAAAATAATTCGTCTGCTAGTAAATCGGTACAAAAACGTTCGTCTACCACTGGGTAGAGTCGCTTTTCCTCTTGTAGACGGCTTCAATTCTTTGTGGCATGGTCTCCACTAACGCCGCACATTCCGCAGAGGATATTAAATCCCACACTGCGGTTATCTTGTTCTTTAAATCTTCCTTCGACTTTGCGGGATCCTTACGCAGTTTCTTTTTCATCTTCCACCACAACGTCTCGATCGGAGACAAATCTGGGCTGCTAGGTGGTCAATTCTTCAGTGTAGGGATAGTGTGGTTCTTTAACCAAGCCTTCGTGCTCTTGGCAGTGTGGCAAGAAGCACCATCTTGCTGGAAAACATACTTATTCTCATATTGTAAACTGGGAATTTAAGGCAATAAGCTGGTCTTTAAGATTTCTTGGTACTTAGGAGCATTCACAGTGCCCTCAATAAACTGCAGCCTACCCCCACCTTGAGCTGACATTATTATTATTGTAGTTTGTGGGCCTTTGAATGCCACGTCGACCAGGCATTGGTCTATTGTGACAGCCCTTTAAAGTTCATTACTGATGCCCGTTGAATCCAGGAAATTCCAGATTCTTTGGGCCGTAATGTTCTGTACCTCATAGGGTTGCAATATGTGCCGCCCTAGGTGGGTACTTCTTTTTGACATTAGTGGTCCACAGGAGCAGAGAATGTGCATTGCAGTCTCCTCTGACTCATGGCAGAACCTGCATGTCGCGTGTTGTTTCTTTCCGATTTGAAACATGTGTTTGTTCAATTTACAGTGTCCAGTCAAAATTCTGGTCACCGCGCAGGCTTTGTGTCTTTTGAGCCCTAGAAGCTCCCTAGCAGTTTTGCTGTTGAACCCTTTGATTAGAGCTTTCGAGTGTTCTTGTCCTTTTACGAACTTCCACCAATCGTTTGCCCTTCTTTTTTCTAAATTGCTGATCAGTGAATATGCATCCCGTTTTGTGATTCCACGGAACGGTTCTGGGCCGACCAGGGGTGTGTCTGCGCCCTTTCTAGCAAGTTCGTCCGCTTCTTCGTTTCCGTTAATGTCGGAGTGCCCTGGTACCCATCTAAGTGTGACTTTGTTGGAGTTTGCCAGTGCATTGAGGTTTGTTTTACAGTTCTGGACTAGTTTTGAGTTTGACTCAAGGGATTCTAGTGCCAGCAGAGCAGCCTGGCTGTCTGAGTTGATGTAGATACGTTGGTGTCGTAGGTTTTTATCCAGGTTAATCTCCACACATTTGTTGATGGCGTAGACTTCAGCCTGGAAGATTGAGGCCTGTGTGCCCATGCTGACGCTGGCTCTGAGCTTAGGTCTCTCACCATAGATCCCACATCCTACATCAATGCCTTTCTTGGAACCATCCGTGTACCAAATATGGCTTCCCTCTTAGACGTACATTTGGTCGTTGGTCCATTTGTCTCTAGGAGGTATTTCTACTGTGTACAGTTTAGTAAACTGACATTCAGTGTGCGTGTCATCGGTTGCTAAGGGTTCTATTTGCAAAAACCCAGGCCTTTAGTTTGGTTAATGCTTGAGAGCGCCATTTTGGCCTGTTTAGCGTGCATATTCTGTAGACGCACTGCTTAGCCTCCTTTTGCACCTGCAAGTGGAGTGGTATAATATCCAGCAGTGCGTCTAGGGCCGCCCCCAGTGTCGAGGAGAAGGCGCCTGTTGCTGTTAAACAAGCCGCAGACTGCAGGCTGTTTAGAGTTTCTATTGCCGTCTTTTGGTTGGTTTTGTTACACCAGACTGCGGAGGCGTAGGTAATTATGGGCCTCACAACCGCTGTGTATAACCACATAGCAATTTTGGGTCTTATGCCCCATCTTGCTCCTGCCATTCGACAGCATGACCACATGGCCATTTTCGCTTTTTGTATAATATTTCTTAGGTGAGGGTTCCAAGTTAACTTTTGGTCGAAAGTGACCCCTAGGTACTTGACCTCGTCTGAGAATGGTATTGTTTGTCCATTAAGTCTTGGTTTTGTGAGCTTTTCGAGCTTTCGTTTCCTTGTGAATGGTACTATTACAGTCTTGCTCGGATTAATGGACAAGTCATTTTTTCTACACCATTTGAATATTGTGTTTAGAGCTCCTTGCATTAGGTTTGATATCGTGTGGAGGCAAGGGCCTTTGATGATGACTACAAGGTCGTCGGCATATCCTTGTGTGTCATAGTCTTGGCCTGACATAATTGCAAGAAGTTGGTCCACTGCCAGGGTCCATAATAGAGCCAATGGGCTTCCCTCGCCCGGGGGGCGATGATGCGTAAAGGCATTCACCCCTGCGTCAACAAAAAAAAAAAAATGGTCCATAATAGAGGGGAAAGAACGCCTCCTTGTGGGCACCCTTTTGTGGTATAAAATTCATGCTCTATAGTATTGAGGGTCAGAGTGGCTACTCTGTTCGAGAGCATGCTATGTACCCATCTGGTGGTGGTTTCGTCAACACCCTTTGATTTCATACCATTAAGTATGGTCTCTGTGGATGTATTGTCGAAAGCACCCTCTACATCAAGGAACGCACATAGAGCGGTTTGCTTGTCCTCTAGGGTTTTCTGCACCTGCACCACTTGAGCTGACATACACCCTCAGATCATGAGTGAGGCAGGAAACTTGACTTTTCTCTTTAGGCAGTCTTTATGAAAGGCTTCGCCCTTATTGCGAACATTTTTTTTGCGTTCGTCGCCAACAGCCACTTCAAACTTCGATTCATCGCTCCATATTATGGATCGCCACTGATCAACAGTCCAGTTTCGACGAGCTAAAGCGAATATTCGCCTCTTCTTTTTCTGAAGTTCAGTAAGTAAAGGTTTTTCTTTCGCCTCTCCTGGTAGACACCCCATACCGTCAAAAATGTCGGGGTACTCATCCAATACAGAGGTGGCGTTATTTGACCTACCTATAGACAGATCATGGACTCTTTGTACTAAGCACATTTCTCTACAAGAGTATCTACCAATTATTGGACTTGACTTGAGCTCAGCTACAATAAACTCCAAAATGTAAGTATTATTTTTATACACAACTTTTAGATTACATTTACCCGCAATAGGTATCAAGTCTTGTGAATAACCATATATTTTTACTGCGGTTGTACTAAGGGAATGCCTATCTCTTCCTAATATTTTTAAGTACATTTCTGGCAAAACATTTACCTCAGCTCCCGTGTCCAGTTCAAACATAATATTCTTATTGTTAATGGATACAGTTACAGACCACTCATTATCATTATTAAATTTATTATTTACCTCATCGGAGGAATCCCCTTTTGGTTGACTAATCAAAAATATGGTTGATTCGCAATTGGAAGGTAGCCAAAGGAACTCTTCGATGAAAAACGTAAACATATTGAGTTTAGGCTCATTTGAAAGGTCTCCAGAAGAGACTTGATAGACATACAAAAAAGAGAAAGTGCAGTTGGCAATAAAAGTGTGTGCCGAAAATATTTTTGACGGTTACTTGTTGTATTCACAATTACGTAAAAATATCATATTAAACTCGATGCTTACGCGTGGAATGTAATATCAGGTGATTTGTTTTTATTTGGTGATTAATTGTGACACCCATTCACCGCACCAGCAGTTATCTTTCCTGTATTTTTTAATTTATAACCAGGAGGTGTACACAAACCAAAATACTGCGAGGGCCGTTCGAACGAGTGCGACATAATGTCGCAGCTGAAGTGGCTTCACTAAGGATGTGCGGACTACTCATCCATGCTTTTTATATCTATGCCCAATAAGATGAACGACATAATGTATTAATTGGTTCGAAGACTTAATAGCCTTTACACCGTGCGATAAACGAACAAATAATAAGCCTTTAAAATAAAATAATAAATTATCATACAAAAATATTGCATTTAAAACTAGTCTATATTGCATGAAACCGCCTACCTAGAGTTGGTTTCCATTGACAAGTGACAACGCTACAACCAATCCCAGCGCCTCATTTTATAATACACCAATCGTAGTTTCGGTGGTTTTTAAATTGACTAATAATGGCCAAATGAAGTCTCGTCGAAGAAAACGAGACCTGAACTTTGAAGAGTTGCAATTGGTCCGTTATTAGTATTGCGTGTTTTAATAGTGGGGCCACTTTTACGCTGATATTTTGTTTGACGTTAGTCTTCTATGTTTTTTCGTTCGCTGCCCTAACTACACTCTACTATAGAAGCTTTGTAAGCTGAAATACTGCTACTTTCCTCAACCTTCTCTATTGAAACCTTTGGAAAGTAATACTGAAATTTAGTAAATAAGGGTCTGGGCTATAGAGCCTATAGGGGATGAAGTATAAAATAAACAAGGTATTAAATGCTAATTATTTTGATTTATTGCATTAGAATTTATTGAGTTTCATTCAATAATTTATGAGCTCTATATCCAATGAAGTCTGATTAAGGACCCATTCGGATATACCGCCTTGATTGCTAGGGCCAAATACCTAAGTCAGGAAAACAAGACGGAACCAAAACCTGACTGCCCACTTTTAACCTTATCTCTTAATGGTGGTTAGTATAGGACATAAGATATGTAATTAGATCATTTTTACTTAGAATTGCAATTAAAATTTTATCCATACAAAATAATTCGGCCCGCAATGTAATGCAAACACACTCGCGTTAAACGCTCGTTGACAGTTACTTTCAAAAGCTCATATAGCGTATGTTATGTCATTATTGTCATTAAACTCATTAACTGTCATGAGTGGGTAAATAATCCAAGTATGATGCTTTTTATCCGATAAACGTAATACCTAGTTTCAAAAATAAAGTTAGATACTCGTACACGTAAAAAAACCACAGACTTAAAAAACTATTTATTTTAATACCTACCTATTAAAAGCACAGTTTAAGCACAGTTTAGTTTCGCCGGTTTCGCCGCAGATACCTATCCTCCACGTGTCTTCCTTGTATTTCATAACAGGTTTCGCAACGTCGTTTGACTGACTCCATGACGTGGCGAAAATGGATGGTATCTCCAAGTCTCTGAAAAACTTCAGTTATCTTGTTTCTCAGTTCTTCTTCTACCTCCTTCCTCTACTACTCTCAGGGTCAAGTGTAAAATGGCGGAAGATTCGGTCTTATAATGGAACTGGTACTTCATCGTGAATAGTTGTTCCTTTCACCCTTCCAGTCACGGGCAAACCTTCGCGAACTTGCTGTATCGCGTTTACAATTACTGAGCGTTTCTTGGTACAATTCGATCAGGGAATCGCTCTCTGTACAGAGATAACGCTCGTTTACCATTTTGTAATGCTTCGCAGTAAATTAAAATCATGTCCATTAATTCGGGAGCAGTAAAAGTTGTTAAACGAGGCATTTTTTTAAACTAACGATTACTTCTGTATTGAATGACTGACATTGTCAAATCAAAGTTGAAATAAAAAAAACATTTAACTTTACCAAAGAGTTTGTCACGTTTTGAAACAATGTGGAAAATCAAAGTTGAAATAAAAAAACATTTAACTTTACCAAAGAGTTTGTCACGTTTTCAAAAACGATGGATGGATTGTGTGAAAGAGGATATGAGAAAGAAAGGAGTGAGTGCTAAGGTGACGAAAGATAGAGGAGAATGGAAGAGAAGAACATGTTGTGCCGACCCCACATAACGTGGGATAAGGGCAGGAGGAAGAAGAAGAAGAGAATTGACCAAATATTGCCTATGTTTCTTTTAATACCTATCCAATTAAAACTACTATTTTATTACAAAAAAATGTTCATCCATGAAGCTGTATCCCGGCCTCTGCAAATAATATACTATTATCGAACCCGGTCAACTAGGTGACGCCATTTCTTATTTAGCAGAAATCTTATTAGAAAATGGCTCACTCAATATGCAATTTGCCAATACAAGTACGGGCTAGTACAATAGTCCTCGCAATACCCCGTAACCATGATTCCCTCCTTCTTGAGTAGGTAACACGGAGTTAAGTTAAAAAAAAAAAAACACATTTCCACGAGTATAGTATTTGGATCTCACAGGCATTATAGCAATAACGCATATTTTCAATCTAAAGATTTCTAATTGATGCACAGAAAAACCTGCTGTTCAAAACACTCCAATGTTTTTTTTTCATCTGTAGCTCGTAAAATGGAATCAATTACTATTGATTCCATTTTACGAGCGTACAAGGATCTAACGTTTTTTTTTGAAGCGCTGGTGGCCTAGCAATAACAACGCGCGACTTTCGATCTGCAGGTTGCATGTTTAAACTCCGGCTGGTACCAATGAGTATTTTCGGAACATATGTACGAAATTTCGTTTGATATTTACCAGTCACTTTTTGGTGAAGGAAAACATCGTGAGGAAACCGGACAAATCCCAATCAGGCCTTGTTTACCCTCTCGGTTGAAAGGTCGGATGGCAGTCGCTTTCGTAAAGTGTGCTTACGCCAATTCTTGGGATTAGTTACCAAGTTTTATTTTCAAACAGAAGCAAATTGATATTTTAATAAAACGTGTCGTTTAACTAGTGATTGTTTTTAATTATGGCCATTTAATTAATGACTTTCGTCTGGCACATGCAAGTTATTAAATAGGTTTTTTTTACTAAAAAAAATATCCTATTTCTACCACAGATCTGGGGCACGGTAGTGCCCCCGCCAAGTCGATCAAAACCATCCTTCTCTCGAAACCATTCAGGCCCATATTTCACTAACCTGACGAGTGCGACCATTGTCAAGAAAAAATTACATTGACATAATATTGTTCCTGTTTCACAAAAATCTACTCACTCAATCTGTCACACGATGAATTTAGCGTGTACGTCAGTAGTTGGAAGGTACCCGCCCACATACCACTGATCCTAAAAGACGTAGCATAGTCGCGCTGCCCCCTCTGCCACGCATACGGTAGATTTACTCGATTTTTGAGTCACGCCTACATTGCTTACTTCAGCCTGGTCTAGAAACATTGCTAGCTTGAAGAAGTTATTGCTATGAGAAATGCATTATTGTTGTGTCACATTGTATGGTAAGAACATTAAAACCTCTAGAGTACAAAAAAAAATAACATTTCATTTCACAGGAATGCCGATTTTTTTTAATTTGTTAAAATCAAGCTTTAAATAAAATTAAGCAGCTCTCGAAACTTGTTGACGTCTTATAAGAAAGTCTCTTTCTATCGCGCTGCATCCGTATTTCTTGTCTTTCATTAATTGACATTCCTAAGTGCAAACTAGTGATGTCCATAGAATGTGTTTGTTTACTATTGATAAAATAATTCAAATCGACTTAAAATTTCATTTGCGTATGAATCACAATACCTAACACAAAAATTGGTTACTTAGATGAGAATTATACACAGTTGTTTACAACTACAAAAACCACAAAAACCACAAAAATTAATAAAACAAACCATACTCAGATCGGAAAGTGATAATGAATTATTGGTAAAAATGTGCATATTTTTCCTGGCATTTTGTACTGTAATAGGGTTCTATCTTATCGACTGCCGGTAGAGTCTGTCTAAGCTAGCTTTTCACCGATTTGAATAGATTGAAGTGAGGCGGTGTCAACATAAACGCCATATTTTCATATAAATTCGACATAAATGATAACACGTCCACACTTTGTGATGCAAATGCCAAGCAGAGTTACCTTGGTCCGACTCTATACATACATATATTAAAATATAGTTGAAAAAAATTAGGAAATAAAATTCCATAAAAAAAGGTAAGTTTCTAGTAATGATCCATTTATCATATCTTATTTCTTTAGGTAAGTCCAGTATTTTCATAAAAGAAAAAGCAAAAGAGCTATTAATTGACGTACGTCGTAATCATCATACGCCTGTAAAAATGCAAATGAAAGGTCTCTAAGGATTGAGTTCTTAGTGTCGTCTACTAGTAGATACAAGGTAATATGTATGACGACACTACGACTGTTCGTAACTGCCACCAAAAATTCCGGAAACTAGTAAACAGACATTAGCATAAAACCTTTTTCTTTATTCAGTATAGGTTAAAAACAGTACTGACGAGTCTTTATAAACTCTTTATCCTTGACTTTGTCTGTGAAAAGAAATAATTCCCAAGATTACTTGAGCGGAGGCCCCCAAATTACAGTAGGTACCAAATGTCCGTCAAAAGGTTTGATTAGCTTAATAGGTACAGTAATACGAGTATAGTATAAATGTTTCCATACGGGAGCCGGGAGCAATTACATGCAGAGAGGGTAAGTAGTAAACGTTGCGTACGGTAGAAATGGGTCGGTTAACGAGAGCGAGTTGTAACTGGCAGTAATAAAATATCCCCAGTAATAGTGTGGGGGCCAAAACGACATTTCTACTGCTACTTATATCATTCAATCCTGCTGGTGGGAGGGCTGAAGACGAAACAAATTTTAATGATTACCTAGTTAAATTAGTATTATTTTAAAGTAATGTACAATAAAAAATACATTAAATCATCAAGAGACACCTACAGATACATATTTGAAATGAGTGACTTTTTACAATTGATGCTTAAAAGCAGATATCGCAAATTGTATAGCAATTTAGTGAAACATCTCATGTCTTAAAGGGATCAGTGTACTTTGATAATCTTATAGTAACTAATATTATAATAAATAATAATCTACTAATACCTAATAAGGTGGTATTGATAATCTGTAGTGTTAAGTTCAAAGAAAAATCGTAATCATAGGTGTTAATACTTAGGGGAGACCCGGATAAGATGAACATCGGGGCAGGACAAAAAAGTGCTGTTAAGCGTGAGTTACGCACGATTTTGAGCTACGGAAGCGCCATTAGTACCATTTTAAGTCGCGGTTCACTGGTCAGTGGAAGAAAACGAGTTCCTTCTTGTTTTGGGTGCTACGCGTGAAATATCGTAATATTAAGTCTAATGTCGATGTATTATGAAGTTAGTAAGCATTTTCAAGCAAAACATCGTTAAAAAAGATATATTTTTTTATATTAAGCACTATTTATAACCTACACAGCTTTCGGTTACAAATGCTTAGTATTATTATTATAAAATATGCTCGTCCCCGTTTTACAATTTGGGCTAAACCTTATCATTTTTGGATTGTAACCCTTATAAACCCTTGTAAGTAGAAGCGCAATAAAGGAAAAGACTGAGAAATGACTGAGCTTGCATTTACTGCGAGCATTTGTAATCAGTCTAAGGGAGGGTGATTTGCTGATTTGTAATATGGACTATGTATGTATGTATAAACTCTTTATTGTACATAAGACAAAATATAAATATGGCACAGGAAAAGCAGTACAAAGGCGAACTTATCCCTTTGAGGGATTTCTTCCAGTCAACCTTTGAGTAGATGAGAGTTGATGAAGAATGGTAGACAAATATAGCACTGAGTACAAATAGACTAGAGGAAAGTCAATAAAATTATAAAAGAAGGCGACAAGAAATAAAATTAAATAGAAGTAATAGTATATCAAATATATAGAATACCTATGTATATTATATACAATAATTATATATTTATAGTCACATATAAGTTAAATCTGGTCTGATAGCCACAGCCTCCTTAACTGTCCCTTAAGCGATGCTACGGACCGCGATTGCATTAAGGAGGTAGGCAACTCATTTCAAAGCTGAACCGCTCGTACTGCAAAAGATTTACCATACGCACGAGATTTGTGATGAGGTGTTGCTAGTGCAAGATTGGCACTCGATCGAAGGCGATGGCCACTACCGTCTGCCATAAATTTGAATTTTTGTAAGAGATAAAGAGGAGAAGAAGGAATAAAAAGAACATTAAAAAGAAGAGAAAGAATATGCAGATCCCTGCGACGGCGCGAGTGCGAAAAAGGGAAACACGATCGTATTTCTTTAGACTAAAAACAAATCTTATGCACATATTCTGCAAGCGTTCAAGTTTGTCAAGCAGCTCCTGTGTCAGGTCGAGAAACGCATCTTACGCTTACGGATCCCGTCTTGTCCCGGTCTCCCCTACGTTACTGATATTTACTTTACATTACGAGTATATAAAAAAAAACATCGAACGATGAACGTGCGCATGCGCAAATGTCAGTTGTACAAAATACATATCTTGCGCACATGCATTTTTTTTCTGTTAACAAAAAGATCTAAAATTACTAAGCGTGCCACGGTCGTTAATACATAGCTCCTGCTAATATGGAGTCGCTCAGAGCTGGCATGTCGCCAGTAGCTGCCGATATAATGCCTACGGTGTACATGGAGCAACGGAATCCTGGTTTTACCAAACATTCAAACACGATCTAGGGTGAGATTGTAATGATTGTATAGTTATTTTTTTTAGTTTATTTGACGAATCATAGGTATTAAGTTAATAAGCACTGTCAATTTATTCTATTCAATTTTGGATGCCTCTATCGTGTGCAATAACAGACGCTCTACCCCGTTTAGTATCAAGCATCGAGATCATCCTTTTACAAAACTGTTGCTATCATGTAAATATGTCAACAGCAAATAAATAGTCATTTGATCCGTCGTCTACAAAGCAAATGACGAAGGGAAAGTAAAACCTTATGGCAACATGGATTGTCTAGCAGGTAAACTAACTACTTAAACGGTTCACGGAAAAAGAGTCAATATATAAATGTGCTTATTGTACCACGCGCTCAAATCCGACAAATTGAGGCGAAGGCTCCGGATTGTCGTGTTTCTTCGCGGCGTTTAAAGCTTTCTAGCCACATATTACCCACATAACATAACTGATATTGTCAAGTACATGCATGCTGTAAACAAGCCCCGCCCCTGGCGCTTATGTCGCTTTGAGTGTGTACCTATAGTTGCTGCCTGCGGCAACGCAACAGCCCGCTTAGCTCGGATCATTCATGTTATACATGCTGAGGTTTAGGGAGATTCTGCTAGCAGCTAGTGCAAGTGCGGTTGATTTAGTTACCTTACTAGAGTCTGGCTTCCCAAATATTATACAATTTTTGGCGGGAAATTAAAAACATCTTGGGCTGGTCACACTTTGTGTAGTAGGAATTATAGTTTTGATACTAGAACATTTTTGTGCGCACGTTAGGTACCTAAGGAAATCAGTTTAATATAACGTTGACGTGCACTCAAAGTCAGCTCACATAATTTCCACCACTATGTAAAATACAAAGACATATATTGACATGTTTCGCCAAGATATTTATATATCTTTTATATTGTTAAATCCAATTACTACTAACCAGTCTCTTCACTCCACAGATTTCTTCTAAATATTGGTTTTCAGTAACTCATTACGTTCCAATGTCTGGATTTTTTATTGATATTTTCCAGAAGATCTAGTTTATCCGTTTCTTTACATACTTTTCATGTTCACGAGATTCAGGTATTAATAAATTCACGTACTTACTTAATTAAAGTTATAGGCAAATGTTAGAACTATAGTGAGATTTTTCTAACATCACATATTTGACACATGACATTTGATGTTTGAAGTGATGTGGCTAAGACAACATAATATGTCAAATCCAGCAATCGGATCGATTACAGTTACGATTTGTGAGATCGAATCGATTACCTATATAAAAAATCAATATTAGGAACCTGCACAGCAGTCATACATGCAAATTATACTGCTAGTGACTACTTAGTATTAGCAAAATCAGGCATTTTTAGGTCCAAAGTCAACTAAATTCAAATACAAGCAAAGTCAAAGTCCAAAAATACGAACCAAGGTAACCAGATGTGAAAGAGAAGAATCCAAAAATAAAGCCAGGTGAAAAATACGAAAAGAAACGGAATATGCGCACAGTAAGGCGGAGAAACTTCGACAGACTGCGCATTTGACATTTGACAAACGAATGATTTTGACGTCAAATTTGATCCGCTCAGAAATCGACATATTTTTTGCAAATCGTACGGTAAAGATCTATTATTATAATGGATTTTTAAAAGTATTTGTTTAAGTTAATGTTTTCTTAGTTATAATACCTTATTTTTGTATTTTCTGTAGGTTATAAATATATCGATTTTATCGATTATCTTTAACTTACGAATATGTTACCCGAATCGAAAAAAATGATTTGACCACAACGCTGGTTTAAAAAAAAAAGACCCTTAGGACGTAAACGTTTGTGCAGTGATTTATTATTGTTAAATACTTCAGATATACGATGCGAAAAAAATAACTATAAGCATAATTACATTCAAAAAGTGAGTGTAGTTTAAGTGGTAACGAAAGACATATTATAATTGCGTAGTTTTGTTTTTAGTTATGTGAATGGATCATACACATTTACATTATATGGGTGCTGTCATGTGTCAAATATGTGATGTTAGAAAAATCTAACTATAGTACTTAAAGTCTCAAAATAAGTAGTAATAGAGCACCAATCTACTAAATTGTTTACGACTTGTAAACATAGCATTTTTTCGTTACATACAAAGCTTCACGTCAACTTCGCACATTGTCGTAATTATATACGAGTTTAAATAATAGTTTGCGCACCCCACTCGGTATAGTCATATAGGTTTTTTTTGAAATCATAGACAATTGGTGATACAATAAGGAAAAATCTAGTAACAATATATGCCTAGCCAGACTCTATCATCGAATTATTGTTTGGTAAATTTATATGAATAATTTAAAAAAAAATGTTGACGAGAACGCAACTCACGCCCGAATGAGCGCTAGTGTCAGTTACTACCCCTTTTCACCCGCACATGTCATGACTGAGTTAAGCGCTAAGCCTTATAATACGTCGCGTCATGATTTCAGCTAAAGTGCCTTGCAATCTCACAGAGGCCAGAGGGTACGGGACGATCGGACAGTAAGCGTACGCTTGATAATGGTTGCCATCGAAACGGACGGGTCTTAAGAGAAAACGTTAGTGGTCATTTTTCCATACAAATGTTCTCGACATTTTCCTCTCTGGTTTTAGGCCATAGGTTAATATTATTTTATGCGAGTTCAATATTACCAGTGCCTGTACCTGTACGTTATTTGATATTCTTGTTTTTTATAAAAACTAGGTTACTTACTTTAAAAAGCGCTAAAAACGGCCAAACAAAAGCGCCGTAAATAACGCCTAGCATTCGAAATCGGCATCAATAAACACAAAAATCAAATCGGTCAGACGCACAGTTAAAAAAATGTTCTCGTTCATTACCCAAAATTTTGTTACGATAGGTTAAGTTTTGGAAGAGGAAAACATAGAGAACGAAACCGCGATTTCTGAGATTTATACACAGAAAAAAAAATTGATCTCCAGGCAAGTAAATGCTCTTGTCTCAACATAATTTGTGTTTCCTATACAAGGAAACAATAAAATTCTTGCGTCAAGATATAAAATGTTTCAAAGTTTGTTATTTAAGCTAAAAAATTCAATACTTTTTCCGATCTATAAAAAGTTCTTTTTTAAAAAGCTAAATATTCTCACCAAGAGCATTTGCGTTTTGTTTTATGTATTGTATTTTTTAAATTGAACTTAAGTGTTTTAGTGCAATCCTTGAAGAACTTGTGCCAAGAAACTTTATTTCTTTGGGTTAGATACTTATAATTGAATTGAGAATTATATTTCTCCATAAAAACAAGAAAAAGCATTGGTTCAAGAGTACGTTACTCAATGTAAAATATGATATTATTTATATCTAGAGCTGAAATTTCTTAGCCCACAGTTTAGTATGTTTTGAACCCCTCAACCGCCATGTTAATCCCACTCATAGGCCCAACCAGAATTCCGAGTTTTGATTGAATAATATCTATTACCCTCGCCTATGATCGGTCGCCTTCATTCCCGCGTGTTTCGATTGACCTGCCTTACAACAGATGGCACCTCTAAAGATAGCATAAATAAATTAAAAAGCTTACGAAGTAGTTTATTGTGTTTAATCGATTATCCAATAAACGTTACTTGAAAACTTATGTTGAAAAATATATTATAAACAAATATTCTATTATGTAATATTATCATGAGTAAACTACCTACTAGTTCACTCATTAGCAGCCAGATGTCGCCCGACGCCACTGTCACATTAAAAGTGCGAATATTACGCGCGAAATTCACTCCAAATAAATTAAGTAATTTCTAAGAGAGTAAATAAATTAATGTAGATGTCAGTCTGTAACAAAACCAATAATAACTTATTTATTCAATATGGTAAATGATGAGCAGAGAGTACCCGAACAATGGACTAAATCAAATATAATATTATTGTATAAGAAAGGAGATCCAAAATACATAACTAAATTTTCGACCTATCAGCTTACTACCTAGCCTCTACAAACTGTCCTCCCGATGCATCTTGAGCGGAATATCGGCGAAAATTGACAATAATCAGTCAGTAGAGTAAGCAGATTTTCGTAGACTCTACCGTCGACCGTATTCAAACTTTGGAAAGCATATTAGAGAAATATAAGGAATTCTGAAGGCCTCTCTACTTGGCTTTCATAGACTATCAGAAAGCTTTCGACTCTATATCACACATTTCCATATGGGAGGCACTGAAAGCGATCAATATATGTAGACGAAATTTACTGTAACATAATAAAAAACATCTACGAAAACAGCACCAGTAGAGTCAGCCTTAAATCAAGTGATCCGGAAATAAAAATCAAGCGAGGCGTAAAACAATGCCACTCTTTATCTCCCAAGCTCTTTATTGCCGCGGTAGAGATCATTTTCAAAAAACTTAACTGGAAAACCTTTGGCATAAAAATACACGAAAATTATCTCAGCCATCTACGCTTTGCAATAATACTATTTTCGGTTACAAGCTTACAACTAGAACAAATGATACATCATCTGCAAGCCGAGAGCGCAAGTGTGGGACTGGAAATGAATCTGCAAAAAACTAAACTTATGACTAATTATTTAAAACCAACAATAAAGATAAGGAATGAAAACAAGTCTCATTCCATCGTGATAATAATATAAAAGAAATAACGAGAAGTATAAATATATATGGCGGGCCGTATGCTAGTTTTCCACCGACGTAGTATAAAAAAAATTAATAAATATAATGGCAAAATTACTTGGCGCACAGAGAAATAGTGAAAGGAGAAGCGGCAGCGCTTACTGTGAAAAAGAAAGTAATGGATAGTGGCATCCTCCTCTGTTTGACGTATGGCTCAAAAACATATATACAAAAGAAGCAAAGGAAAAAATCAGAATATGTCTAGCAAACATGCAACGATCCATCCTAAACGTTCGAAGAAAAGATAAGGTACGCCACTCAAAGATAAGGAAATTAACTAAACAAAACGACTTCTTACTCCACTCTATGAGGTTAAAATGGAAATGGGCAGGACATCTCGCCAGAACAGAAGATAACCGATGGACGAGCCGTACTATAGCGTGGAGAGGACCCAAAAGAAAACGGGGAACCAATAATGAGGTGGGTCGACGATATTAAGGACATAGCGGGAGAACGATGGCAAGCAATGGCAAAGGATAGGAAACAATGGGCAAAATTGGAGGAGGCCTTTACCCTACAGAGGGGTTCTCATTAGTTTCATCACAAATAAATATAAACTTATAATAATATTAAATTCACTCCTACGCAGCCTACATAGAAGACGAATGAACATTGTTGCCCCACTCACAACATATAAAGCCTTGTTTGCTAAACGGCAGTACAAGACACAATCCGCTTGCCTCTACAACAAAATATTCATATTCATATTCATATATTTATTCATAATAATTCATATTATATGTCACAATATTATTTAAAAATAATAAATGTAAAAAGTAATATATACGAACAGAGAATACATAATTGTAAAAAATCCGTAGTGGAATGGTTGAAGATACTTAGCTATGAAGACACTGAACTTCTATTTAATCTTGCCCTTAACTAATTGTAAATCTATGCTAAATAAAACAAACTGTGTAATTATGTATAATATTCTTTATTTAAGCAAGTACGTAACATAAAATGAAATTGTAACATTAGTTAAACATTTACATGCACACACACACACACGCGCGCGCGCGCAAACACACACACGCGCGCACACACACACACACACACACACACACACACGCACACACGCACACACACACACACACGCACACAGACATGCACACAAATACACACATTTACATGCACACACAGAGACGCACCCAACTACAGGTTCCTATTTAGCCGTAAGGCTATTATTACTACAACTGTTCTGTCGTCGTAATGAGTAATAAGTACTTCTAGTTTTTAAGTTATAGATAAGTAATTAAATAGTTACAATTGTTACAAACAACCACTGTTTAGTATGGAGGTGCGGGACTTCCGGACACAGGTATTTCGTACCTACTAGGAAGACCCAACCTTGTTTGTGATATGTGTACCCAACATTTATGAAATAGATCATTTTCATTTTCATTAAAAATAATAATAATAAAGGACAAATCCAGTAAGTACCTAGACTTGGCTCACGAGATAACCGCCATGTGGGATGTTGATTCGACGATCATTGTCCCGATAGTCGTTTCAGCGAACGGTCTCATAGCGAAGAGTCTCGAACAACACCTTGAGAGACTCTCGCTAGGTGGTTGGATCAAGGGTCAGATGCAGAAGGCGGTGATCTTGAGCACGGCGCGGATAGTGCGGCGGTTCCTCTCCCTGCGGCCCTGACCACCGGCAGCTTGGGCCTTGCCCCGCTGCTGGCGGCACCCTAGGTTAGGTTTTTTACAATGTGTTTATATGTGTTTTGTATTTTTTTTTTATGTATTTTTATATTTTACTTTTATATCCATATTGTAAAAAACCTCAGTCTAAGAATTAAGAGAAATAAAGGAAATAATAATAATAATAAGCCCTCAGGGCAGCTTGTGGCGAGCTGAATGGGAAGTGACATCCCTTGGGTCCCATGCCCCCGAGAGTTGGACAGGCCCCTCTCTCCGGCTTGCCTTGATTGGCCGGCTGGAGTGAACACTGAGCAGGGCCCGCAGGACTCTCACCTCTGGCTTGCCTTTACCGGCCGTCCAGAGTGGGGTGTCAGAGCTATATGCTCGCAGGGTGGAAATGAAATATGCATAAGGCGCGAGTTGGCCGCTCACGCAATGTTGTCCCCTTGTCGCTCTGTGCGAGCGGCCGTTTTCGGGGACCCATATTGTGAGTTGGCGAGTCACCACCTGTCCATTTTTTCGTGTTTTTTAACATATGATCAGGGCAGGTGCCATAGTCACCTCCATAGTCTCGGTTACCAGTCCACTGCAACTCAACCCAATAGCCCGGTTTCTTTTTGTACCTTTTTCTTACAATAGTCCTACACTAACCGGGGCTTGTCCTTGGGTGCACTGCTATAGTGTGAACAGGGATAATCGTCGGTTGGTGTCACATTACTTTTAGAGTAAATTGTCTTATTACAAGGGGCCTCTACGTGTTAGCTTCGGCCCCACGCACGCCTTCCAAATGCCCGGGACCCCATGGTCCCGAGAATTAGTAAGAGACATACAAATAATAATAATAATAATAAATCCGCAGGGCAGCTTGTGGCGAGCTGTTGGGGAGTAACGACCCCACGGACCCGAGTACTCCCGAGAGTCGGTCAGGGTCTCCGTCTCCGGCGTGTCTTCGTCGGTCGGAGTGGACCCCAAGGGGACCCGCCGGACTCTCAGCTCTGGCTTGCCTTCATTGGCCGTCCAGAGAGGAGTCGTTAGAGCTAAATGCTCCAGGGGTGGAAGTGAAAACTTGCATAAGACGCGAGTTGGCACAGTGGCTGTTATCAGCCACTGGGTATAAAGCGGCGTACACCTCTCGACACCCCTGAGCCGCTCACACCGGTGTTACTCCTGGTCGTCTTTACGACGGCATTTTCAGGGGCCCATCTAGTGGCCGGCGAGTCACCGCCTGCCTCGATAACTAGTGAAAACATTGTTATGGCAGGTGACCGGACGTCTTTGCAATAATCCAGTCTCATTGTCCTCCCAAACTTCAATCCATAGACCGTTTTACTGTTCACTTTACTACAATAGTTCCAATGCCTGTTGCAACCGGTTCATGGGTGTCTATTGTTGCGCCCGTGAACGGGTTCCAGCAGGCGTTCTACATGACATTAAAGCTCTCTAAGAGGCCTCTACGTGTTGGATCTATATCCCCACGCAAGCCTATCAAAAGACCGGGATTTATAGGCCCGTGAAATCCAAGGAGATACAATAATACCTTGAATTTCGACATAGATCAAATTGTAGATTTAAAATAAATTAATATCCTTTTAATCCAACTATAATGACTCCATATGACAGTTTTATTTTTTTATATTGAAATAATAATATATCGTGTATGGATAAAAATTGAAATGTAAGTATTATAATTTTTTTGTTTGTTGTATCTATGTCAATCAAATGTTATACTGCATATAAAAAATGAGAAATAATAGGCTTATTTATTTATTGTTTATTTATTTATAATTAATCATGCCGAGTGGTATAAAAAAATAGTAAATTGGGGATGTTCCATTGGGTTTCGTTGGATAGTTCTTTAATTTTTTGATAAAGAGAATATTTACAAAATTAATCGCTACGAGATTTTACAGGAGTGTTAGTGTGGCGGCAAATAAATGCCAATAATGCTGTTTGTCCAAGATGAAGGGGTTAACATAGTGCTTACAAAGATCTAGCTGTCACTTTTGATAATGTTCCACGCGTGTTGAATAATTTAAAATCTCATCTCAACGATAAATACCCTTCTATAAAGAGCGTTGTGGATTATGATGTAATAATATGTAAATTAGCCTTCCTTGACGTCTTCTTTCCTTGAGCTATAAAGGCAGGCATATACAAAATATTTATGTTGTGTGGGTAAAGTAAAATAGCTCTTACCTAATCCCATCTTAATGAACATCATTGGCGTAAAGAGGGCCGATTACTAAGATCATGTTGGCAATATGATGCCAAAATCCTGTGATACAAATACCTATAAACCGTTTTTGATTAGATTCAACTTTAGATTAAAATATTATTTTCTCAAACATGCAATAAAATATTGATGTTATGTTCCTTATAATAGGCTGCGAAGTATGACGTTTCAGGTGCGGCTAGGACGTTAATGGAATTTCATAAAAATCTTGCAGGCCTAGGCCGCCAGAAAAGTCCTCTTTTTTAATTTCCATTCCACATAAATTTGTGGCACAGGCATCATGACATTCTGCCACTATGCGTATAAATAAAAAAAAACAATAAACGATTTGAACATAGAACACTTGGTCATGTAAATTTTAATCATCTTGAATTTATGTGCAGAAAACAATTATTGGAAGGAATACCTGAGCAATTAGAGTCAGACTATATGAAATGTGCGATTTGCGTTGAAAACAAAATGCATAACTTACCATTCAATAACAATCGAACTAAAACAGAAGATACAAGGGTGAATTGAAAAGTTCTGAGCCTGACCTATAAATTAAAGTCTTATGGATATATAACAATTTTATTTTTCTACATAGTCTCCTGAAAGATCACAACACTTTTGCCATCTTGATTCTAACTTTAGTATTCCTTGTAAAAAAAAAGATTCTTCCAGGTCGTCAAAATATTCAGTTACGGCTTCTTGTACCTCGATACCCGTCTTGAATTTTCGTCCCGCTATGTGTTTTTTTAGATTCGGGAAAGAAAATAGTCGGAAGGGGCCAAGTCCGGCGAATAAGGTGGATGCGGCAACAATTCAAACCCACAATTATGTATTTGTGCGATTGATTTTGCCGCAGTATGGACAGGAGCGTTGTCTTGGTGGAACAAAACCCTCTTAGACAACATACCAGGCCTTTTCGTCTTAATTTCTTCACGTAAACGCTGTAAAAGTGAGCAATAATAGTCAGCATTTATAGTTTTGCCCTTTTCAAGGTAATCTATCATTATGATCCCTCTGCAGTCCCAAAAAACTGAAGCCATTACCTTCTTGGTGGACAAAATGGCCTTTGCTTTTTTAGGCGGTGGTGAACCTGGTCTTTTCCATTGCTTGGATTGTATTTTTGATTGTGCATACGGATGTTAATAGACCACACAGAACGATAGGACATCAAGGAGAAAAATATTTTTTGACATTTATAGATGATTTCAGCAAGTTGGCAAAAGTATATTGTATAGGATCAAAGGAAGAAGTATATGATTGTTTTGTGGAATATGTAAATGAGCTACAAAATTTAACAGGAAAAGTAATAAAGGAGTTGAGATGTGACAATGGTAAAGAATATATTAATAACAGAATTTTTAATTTTGCGAGAGAAAAGGGTATTATGATTAAGCCCTACCCAGCATATGTTCATGAGTTGAACGGGACAGCGGAAAGATACAATAGATCGATTATGGATATGGCACGATGCCTTTTAGCAGAAGCAAAAGTTGACAGACGATTTTGGCCAGAAGCCGTAAAAACAGCAGCTTATTTAAAAAACCGTATATTTACAAATACTCTTGAAAGAAAGACTCCTTACGAACTATTTTTTCAGAAAAAGCCATCCGCAAAATATTTGAAAAGGGCAGTAAAGTTTACGTTAGAACGCCAGAAGAAAGGCGAAAGTCAAAATGGGACCATAAATCAGAAATGGGAATTCTACTTGGATATACAGATGTTGGATACAGAGTACTGATTAATAACAGAATTGTCATAGCAAGACACGTAGATATAATTGAAAAAGATGTAAAATTAATTGCTTTTGAAGGTAAAGAAGATAATAAAAAAGAAGAAGAAAAATGGGAGAATACTTTAGATGAAATTGAACCGGCAGAAACAGTACAAAATATCGATAATAATGACAATGTAAACAATGAGACGAGAAAGTCTAAGAGACAAATTAAAGCACCAGTTCGTTTCGACGAAGAATTTGGCTACTACTGTATAACTGTTAATTATTGTGATGCGATGATTCCAGATACCTTTCAGGAGGCGATAACATGTGACGAGGCTGAACAATGGAAAGTGGCAATGGATAGAGAGATGAACAGTCTGGAGAAGAATAATACTTGGACGCTGGTAAATGCTCCACAGAAGAATAAGGTACTTGATGTTAAATGGGTGTATACGAAGAAAACCAACGATCTCTACAAAGCAAGGTTAGTGATACGAGGCTTTCAACAGACAGATAATGTCGAAGATACATATTCACCTGTAGCTAGAATGCAAACTTTGAAACTGCTTTTATCTTTCTGTTGTCAATATAACCTACATGTACATCATATGGATGTAGAAACAGCTTTTTTAAACGGTAAAGTGTTATCCGTACCCCTAGTGTAAATAAATTCGATTTCGAAACGTGACGTACGCGTTTGCGTTTAGTCTCATTTTGTATTGGATTTAGAAAGAGCGCGCCAAGCGGGACGTTTTGGAAACTCAAAATCCTATACAAAATGAGACTTAACGCAAACGCGTTCGTCACGTTATGATGTCGATCAAAGTTACACTAGGGGTACTGAAGTGTATGTCAAACAACCGTTAGGCTATGAATATGGTACTGATAAAGTGTATAAATTATATAAATCCTTGTATGGTTTAAAGGAAAGCCCACGTGCGTGGTACGAATGTTTTCATAAATTTGTGTTGACCTTAGGGTTTCAGCCAAGTAAATATGACTATTGTCTGTATGTTAAAACTGATAACAACCAAACAGTTTATATATTAGTATATGTAGATGATTTATTAATTGCTTGTAAAGATGAAGAAATGGTTGCTATGATAAAGAATAAATTGAGTAGTTATTTTAAAATGAAGGACATGGGAAAAGTTAAGAATTATATAGGAATTTACGTTGATTATGATTACAAGAAAGCGAATATGTTGACTTTGAAATATATAGAATCATTAGCAATAAAATATAAAATTGAAAATTCGAAATTGTGTAAAACACCGATGGAGATTAATATGAAACTTGACAGATGTGAGCTGAATGAGGATGTGAAATATAGAAATTTGATAGGAGCGTTGCTGTACATTAGTTCTGGTACTCGACCAGACATAGCTTATTGTGTCAATTATTTGAGCAGGTTTCAAAATAGTTATAACGAGACTCATTTTAAATGTGCATTGCGTGTTTTAAAATATTTGTACGCGACAAAGAGCCTTAAGCTCACATACTGCCAAAACTTGAAGGCTAATATTATGGATTGTTACGTAGATGCCGATTGGGCCGGAGATGTTTTAGATAGAAAATCTACCACAGGATTTGTAATTAGGGTATTCGGAAACGCTGTGTATTGGAAGTCAAAGAAACAAAGCAGTGTAAGTAAATCCTCAACATTTGCAGAATATATAGCGTTATCCGAAGCCGTAACTGAGATCATTCTTTTACGAAGTGTGCTTAATGATGTGTTTTTAAGATTTAATGATCCAGTGAATATATATGAAGATAATTCAGGAGCGATGGTTATCGCCAAGTACGGTAATTTTACGAAAAACTCAAAACACATTGAAGTGCATTATCACTATGTACATGAAAATTTTCAAAATGGTGTTATAGATATTATAAAAGTGAATTCTGAAGATAATGTAGCGGATATCATGACTAAATCGTTAGGTCATGTTAAATTCTTTAAATTTAGACATATGTTAAATGTAACATAATATACACCGTGTTATACACCGTGTTCATGGTAAAGTTTTAAAATTGTAATTATTCAAAGAATGTGAATTCTAATAATTTCATATTGTAGATTAGTATTGTTAGTGTTAATGGGTTGCCATGTATAAATCTAAGGAGGCGTGTTGAGTATGTATAGATTTATACTGGCAGGTTAGATATTATGAATGTTTACTTGAATTCTATGTCAGGTGTCACAGCTTTACAAAATGAATATCTGTTGTTGTATTATGTATGATAAGATGGTTTAATTAAATATATATTGTGTATCCGACATCTGCCTATCATTTATCAGTATGTACTTTTTGCAGTATTATTTACGCAATAAATCCACATGAACATAACAAAGAACACATTATACGATAAAAATGTCTACTCAAACGTGCGTGTCTCTAACCGTATAGATAAAAAAAAGGTTTTGGCGGTAAACGCTGTAATTCTTTTTTATCGGATTTCATTTTGTGGTTTGTGTAGTGTTTGTGTATCCTAGATATACATATACATTGTCTCATGTACACCAGTGACGAAGTAGCTGTCAGCCGTTAGTCTATGATCTGTGGCGGAAGGAGCTGGACGCGTACTTGCGTACTGGGTGTGTCGATGAGCTAGTGGTTCTCTTAAATCATCTTCGAAAAACCGATTCTTAATAACGTGTTTCGTACAAGAACGATTTCCTTTTGGAATATAAATCTTACGTTTGTTAAACGCTTGAATTCTGGCTTCCTGGGGTACAACAATTAAGTCACTTTTACTGAAACACAAGCAACAGTAACCATGGCTAGATATTGTCCTTTGAATTGGCAGTTCAATCAATTCAGTATCGGTGCTAACATTTGCAGAGCATGGCACTTGAAATTCACTATCATTCTCCTGAACACTTGTGTTTATATCACTGTCGTCGTTACTAATCTGTGTTTGAGCATTTCTATATCTTTTTAAACGACATTGGTTGCACAATATACCTCCAACTGAGACTGATTTCAAATTATCTGTAGTAGTATTAGTAATAGTATTCAGTGTCTTCTAAGCTGACCATTTTCCTTTTGCGACCAGGAATGTTTTTTAAAAAGCGATTGCAATACCCACACTTTTTATCGATTTTCACCTCCATCATAAAATGAAATGTACAGCTTCAGACTAAATAAATATCAGCGATCATCACAATAACGAAATACATAAGTAGTAATTCATGACATAATGTGACATCTGATTTACTCATACATATATTTAGCAAAAGAGGTTTAGTCATAAATCACTTTAAAAAGTACTTAAGACATGCAACCTATGATTATAAACATTGGTAATACGTATTTGAAATATTAAAACGATATTCCATAGATATTAAAACTGTCTATTATTAATTAAGGTCGATATTGTGCTACAATATTTTGGATAATTAAAACGTATGCATTATTCTTCATTACGTCTACAAAACAGTTCGTTCGCACATAATGGGCAGTATAAATGTCGTGAGTCGCATTCATGGGCATCATTTTCAGGATACCAATAGTGACGGCAACAATATTCACAATATCCAGTTGCTTTCATCCCTTCATCTTTAAGAGATATAGCCGCACGAGGAAGTCCTTTGAAGAACATGTCGACGTAGATTGTATGAGGAAGTTTCAAACAATAAAACGTGGACCGCATATTTTCTATCTAAAATAAATGAAAACAATATAAACTGAATATTAATAATCACGCTGACACAGAAACGCTACAATAACACTATAATAACTTTACTTTATCCAAAACTGGAGAATAATCTTCGAAAAAATCGTATGCCTCTCTTATAACACCAATAACTTTTACCATTGTAATATGGTACAATGATTTTGGATTTTTCGAGAACATTTTCTTAATCGCGTCCTTCTTAGAAAGCATTTTTATAACTTACTTAATTAAGATTCAAAGAGCAACAATGTCATATTTTATATAAAAAAAAAAAAACAAAATTAAATCGCTTTATTGTCAAAATATGTTTTTTTTTATTTTGTTTTAAAGATGATTTATGCATAAGTTTTGTAGCAATGAGTAAAATTATTTAAAGAGAGTCTAATAAAATGCAACTTATTTAGGTATTCTTTTACTTTTAACAATGTACCTATCCGTTTAAGCCTACAAATGGATATATACTACATATACAAACGATAAATAAAGCTTAATTTGAAATGGTGATGATCTGATGATTATGAGAAAAAGAGAGATTTTGTTTCATTAGTTGAAATGGCGACAACTGACACATACATAAGTATATTTTCCAGTTATATTTATGTAAATGTCAAAAATACTTTTTATTTTTATTTCTTTACTAAGAAGATTAATTTTAAGTTCTTTAGCGGTGTTAGAATGGTTTAAGAGCAAAATGTAACAAAATCCAACCAACTTATTTTTTTTCATTTTGACACTGTTGCTTTTCGATTTTAGCTGTGAAACTAATATGACTGATAGGTCATTAAATATGGTTTTTATGGCAATGCAACATAAGAGTGGTCACGCCTTCAGATTTTTTTTTTGAAATTTTGACTTAGGTACGTGGTTTTTACAGAAATTTTAAAGATGGAGATTTAACTTTTTTTGTAGAAAATGTATACTTTTTAGTTGACTAAAATGAAATAAAGATAGTATGATAAAATTCAATACTTTTATAGAAATATAATTTGATTTTTGAAATTGTTGAAATACTGAACCACTTGATTTTTTTAAACAAAACTTTGCACAATTGTACTACTAGATGTAAGTAACCATAGAAAAAAAAACAGCTCTTAATCATGAAGGGTATTTTTTCTTCCCTTATCCTGCCACGGCCTTTGGTGATGGCAGGCGTCGTTTCGCTAACGGACACCGTGACAAGAGTAAAAGCTGTGGTTCAATATTTCAACCACAGTGCTCCTGAAGCGAGAACATTAAAAGAGCTGAAGCTCTTCTCTTGAAAGAGACCTTGTGTATCGAATCTCTTAAGCTTATACAAGACGTAACGAAAAGGTGGAATTTCAACTACGACATGTTACACAGAATGTCACGAATGAGAGAAGCCATCACTTTGGCACTGGCTTTAATGCGACCGAAGTTATCTCTGGATCATAAAGACTGAGATGTCATAACAAAAGCTTATTAAGTTACGAGTACCATGGAAGTCTGTGGGGAGAACGATGTTTCGGCTTCATTATATATTGCCACCAATTACCAACTTAATGGATAAGTAAAGATCCCAAATGCATCAACGATTCATGGACGTGCAATCGAATAGAGGCTCTGTGAAGCAACCATCTTGGACCCAAGGTTCTAAAATATGATACTACTGTAAGTGCCCTGAGATTAAATATTAGCGCAATGGCTTTTACTGCGGAAGAAGCTGAAACGTCTGCGCCTATTAATGCAGCACCTCAAACAAGTAACCAAAACATCGGCCTTCGTATGGCTTCAACTCTGTGGGATACATGGGACATGGACATGTCGAGCAAAACCCGGCTGAGCTGCGTCGGGAATTGTAGAGCTTGATTAATATCCAAGAGCCAATTGTGAAAAGACACGCGCCGAAACGTATATCCCAATTTATATACGTTGATGGTAAAAAAACCTAGTATGACGTTAAACCAGTGGAGGACCCGTGTTCGTCAACAAAAAAATTGTCTCAACTTGTATTTGTATAAGTATAAGCTTATATATTTGTATTTGTATATATTTGTATAAGCTTCAATGAATCATTGTCTTAGTACACATATAAAAAAACACAAAAAATTCTAATTAAAAAACAAAAAGGTAAATAAGGTATAAAAAAAAATTATAACACTGATATACAAAAATATCACTGAACATATTATGTAAATATTGTATTATATAAATCAAGTTGATTTATAATTACGCCAAACTTCACATTTAGGTTACTTATATACGTACATTCTACTTTCAATTCCTCTAATCATCATTCTAAAATAATTATCGTAGTTTGCCGGTACTAAGCCTGGAGTTCCATTCTATTTTGGAAAAGTATGAAGGGAAATCCATTTGAATGCAGGTAAACTGTATCAGTGTCATATTAATAATATTTAAATAATAATAAATGATGCATATTTTATGATTTATAAGAATTCACAATAAATCTTTCAAATAGCAGTGACAACACGCAACGCTTAATAAATAGATCGATGAGCAGATGCGCTGCGTAATGTAGGCACAGATTAATAAATAGTTACTAGGTAACAGATACATCATTCCCATACAAAAGCGAAAATACCTACGCTATAATAGCCTACTAAATCGTAATAATACCTGATCCTCAGGACAAGAAGAAATGTACTATAAGTACGCGCACAAAGCCTCGATACTGTGTTGCCCGCCGTGCGAGTTACGTGCCAACGACGCGCCATCGTAAGAATGCGCTAGGGTTGTACCTATGATGATTATTGTAATAAAACAAATGTTGCGAATCAACCATATTTTTGATAAGTCAATCAAATATGTTTTAGTTTTATATAATGATTTATATTTCTTTCCCTTCTCGGAATTCTCTGTTATTAAATTTTATAGTTGAAAATATCCTAAATCGCGTAATTATTTTTAATAAATACTCATACGGAAAACAGGAGCAAAGGGACGTAAATCAACGGTTTTTAAAAGTTGTAATACGGTGCTACCAGGCCGATTCATTATAACGTTGTCAAAATTATTTAAAAATACAATTCTTCAATATAATTATTAAACGTTTCAGGTCGGCCTTTTCTCCGCCATGAAAAGATGAATCTTTATTATAGGCTTTAAAATGAGTACATACAGTGTAGTTTCAACAACATTAGGTTTCTCCTGATTTTTACACCCATCTACTGCACAATAATTACGTGGAGTGGCGTAAGCGCGGGAAACGTGCAACGCTTTGCGTGCGGTGCGAGGGCTCAGGGGGCCTACCGGGAAAATCGAAATTCGCAAATTGCGGGGATCTTCCTCTTTTACCTTCACTAAGACGTAATTAGAGTGACAGAGAAAAATGTCCGCAATTGACGAACTTCGATTTTTGCGGTAGGCCACCAGGCGGGCGTTCGGCGGCCCTCTGTCGGTTGTATCGTCGACGATACGCTGAGCGGTAGACATATAGCGCGTGGCCTTGAGCGAGTGACGGAGGCCTGATGTAGGTGATAGCTGTAATGAGGCAATATCGCGCGCGTCCGAGCGCTGTTCACGTTCGGATCATGTTTCGAGTGATGACTAATGTGATATCTCAGTGTAATAGTACGTTTTCGAAAAAGTGATGTGATATCACATTACTTTTTGAAGCACTGTTTCGCGGATCTCTAATTATCTATTATTGGGTTGCCGACTTTGCGAATATCCTCCCTGGTATTGCTGAGAGAATATGCTATTCGGGACAGGCAGTTAGGCGAGAGAGACAATCTACCTCGCAACTGAACCTCCCTGGGAGATAGTAAATTTAAAAATGGATGTTCCACTGATCTATCAGGTGTAATATTTTTTAACAAAGGTCCATTACGGCAACTGATCGAGTTCCCCCTTCGTTCCTCAGAAATAATTTGTTGTCGCTTTGTATTATTAAAGATAAAATTTTCAAATATTGGCGACCACGTTCTAGGGCATAAAACACTGCGAGCATTTCTTTTATATGTGAATGGAGAGTGGATTCGGTGAAGGTCTATCGTTCCCGTAATTTCACGTCGTGTACTTGGCCCCCGTGCCAATAAAGAAGCGTCGGTCACTAGGTGATGAATTATTGGGGATAATGTATCATGGACTCTTTGTTGAGGATGTCGAACCATCAAAATAATTCGTGCCACGCATTCCGTGGGATTGGGAACCGGCGTTATTTCGGCTGGTTTAGAACACTGTAACAATATTTTAACAACGCCCTGTGATTCAATCGCCCTCGCAATACTGAAAAATTGGCAAAGTTTAGCGAATCTACTAAGCTCTAATTTATTTAAGGCACGCCACGTTGTACTGTAGTAAAGTTACCATTGTTGCCTGAGGGCGAAGCATTTACTTGGTGGTAGGTAGGTCTTGTTGGTATGATGGTCCTAACATATTCCTAGGTATTCTATGACTGTCTGAGGGGTTAGAAAGACTCGCTTTATTTGCCAGCTAACTGTTCTAGTAATACCGGCCTGAGCCCGGGTGGAGGCGTCCGATACGTCATTTTTTATGACAGCTGATTGGTGATCACGTGATGCTTTCTATAAAAAACGAAGCGCCGGAAGCTCCAGCCCGGCCCCGGCCCGGTCTAGCGTGAGTCATCCTTAAATATACTAAGATTCGGATATCTTTTACCCTTAGTACTGGGCCACCCAATTGGTTAGAGAAACAAACATTATTAGGGCACAATCCAGGCCTATGGATAAGCAGGTCATCTGCATTAATTTGCCTCTAAAAATTAGTATGAGAAAACTTTTGTGTCCTGTTGCAACTGGCAAATCGATATAGGTCTCTGACAGAATTATTTCCATAAGCCAATCAATAAGGGCTGTAGGAAAGCTGGAATGCGATGCATGTTGACTAATTTGAAATTTAGAAGTGGTATAAATAGATTCTACCTTTTCAATTTAAAATTTGGTTGAAACGACCTGTTAAGTAGCACGACTGTCCGACCATATAAATATAGGGAACAATAATTACACTCCGTTCCACGGCACTCTGCTTTGCTGTGACAAGGCGAGCGAGTGGAAGGGAGAGCCCAATCCAAGGTTATCCCGCTCCGGCCGGCTAGCGGACGCGGTACAAACCAGTCTTCGCGGCGCATTGCAACCGTCTATACGTATTTAAGTTGCGCGCCAAAATCTTATTTCCGCGATAATCTAAGTTTCTTTTTCCTACTCCTCTACTGTTATCTGTCATTTATGCATTCATTAACACGAATATAAGAACATACATAAAAGATTTCAAGAAAAGTCTATATTGTCTATTCCTCATAAAAGCTCTTGTGCTTTTATAAGCTATAACGTTAGTGCGATTAATGGCTACCAACCTAACAAAACCAAAACAAATACAGTTTTAAACTAAGTGCATTGCTGCCAACTTACAAAATATTCATTTGGTTGCATAGTAAAAATAATTACTTCATAAGTCAGAAACACGCATGTGACACCCGTAATATAGCAACACTCATAGACTACGAAGACCGCTTAGCGTTGCTTGTTAGTCTCCGTAGGCTACGGTGGCCAAAATTGAGAAAAAACTGTCCAAAAAATTAATTTAGCAAGTAGCAAGTACCAGGGCCTCATGAGTTACGAGGAGGTGTCGCCGACCGGCCGGCCGCGGCCCGGGGCGGGCCGGGCGCGTAACAAGGTATGCTCGTGCGTCTTGGCTATATACTTTTGTTGTAATTTGTTTACCTAAATTAAGATTTATTTTTGTTGACTCGTAGGAAAAATATTGTATGCAACGTTGTATAAGTAGGTCAAAAAATTCTCGTGGCGTATTCCTTTACATGTTCGCCTACGCCTTCGGCTCCGGCTCACATTGTAACTCACGCCACTCGCCTTTTTTGACCCTTCTTATACAACTGTTGCATAAAATACTATTAAGTGATTGTTCCTCTATTTTGTGTTATTAGTGTTTTATGTGTTTTCCCTTTTTTGTGACCAATATAAGTAGTTTTGGACATGAGCTTTTTCTTCTAAGTCAACCCCGCCCTTCTCTTACACGACCCGTCGGTTTTAGGGCTCAGAAACATGGGTGAGACAAAGCTGGGACCGTGGTTTCGCTGTCAGGACCCTCATTTTTTATAGTTTTTGGATGAACTCTTGCATTTGTAGGCTTAAGTTTGGCATCGAAAGCGGGGCTTTTAATGATTCCCACATTCATACAAAATTCTTTCGCTGCCCCGCTTGAAAACTGTGCGATTTAGGATCGTCTCTTTTTATCATCCTTCGCGCGCGATCCCTGCGCGGGACGTCTGGGCTTGCTAGGCGTTGAGTTGTGTTCGAGCATTGGACTGATAGGTATATGGGCCCCTCGTTTTACAGGAGGCTTAACTAAGAACTTGCCATTGGTCTCGTTGGGACATGCGCCTGGCCATCCTTTGGGTAGAAAATTATAATTGCCTTGCGCAGGCAAAAGTAAGTAGGATAATAGGGGCCCATTCAAAAAATAGGCAGATCGGTCATAAGTACCTTGCGGTGACACTATTCGAGCAAAGCTTGATTAATTTAATCCTGCTTGGGCAGCAGGTTTGTTTGGTCGCGGACAGACTAGCCAAAAAGATTTTGCAGTTCTCCTCATATATTTCAATTGTTGATGACAAAGCCTCCATTTGAAAAAGATATTGAGGGCTTCGGGAATCTTTCCTAACGACTCTTTAAAAAACTTAGCCTTTACCGAGCACAGAATATTATCGCGTCTCTGCTGAATAAGGTCAGTACGGGGACCACAAGTTAACTGTAGGGCATCGGTAGAATTTTTAAATTCCCCCTCCATAAAAAGTTATTTTGCCTTACTTTCCAACGCCTGAGAGGTCGGCTCTGAAGTGGTTCGGCCCCAAGTGAATCAATGCATGTTTGGGTAGCTTCACCTTGTTTAATCAGTGCTTGTGTAGTAGCTGCAAAGCCCCGTTCAATAACGCTTGCATTTGAAAATTTATCAAATGGCTTTAGTTTCATAATCATAATCATAATCATAATCATAATAATTTATTGATAATATAAAATTACATGTCAGGGTTACAGTATGTAACTACAATATTATACAATGTTAAACTATAGGTTTAACTTTAACTTTATTAATTACATTTTATATAGCTGCTTGTGGTCGTAGAACGTCTGCTCGAGAAGCCATTTTTTAAGCTTCGATTTAAAAAGTGACGCACTTGGTGCTGCTATAATTTCCCGCGGTAGATGATTGTACATCTTACGACCCATGACGTGGGTGAGTTTTTTAGATTTCGCAAGTCTACGAGGCTCTAGCGGCACCCTTCCGGCTCGGGCGCTGCGGGTCGCGTATCTTCGCGGGGGTTCGATAATGGGGTTCGCGTCCAATTCTTCGCGCACGTTAATTGCCATATGCAGTATCAAAAGTGAAGGCAGCGTTAATATGCCCAGCGACTTGAAGAGTGGTTTCGCAGAGCTGGTTTGCGGAGCGCGCGCTATGGCTCGCACAGCTCGTTTCTGGAGGCGAAAGACCCTCTCCCACTCGGCGGCCGCTGCCCACAACTCGATCCCGTACTGCAGGTGTGCATGAACCGATGCAAAGTAACAAGCCCGGACCATCTCAGTTGGGAGTATTCGTGCCAGTCTTTTTAAGGCAAAACAAGCTGTTGCCAGTTTAGCACACGTTTTATCTATATGACCTCCCCAGGTGAGGCCGCTGTCTATCTCAAAACCAAGGAATGTTGAGCTCGTAACTTGGTTGATAAGGCTTCCATTCACTAGTACTGACAGCTGCCTCATTTGCCGTCCCGAGAGGTCAAAGCTGAGGAAGTGTGTTTTGGTGGTGTTCAGAATAAGGCCGTTATTTCGAAACCAACTTGATACTGAAGTAGCGGTCATGTTTAGCTTGCATTCTAGTTCATCATACGTACGGGCGTGCACAACTACAGCCACATCGTCGGCGTACATAAATGTCTCTCCACTGGTGATAGCCTCTGGCAGATCATTCAAAAGTAGGGAAAACAGTACGTTCGACACGGAGGAGCCCTGTGCGACACATTAATGCAAGCGCTGAACCTTCGAACCCGTAGTGACGCAGTTTGTTGGTAAGAACTTGGTGATCGGCAACGTCAAATGCTTTTGACAAGTCGCAGCATAGAACTGCGACTTGGTTTTTGCATTCACGGGCCTCCAATATCTGCCTCACCACGGCTCGAGCTAGTGAAGTCGTTGAACGGCCTTTCCGATAGGCATATTGCCTCTCAGATAGACCGTTTGTTGCGCCTAAAAATTCCGTTAGCCTAGAACTTAGGCCGTACTCAAATATTTTCGCCAAAACCGGAATAATGGCGACAGGCCTGTATGCGTCGATGTCATTTCTCTTTCCCTTGCCCTTGTATAGTGGCGAGATCCGAGTTTCTTTGAGAGAGTCGGGAAATGCACCTTCGCGTAGGCACCTATTGTAGACTATTGCGAGTATAGGAGATAATTCTAATGCAACAGAGTGGATTAAGGATGACTCACGCTACACAGTGCCAGGGCCGGGCCGGGGCGGACCGGAGCGAGCCGTCACACGGACTTTCAGGAGCGCCACCGTCGCCGGACCGTTCCGGGGCCGGGGCGACCGGGCCATCATCTCTATATTATAGTATCTCTATGCGTTGACACTATCGTTGAGTCTCCGAGCGCGAGACAGGCCGGGCCGGGCTGGCCGAGCTCACCGAGCCGTCCAAATAACGGACTGTTCATGACAAATGTCACAAATGTCAATCATATTGAAAAAATTGGTTCGATGGGAAGCAAGTCGATATAGAAATAAATAATAAAATCAAAATATTGGCCCTGGCTGCCATAATAGCTGATGAAGAGAATACTGCATACTCTGGGCAATTGTGCATTTGGACATTTCGCGGACACTTTCGGAAAAAGGAGAATTACACAACATTATGTGAAGAGCTTTATTTCCACATGACCCGAGACTCTTTCGAAGCCACCGTGTTCTCTGCTTAAGGTAATGGAAATACAATGCGTGTATATTGTCTCAAATAATCATGTGCCGAAGCATATTAAACTATTAAAAGGAAAAGGGATGACCGGTTCTCCATACAAACATAGTCCCCATTTTCCTCTCTGGATATTGATATTCCCTTCGTTCTACATCCAATTTTGTAATAGTACATTACGATACAAGTGCGAAAAATAAGAAATTCGAAACAAGTGGCGATAAATTAAAACACGACCGAAGGGAGTGTTTTAAATCGACACGAGTTGCGAATTACTTATTCGCACATGTATCGTACAACGTTTTACAGTACATGGCTCTTTAAATGTTCGACACAGTAACGTAATATGCTAATTTTCGCACTAGTGCGGTAAAGTAGCAACATATGTACTGTAAAAATATTATCCGTAATGGGGACTACGTTTGTATGGAAAAGCGGTCTCGTTTTGAGGTAGGTAACTAGGCAGATTACTTAGAGATTGACTCATCACAAGCTGCCCTAAGTGCTTCTTAGCGAGTAGACAGGCCTATTGTTTTTCAGTATTATTTTCTTCTATTGAGGTGTGCATTTGTGTGGTATTGCAAAAATATATCCGTTGGGGTTCAGTGATACCCGATAGATATTAACCCTGAATCACAAATGATCATTTTGCTTAATGCCGCGTTTTTGCATTATTTTATCCCATCAATCCTATCATAGACTTGTTCCGTTTCAGGAATGCATGAAAGACTTAAGTTTAAAAGAGAAGATATTTAAAATGGCTGTAGGAATACCACAACATTTTAAAGTATCGATATAAGATAATCATCTACAAACATTCAGCTACAGAGAAATACGCGTACACCACTAAGAATGTCGGTGGTGCGCTCTCAAAGTAAAAAAAATAACTGTTAAGTTCGGTACACTAAGATAGAATTGTCTAACAAGTACAAAAAATAAACTACTTACTGGCTTACTTACTTCTTGCGAAAAAGGAATTTTTGATCTATAATACGAGTGGGTTAGGTAGTTGAAATTTACAGTGTGCATTTTATGGTTCCGTAGCCAAAATGGCAAAAACCCTTACAGTTTCGTCATGTCCATCTGTCTGTCTATCTGTCTGTCCGTATGTCACAGCTATTTTACTCAAAAACTATAAGATAACCAAAAGAGAAAAGTGGAAAGTAGGTATTTTTTATACTACGTTGGTGGCCCGCCTGATGGTAAGCTACTACTTAGTTTAGAAGTTTAAATGTATAAAAATATAATTTTTAGGCACGCCATACATGTAACTAAAAGTGAAAAGGTTATTCAAGTAAAAGAGTATTAAATTTAAGATTTTTTTTTAAGTAAGTGAGATGGCAAAGGAGTCTTGCGTAGCCCGTCATGCTAGCCCGAAATGATATGAACGCTCTGACGTCGGGCTACAGCGGCGGCCTCATATTGAGAAAGTCGGGCGTAGCCCTTGTGCTATGCGTGCTCTAAGGCCGAGGGCCCCCTCATAACAAATGAATCGGGGGTAGCCTTACGTACCTAAGTAGCTTCCTCATACTAAAAAGTCGTGCAGAAGAAGATAACAATATAATTTTTTTCAATATGTCAATTCCAGATTTCCTGTGTTTCTTAAATGTATAGTAACATGGCAGCAGTTTTCATCTTTAGGGTTCCGTACCCAAACGGGACCCTATTACTAAAGACTCCGCTGTCCGTCCGTCCGTCCGTCCGTCCGTCTGTCACCAGGCTGTATCTCATGAACCGTGATAGACAGTTGAAATTTTCAAAGATGACGTATTTCTGTTGCCACTATAACAACATAGTATTGTGTTCCTGCCGGTGAGTAAGGTTGCCAGAGCTCAACGAGGGGAAGGAGGGTTGTTAGGCTCGGCAACGCGCATATAATTCCTCTGGAGTTGCAGGCGTACATAGGCTATGGAGACTGCTTACCATCAGGTGGGCCGTATGCTTGTTTGCCACCAACGTAGTATATAAAAAACCAAATACTAAAAAGTACGGAATCACGTTGGGCGAGTCCGACTCGCCCTTGTCCGGTTTTTGTATTTATTCGTAAGCTTGCATTAATTGCCATGGCACTTTAGGCTTAGCTTGTAAGTACAGTCGAGGAAATTGATTCTTTAGCAGTTAACGTGTCACGTTACAATGGACAGTTCTTACCATAAGTATGTACAGCCAAATTTACTTGAACCGCAAGTTGCTAAAGAATCAATTTCCGCGACCGTACTAATAGGATATTCTTTGCTAATAGGTCTAATAAATAATATGTTGCGGACTCTTTTCTTAAACCTTTTTACTTGTATACTTTTTACGACATTTGACGCTGTCATGTTATTCAAATAGTAAAATAAATCTGACAAGAGAGAAAATAGTGATCTTATTTACAGGAAGATACTTAATGTATGAAAAAATAAGCAAAAATAAGAATGAATGTTTTGTGAGTGTGAAACAATTTTATTTTCTTTGACAAATAGAGCACTGCATTGCATTAACAATTATTATTATTTTAATTTGTATGTCTTTCCCATCACGGAACAATGGTATTCCGGACCTTTGAGAAGCGTGCGCCGAGCCCTAACCTAACGTAGAGGCCCTTTTGACACGTTCATGAAATGTAAGATGTACACCGAGCTGATGCTGCCCTTGCCCATGTCATAGGACGCACGCAGAGGCAGGCCCGACAGGGTATAAGGACTATTGAGAGTTGTTGGAATCTAAAATAAACTAGGTTATTGTGTGAAAGCGATGGGCTAAACACTGAGCTATGGGATAAAAAACCAGACGCCTGCCTAATAAAACGGTATACAATTTTATTTCCGGTAGACGACACAAAAAGCGACATCTGGGATGGCTCAAGAGTAACACTGGTGTGAGCGGCTCAGGGGTATCGAGAGGCGTGCACCGCTTTCAACCCAGTGGCTGTAACAGCCACTGTGCCAACTCGCGTCTTGCACTTCCACCCTTGGAACTTATAGCTCTAACGACTCCACCCTGGCCGGCCGGCCAAGGCAACCCAGAAGCAGATAATCCTGTCCCACCCACCCTCCTTCGAATGACAGAACTCCCTAGGAACACTCGGGTACGTGAGATCGTTACTCCCCAACTGCATGCCACAAGCTGCCCGAAGTTGACTGATTGCACTCGTAAAATCAGCGGGCCATAGATTATTAGTTTGCAGTTCCTAAAAGCCATTGCTGAAAGGATGTGTAGCTGTCATATACAAAAACAATGGGTAGACAGTCTCAAAGGGTATGTCTTATGATAAATAGTTTCATGCCGCAGTAAAATAATTTGTAGTATTTAGTTTTAAAATATATTTTTATAATGTGTATGCTAATCTTAAGGTATTTATCTATGGGCCGCTAGTTGCCTGAAATAAATTATGATAGATAGACGGATAGATGGGGTGTTCTAAGAGAAAGTCGCTTTGAAAATGCTTTTGTCTTGTATGGCAGCTTCCTCAATCAACTGCGTAAAGCTCGAGAAAATACTGCCAAAAGGCTAGGCTAGATAATAAGTTTTTATAAAAGAAACATGTCTTTATGGGACCCATAACATTGAAGCAATACAAAAGTTAGAAATGAGAGTCAAATCTGACAATCGTTATCTACGCACGAAACGCCCCTTATTAAATGATACTTGATCGTGACGTCATGATTAAGTTTAATGCGTTTTATTTGCATTGCATTTACAAAAAGAGGAGCTTTCGAGTTTCGAGGATAATGTTTTTAAAATACGTGTATATTACGTAGGTTTGTTTGTATTGATTTTTTGATTCTAGAAATAATAGTTGTATAACCTTAATATGTATGTAGGTAAGTACTAAGTACATCAAAGGTACCGAAATAGGTCAGAAGAGCAGTAAATTCAATATTACTATACAGTATATCCAAAAAGAGCGCTATGATAAGTAAAAGTTCCTTTTTAGGGTTCAGTACCCAAAGGGTAAAACGGGAGCCTATTACTAAGACTCCGCTGTCAGTACGTCTATCCGTCTGTCACCAGGCTGTATCTCGTAAACCGTGATAGTTAGTTGATATTTTCACAGATGATTTATTACTGTTGCCGCAATAACAACAAATACTAAAAACTACGGTACCCTAGATGGGCGAGTCCGGCTCGCATTTGTATGGTATTATTTAAATATAGGAGGCAAATGAGGAAAGCCCATGAACAGAGGTCGTACCTATCATAGGATAAGTAGATATATATGTACAAAGAAACAGCGGTATGTTAAGTAGATTTTTTTATATAGTAGGCAAACGAGCAGAGCCCATGAACAGAGGTCGTATCATAAGATTTGTAGATATGTACATAGAAATGGCGCTATGTTAAGTAGAAGTATTTTTTTAAATATAGGAGGCAAATGAGCAGAGCCCATGAACAGAGGTTGTATCATAGGATAAGTAGATATGTACAAAGAAATGGCACTATGTTAAGTAGAATTTATTTTTTTAAATATAGGAGGCAAATGAGCAGAGCCCATGAACAGAGGTTGTATCATAGGATAAGTAGATATGTACAAAGAAATGGCACTATGTTAAGTAGATTTTTTTTTTTAATATACGAGGCAAACGAGCAGTGCCCACGAACAGAGCTCGTATCAGAAGATTTATAGAGATGTACAAAGGAATGGCGTTATGTTAAGTAGAAGTATTTTTTTTAAATATAGGAGGCAAACGAGCAGAACCCATGAACAGAGCTCATATCATAAGATTTGTAGAGATGTACAAAGGAATGGCGTTATGTTAAGTAGAAGTATTTTTTTAAATACAGGAGGCAAACGAGCAGAGCCCATGAACAGAGGTCGTATCATAAGATTTGTAGATATGTACATAGAAATGGCGCTATGTTAAGTAGAAGTATTTTTTTAAATATAGGAGGCAAATGAGCAGAGCCCATGAACAGAGGTTGTATCATAGGATAAGTAGATATGTACAAAGAAATGGCACTATGTTAAGTAGAATTTATTTTTTTTAATATAGGAGGCAAACGAGCAGAGCCCACGAACAGAGCTCGTATCAGAAGATTTATAGAGATGTACAAAAGAATGGCGTTATGTTAAGTAGAAGTATTTTTTTTAATATACGAGGCAAACGAGCAGAGCCCACGAACAGAGCTCATATCATAAGATTTGTAGAGATGTACAAAGGAATGGCGTTATGTTAAGTAGAAGTATTTTTTTAAATACAGGAGGCAAACGAGCAGAGCCCATGAACAGAGGTCGTATCTTAAGATTTGTAGATATGTACATAGAAATGGCACTATGTTAAGTAGAAGTATTTTTTTAAATATAGGAGGCATAAGATCAGAGCCCATGAACAGAGCTCGTATCAGAAGATTTATAGAGATGTACAAAGGAATGGCGTTATGTTAAGTAGAAGTATTTTTTTTTTAAATATAGGAGGTAAACGAGCAGAACCCATGAACAGAGCTCATATCATAAGATTTGTAGAGATGTACAAAGGAATGTATGACCTATTATTCACCTCGTAAATTATTTGCAGGTGACTAAATAAACACCCTGTATATATTTGTTGTTGTATCAACAAATCAAGCATTTACATTAAAAAAGTGAGTGACATTTATTTAAGTGGAACTGCTGATGAAGACCAGACGGAACACCTCAACTACGCGTATTTCACGTTTGGCGATATCTTCATCGTTACGATTGTTCTGCAAGTTATTTTTTAAGCTTCATTTTAGTCAAGATCTATTTCTGATAATGGATCCCAGGAATAATGGATGAAACTCTTCAAATATTTTACATTTAGTATCTTTTTATATTTGCATTTAAACAGTGCTATTTGGTTAAACGTGTTCATGAAGATTAGAATATAACTTCTCCTTGACAAGTATTTTACGAGTTAGGGCTTAGGTATATTATATGGGCTTACCTATGGGCTATTGTTTTTCATTCAATAGTTTACATATGTGAAAGAGAAAGTATAACAATATGCTTGTTAGACTAAAATAGCTTTAGTTTTGTTAATTTCAAAAACTTAGTAGGTGATAATTATAACATAGGTATAGAATCTTCAAAAATAAAAACAGTAGATACAAAGCAGGTGTTATTGGCCCGTCTTTATATATAGAAAATCGATGGCATGATTCCTAGGAACAGATCTTCGTATGTGTTATAGTTTCAAACTTTCCCATACTGAACGATCTGAATAGGCCACCATGTATACCCTACGGAACATTTTATTTCGTTGAATGAATTTAGGGTGTAGCGGAGAAACTACCCAATTATGAGCTACTTACTGAAAACTATCATTAATAGACAATTGTAAGGATATTTAACATTGCCAAAATAAGGTTAAAGGTGCCCTCTAGTAGTACTTAGTCGATATTGTGATACAATGAATGGTATTATAAACATTTTTCTTTTTTCATATACTATGGACATTCCTCGATGGCACCAAGCTGCAACTGGAAAGCGATGATCACACGGCAAATAAAATCGTGAAGACTGTAGCAGCCACGTCTAAGGAGGATGAATGTATCCACATTCAATATTTTTTATTTATTTATTGTTTGATATCTAAAAATGCACGTCAATAAGGTGGCAAACTATTATTAACAGAGACCGGAATTATTGTGGCATTCTTGAACTGTCATAGAGAGTTCTCATTTATCGACTTCGGGTACACATATATCGATACAACGTAGAACACAAAATATTAAAAAGTTATAAAGTTAATGGATATTTGACTGTAAAAGAAGTAACTGCTTTTTTGCGTTTCTTTTTACTTATTAGAAAATAGCTCTATAGTTAGGGAGTACAAGTCCAGTAAGGGTTGCTAGATAGCATCTCTCCAGCAACTCTTACTGAGTTTCAACATAATTACTTATATTTTCAAGAAATGAGAGGGGTAAAAAATTATAACTAACCATATTATTCTCAAAATGTTGGATTGTTTTAAGCATGACATCAGTGGAATACATTTTGAACGCTGGGATTCGGTGGTTAACAGTCATAGTCGGTCTTTCGCATGTATTGCCGTTATTCTTTAAAAACGGATGGGAAGTTACTTACTTTTTATTCACAAGAAATGCAAAGTAATTTAATCATTCAAATTTTGAAATATTTTATCACCTAGGAATGTAAAATTAACGACGACGACGACTTGTGATGATTTTGAAGTTTAAATATTTTTTGGCGTTGGTGTGGTAATTATACATTAATTCATAACGAGTTCAATTATTCACAACTAGTGGCAGTAAATTAAAACACGATCGAAAGGAGTGTTTTAAATCGAAACGAGTTGCCAATTATCTATTCGCACATATACAACGTTTTACAGTACATATGGCACTTTAAATTTTCGACATAGGCGCGTAAAGTGCTAATTAACGCCCTAGTGCGGTAAAGTAGTACCATATGTACTATAAAAAATGTTGTGTTTCAGTCGTTAGAAAAAATTGTTTAACCCTCGTGTCTTCAAACCCCCGAAACGCTCAAGATTTCCACTTCTCTAAAATACATAACTGTTTTAGCCAAAACTATTAACTGTTGAACTATATTGAAGGCCCGGTTCACATTGAGTGGCTGCACCACTGTGCACATACAAAGTTTATTCTAACTGTAACTTTTTTGACCACATTATTTTCAATATTTCTCGATTTTTAGCGAGGTAAAATTTTTTTGATGTCATGTACCAAATAATACAAAAAAGGTACTAAAACTGGGAGTAAGCGTCAGGATGTCAGGACCATGATAGCTATTTATATCGTTATAAATAGCTATCATGGTCCTGACAACCTGACACTTACGATACTACAATACAGTAAGGGCTATAACCGCGAACCACTTCATTAGTTCATCTATTCGCCTCTCTATCACTGCGCGATCTTTCTTTGTGCGAAAGAGAGGCACATAGGCTTCCCCTTCCCCCTGACGAAATTATGCGTTCCACGTCTTAATCATTAATTTAAGAACAATAAAACATACGAAGAGTATTATTGTATTATTTCAGTAGTTACAGTAATAATAGGCATAAAATAGGGAATATTACGCAAAACTCTGCGTAGAGGGCGTTACTAACGCACACGGGGCCTACCGCGAAATGGAAAATCTAAATTGTGGTTTCTGCCTCCATCATTCTTGCATATTCGATAGACAGAGAGGCAGATAGGTAACGAAATTTCGTTTCGCGTTAGACCATCTGTAACCAAAACGCCTTGATGCATCAATGCCATAGTGAAAACTTGTCAAAAAACTGTTTAAGGCATAGTATGCATAAGTTATTCTCAGGTTTATAATACATGCTAGTGCTGCTCTCTACAGCCTGAAAAAATGTATGGCCTATCTATTTCAGGAGAATGCATCGTACGCGAGCAGTTAGCAATAATATCGCCAACGACAGATTGCAAATGAAATATAGGCACCTTTATGAGTAATTCAATAACTGCACTGAAATATGATGTTCGTACTCTCTGCAGGCAGATTTACAGAAGATCAGTTGGACTCTAAATTAAGTAAAAGAAATAGTTTCCCGTAATCTACAAATTTATTAACGAGATATTTCATTATATATAACTTCGTACGAAATGAAAAGTAATACGTGGGAATATGAGAAAAAAATAGTATATTTATATTAATTTATAACCTACATGCTCATTAATGAATAATTTTTACAAGCAGTAACATTACTAGATATCTCATTTAATATAATCCGACTAAATTATATTTCCGCAACACCTCCGTATTTCACAAAATAAATCAAGACATTATGCAACTTATATAATTTTGACGTAGGAATATATCCGAGTCGCCCGTGTTGCGACCGTTGCGACTTTCATGTAGTAACACCTAACATGGAAAAGTAAATAATAAAGACTGAATCTTCACGGATACCGCGTTGTTCGGGAAATATATATAGGTCAAATAAATACTTAATTAAGTCGCTTGTAATAAACCTTGCGTTGATAGATAGATAGATAGATGTATAAATAGAATACTCTTTATTGGAACACCTCAGTAAAAAGATACAAAAGAAAATAAAAAACAAACAATTGATTAAATGTAGAGGCAGACAACAGGCGGCTACGTAACGACTTATATATACTTATAGTACGTTATTCTTTTGTTATATAATTTATTTCATTGTCAATAATATGATAATCCGACAATATGTACGAAACGGCAGTATTTAGTTCTTAAGGCTCTGCTTCTTCTGAACATTTTTTTATTCCACTTCATTTACTATTAAAATTGGTAACAAATTCTTGGCGCTATCAACTATCTCAAGTAAAATGTGGAGCCAGCGTGACTAAAATAAATATAAGTACTATTTTTTTATTGCTTTCCACAAAACCGGCAATATGTAGAATTGTGTAGCATTATGTGAAATTTGGTTTCATATAGAGATTGACAGTCATTGTTAATTAACTTCTCTCTGCGCCGAGTAAAATATAACCCGACCAAGTAATGTATTGGCTATACCATCCATATTTAACAAACAAATTTATGACGTTTTGTAACCTTCTTATTTTGGCAAATATATACCGACACATCCGAGCATGCACATTGCGAAGGGTGGTATTCTGGTTTTTCATCTTTCCAATATCTTGGTCCAATGTGTATTTGCGTCTGACATTTTGCTTAATGAGAGAGTGAGACGCAATGCACATTGGACAAAGATCTTAGACTAGTGGAATATCACCCGAAAGGAAGAATTGAGTCACCGGGTGGCCCGGAGGCTCCGGGAAGTCCGATTTTTGCTCATAGCATGACCGGCTAGTCTCCGGTCCGAGCCCGCACCGGGCCACTACAGAGCTCCGGTGATGACGTAATGCTTTCCATAGAAAACGAAGCGCCGGAAGCTCCGGCCCGGCCCTGCCCCTGTGTAGCGTGAGTCAACCTTTAGCATCACAGAAATGTCAAAAATGTCTTTAGTCGGCTTTTTGGCTATTCCGGCAGTAATTATGCGATGTATTTCTTCGGGCGTGAACAGCTTAAATCTGACGCAATGATCAGCCGGCGGGCGTGCGGCGCGAAGCGCTGCAAGCGCATAAGTCAAGTTAGCGGGCGCAGCGCCACAGGCCGCGGCCGCGCTGGCAAAGCGATTGTTTATGGCATCTGCTGCCGCCTTTTTGCTTCTAAATTTGTTTCCGCCCAAATCTGTTATGATTTCTGAGAAATCAATTTCTTTTTTACTGGTATTGCCCTTTTCTCGATTTATGACTCCCCACATGGATCTGACCATGTTGGGGCCGTTATTTATTTTTTTACTGTAAAACTCGGCTTTTTTCCTATTGAGAAGGGTTATATATTTTGTGTTTAAATTAGAAATAATTTTTCTTGTGTTCTCGTTATCAGGACAACGCTTTTCTAGGTCTATAATATCAAATAGTAAAGCTTTCAGGTTGTATATTTCACTCGTCACCCACGATTCTCTTTTTTTATTGTTTACTAGCTGGATTGGAAAACAAATGTCGAATTTATTTTTAATTATGTTTATCAAGGACATCATCAGTTTCGCGACGGAATCACAGTTTCTTTGAATGATTTCAGACCAATCTACACTCTGTAGCGCGGCTCGAAATCCATTATAATTACGCAAGGAGTAAATCCTTGCGCGGCGGGTGCGGGGCACGGGCGGGGCGCGCAGACGCAGCAACTCGGCACGCACGGCGAGGTGGTCACTGAGATGCGTGATGACAGGCGCGGCGCGCAGCACTGCGCTCTCGCCGTTCCAATATACGTGGTCTAAGTTGGTGGACGTTGTTTTCGTAACCCTGGTAGGGAAGTTTACTACGTTCCTATAGTCATGGGCCCTAAGCAAGTCGTACAATTTTTTTGCGTCTGTCTTAACATTACCCTCCTTGTCGTCAATGTTTGTGTCGCCTAAAATAATACACTCCCTTTCTACACTGCTTAATTTGTCGAGCAGACGTTCTAAGTACCTGAGGAAGTCATTATTACTGATTTGACAATTGGATCTATATATACATACAATTGTTACGTTAAAATCAATGAGATCAACTGCAGATATCTCACAATATCGTTCTTCCGCTAAACGACAAATCTCTATATTTTCGACGGCCCGTATGTCGTCACTTACATAAATGCAAGATCCTCCGTGTTCATAATTTGATCGGCAATATTTTGATACTAGTGTGTAGTTATTAAGACACACGCATTTCAATCTATCACTGCTTAACCAATGCTCAGTCAAAGCGAGAACGTCGCATTGCATTTCATTCCGCAGCAATACTTCGAGACGCTGCGTCTTGTTATCTAGCGCGCGTATATTTTGATGGCATATAATTAGCTTGCGCGGGTTTTCGGGCTCATTAAATGCACTTGGTGCGGGTGGTTTAGCAGCACTTTGTTCGCGCGTCGTCGGTAGTGGACGGCAGCGGTGTTTCGTTGGCGTGACGTCGTTGGTGACCCCGCGTAGCGCGGGGACTCGGGCGAAACCACTCCGTGAATCTCACACGCGGGGGCCATACCGTTGGCGAGTTGAATTTGTCATATATGTTCTCTGGGATACCGATCAAAAACGATGCATGCCTTTTAGTTTTTATATCTCTTTTCTCAACAAGGTAATCCTCAGAACTTACTGTGTCCTTAAGAAAATTTATAATGTTTTCTGCGGTCGTTTCTGGTCTAAAGGACCAGGCTTGTATATATTTTAGCTGCTCAACAGCTTTAATGTCGTTATGGTTGGTGCCTGTGCCTACCACTATATTATTTTTTCTTTGGTTCTTACGTTTGCGGGAGACAGTCTTCCATTTTTCAGCGTTGGGAGCTCCCGGAGTCTGTGTATCCGCTTGTTCCGCGGGTTGAGTGGCCACACCAGATAACGCGTTATCGCCGTCATTAGACATTGGCTCGGCGTCGGTCGGCTGCAGGTTCGGCGCTGATGCAGGTTTCGGCTTACTCACGGGTGCGACGATGACGGGTGCAGTGGTTGGAGGCGGTGGCGGTGGGTGCGAGAGGGACTTCCGCGTTGCGTAGGTCTGTGCGTGTAGAGTCCTCGCGCTCTCACGCGCGCTGCGCGCTGATGTTGTCGTCGCCGCCAGGGCTGGTGACGTACCCGTCGGTCGGCCTCGCGCTGACTTCGGAGCATTATCGGTCGCTTCCGCGGCTGGGTCGTTCGTCTTCGGAATCTGCTGTGAGCGATCTCGCTCTGCAGCTACGCCATCTTTGCCGTTCGTCGTTTGAGATATTCGAAATTCCAGATCTAGTTTGGCTAAAATCGCTTCTACTTTATAGTGGATTTCGGATATTTTCAACTCTATCGGTTCCACGGCTTTTAAAATTAGTTTTTCAATAACTTGTGGCGTGATTTTCGCCATGTTTACTCGAGAATTAAAAATAATTGACGAGAGCTCACTTTAGACGACTGTTCGCGTTAGAGGCGCGCGGGGGACCCTCGGGTTTCTCGTTTGTTTCGGGGTCTGTAAATGTTGGCTGGGAGCAGTAAAGTTTTTGAACTTCCGAATATCGAATATTTGACCAATCCTCCGAATTAAAATGTTGAGCTGCGGATACGAGGTCAATGTGAGCGGGCGTGGATTTGGGAATTGATGGCTCTTTGGATGCTCTAAATGGTGTTAAATGCAAACTTTAACGTTGTAGGATTTTCATAGAAGGCTTCAGTCTCAATCTCCTACAACTCTCCGCATACGTTACCATCTATTTCATCATCACAGCTATCAGACTGCGCTAAGGGACCCCTGGTATGATATTGAAACATATTACTGAGACACTGTTGAATTTGGCTAACCTGATTAGTTAATTGTTGAATCGCATCGCAAAGCTGAGGCGAAAGCGGCAGGGTACCCCCGCTTTCGCCTCGACCCAGAATTTTTTGTTTTTCTAGTTAACCCCGCACGATTTGACGGCGGTGGCGGCCCCACAGATAGCGGGGCCTGTGACTATGGCCTAGGGGTTGGCTAGTTTTATTTTTATAGTTATTATTTTACGATTTTGTCGGCGATTTTGGGTTCTATAGTCAACTAAGAACCCTTATAGTATCGCCATTAGGAGATAAGATTTCTTTATTGTCAAAGCTGTGTTTATACCAAGGACCGGAAAACCCCTCTTTAGGCTTAAGCCTATCATTTCGGTAACCCAATCAATTTGGTTACCAAATGATAAGGTAACCTTATTTAAAGGTTACCATATTAGAATGGTAAGCATGTTGAAATGGTAACCTTAACTGTTAACTAAGTTAACTCTAAAACCCTATCGCGAAAGGGTTTTACTACAGAGATAAAAAAGATATCTTAATTCAAAACGCAAAACTCTCTTGCGCACGATTGCTTGGTTAAAATAATAAATTGCTTAGTCCAATAAATATGTCTTGAGTTAAAAACAACATAATTTTTTAAAGGAGAATAAAAATTATTTAGTTTTATCTTTACACATTTTTAAAGCGAATGGTAGTGATTTGAGTTAAGATATTAATTATTCGCCGCAAGAAAAAAACGTCTTAGCAAGAGATATAGCACGATCTTAAAAAACAGTTTTATCTTGAGTAACTCTTCCTCAAGCCAAAAAAATTACCCAATTCCAAAGAAGAAGCACCAAAATTTTCCTTTGAGACTTTTAAGTTTTTAGGCAAGAGCGATTTATTATTGGGTTGATGTTTTCGATATACAGTCAAGAGCTAAAGCTATTTAAAAAAAGAAGCACTAAAACTTTGGTTTCAGACTTTTAAGTTTTTATACAAGAGACATTAATTCTTGGTTTGATGTTTTCAACCTACAGTCAAGAGCCAAAGCTATTTCAAAGAAGAAGCACCAAAATTATCCTTTGAGACTTTAAAGTTTTTAGACAAGAGCGATAAATTCTTAGTTTAATGTTTTCAACCTACAGTCAAGAGCCAAAGCTATTTCAAAGAAGAAGCACCAAAATTTTGCTTTGAGACTTAAGTTTTTACGCAAGAGCGATTAATTCTTGGTTTGATGTTGTCAATATACAGTCAAGAGCCAAAGCTATTTTAAAGAAAAAGCATCAAAATTTTGGTTTGAGACTTTTACATAAAATAGTATCAATATATTTGACGAAGGATACAAAAGCGCTGGTGGCCTAGCGGTAAGAGCTTATGACTTGCAATCTGGAGGTCGCGGGTTCAATCAAACCCCGGCTCGTACCAATGAGTTTTTCGGAACTTATGTACGAACATTTGATATTCTCCAGTCGCTTTTCGATGAAGGAAAACATCGTGAGGTAACCGTGCTAATCCCAATAAGGTCAGGTTTAACCCTCTGGGTTCAAAGGTCAGATGACAGTCGCTTTCGCAAAAACTATGCCAATTCTCGGGATTAGTTTCCAAGCGGACCCCAGAGCAGTTGCCACGGCTCATGGGAATGAGCAGTGACTAAATGCCGGGACAACGCGAGGAAGAAGAAGAAGATGTAAGAAGTTTAGAAATACAAAGATTTCAACGAATGACGAAAATCAAGTTGGTTTAAGAAAATTAATTCTTTATTCAAGACATACTAAACTTGGCGCTAAGACATTTCAGCTCTAGATATAAATAATATCATATTTCACATTGAGTAACGTACTCTTGAAGCAATGATTTTTCTTGTTTTCATGGAGAAATATAATTCTAAATTCAATTATGAGTATCTAACCCCAAGAAACAAAGTTTCTTGGCACAAGTTCTTTAAGTATTGCACTAAGACACTTAAGTTCAATTTAAAAAATACAATACTTAAAACAAAACGTAAACGCTCTTGGTGAGAATAATGAGCTGTTTAAAAAAAAAACTTTTTATAGCTCGGATAGAGAATTTAATTTTTTAGTTTAAATAATATACTTTGAAATATTTTATATCTTGACGCAAGAATTTTATTGTTTCCTTATATAGGAAACACAAAATGTCTTGACACAAGAGTATTTACTTGGCTGGAGAACTATTTTTTTTCTGTGTAACTGGTTTTCATTGAGTTATGGTAACTTTTATCCATTGCTTATTGTATTCCTACATTTTACTAATTTGCTATAGAGATCTGATCGTAGTTACATTGCTGACCGTGAACTCAGTATTTGGGAAATTATTGGATCTTGATTATTTTAGTATTGATCAAATTAGTATTATTGAGATATAATTAGTATTTAACATGTTTATTTTAAAATGAAAAAAACTGTTATGAACTTATGTTTTAAACTATTATACTAGTTACTATATTTTTAAGCTCTCGATTCAACCTATATGTCAGTATGTTTAAATTTATGTATTCAACGTATTTACTAGTGGCTCTGTGAACTGTTAGACCACGCGATAAGCTTCGTAAGCTTAAAAAAGTAAAAATAAAAAAGATTTACTTCATTGAATTATTATTATCACAGCGCACTCCCAATGGTCTTAAGTGCCATTAAACCTTACTGGCACTTAAGTCCTTCGTCCTCTTGTCGGAATGAAATGCGCAAGCGGAATATTGCATTGCATAAATTGCATTTTGCTTAAATTGACGCTACGCTATATACTGTTAAAAATACCTAATGGAAAGTTCTAAAGCTAGTTTAAACAGTCGATTTTTTGTATTTTTGTATGGGTATCAAAACGGTACGTATCCGCTTTTTCTTTGAGTATCGTATACGTATAACTAATTATTAGTGCTCAAGCTGAAACGGAGACTTTCGCTAACGCTCAGGTAATTAAAATGTGACCAAAACTCAAGGGCTTCTATTGTTTTAGGATAAATAAGAATGCGGCGACAATTGTGATTGCAGAGAGCAATAAAATCCTAATGATTATGACTGTGTGCGTGCCGAAAGATAAGAAAAAGATCGTAGTATGTTTCATTGTTTTATATTCAATCTGCAAATTTCAAGTAACAAAGAAGTGTTGTATAAAGGTTTAGTACTAGCTGTCCGTCGAACAATGTGCTGGTACGCTGAAAAAAGTCTGAGCGAACGTGTACTCAGCTATTATTCAAGCAAAATGGTTTGGGGACACATTCATAAATGCTTTAATGTGAATAATAATGATATATTATTTGATTTAAATATTGGGTTACACTTCGTGCAGCACACGCTCATGGCTCCGATGGAAGACCAGCGCTAGCCGAGCCAGGCTTATATGTTATGTTACGTGTTGTTTTCTTCTGTTATTTTCCACGAATAAACGTTTTCTATTTTCGATTATATTCTATGTCTGAGTAATAAACATGTTAAACATGTAACTGTACACATAGCTATATTAGATACGTGCGAAGTGCATGGCGGGGGTACAGTAAAGCGATAGCAGAGCATGCGGTGGTAAAATTTGGCACTAACACAAGTGCTCGTCTTTAACCTTTCATATAAATTATATGCACGAAACGGATTTTTTTATTATGATATCTCCTATGATATTAATTTAAATTGTATGGTGTAAGGTAACATTGTAATTTGTATGAAATGCTTAATATAACTAACGTATTTAATAATTTGATAATAATTAATACTGTATCCAAATGAATAGCTTTGCAAATACGACATATTAAGTGATCATTTTCTAGATGTTAAGAATGAGCATAGTAAGTTTTCCATAAGAGATAGACATACACCATCGCGGATATTTATATGTTATAAATAAGAGTTATCGATTGGGCTTTGTTAATGTTGTTAAATGAGTTCTTTAAAAATAAAAATAAAAAACAAATTTGTAGGAAATTTAATATTAAAACTTTTGTCCGATATAATTGTAGTGCTATTTGTACAGATATTCAAGATATGACCAAAAATCTGAAAAAAGGTACCTTCAACCATTGTTAATATAATAAGTCCACTAATTTATGACAAAAATGTACAAGTGAAGAGCTTATCCCTAGTTTTACAAGGGAAAAACATGATTCTCCCCAGAGAGCGTTACGGATCGATAATTTTCAATTAAATACTGTTAATCTTACAAGCACTTATAAACGGAGGAAAATGGCACAGCGCTAATTAAATATTGCTACACGAGCGACTCAACGAAATCTAATCTTTATTTTTTAATTACAATAAACGGTCCCTTTGTACCTAAAAAGGTGGTTAAAACTAAAAGTGCTGTCGAAAGGGGCTTTTCGGTATTTTGTAAACTATTTACCTACTAATGCCCTTGAGGCCACTTATTTTATACCTACTTCCTTATACTTTAAACTGTTCAAAAAATGCCTCAAAGTTCGTGTTGTCTACATATGAAAGCGCTGGAAATATAACTGGATTGGATACACATTCTAAAGCGATCCTGAACGTATACCAAAATAAGCCTTAGATTGGAATTAAAAAAACATAAGTAAAAGAACAGTAGGGGAGGCTATTGTGCAGAATTTGAGTAACACTTAAAGGTGTGTCCAGAATGCCGATGCCAATAACAGACATCACAAACTAAAATTCATTTTGCCATGTCTCACTAGGCGTGAATGGCATGATAATTATGCCTCGTTCAGTACCTTGCTGAATAGATTCCAGGTATCGGAGAATCGTAAATATACAAAAAAATTGTTTAGTTTCTGGATTTGGCCACTTATACAAATAATTGCATTTTATGGCGTCATCGCGATCTAATGCATTCTAACATTTTAGCATTTTAGTTAATATTTTAAACAATTTAATACTAAAACTAAGTACCTTATAGCAAAGTCCCATACATAACATTTTCTGAATACACTTAACAACAAAGATATCATTTTACTGGCATTTAACGCGTCGTAAGATTTCGTAAAATATTATTATTTTGTACACAGTACTACTAAACCGTTTATCTTTTTTTGTTTCACTTCCACTTTTCGCTATAATTAATTTCAATTACGTGCTTCACCGGTAATGAAAACAAGAAAGAGCTTTATGCGCTGGAATTTCCTTTTAAAATATCTACTTGTAAACATTTTCTTCTCTTATAAAATAGACTGTATTTCTTGGTCGTATTGCAAAATAGTACATTATGATACAAGTGTGGAAAATGGCTGGTGCGTTATTTTTTACGCACGATTCCAATGCGCGTGCAAGGCAGAGGCGCGAACGAAATCGACAAACAGCCAATAAAAAAAATAACTAATATTTTCGTATTTCTATTCGACGGATGGAGATCAAATCGATAAAATGTTATGTTTATTCATTAATGTAATTTTCAACACACTTGCTCAATACGACGTTTTTATTCCACCGATTTTTGGCTCATAATCCTAGATATTAAACACGCGTGCTTTTTCAGTATATTATAACACTCGTGCTTTTTTATTATATTATTCGCCTGAGGTAAGAAGGTAACTGATTGCTAATAATATGCATGGAAACAGAGTCTTCTTAATTTGGTAGCGTAATACATTTTTAAACCAACTATTAGGTTTCAAATGTTACTTCGAAGAGGTTTTATCACACCAAACATAATTTATAGATTAAGATCTTGATGTATACTTAATAGGGATTTAATATCCGAAACTGATACAAAATTGGTATTCGCGAGTAATAGGTATGTAAGACGCGTGCGGCGTTGTGGCGGCCGCTGGAGCTAATGGAGTGTGGTGGGGTCCGTACCCCGCGCGCCCGCGCCCCGCGCGGTCACTTGTTGTCGTAGACAAAGGGCTTATTACGAGGATTTCAAATATATTTTATGTATAATTTTAGAATAAATAGTTTAGAAGTTATTCAAGAAAATAGACTAAAATGACCATTCCTCTTTATCTCCAAAACTACACTACGCCTAAAATAACCTACCCTGCATTGTACCGGGCCCAAAGGTCCCCATAACCATTCCCCCGCTGGACTGCTATAGAGATCTGTTGAACCAAGTACGACCCAGAGCGAGGATCACCACCTCTCTCCCGCAAACGCCGGCCTATATCGCCAAAAAGTCGGCGAGCTTCCACTCCCCGCGGCCCCGCCGTCTCCAATGCTACCGGCACAAAATCGTACGCTTCTGCTTGGCCACAGTTTCCGCCATCGAAACAGCACAACGCATGGTCTGCCCCAAATGGGATGCTACGAACTTGCTCACGCAAGTTGCATCTCAAAAGAGGCAGCGCCCTCTCCGCCACGGGACCAACGTAAGGCCGTCCGGCGTCTTCTCATCCGTGCGGCTCTAAAACACAGGGCACGTTTGCCGAAACCATGGCCCTCCGCACAATCTCATTTATAGCGCGGTGCCTCGGAAAATGGCCAGCACATCGCGGGCAACTCGACCAATGATGCCCGTTCTCCGCCACCCATGCTCCACAGCCACAACGGTGAGGCTCACACACTTTCGCCCCTAATCTGAGTGCCACAGCTATTCTCAGCGAGTCATTGTCTAGCATGGTACCCAGCTGAGGTGAGGGCAATGGATGGAGCCACGCCCCTGACTCTGGCTCCACGATGGCCTTGAAACGCGCCAGATTACTCCCGGGGCACCAGACACTATTGAGCTATATACGTGTTTTCTCCACACGTTGTCCCATTCCCGCTGTACGGTAAGGTTGTGAGGCCGCAAATCGCCCGGGATTGTGACCGACTATCTTGCCAGCGCTTCGGCAATGAATGGCACCGGGAATTGCCACCATTCAAAGAATAAATGCGAGTGACAAGACTCTCAGTTCCATACAAAGACGCAAGAAACGCCACCAGTCCCAAGTTCTCCACACGACGAATCCGCAAACCACTGTACCGAACAGGGAGTGCAGCTTGATCCCACTGTACATCACTGAGCTCCACGTTCAAAACTAGCTCCAAGGTCAACTTCAGCTGTCCATCTAACTCCCTCGCGTCGTCGACAAAAAGCTACGACGGCGACGTCCGTAAAATATAATTCATTCGCGGCGTGGCAAAACCATTCGCAACAAAGTCAAAGTGACATGGGACAACAAAGTCCTCAAGTGACCCCGCACTGCCTCGAGAACCTCTCTTTTAGTCCGAAGAGCCGCACTGACCCCATCAGGAAATATTGACGCCCCCAACAAATAAAGAGACGCTTTATTTACCTTCTAAATACCTGGTAGCAACTCTTCGAGACACTTCGATGAGGCAACTCGTACGAATCCACAAGCAAAGAGCTCACATTTTGTTGGGTTGACCTCAAACCAATCTTCCTCAAAGCTAATATAAGCTTCTATAGGTCCTCGATTACCGCGTCCGGTGATCCACCAATGGCACACATACAGAGGCGAGTTTGACGCAACAATGGCCTTTTGTATCGCCAAGCAAAAATCAAAGGACCCAACGGATCACCCTGTTGAGCCCTCACTTGCGACAAGATTAAGCAGTCCTTAATATACAAGTTGCTAGCACCCGAGAAGCATTGATATACATAAGGCCAAAGTGACGGAGCCAAATCTAAAACCTCATTCAAAATAATCTCCGTTTTCAAATCTATCTTGACAGGGACACCATCAGAGTTATCCTTATTTAAAACAAACTATTTAGTCGCATGTATAGCCACCTCATACCCCCTTGTTGTACCAAAACCAACCTGCTTGGGCTGCAACTGCTCAGACATGCTACCCCTAACGGCGTGACAGCCCAACTTCGCAGTGAGACGCCTAATCACACCTACAGCAATTGGCCTTATGCCGCCATCCTTCTTTCAGAGTGCACATAACGAAGCGCTGTACAGGTAGGGCTTCATCTCCAAATTTAGCACACCATTTAACAGGAAGTTGCACAGATCAGTAAGGGAATCTAATAAACGTCGACCATTATCACCCGCGGAATGAAAAGTGAACTCTTTAAGATGATGTGGACGCAGACCTTTCAGTCCAGATGCAAAACCATTATAAAATGAGCCCAATGCCTTAGCAACCTCATGATACGTTACTGATAAAAAGGCGCTATTCCTATTTGGTTCCGGAGGATAACAGCAGCCTGGATGGAGATGGATGCTTCTCTTATAAAGCGTTCAAAGTATCCTGATCCATTGGTGCCAGCGAAGAATCAGACAAAAGCAACCAAACTGAACCCCTCAAATCACCGTCGTAAACTTTAGCCTCTATAGCGCGATGCTTAGAGCCCGATACGCGAGTTTCTTGATCACAAACATAAACAACTTCTCGAGGAAAACATAAACTCGCACTTTTGATGTTTTGCTTGACTTTGGTGGTCAAAGATCGACTATCCTACTCTCTCTCTACTCTCAGTGGTACTCTCAGAGCGAAGAAAGAAAAAGTTAGGAAGGTGAACCAGTCGTTAACATAGTTTGTGTCTAAAACTTTTCGTATGACCTCACAAAGTCTACGCGCAGCTTGACTCCTTGCACCCTTCGGAACATACCTTAATACACGGACGACATTCGATTTCAAGGATGGCAAAACCTCCCAGTTAACTGACTGCGTTTGCGGTGGAGCAGTTGTATTACCCGGGACCGCCTGAGATACATTATTCACGAAATTTACGCCAGGAACCGCCAAACTAGCAGTCTGGGCCACATCCTTGTGAACCTTACTTATGTGAACACTGAGTCCCCGATGTACAACATATAACCTAGGCAAACCCGGACAATACGGACACGGTGCTTTACCTGAGCTACTCATATGAATTACAAAATAAACATCACAATTATATCATAAATAGTAAACAAAGATACAAAGCGCGAAAGTGAAAACGGAAAATAACTTAATTTAAATTTAAATAAAATAAAAATAAAACAAGCCAACTTTGACGTCCTTGATTGGTGTCTCGCACTTGCTAGCGCCTTTGATTCAACAGTGGCTCCACCGTCGGCAACTTCCGTAAAGCATTGCATAAATAATATCAAATAAACTATTGTCAAGAAGTTTATATTGGGTAACTTACGCATTATTAGTATAAGTTTTAGGATATTTGGATATAGGCTTTACGGGTTATGCGTATAGTAATGATTCAACATAAGAATCGTATGACATTAAACCTGTAGGTCGAAAATTTCTTAGAATGTGCATTTGCACATTGCACATTTCACCTGTAGGGTGGATATTTATTAGACAAGACAAATGTATGCGCAAAAAAATAGGATATTCGAATTTAGGTTATACGGGTTATGCGTATAGCTATAGAAGGATTCGACATAAGAATTTGATGACATTTAACCTGTAGGGCGAAAATCTTTTAGGTAAGACAAGTTTATGCGCATAAAAATTAACATAATCAATTTATTCGGATCAATAGCAATGGCAAAGGTTGTTATGCGAAGTGAAAATAGGCAAGTAAAAATTATGCGTTCCAATCTAGACCCCCTCCGGTAAGAGATGGCACTGGAAGAAGAAGAAGAAGTCTGTCTCAAAGGCTAAACAATATTTTCCAACGCGCTTTGGTAAAGCTGGTTTGATCAAGAACAAACGAGTTTGGGCCAAAAATAATATAGGATAAAGAGGTACGTATTATGAATTATAAAACTAATCAACCCAATATTTTGTCCACTTTTCCAGAATACTGCAAATAGGCGATTTATTGCCGAATTCTGGACACAATAGACCAGAAGAAAAGCCTGCATTGAGAGGAAAGTTTATCAAAAGGCCCATTATAGCGGGTGGCTATTGTGTCTGAAGCTTTACGAAGGCTTGTTTGTAACTTAATTTGATTCAGGGAGAGTAGCAACGTTTGTTTGTTTATTCAGGCTAGTAAGTAGGAAATTCTGTTGACTATTGACATAGTTTAAGCTATCGTAAAAGTTTTGGTTTGTTTATATAATAATATATTTTTTACTAGGACTAATGGAGACTAAGTATTAAAATGGACTACCTGGACTACCTTGGGAGTTTCAGCCAAGTCTTCAATGATACCGTTAAACCTCTTTAGCAAATATGCACAGTAAATAGTAAAAAAATAGCTTAACTATTCGATGCTTTTAATGTACCTATAAAATATATTATATTATAATCTCTATTGTCCTCCTTAGGCTTTGCAGTGAAATTTGAGACTGATTTACGTGACAATTCAGCTCTTGATAAACCGTTATCTACCGTTTTGCTCATAAAATATTGCCCGGCAACTGGCGCTGTGTCCCAAACTCAATTTAAACCGTGCTATTCGTCGAGTTCTTATTAATTATTGTAATTAATTTTAGGAAAAAAATGTGAATATAGGACTGTACGTTAAAGAGTTGATTTTTTGTAAATAATAATTTAAAAAAAAATATATATGTAGAATATATCCCATCAAAAACATTTTCATGTAAAATGTTACCAAGACGAAACCATAAGGCTCGCACCGTCAAAAAGTTATCAGATCTCTTGTAGAGACAAGCTTCTAACTCTATAAGCCCTAACTTCACAAACTCTACACCTCACAAGGAAGGGTACCCAAATGCCCGGCTCCGATTTGATTTTTTTTTATATATGTTATAGAGTAGCCTAAAATACCAGACACGTATTTTTTTTTAGCTGCCCAAACAACCTACTTGGAGAAATTGGCCTCCATAGTACTGAAAAGTGACAAAACCCTCTAATTTCTGTAGAGAGTTTTGTTTAAGCAAATTGCTAGTTAATTACTGGTTTAAATATATGTCGGAGAACATGAAAAAATAATGGACAATACTGCAATATTCTGCCGCCAAAGAGCAGCACTATCACATCACATAAACCATAGAGTAACTTATACAAAAGTATAACAACATAACAAAAGTAAGAAACATAGAATACTTAAATAGTTTACCACGAAACGTTTAGTTTACGTTTCTGATTTATGGTTGTACCCTCCTGACGAAACCTACGTTACGGATTTGAATTTGTCAATTCGTTTGTAAGCATTATTATTTATTATGTATTATGTGCTATGTGCCTAATGTACCTAATAACCTGCGCAAATTTAGAAATAAAATTTCAATTATTTATTTGACAGCATTGACATTGCAGACTTTTGTCTATATTCTAACCGGCCAAACCCAAGTGCAAGGCCTTATGGAGGGTAGACGTGACTCTGATCTCCATAGATTTTATGAACATCGACAAAGACAAACTGAAATAGTTAATAATTTATATAAAAAAATAGTTATTTACATATGGTAGTGTGACATAAATCAAAATATTTGATAGAAATAATTTTATTTGTTCCCAAAGTTGTATAGACAAAGCTAAATGGGAGCAATGTTGCTGTGGCAAAATATTTTTATGTTAATTACTGGCAGCGGCTGGCTGGTAAGCGGTGGTGGCCAAGTGGATATGACGTCCGACTTTCAATTCAAATCCTTCAAATCCTGGCTCGTACCAATGAGTTTTCCGGAACTTATGTACGAAATATCATTTGATATTTACCACTAGCTTTTCGGTGAAGGAAAACATCGTGAGGAAACCTGCATACATCTGCGAAGAAATTCAAAGGTGTATGTGAAGTCCCCAATCCGCATTGGGCTAGCGTGGGGACAATAGCCCAAGCCCTCTCGCACATGAGAGGAGGCCTGTGCCCAGCAGTGGGACGTATATAGGCTGAATTATTATTATAATTACTGGCAACGTATTTCTCCAGCATCAGGCCACACATGCGCAATTATAAAAGGGCATGTCTTTCTAAGAAAGTCGACAGGCCTTGGTCTAGTTTCACAAGATGGACTTGACGATGAACTTCGAAGATGTGTTAGGGCACTCGGTGTTGGTTTGTGATATGCATATGTTGTGTGGATTTTTTAGAAAACTCTTGGTGAGCAGTTAGGTCTCGGGTAACCAGACGGACCTGATGATGAATTTCGAAGAAGTCCAAGGGAACTCGGTGTTGGTTTGTGATATTCAAATGTTGTGTGGATTTTTTAGAAACCTCTTGGAGAGCAGTTAGGTCTCGGGTAACGAGATGGACCTGATGATGAACTTCGAAGAAGTGCGAGGGCACTCGGTGTTGGTTTGTGCTAGGCATTTGTTGTGTGGTCTTTTTAGAATCCTCTTGGAGAGCAGTTAGGTGTCGGGTAACGAGATGGACCTGATAATGAACTTCGAAGAAGTACGAGGAAACTCGGTGTTGGTTTGTGCTAGACATATTTTGTGTAGCCTTTTTAGAATCCTTTTGGTGAACAGTTAGGTCTCGAGTCACAAGATCGACATGATGATAAACTTCTATAAAGTCCGAAGGAAGTGTTGGTTTGTGATAGGCATATGTTGTGTGGCCTTTTAGAATCCTCTTGGTGAGCAGTTAGGTCTCGGGTTGGTTTGTGATATTTTTATAATGTGTGAAAATTATACTTGCAAGAGAGGTATGGGCAATGTGAATGTCATCTCGCCTTGTGTGGTAGGGCACAGCACAGCAGATGTCATTCCAGATCTAGAGCAGAGCCCAACTGGGGAAGTACCTCCACCTTAAAGCCGCAGCCAAATAACACTTGACCCTACTCATAGTGTTGTGTTCCTGCCGGTGAGTAAGGTTGCCAGAGCTCAACGAGGGGAGTGGGGTTAGGGTCGGCAACGCGCATGTAACTCCTCTGGAGTTGCAGGTGTACATAGGCTACGGAGACTGCTTACCATCAGGCAGGCCGTATGCTTGTTTGCCACCGACGTCGTATAAAAAAAAATACTTATGAATATTGATTAAATAGGGTAGTTGTCTGCCCCGCACGTCAGATCGCCTCTCGGCAAAATAAATCAAATAATTTAATTAGAATGCCGCAAAAGGCGCTCGAAAGCTCTATTCGTGAGCTCCAACAAATACTCACCACGGTGACAAATCGTTTAAGTGCACTAGAGACGAAAATAAGTGAGCAAAATGAGATAATCATCAAGCAAACAGAAGCAATAAATAGCCAGAAATCGAGTTCGGAGGGTATCTCAGCAACAAACCGTAAGTCCATCACCGCCTATATTACGCCACCAGCCCCGGCAGCGCTGCAGCGTCAGCGCCCAGTGCGTCAAACACGCCTAAAAGCCGCCGCGACTGCTACATCAAGCAATAGCGCCGCAAAAAAATCAAGCGCAATAGCTGCGGGCGGATCACGTACACTACACGTCGCGACGACTCCCGAGGTAAACCGACCGGCAAGTATGAATCCAGACCCAAGTATGACGCCGGACCTAAGTATGAATCCGGACCCAAGTATGAATCCGGCCCCAAGTAGGAATCCGGGTCCAAGTATGAATCCAGACCCAAGTATGAATTCGGACCCGAACACCTCCAACTTGCAGTCAATATATTCAAAAGCAAAACTAAATGACAGTACGACAGAACACACTAACTCCACCGACAATGACTATCGCACCGTGTCATACAAAAGAGGCCGTATGCAACCAAAAACAACACGAGTTGCAATCACCGGAACAGGCCCAGCAGATACGGACTTACTTACTATAGAGCGCGGTAAAAAAATTCACGCCTGCTTTTTTAAAAGCGACACAACCCCGGAGGCCGTCAGGTCTTATATAGCTAAAAAGACTGGGTATACGAACTGCACGGCCGAAAAATTACGCCTAAAGCATGAGCACTATGCATCGTTTGCAATCACTGTCCCGTGCAGTAAGTATGAAGAAATGATGTCTCCAAATATCTGGCCATCTGGAACGGAGGTGAGCGAGTGGTTTCGAGGCGGCGCCGGGCGCGCCGGGCGCGCTCCCCCCCAACCCCGACACCGCCGCCTCGCGCACGTCGATCGACCAGCCGCCGGCGCAGAGAACAACTGACACCGACACACAGGCACCGCGAACTACGGTTCTCACGGTCTGCCACCAAAATATTAGAGGATTATATGGAAAAACGAAGCAACTAGAAATGTTACTAAGTAACGACCTGACGTGTGACATTTTAATTTTAACCGAACATTTTTTGCGTAGCCATGAAATTCATGCCGTGACATTAACTAATTTCGATTTACTATCACATTACTGTAGACCAAACATAGAACGGGGTGGAAGCTGCATTTATGCTAAATCAGATATAAAGGCTTTGACCCGATCGGACTATTGTGAGTTGTCTCGCGAGCAGGTTTTTGATGTTTGCGCAATACATATAATACATGAGGATCTTTTAATTGTGGGAATTTACCACTCCAACCTAACAAATCATTCCGAATATCTCGGGTTATTCGATGGCCTGCTGGCCAAAATAAATGAAGACAAACTCCAAGCAATCATAATGGGCGATATTAATATCGACTTGCTTAAGAATACTGCCATCAAAAAACAACTATGTGATATTTTATCAGCTCATAATTTTGGTCAGTATGTTAACGAAGTCACCCGGAAAGACGGTGATAGCGCGACGTTGCTAGACCACGCATATTCAAACATCCGTGACGACCGTGTGTCCGCAACATGCGTTGTCACTAACCTGAGTGACCATACAGCGCAGCGACTCACCGTGCCGCGCACTCCACACTTGTCGTTCCCACTGATAACGAAACGTGTTTTTAGCGATACAAACATAACATCTTTTGTAACTGCGCTTGAGTCTATAGATTGGAAAGGTATAGTGGCTAAGCACACGGGCAATTGCAATCAATTCGCAACTACAGTTGTTAACATCTTCACATTCCTACTCGAGATTCATTTCCCATTAAAAAATATGAATACTCGTCCTAAAAATAATCCTTGGATTGATCAAGAACTTAAAGACCTTAAATTGTTAGTTTTCGATTTTATTAAATTATCAAATAAATACCCGGGCAATATGTCTTTACATGACGCTTCAAATGAACTACTGAAATCGTACAATAACAAATTAAAATGCAAACGTACTATATATTTTAATTCATTAATTAGTAACAACCCCAATAAAAGTAGAGCAATGTGGAAGGCTATAAACATCGAGCTGGCTCGGGCGCCGCGCCCGCGCGTCGACTACACCGAGCTACTCACGGACAGCGCCGGCAGCCCGTTCGCAACCAAACAACTCGCGGTAGACGCGCTCAACCACGAGTTCGTAACGGCTGCCGCCGCATGCGGCGCGCCCGCCGCTGACCACAGCAGCTGTATCACCTCCTTATCTGACGGGTATGTCGCCAGTGATAGCTCTATAAGACTCAGGCCTTTTACACCAGCTGAAGTCGCAAACATATTTAAAACTTCTATCGCGACCAAAAACAGTACCGACGTTTACGGCCTCTCCGCTAATCTGTTAAAACGAGCTAGTCCCGCAATTAGCTACGTTCTTTGTGAACTATTCAATAGCTGCATGCGAACAGGAGTATACCCTGAGAATCTGAAAAAAGTAAAAATAAGCCCACTTTACAAAGGTAAGGGTAAAAAATCATTAATAAAATCCTACCGCCCCATATCCCTGGTCCCAGTGCCCAGCAAATGTTTCGAAGTAGGTTTAAACAAGAGGCTACTCAGTTTTTGGGCACAAAAGAATACACTGTCGGACAGCCAATATGCCTACCGCCCTGGCCGGTCCACCACTGACCTAGTGCGAGAAGTAGTGCGCTGCGTATTGAGCGCCCGCGAAGCGGGGAACCACGTAGGTGTCATCTGCTGCGACTTGTCCCGTGCCTTTGACACTGCAGACCACGTACTCGTCTCCAATAAGCTAGCCCACTACGGTATCCGAGGCCTAGCCACCAAGCTAATACTGTCCTTTATGACTGACAGAGCGCAAGTGGTGGTAGGCGACGGAGGGAGGGTCGTTTCTGCCGAGCTAAAAAATCTGATGGGGGTCCCTCAAGGATCGTGCCTCTCCAACACCCTGTTCAGCGTCTTGCTGAACGATCTGCCAATGGCTATAAAAGGTGCTGATATATTCATGTACGCCGACGACGTCACGGCAGTCGTCAGCACTGCGTCTCAGCGGGAGTTGGAAGCGGCCCTAAATCTCGTCATGGAACAACTCCACCAATGGTTTCAGGCAAATGGTTTGGCTCTAAACAAAGAAAAAACCAGCTACATGATATTCAAGCTAAACGGCCATACAAGCCCAACCACTAGGGTGTGCGCTGGCGGTGCCCCTATACAGCACGTGAACGGCGCACGCCTGCTTGGTTTCCATCTCGATAGTGCCCTAACGTGGGAGACGCACATCGATGAACTATGCAAGAGAGTAGGGAGTGCGTGCTTCGCGCTGCGGCGATTGACGATCACCGCCGGAAAGCGTGCGGTGCGAGAGTGCTATTTCGCAACAGTGCACTCGCTCCTCACGTACGGCGTGGAGCTTTGGGGCCGCGCCTCCGACTGGAAGCGCGTCTTCTCACAGCAAAAGCGCGCCATTCGCGCGATGGCTGGTAAGGCGGAGGATGCCCCCGCGCGTGACCTATTCCGCGATTTAAAGATTTTGCCCCTGCCTTGTTTACTCATCTACCAGGTTTCAGTGTTCACACACGGGAACCTGGATTTGTTCAAGCGCAGAGGCACTAACACTAACTATAGTCTACGCAGTAATAGACACCACAATAGGCTGGTCGCCGAACCACACAAACTCGCCAAGTCACAGCGATCTGTGTACTATTTAGGCCCCTCTATTTACAATCGCCTGCCGAACTCGGTAAGAGATGCAGCTTCCACCGCGGCATTTAAGGTTAGACTCAAGAAGTGGTTGACACAAGAGTCATTTTATTCATATGACGAGTTTTTTTAGTCTACCGCTTGTTATTTAAATGGTAAACAATATTGTGAAATATTATTGTGACATAATAAAATATTTGAATATGATATAATTTACATACAATATAATAATTAATTACATACAATATAAAATAATAATTGTATCTGCATGAATTTTATTTGTAAGATTATTGTAATTGATAAACTATTGCAAACTCACACGACACGACATGTAACAATTGTTATTAATAAATATTTCATTTCATTAAACGTTAAAAAAAATACAGATTTATTGTTTTTTTTATATAATAAAATGTATGATCACGATTTTTATTATAACAACAATTATTAGCGAGAGAAATGCAAATAAACGTGTTATATCTGTCAATTATAATTTTACGACTAATATGAAAAAAAAAACGTTTAACCACTCCCTTTTTGGCAAATTTAGAAATGTTTGATCATTAAGTGCTAGAAAATGAAGTTTTTCTAGTTTATTACCAAATAGATTACAAACACTTCATGCTTTGCTAGATCACTATCTATAATTTAAATATTTCTATATTATCCTGTTTGGAGTTACCCCGAAGCACCTTATTATTTTAACGCCTTTACCAAGTATATACATACTGTGTAAATCTCATGAATGTGAATTTCATCACAAAATGTATGAAACATCAAGTATTCAATTTCATAATAATTTAATAGGCCTCTCTTGAGCAGGTATCCGAGTGGGGTAAACGTTATCTCGTCCAGTTTAACCCCAGTAAGACACAAGTTTGCGCGTTTTCCTCTAAAAAAACCCCATTTGTCTTAGCGCCTAAGTTCCAGAACATTCCCCTTACCATTTCGGAGAGTATCGGGATACTCGGTGTCGACATTACGAACGAAGTCCAGTTTCGGGGCCATTTGGAACTCAAAGCCAAACTGGCCTCTAAGAAGCTCGGGGTGCTCAATAGAGCGAAACAGTACTTCACACCAGGTCACCGGCTTTCGTTATACAAAGCGCAGGTTCGACCACATATGGAGTACTGTTCTCACCTCTGGTCTGGAGCACCGAAATACCAACTTCTTCCACTTGACTCCATCCAACGTCGGGCAGTTCGTATTGTTGGTGACCCCGATCTCACAGTCGGTTTGGAACCTCTCAGTCTTCGGAGAGACGTTGGCTCTCTATGCCTGTTCTACCGTCTGTACAATGGGGAATGTTCTGAAGAACTTTTTGAATTGGTGCCACCGTCACGTTTTTATCACCGCACCTCCCGCCAAAGAAACAAAGTTCATCCTCACTTTCTCGACACGTGGCAAACCAAGAACAAGCGGGCATCTCGCTCGTTTTTTCCCAGAACGTGCAAGTTGTGGAATGAACTACCTTCTGAGGTGTTTCCCTTGCGCTATGACATGGGGTTCTTCAAGAAGCAGGTTTTTAGGGTTCTCAAAGGTTGGCAACGCATAAGTGGCTCCTCCGATGTTGGTTATGTCCATGGGCGACGATGACTGCTTCCCATCAGGCGGCTCGTCTGCTCGTTTGCAGCCTATTACATAAAAAAAAAAAATACATATTTTCTGGGACCCTTATTATTTTATGTTTAAAATCGTATCCCATTAATGTGCAAAGTAATTTTTTTAGAAACATTTTTAAAGAACTTAATTAATAATTATATTATTTTAATTTTATCAAGTAATTTTTCTGTAGATTTTATTGATAACAATTTTACCACAATATATTACCACGATAAATTACCATAATAAATATTTCGTCGTATAATTCACTGGTACCAGTACCACTTCCCGTAATAAACATGTCCCATCCCTACGCATACACGTGACAGCGCGCCATGTTCGGAACGACCAATCGCAACGCCGTGAGCACCCGTACCGCACCTCATGGTTCGGTGATACGCGTCACGAACAAAATGGCCAATATTAGGCTTCTATAGGCGGTTTTCTGTGTATAGAGTATAAGCACAAATTATAAAATATAGCATCACGTCACATAATTATTATTCTGCCTTAATGTTTTCCCCAGTGTAGTTTAAAAATATTGCCATTTGCTTCAACATTCGTTAGTAAATTTTAATCTGAAACACCAAGTTGTTTTGTATTTTCTTTATGTAAGTGGATTTCAGTATAAACGGGAAAAGTCTCATTATCACTCTTCGCAACGGTGCTTTAATTGTAAGCTCCTTTTGTTTCACAGACAAAAGGTTCAAATTAAGGAAGTGTGGTCGAAATCTCGCTCAAAACGAGTCGTCCGTGTCCAACAAATTATTTATGGAGATATTTATAACAAAATTTAATTTTTGTAGGTAATTTTTACGTGATGTATCCTTAACCAAACTCCACGAAGAGAATGTGCAAGTCATACTGAATAGGTTTCAATGTGGGATATGGCGTAAAATAATGGTTTCGTATATTGTAGCTATCAGATGTTAGATATGGGTCAATTATTTTTTTACCCCAGTAGCCAACAAAATTCGAATTTGCTTTATATTAGATATTCATTGATCAAGTGATTTTCATTTTACACTTTTTATCGCTGTCCCCGCTGATCTGTTTAACTTACATTTCTTTCGTTTTATTCACGTGTTTTATTGTGATAAATAAACTTAATCGTTAGAATATCTTAAGAAAACCTGTAAATAGACCTTATCCTACATCAATAAGGATTATTAACAAATTTATACGTATTTTAAAACAATTTCTTGAGAAAAAAAAACTATTATTCCGTCGCGGAATCCTTTTGTGAGCTTGCTTAGAGCGTGCTGCGAAGTCGTAAAAATGTTAAATTAATAGTTTTCACCGTTGAAAATGTAGACATTTTCTTTATATAAGTAGAATTAAAAAATATTTTTCCAATTACCTACTAAATTGGCAAATAAGGATTTATGTTACTTTCCGTCCAAGTCATCTCGGATATGGGTATATATGGTATCATTTTGATGTCTTGAATACAAATATATGAAATGCCAAGGGCGAAAAAGGTGGGGGTAGTAACTGTGACGTCATAAAATAGGCGGTACAAAGAATTTTTTTTTTTCTTTTACACATACCATGAGAGGTATCCAATGAAAAAGCTTTGTGAGTAGATTACAAATAAATATATACTTACTCGTAACATTCTATGCCATTTTCAGTACTTGATCGCGGACTCGCTGATCGGGTCCCCCGCCTCCCGAGCCCGCTCCTCGCGCCCCGCTACCGCCGGCTGTCGTCTCATCGCGCGCCGGCACTTATTCCTCCAGGGTTCTCGCCGTTCTCGGCCAGAGCACGTGCGCACAACGTTAGTCAGTACTCGCGGTATACGTACCTATTTTCCATGTAATTTAATCGTTCAGATCAATATACGTTGTTAAAAGTACAATTTGGTGTCGTATTCATCATTTATAAACCTTCGTCAACAAGATTCGAGCCAGATTCGACGTAAATAAACTTTAAAGACGCCGTTTCGACGAGGTCAATCAAACATAGAAGATAGCACGCTTGGCCGAGACTACTACTATCGCCATCGTATATCGACTGACATTGGAGTGAATCACCGCGAAGCAATTTATTAACCCCATTCTATCCTCCTCAATTCTGAATTTATTTGGTTTCACTCACAAGCTTAGTTAAGCTAATATAAAAGTTTAAAAATTACTTTGATTTTTTTAACATTATTGTAAATAATTCTGAAACAAAAGAAGATCGAAGGCTACTATTTATTAGGCATACAGCGTCCTTAGGTTTAACCACTACTCCACCTTAAAGTATCCCTCGAGGGGATCTTGATAGCTTATCTTGCTAGACCCTTTACTGTGACTAGAAAGTTTTATTTGACAATCCACCTCTAAATAAAACTAAATAGGACGAGAAAAGTTGTAAGCTTCAAATATTTGACTAACTAACTACATGGGAGATATTAAAAGTTCTTGTTTCCCTGCATAAACGCATTATTTATAATATATTTAACGATGTCAGCATAGACACACTTATCCGTTTTATCTCGTCCTCTTTTCCGAGGACATTCCGGGTACTGGTAACGCAGTAGATGGGATGGGAAGACAAAACTTTGCTAATAGGACTACTTTCATAGCTAACACAAAACTATGTCAGTGGAGGTTAAGAAATTATTTGTGTAACATGTATTCGTAAAACAATATACCTGACACATGCAATGGAATATTTATTGCACTGAGTTATCGTTAACCCTCTCTATTTAATAATAAAACCCTAGGATGAATGACCCTGTGTAAAAATGTTTTCCTGTTATCCAAAGTGAATAAGATGAAGAAGTATGGCTTATAAAATACGAGTACGAGTAAATAAAATAGGATTTTATTAAATATTATTTTCTCCTTTTATTCATTTTTTATCTCCAGGTTAGCTTTTTTAGAACATGAATATAAAAATAAAATATAAAAACTCAAACAAAACCAATAATAAAAGAATATAAACATATTATAAAAAACCTGACCTAGGGTGCCGCAAGCAGCGGGGCAGGGCCCAAGCTGCCGGTGGTCAGGACCATAGGGTAAGGAACCGACGTACTATATGCGCCGTATCCAAGATTACCGCCTACTGCTTTTGCATCTGATCCTTGATCCAGCCACCCAGCGATAGGCTCTCTAGGTGTTGGTCGAAACTCTTTGCTATAAGACCGTTCGGTGACAAGACTATCGGAACAATCATCGTCGAGTCAACATACCAAATGGCGGTTAAGTCGTGAGCCAAGTCTAGGTACTTAGGCTTTTACGAGATTTTCATCATGGGGAATGGTGACGTCGATGAACACGGTCCGGCGCTGTGATCGGACGATGTCAGACTTATAGTCCTGTCAGTAATGATAGATCGATCCTGATATTAATAGTACATTACTACAGAGGCCGGAACGAAAGGGGTTGCCGGCCGAAAACATATATACGGCCGAGCGAAGCGAGGCTGGATAGGTCTGAGGCGGGCAACCCCTGTTTCCCGCCCAGGTATGTATAGTGCTTTTCTCAAACATGCAATGAAATCATCAACAACAAAAATCAGTTTTATTTTTAAAGAAATTATAAGTAAACATGACACATACTAAAACTAACGTGTGTATATTACTATTTCGCTATATTTTAACTCGGTTTTAATAGAAAACAGATACTTCATACATTTATAATTATTATCAAAGCACGTTTCTGAACGAAACTAGAATTTCAATTTGTTGCGACGAAAAGGGTGTAGCAGGATAGCCTAGGAAAAACTGCCCCCAGCGATTTTGGGCCGAAACTGTAATCAAACGATGCCTTTTGGGGAGGTTATACTCTGCACAAAGTTTCATCCCTCTGTTACCCCCTAGGGGTGAAAAACACCCGATTAACCCCAAAACTGTTTTAATTATTTTTGCTTAAACTATGAAAGTGACGAATTTAAAATTTTGTACAAATATTCATAAGACTAAAAGCTATGTGCTAAAAAAATATTAACCCCCTAACCATTTAAATTCTTGTAAAAAAACCGAAAATAAAAAAAGAATCACCCTGTATATCAAGTTTGGCTCATGGTACACACACCATTTTTTTTTCAAAAATGAACCAGTTTATATTCTACATTATACAAAAGTTTCATGGACCTACTCCAGAAGGAACATTGCGAAATTAATATGTATTGGCTCTTTGGTGCGTACTATTCATTGAACTCCCACTAAGAGCCTTGCATTATTAATAAACAATGGCTTGCGATCGGACCGCTGCTCGTGCCCGATTTGAAAAAGGTGGGGATAAAGAAGTATGAATCAAACTCATTTGTATTTATAAAAACATTTTTAGGGTTCCGTAGTCAACTAGGAACCCTTATAGTTTCGCCATGTCCGTCTGTCTGTCTGTCTGTCTGTCCGAGGCTTTGCTCCGTGGTCGTTAGTGCTAGAAAGCTGAAATTCGGCATGGATATATAAATCAATAAAGCCGACAAAGTCGTACAATAAAATCTAAAAATTTAATTTTTTTGAGGGTACCCCAAAAATTCACCCCTACACGTAAAATGGGGGTGAATTTTTTTTTTTGCTTCAATCCTACAGTGTGGGGTATCGTTGGAAAGGTATTTCAAAACTAATAGGGGTTTTCAACTAGGGAATGCAAAAACCGGAGGTTATTCAAAACCGGTTTTTTCTTCGGTTTTACAAAAAAAACCGGTTTCGGTTTTTAGAATCAACAATTCTTAAATTCATCGCCATGGAATAAAGAAAAGATTGCTTCACGTGTAAAAACGAATGCTAGTATAGTGTATACACGATTTTATCACGAAATTAAAGACAGAATATCTGACTATTTTATTGTATTCTATGGGAATTGTCAAATGACTTAATGTTATTTGTAACTAGGAATAGGAACAAACCAATTTTATTAAATTATTTTTTTGGTTTTTTGTTTAGACATTGTCATTTGTCATTTTTTCTTAAATATATGACAATATCAATTTATAATTTAATGTTATTTGTCTTAAATCAAATGGCCCAATCCGAAATCTTGCTCTAAGTTTTTCGCTGTCTTCTAGTATATTAGAAACTGATGATGTTAGCTTAAACTGGGCAAACACAGGTAGTCAAGTAATTCCGTTCTTTAGGGTTTGAACTACCCTTTCCTATTAGTGCGAAAGAGACAAAAAAGGTTGTCGGTAAGTCGTTATCACCGAACCAACCAAAAGACTCTAAAGCTGCCATTGATATAATTGATAACGTGGAATTTTTCAACAGCGCATCGCATAATAAAATTATAAATAAGACCTTTTATACCCATTTTTATTAAAAAGTACTACTATACAATTCGTACACCAGCACGGATGTCCTGCCACTGCCAATACTTTAAATTATTTAAATCTTTCGTATTTTTGTATTTTGTACCGTAAAAATTCATTTAGCGTTACAAATGATCAAACTAACACAACACCACATTATTTGTGTGGATTCAACCGGTTATGTCGATTCAACCGGTTTAGGACCGGTTTATACCCTTATAATGAATAAAACATGCAACTTAGGTAAATAAATAAAAAAACCGAATAAAACCGAAACCGGTTTTTTCAAATTCTAAAAACCCGGTTTTGGGTTTCCGTCAAAAATCCGGTTTTTTCGGTTTCGGTTAAAACCGGTTTGCATTCCCTATTTTCAACAAACATTTTTTGATAAAGTGAATATATTCGGAGATAATCGCTCCGAAAAAAAAAAATGTGTCCAAAAATGTGTCCCCCCCTCTAACTTTTGAACCATAGGTCCAAAAAATATGAAAAATATCGTAGAAGTAGAGCTTAAGAAAGACATTAAATGAAAATTATAGCGGACATGATCAGTTTAGCTGTTTTTGAGTTATCGCAAAAAGTTTCCCCTTCATAGTAAAAAGACTTTAATTAGGTACTGATTGTGCAAATTTGCCTATTTGTTTAACTCGCGTGAAAGGTATCGTTTCATCCCTTGGTTAACAATTTACTATACTTTAAGCTCCAGTTTAGCTTATTGTGACGGAAGAGTAACTACGGAACCCTACACTGAGCGTGGCCCGACATGCTCTTGGCCGGTTTTTTTAAATTATTTTGTTTTCGGGTCCGAGACGTTGCGTATTAAGCATGATATGAGTATAATGATTAGTGGTTACGAAATAGTACGTTTATTTTAATTTCGCAATGTTCCTTCTGGAGCAGGTCCATGAAACTTTTGTATAAAGTAGAATATAAACTGGTTCATTTTTGAAAAAAAAAATGGTGTGTGTACCATGAGCCAAACTTGATATACAGGGTGATTCTTTTTTATTTTTGTTTTTTTTACAAGAATTTAAATGGTTAGAGGGTTAATATTTTTTTAGCACATAGCTTTTAGTCTTATTAATATTTGTACAAAATTTCAAATTCGTCACTTTCATAGTTTAGGAAAAAAAAATTAAAACAGTTTTGGGGTTAATCGGGTGTTTTTCACCCCCAGGGGGTAACAGAGGGATGAAACTTTGTGCAGAGTATAACCTCCCCAAAAGGCATCGTTTGATTACAGTTTCGGCCCAAAATCGCTGGGGGCAGTTTTTCCTAGGCTATCCTGCTACACCCTTTAATTATAACCTCTTCTCAATCTCAATAATCAATCAGAACTCAATAGCAATCGGTACTTGTCGCTAGATATGTAGATAAACTAAACTTATATATTAAGTGTTGTAGTCAAAACTGTCGAGTTACAGTTTAAAATACTAAAACACAATGCATTTCGGGTTAAAAGATGCTTAGTAAACAAAACATTAAGCATGGAGTGGAGTACAATTCCCACAATGTTGAAGACTTTTTAGTTTCTGCCAGTTCATTAAAATATGACAAAAACAGGTGTTCTGAGAAACTGTGGGCATTAGGTCATAATTAACCATATATTTCGCCTTTGATTTTGCCGGCAGCAAGTTCTATATAGCCAATTCTGCTTCGGCTCTTAATTCAGGTGGGGTGCAATCAAAAATCATTTCATCGTCGGTAGTTTTGCTCGAACTCATATTGAATTATTTATAACAAAACAAGATTACAAACAATAAAATTAAATCCGATAAAACAGAATTATAGCGAAACATTATAAAGTTTCCCGCAAAACCTTTTTTTAACCGACTTCAAGATTTCAAAAGAGGAGGTTATCAATTCGGTTGTATGTTTTTTTTTGTTTTTTTTTTTTTTAAATGTTTGTTACTCCATAACTCCGTCATTTCTGAACCGATTTTGAAAATTATTTTTTTGTTTGAATTTATATATGAGTATACAGATTGGTCCCGTTTTTGTCAAAACTCAGTTCTGATGATGGGATCCATGAGGAATCGAGGGAACAAATACATATAGTGATTTTTGTATCTTCTGTAACAAATCAAGCATTTACATTTAAAAAAGTGACATTTCATGAAGTGGAACTGCTGATGATGATCAGAATGGAACTCTTCAACGACGCGTAGTACACGTTTGGCGATTTCTGCTCTTCGCTGTGTTTGTTAAGTAAATTAGATTTTCAAGACAAACTTTTGTCAAGTTCGAGTTCTGACGTGGGGGTCCATGAGGAATCGAGGGAACTCTTCAAATGTTAAAGGCATATATATATAGTGATCTTAGTATTTTCTTTGACAAATCAAGCAATTACATTTAAAAACAACTGAAACCTGAAAACAACAACTGAAAACTGTTTTAAATTCATTGCATTAATGTATGTATCGAATTATTTTACTTATATTGTTCACTTTTAAAAAAGTGACATTTGATGAAGTGGAACTGCTGATGATGAACAGAACGGATGATATGTATGTATGCATGTCTATGTGTGCGCGCGCACGCATTCCATTACCTACACATACAAGTCAGTAATAAACCAGCTGTGCCTCGGTACGATTGCTCTTTGTCTAATCTTGTTAAACCTGCCGTTTCGGAGGCCAAGATTCTTTTTGGATCACTGAACCAAAATAGTAAGTTAGTTAGTTAACAAAGGTGTACGAGTATATAGGTGAAACGATTAAATACGTTTCGGTCACTATGTTTTATCCACAAATGCGGATGTACAAATTTAATATCATACCTAAAAAATAACATGCTGCATGCATACTTTGATATTAATAATATTCTTACAAATATCACAACCAAAGTTGCAAAAAAATCAGAAAAACTAATTAATAAATTTAATGAATTGTGAGATGTCATACGATATTCAATTTACATAAAATAAAAATCTAATATATAAAAAAGTGATATTACAGTGGAAATGTGAGAAACAGTTAATTTCAAAAATAATTAATAATAATATTAATTATCTATGTCATTGAGGAAATCATTGATTGAATAATAACATTTTATAATATATTATATAATATTAGTATTACAATGTCACTTGATATCTTAGTTTAGATAATAGGGGCCATTTTAAGAATGTTGTTATTAAAAAGGTCTGTATTGCCTTTTGGAGCTCGTAACTTGTGCTCATATTGTATTCTCATGGGCAACATGCGCCCTTGCGATCATTTTGAAATTCGCGGAAGAGGCCAAGACTTCATTTCCTGTCACTAGTCAAATTTTGTCAGATCAAATTCCGCCGGAGGCGGAAACACTGACCGACTCTCGGGTCCGTGGGGTCGTTACTCTCAAACAGTTCACCAAAAGCTGCCCTGCGGGCAATATTATTATTATTATGTTTTGCCTGGGTATGTGTTATTATTGTTATTAAGCTAGCCCCTGTTTCACTACGCTTACCATTGACGCCTGACATTGTCAATTCACCGTTATATTACTGTACGGCTACTACCAGTTTGTGCGAGATGCATAGAAAGTAAGTTCCGCAGACGTTAGCGAATATGTCAGTATCAAGCTCGTGGTAAAAGGCTAATGGTCCCTAGTAAGTACATTAATGCTATGTACCGTCTTTATTTACCGACCCGTAAATGTATGTACAAAAAATTTACCGTCTCAGTTGTCAATTGTCAAGTTGGTGAAAAAGACGCCAGGTATATCTTTGCCGGTCACTCATTAATTACTCTGGTCCACATTATAGATTTCCTATCAAGAGGCAAAGATCTCGCTTGATTACTGTATTTATGTATGGAAATCTGGTACGTGAGTGGATCTGAAGTCTTTATTCCATGCAATTTATTCTCATGCAACTCTCTTGGGGCCGGATACGTGACAAGGTTGCGTGATGTTAGTAGGTACTCGTACCTACGAGCCTCAACTATATTTTTAATAGTAAAATAGTTTAGCATCTATTGCGTTACTTTATATAAGCTTTGTCCACTCCTCGAGTTCTTAAACTGATCAATCTTTCAAGTACCTAATTCTTCATTTGTAACTTAAGCAAACAAAACACTGCCAACTGAACTCATTTATTTACCAAATCCCGAGAAGTCCCTTAATAACCATAACCGATTCTGTTCGTCTGTAATTCAAACATTAGTTAACAATATTATTTTCATCACACTTGCTCAAAAAAGATCTTATTTCTTGCAGGTGTACTGAAGGACAAAGGCCTAAATTTTTCCCACGGGAGTTATGGATTGTGAAAAAAAGCTATGACTCCCCAGGGAATTCATATTACGAATTAACTAGGTATAAATAAGTTTTACTTTTAAAATATTAGCGTTTATGATTTAGTATTTTTGTTCATGTTTAAAAATATTTTTCTCAAACATGCAATGAAATATTGATGTTATGTTCCTTATAATAGGCTGCGAAGTATGACGTTTCAGGTGCGGCTAGGACAAGAGGTTGTTAATGCAATTTCATACAAATCTTGCAGGCCTAGGCCGGTAAAGTCCTCTTTTTTAATTTTCATTCCACATAAATTTGTGGCACAGGCATCATGACATTCTGCCACTATGCGTATAAAAAAAAAACAATAAACGGTTTGGTATGTACTAAGTCCAGTTTTATTTAGATATAATGAATCCGAATGAACATAATTTTTACTAACCGAAGCGTAGAGTAGGTCTACGTTTTGACTCGGACAATCTGCTCTCGTATGTCCGGAGGTTCTCCTCTACAGGTCGCAATTCTCAACTGATTCCCGTGAAATTTTGTGACCATATTCTATGATTAAATAGATTTTTTTGTCGATCCAGTTTTTGGAAATTTTTCAACATGGCGGATTCATGGTACGTAGCGCCGTTTCTATATCGTAAGAGTTTCTTCCTTGTGAGACACATGTCTCAAATCACTCTATAAACATTTACAGAGTGATTGGGAAAAATTCTGATATTTTAGAACGATGGTTTAGGAGGTATTTCGATATTTAGATTATACTCGAGAATAAGTAGCCTAATTTCAACATGTCATGTATGTTCATACGTGGCTCAGTTGGAACACGCTCGCTTTGCAATGACGAGGTTCTGGGTTCCAATCCCGAACCTAGAAGAATTCTTTGATTTTTTTTTGCACTTTAATTTCCTATTTTTCATTGACTAAGCTTTGTAGCCGGGAGAGAGAGGTCCCTGGATCTATCCCCTGAATTGTAACATTTTGTATTTTTGTTTTTGCACTTAAATGTCGTATCGTTGATTGATCAAGCGAGCGCATTCATTTCAGTTTTTTGTCTCAACTCTTTTTCAGCCGTTAAAGTTGCAGGACCTATGTTGGTGCTCTAAATACCGCACAGCAAAGTAGCAAACTGTTCAACTGATGTGGGTTTATACATATTTGCGTTCCCTGACTGGTAATCTACCTGCTGGTGACTAACAGCAAAGAGAATTTGAAATAGAGGTGTATTGTCAAAGTAAACTTTGTAGTCAAATGTAGTCATGTAAATTTACTACCATCTTTCGAAACATGATTAAAACTTTTAGAATGCTATTTGACTTTGATCCTTATTCTTTCACTTATATGTGTTAAATTTGTTAAATATCAAAAAGTGGCGCCATCTAATAGATCTAAGGCCAAAGCTATAGCGACATCGTTTCGAGCGATGGCGCCATAACCTTATTTAGGTTGTGCCCGGCAAGATGCCGCCGGTTTTTGATATTTAACAATTTGAACACGTAAATAAAATAAATAAATGCTATAGGGATATTCTTACACAAATTGAGTAAGTCCCGACAACGATATATATAACGTTTTATTTTAATCCAACTAATGTTCTAAAGTTATGCATAAGTTGCAAAAGTATCAATACTGATACATCGGTCACGTTGTTTCGTGCGCACCTGCATTAGGGACCGGCGTTCGGTAACTTTGTAAAAGTCGTATCTTCGCGAGTTTTCAAATCGATACCGGGCTCTTAATTTATCGTAAGTATTTATTCAAGACTAAAGAAAATCGTACTCGGGCCGGTTAAGGCGCCAGGCCCCAGTGCGGGCGCGCCGGCAAGGTTGGCCCATTGGGGGGCGCGCCGGCAAGGTTGGCAGTTTGTATGGCAGATATAGGAGTTTATTTCTAAGATAATAAGGGTCATAATAGATGATTTGACTTTATGCTCTAGAGCATAATAAATAATTTTATGCCGCTTACACGTGACTTAAGCGTCTACTATTTTCACTTCTCATGCTCGTCAAATTGACAATTGACAAATTGGCGCCGCACAATTTTCTTTAGTCCTCACAATAGAAGTGAAAAGCAGACTGTATAACTCAGGCATAAATGTCCATCTAGATATGCATCAGTATGACGTCGCTGCGCTTGCAAAAATCCGCTATGTTAAAAAACCCCACTTTACAGGGGACACAAAAAACGTGTTTATTTTATAACTGTTTATAAGAACACGAAAACTGGGGATGACAAGAATTCAAGTTTTCAATGAGGCATTAAATAATTAAATGTATGGAAATTTTATATATAACCGTGCTTATATATAACCGCTTATATATAACCTTATATATAACCGCGGTATATAACCGTAAACCGCTATGTGATAGTGTGCTAAATGAGACATATTTTACATTAATTAAAATAAAGAAAAATGGAGTTTTGAGGAATATGCGCTTTTAAAAGTAGTTTCAAAATCCGTCAAAAACCATTTTTCAAAAAAAAACACAATCATAAAAAAAATTGGATCTTACAAGCGTAGCGACGATGAGTAGATACTTTCGTACTATATAATATTAGATCTACTTACAAGTTATTTTTTGTTTGATTTCTTGACTTGTCTTGTTTGACGACCGGTTTGGCCTAGTGGGTAGTGACCCTGCCTACGAAGATGATGGTCCCGGGTTCAAATCCTGGTAAGGGCATTTATTCGTGTGTTGAGCATGGATATTTGTTCCTGAGTCATGGATGTTTTCTATGTATTTAAGTATTTATAAATATTTATATATTATATATATCATTGTCTAAGTACCCTCAACACAAGCCTTATTGAGCTTACCGTGGGACTTAGTCAATTTGTGTAATAATGTCCTATAATATGTATTTATTTATTTATTTATTTATTTATTTGTAACTTTCATAGTTTTTTGTATACAAGAGTTCAAACAAAATACTAACTTGTAGTCTTGTAAGCCGCCCAAGTGGACCTAATCTTATGTAGAAAAGTTTTAAAAGAGTTGAATCCAACTTTATAGTAATGCAAGTAAATGTTTATCGCTTATACAAGATAGTAATAGACTAGGTATAAGTACTTGCAGCTTCTGATTCTGTTTGGAATTGTTCTTCTTTTTACCTTTGTTCATCTTTGTGTACAAAGCTGCATTAGCTTCGTCTTCTGTGACTTGTGTCTCAGTCTGACCTACAAATCTTTCATGTGCGCATAACTGACCTGCCTAGTTCTTAACTGAGCGTTTCTTCTTTGACTAAACCATCCAACTGGACTTGAATTTAAGATATTCCGGAGGTAAAGTAAGGACGGGTAAAGTGTATATTTATTAGGAGAATTCATGGTAATTTCGTCTTGCTCTCTAGCTCCGTAAACAATTCGCTCCAGATATTCTTTAAAATAAACACGTGAGTAATGATGTCGTGTTTCGGGTTCTTCTTGTACTAATGCATTTTAGGCGTAGGACATACGTACTGCCGTACCGTAGCAACCGTTACCGTAGTAAGACGAGATAGAATGCATCTATGGAGGTACGTGCGTAGACAATCTCGTCTTACTTTGAGTATCTTGGCAGAGTGTCATCGGATATGCGAAAATATCTAAACCTCCCGGCATTACCTTGAATACATATTTTAACACTTTATAAGGCAGAGACGATTTGGAAACCACTTAGTGAATAAACATTTAGGGCGAAGAACATCCACTTTTTTATTTAACTATATTATGGTATTATATAGTGAATATATCAGGCTTTCTTTCCTCATTCATACTTTTTTGGTCGAGTAGTGCCACAGCTGGTGCCACGCCCGTGGTGGCGTGCTCGCTGTTTCTATATTGGAATAAAAATCGACTTAATGCTTCTATAACATCTACCCCCTCGATAACTGCCCGTTTGACTGCTTTTTTACTGTTTTTACCGCATTTTCGGCTTCCCCATTACCCTGCGGTCTGTATGGCGCCGATGTGGTGTGTCTTATGGAATTTCTTTCACAATACATATTAAATTCCTCCGAAGAAAATGGCGGGCCATTATCCGTGACTAATTGAGAGGGCAAACCAAATCTCGCAAAAATCGAACGAAAAGCTTTTATTGTCGCCCCCGCTGTCGTTCCTGACATAGGCAAAACTTCTACCCATTTGGAATGAGCATCAATAATAATAAGAAAACGTCTATTCGCACAATCAAAAAAATCGGCATGTAATCGCCTCCACGGATATAAAGGAAACTCCCACGAGTGGAGCGGCGCGTGCGCGGGCGCGTCCCTCACCGCGCGGCACGCGGTACACGAGCGCGCTATGGCCTCAATTTCCGCGTCCATGTTAGGCCAATAAATATAATTACGTGCTAAGCTTTTCATTTTGTTAATGCCTAAATGACCTGTGTGGATTTCCCTTAATATATCACTCCGTAATATAGTGGGAGTCACGATTCTATATTTAAATAAAATACACCCTAAGTCCGCGTACAATTCGCCCTTACGAATAAAAAAAGGTTTTTCTTCCTCGCGATTAGGGGATAATGGCCAACCGAACATTATGTAACCTAGAATCTTACATAACAAATGATCTTTTTTTGTTGCATAAGCCACATCCTTAAAATTAATAGGCATCGTTTTCAACATATTAAAACACGACGTCTCTGCGGCGAGGCAACGCTCGTGTGACAATGGAAGCCTAGACAGGCTATCTGCCGGGCCGTTGTCCGCGGATCTAACAAATTCAACTTTATAATCATAGCCCGCCAGCCACGCAGCCCAGCGCTGCAACCGACTGGCAGCCGTCTGTGGAATGCCTTTCTTTTCACCAAAAATATACATAAGCGGTTTGTGATCCGTCCGGAGTAAGAACTGCCTCCCAAACAAATATTGGTGATGCTTAGTCACTCCATAAAATATGGCCAAGGCCTCTTTATCAAGTTGGCTGTAGTTCTTCTCCGCGTCGTTGAGCGTGCGCGAGGCGCAGCTGATGGGCCGCTCGCTGCCGTCCACGTACCGGTGCGCCAAAATCGCGCCGACGCCGTACGCGCTGCTATCCACAGATAGCACGAGCTCCCGCCCCTCCTCATAGTGCGCCAAAACGCGATCACTAACCAACATTTTTTTTTCACTATTAAAAGCCTGTTCACAATCACTGTTCCATGACCAGTTAACATTTTTTTTTAAAGCGCATGCAGCGTGTGTAATAAGGTACTAAGATTCGGAATAAATTTCCCGTAATAATTTAAGAGACCTAAAAAACTCTTTAACTGCGTGACGTCATTAGGCGTCGGTAAACTAGTGATTGCCTCAAGCTTAGTCGGGTCCGGGTGCAAACCAGTTTTATCGATGATAAATCCTAAGTAATGTACTTTTTCTTGAAGAAATTTACATTGTTCCATTTTGACAGTCAACCCCATTTCCTTAAGCCTATCAAGAACCATCCTGAGGTTGCGGAGGTGTGTATGGCGGTCCGATCCCGTGACGTATAATTAGTATAATAAAATAGGGAGTGTTTGTTTTTTTTTATTTTAGTTGGTTCGAGTCCCGGGCGAGCCTAGCGAGTTTTAGAAAATCTTTGAATGCAGTTTTGTTTCTTTTTAAAAAGTCTCCTTTAAGTAAAATGAGCCATCTTAAGGATTTAAGCTAGTTTCCCTCCAGGGCCCGACTTATCTTTCCACACTGTATATGTCAGTGCGTAAAGTAGTACTTTTTGAGCAACTGTATTAAATAAATGTTATCATACATACTTATTTATTTATATAAATTAGTCAAGTTAATAAAATATATAATTTATTTATTAATCAAGAAACTGCATACCATCTGATCCACAGCGCAGGCATCGTCACATTATAGAACGTTCATCCACCTCAGGTGGTTTCTTTTAGGTTAGGTTGATTGAATTTTATTTTGCCACGTGTTTACATTCACTTTATTACGTGGATACATGTTTGCCATCTTTAACTTCAGGAAGCATAGCATTCGTTTTTATCGATATCTCGGCAATTTCGGCGGTGCGAATCAACACAGTCTCATATAGTTGCGTTCCTCTAGCAACCAATAACTTTGTGATTGGATTACGTAGAAAAATATTTTTTCTCATATTCTATACGCAGCTTCGGTTCAATATTGCCAGTTACGCTACCTACAGCCTTCTGACAAATACAAAATATTGAAGAATATGGTAGAAACTAAGCCGACGTAAACAAAAGGTTAAAGGTATTAGTTAAGTAATGCTTAATAAAATAAGACGAAATTAAAAAGCTAGGAAGCGCACTTTTTTAAAGCTCGATGATTTTTATTCGATTTTACCAGTTAAAAGATGACTCACGCTAGACCGGGCCGGGGCCTGGCCGGAGCTTCCGACGCTTCGTTTTCTATGGAAAGCACCACGTGATCACCGATCAGCCGCCATAGAAAATGACGTGTCGGACGCTCCAGCCCGGCCCCGGCCCGGTCTAGTGTGAGTCATCCTTAACTCTAAAAAAATAGACTAAAATCAAGCTAACTTTTGCGCCAGTGGTTAATTTAGGGTTTTTTAACTTATTTTGCACGAATATAATATTCTTGCACGTACGTCTTGATTATGATTGGCGTAGAGTAATTTTTTACGCGTGTGAGAATTTACGTTGCGCAGTTACGTGACGGTACTTACGTGTCAGACGAAGAGTCGAATTTTGTTGTAGGGGTTTGGCTGCGAAATCACAAAACGATCCGTGTGGCTACCATGAGATCGGAATACGTTACTCGATATCGAGAACGTTACGGAAAATGTATGGAGAAAGTGTACAGAGCTCCAAGCGGTTACATATGGTACTAAAAATTTTAACTGGTACAGTCAGCATCAAAATTAGCGGATCAAACAAGGTTTCATAAGTATCTACCATTCTGTAACAGCTTAACAAAAGTTGATGGTTCTATATGTAGAACAATTTAGACTGTAAAAGATATACTTTTGCAAGTAAATTTTAGAGAATTATCTTTATTTGGAATAGTTATACGGAATATCAGATACTTTTGGCGCGTTGTTTCATCCGCTACTATTGATGCTGACTGTACCATGAGTTGATAAAATAAATCACAATCATAAACACATATTTTAATATTCTATAAAACATTATTGTCAACAAATATTGACACAGAATGCACATTTCATAAATTCAAATTCTTGTCAGCCAGAATGTAACATTACATCACATTAGCAACTATGAAGGTTTTAACACTGCCCCTTATTCGAGCAAACTAAGTAACATTAAGTACTAGCATACATAATGTGAGAGTACAATACTAAAATTGACCAACAAATAAATTATATTAAACCTAAGCACTTAATAAAATAGTTGCGTTTCACCTTGGGTAAAGCTTTTGTAAAGAGATCTGCCTCCAACTCTGAAGAAGGCTTGTAATTTAAACAAATCAGTTTACGATCAACACATTCTCGAATAAAATGATGGTGCACGTCTATGTGTTTGGTCCTACGAAAACCCTCATTCTCTACCATTTTTAACGTACTACGATTATCATTGTAAATCGTGATTATCCTTGATTCTAACGATTCTCTATAGTTGAGCTCCTGTAAAAAAATATAAATTTGGCCTCTTTTACAGCATTGCCAAGGGCATAATATTCAGCTTCTGTACTAGAACAAGCTACGTTTTGCTGCTAGTGGTTATGCCAGTTTATGATGCAGCCACCTAACCTACTTACGAAACCTGAATAAGATTTTCTATCATTGCTGTCCCCCGCCCAATCTGCGTCGGATGAAATAACAACTTTATTACTTCCTCTTTTAAAGTTGAGTCCATAATCAGTTGTGCCCGAAAGATACCGTAGTACTCGCTTTGCCGCAATCCAGTGTGATTCATTATAACATGTGTTATACTGGCTAAGCTTACTGCACGCAAACGCTATATCTGGACGAGTGCAAACAGCCAGATACATTAAACTACCTGTCAGTTCCTGATACGGAAACCTTGGGTCAATAGTATCTGCTTTTGAAAGATTAAAATTAACTTCCATTGGAGTCGCTATGCTATGACATTCAATCATCGCAAATTTAATCAACAGTTTTTTTACGTATTCATACTGAGATAGCTACAAGGTGCCTTTCTCTCGGTTCCTCTCGACCTTCATGCCTAAGGCTTGTGTCACTGGTCCAAGTAGTTTAATAAAATTTTAAAGTTAGAACTGAGCAATTTGTACAATGATTTCTTTTCATGTTCAATAGAACTAAATATAAAGAAGTCATCCACATATAAGACAATGTTGTTTTGTTTGAAGCCATTGCTAACTAGAACTTTGTGAGCTTTTTCATTCCAAGCACTACTTGCTTGTTTGAGTCCATATAAACTCTTTTTAAGTAAACAGACTTTATTCTGCCCCTCAATGATAAAACCATTCGGTTGTTCCATATAAATGCGTTCATTGAGGTCACCATTTAAAAAAGTTGTATTAACATCAACATGTTCAATATCCATGTCATTTTCAATACATAATGCCAAAACTAAGCGTAAGGTACCATGTTTAACAACAGGTGCATAGGTTTCTTCAAAGTCGGATCCGTACTTTTGAGTGAAGCCTTTTGCGACTAAGCGGGCTTTAAATTTTTCAAAGTTACCACTCGGATCAACCTTTTCTTTGAAAACCCATTTGCATCTTTTGGTCTATCTACTATATCCTAAACATTATGTGATATGAGAGAATTATATTCCTCGTGCATAGCCTCTAACCACACTTTATTTTTCTCAGACTTTATAGCTTCATTATACGTTTGAGGTTCGCTTCGTCCCAGTAAGCCTATTTCAGTGAAATAATTCATATCATATATAGTCATTGAATCGTATAGGAGGACGGTGCATACGTACAGGTCTAGAATGCTCTACGATGTCTGAGTCAGATACAGATTCTAACACTTCAACATTTTCAGAAACTTGAGTATTATTCAATGGCAAATCAGGAAGATCTTGTTCATCAAATGGTATCATTTTATGGACAGTAGGTTCATCAACAATGTGATCCTGTTTTCCTGAATGAAGAGATAAAGTATCAGGTGTAGAGTATTCATCATCGTCAGACTCTATATTATTTGCCTGAGGAGTGTTTTGATTATAAATCCAAACATCAACATTATGTATTGGATCATCCAATTTCTCATTTAACTTATTAGTTTTTAAATGAAAACCTCTAATGTTTTCTATAAACTCTACCGAACGAGCTTTAATCATTTTTCTGCCATCAGCTGGATCACCAAGTCTATAACCTTTCGTGTGATCACAATATCCTAACATAATGTAAGGTTTTGATTTAGAATCAAGTTTTGTACGTTGGCATTGCGGAGTAAGAGCATATGCTGTACAACCAAAGACTCTGAGATGGCTATATAAGATTAACTTTAGAACCAGTCCACAGCTCTTCAGCCAAACCAGCGTTCAGCGTTTTCTAAACCAGCGTCTTGTAACATTGCCCTAACTTTTTCAATTAAAGTTCTATTTAAACGTTCCGCGACGCCATTTTGTTGAGGTGTGTAAGGAACAGTGGTTTCGTGAACAATACCGCATTGCTTAAAATAATTTTCGAAACTTTTGTTACAATACTCTGAGCCGTTATTACTTCTGATACGCTTAATCTTTAGATCGGTTTGATTTTCAACGTTTTTGGATTCAATAAACGTATTTAAAACACTAGTTTGATCTTTGCGATCCAGTAAATAAATAAGTGTTTTTCGCGTAAAATCATCAGTGAAGGTTATATAATTTTTAAGAAAAAAAAACCGACTTCATTGAGGGAGACCGGTGAAAGAACGATTATTGTTGATTTGAGATTTCATGCAATGAAATTAAAAAGACAGCGTCTTACGCCTAATTATGTAGAAAAGGAGGTAACATGTTTTTTTTTTGCCACTGCACCCACCTTGACACATTTTAGATTTGCCCTATAGTTGACTGGTAAGATACCTACCCGCAATAGGGTATTCGACTGTATTTAAGATAAATTATTTCAAACCATGTATGAAATAAAGCACCAGATAATTATTAAAAAAACTAAATAGGATAGAAATACAAAAATGTGCCATGAAAACCTAACTGCTTGGCAAAGAGAACAAATTGCCAAATGTGAACTATGCATCATTGAAGAGTTCCGTTCTGTTCATGATCAGCAATTTCACTTCATCAAATGTCACTTCTACAAATGTGAATACTTGATTTGTTAATGAAAATACTAATCACTATATATATGCCTTTAACATTTGAGGAGTTCCCTCGCGTCCTCATGGACCCCATCGTCAGAACTCGAACTTGACAAAAATTTGTCTTGAAAATCAAATTTGCTTAACAAACACAGCGAAGAAGACAAATCGCCAAACGTGTACTATGCGTCGTTGAAGAGTTCCATTCTGATCATCATCAGCAGTTCCACTTCATCAAATTTCACTTTTTTAAATGTAAATGCTTGATTTATCAAAGAAAATACAAAAATCACTATATGTATGCCTTTCATATTTGAAGAGTTCCCTCGATGCCTCATGGACCCCATCGTCAGAACTCGAACTTGGCAAAAAATTGATTTGAAATTTTAATTTACTTAACAAACACAGCGAAGAGGAGAAATCGCCAAACGTGTACTATGCGTCGTTGAAGAGTTCCATTCTGATCATCATCAGCAGTTCCACTTCATCAAATGTCACTTTTATAAATGTAAATGCTTGATTTGTTTCAAAAAATCCAAAAATTACTATATGTATGCCTTTCAAATTTGAAGAGTTCCCTCGATTCCTCATGGATCTCATCATCAGAACTGAGTTTTGACAAAAACGGGACCAATCTGTATATATATATACATTCAAACAAAAAAATAAATTTCAAAATCGGTTTAGAAATGACGGAGTTATGGAGTAACAAACATTTTAAAAAAAAACATACAATCGAATTGATAACCTCCTCTTTTGAAATCTTGAAGTCGGTTAAAAATAACGACTATCACTCCAACTATTAATAGACATCGGTCCACAAATATCAGTATGAATTAAATCCAATTTTGTCACGCTTCTATGTGCCTGACCACGGGGAAAAAAATTACTTCTTTGTTTATCCTCAACACAAGGAGGAGATGTGAGAGGTAACCTTGAACAATTGCCGACGCGCGGTGACTCGCACAACTATAATACTAGGCGAAGAGGCGAACTACGTCCACCTTGTACTCGTCTAGCTAAATCAAAAAAGTGTCTCCACTCAATAGGTCCTAAGATATACAACCATTTACCCTTAGAGATTAAAAGTGCGACTAGTAACAAAGGTTTCATGAATAAACTTAAGGCTAAGCTAAGTTTTGTTATTTTCAAAAAAGAACCATGACTAACTGTAACGACTATTTCTTTATAATTTTTCATCACACTTGCTCGAAAGAGATCTTATTTCATGCAGGTGTGCTGAAGGACAAAGGCCCATTTAGTTCCCTAAAGAGCTATAGCTTTTCTTTAATTATTTCACTTATTCATATAAACCAAGTAGCATAAATGAGTTTTACTTTTAAAATACTGACTTTTATAATTTAATATTTTTGTTTATGTTAAAAACTATTCAATTTGATTAATTTAACAGCGGTTTAAAATATTTTTACATAATTTTCAATCGTGGCTACATGCCGAATAGGTAGAACCTGCCAAGAAATTACATAATGGCGGACGAATATTTGATGTCACCGTATTTAAGAATTATTTTGCTTAAAATTTAGTTTTTTCTTCGCAAGTGTGATGAAAAACATTGTGTGTACCTCCGGGGGTAAGCTTCGCAAGTGTGATGAAAAACATTGTGTGTACCTGCGGCTGACGGGAATTACCACCCTCGTATCCAAAATTTCCCCCTCGTTGCACTTTAAAAGCAAAAGTCGAGAAAATTGCTATTATTATACAGTAGCCGAAAATAATCTATCATATTTGTGTTTTTTTTTTTAAGTATTTTTTTATGAGAACGACTAAGGCTGCCTAAACGATTATTATGTGAAAGTAAAATCATATACTACATTTGTATGACACCATATAAGAAACTAGTTTTGTACGAGTTTATTAAAAATGCATAAAATAACTAATACTCGAAATATAGATAAAAGTGGTTAATTAATAAAGAAAACAACAAAAATTACAGATTCTGCACTGAAAATCAAAATATTAGATTAGTACTTGGTACTGAAACCCTTTGCATCAAGAACCGCTTGGCATCTTCGGGGCAGTGATGCAATCGCCTTCGCGAGGAAAGAACTTTGAATGCGTTCCCACTCTTCCTTTAATTGTACAAATCTTTCGCTGACATTTCTTGCACTCACACGACGACCTAGCTCCTTCCATAGGTTTTCTATAGGATTCAAGTCCGGACTTTGGCTGGGCCATCCCAAAACCCCCACTCTACGTTTTTTGAACCAGTGTTTAACAAGATTAGACGAATGTTTCGGGTCATTATCTTGCTGAAACATAAACGCTCTGCCGAAATTTTGGCGTGCCCAGGGAAGAAACACATCTTGTAATATTCCTTCATAAACTTCCTTCGTCATAATGCCGTTTATTCGATGTAAAGGACCAACTCCACTTGCACTGAAACAGCCCCACACCATAAGGCAGCCGCCGCCGGGTTTGATTCTAGGGAGCTGATACTTAGGGTCATAGCGAGCATTGTCGGGCAGGGACCGGAACCGGTTACCATAACCGGGGTTTTCCATAGGCTTAGTTAAGAAGTGGTTATAAAAACCCCAACCATATTGGTAACCTTTTCATTTGGTAACTTAAGTTACCACTAACTAAAACCAAAACCCAGTCTATTCTGTTACCTCATCATAAGGTTAGAACCATTTCAAACGATTGTAATCTTTAACGCACACTTACATTCAAATTATTATTCAATAACCGTAGTTGGCATGGGCTATCCTTGAAAACTCGACCGCAAACAAGTTTTTTGCCGGTAACGTCGTTATTGCCAGTTTAAACAATATTGCACTTTGAGTCCTTAGGCTAAAATTGAAAACATTATTGAGCGATTATAGTATTGTTTTGACGCCACAGCCGTTCCTTTGTTTATCTTTATACCTGTGTACTCCTATTGTTTTCTTAGTTTTGGAGCAATTCTCGTTTGAACTTGTTATTTATTTTTTGGAATATTTATTATTTCAAATTAAAAGAATAGCGATCGTAATCGTCATTCTGAGGGGACCCTTCTTCTATGTATAAAACTATTCGTATCTATGTAACAATGTTTATATTATTAGTTATTAATTGTAAGTTAAACTTTTAGATTTAATTTTACTAACCGAAAGGTTAAATATAATTATTTATCCCAAAAATATAATTCGTATTATAAATGTATTTAATTTTAAATAATAACCGGCTAAGAGCATGTCGGGCCACGCTCAGTGTAGGGTTCCGTAGTTACTCTTCCGTCACAATAAGCTAAACTGGAGCTTTAAGTATAGTAAATTGTTAACCAAGGGATGAAACGGTACCTTTCACCCGAGTTACACAAATAGGCAAATTTGCATAATCAGTACCTAATTAAAGTAAGTCTTTTTACTATGAAGGGAAAACTTTTTGCGATAACTCAAAAACAGCTAAACTGATCATGTCCGCTATAGTTTTCATTTAATGTCTTTCTTACGCTCTACTTCCACGATTTTTTTCATATTTTTTGGACATATGGTTCAAAAGTTAGAGGGGGGGACACATTTTTTTTTTCTTTCGGAGCGATTATCTCCGAATATATTCACTTTATCAAAAAATGTCTTGAAAACCCCTATTAGTTTTGAAAGACCTTTCCAACGATACCCCACACTCTAGGGTTGAAGCGAAAAAAAAATTTCACCCCCACTTTACGTGTAGGGGAGGTACCCTAAAAAAAATTAAATTTTTAGATTTTATTGTACGACTTTGTCGGCTTTATTGATTTATATATCCATGCCAAATTTCAGCTTTCTAGCACTAACGACCACGGAGCAAAGCCTCGGACAGACAGACAGACAGACAGACAGACGGACATGGCGAAACTATAAGGGTTCCTAGTTGACTACGGAACCCTAAAAAGCATAACTTTTTATACTAAAACCATATCGTGTGTACTAACACACACTGTTAGTACACACGATATGGTTTTGTACCGATGTGGTGTTCGTACTAACGTGTTAATCTCAAATAAAGTTAATAGCTATGAAAGCTGTGCCAGAAATTACAAATCTAGCAACAACCAAATCTGGTGTTGTAGGCGTACATAGGCAACGGAGACTGCTTACCATCAGGCGGGCCGTATGCTTGTTTGCCACCGACGTAGTATAAAAAAAAAACATGTAGGTACTGTGACATAGAGCTATTAAGGCACGAGTCAAGCCTAAAGTTGCATAGAGGAGTGAGAAAACTTCCATTCAATCAAATTCTTATACAGTGTTTATAACATTTACATTTGGGGCATATGTAGTACTAGTTCGGAGCGATCTTTTTAGTGAACGAGCAGGTACATCTCTATCGAGTGCTATTTCAGGAGTTACTTTTGCCTAACCTCATTTATCCAGTTAAAAGCTGAGTAATTAGATAGAACTGAACTGTTAATCAGTATTGCATTTTATAGCAGCTATTACTCGTTCACATCAAATAGATAGTCGGCGACCGTTACATAACTACAATTATTAGTACTGTTAACATATAAAATAATGTTTACCTACTTTATTTCATATATTTTGTGATTGTATTAAATGTAAATAACAAAAGTAGTTTTAATGCTGCAGTAGCCGAGGAGATAAGGCATCAGAGGGGGTTTCGCGTGGAAGCGGGCCGGAAGGTAAATAAATACCAACTTGAAGCGAACGGTTAGTAAGTGAGCAGCTAATAATCAGATTTTTAAGAAACGCTTTATAAACCCACTAACTTATGTTCGCGAATAATTCGCTTCTATTTTACTTGCTGCGAGGCTCTCGTATCGAATAGTAGCATCCAGAGTTAATTACTCTTTAGCACCACCCAGGTGACACGTGCGGGGTATCTAAGGCAATCTCCCCGCGGACGCGAGTAATCATTTTCCTCCTGATCTTTGTGTAGACATTTAATTTATTGTACGTAAATTGTTACTATTGTTATAATATGTTTGTCATACGATTGAATAAAAATTAAAAATCCCATATGTGTGATATTTGCAAAGCTATTAACACGAGTACAGTATAAAAATTATCTAATTAAATACGTTAATTACATTGAAAATTTCCTACACATTTTAATGAGTCTACACAATACAATTTGAATGAATATCTTAGGAGTTATCATACATTTAAAATTACGGGCGAATTATTCAAGCCGGACTAATTCGCGAAAGCGACGTCAAAGGTGCTATAGGTGCAGTTACCTACCTCCGCCCGCGCCCCACCACCCACACAGGCATACACCACGTGCCGTTCCCTAATAATCATAATTTAATAAACTACAGACTTTCCAAATGAATGGTTGTTCTGGAGGTTTTTATTGTCTTTTAGAGTGGTTGTTGTTGGAAGGTGTAATGTTTGGTTACGTTTTACTCCCCGTGTGAATCTGGGGCGGGTCACTAGTCTAGTATTAGACATAAGTGTCCACACTGTCAATTTCCTTATTTTAATTTAATTAATTGTGAAGCAAGTCTAATTATATAAAATACATTAAGGAAACACTGTTTAATGTATATTTAATAGATTATACCCTTATAATTAAGTTTGAATACCAAGACATGAATATGTTTACCTTCCCTTACCTTTTACCTTTATCTGAATGAACATGCTGAAATATTTGTAAATCAATAACGCCAGCTAGCTAGTGCTAGTTTGAGCGAGAGGCGCTTCCAAAGTGGTAAAATGTGTGCCCCTCCCCCCCCTGTAACTTCTAAAATAACAGAATGATAAAAGAAAAAAATATATATGATATACATTACCATGCAACCTTCCACCGAAAATTGGTTTTAACGAGATCTAGTAAGAAGTTTTTTTTTAATACGTCATAAATGGTACGGAACCTTTCATGGGCGAGTCCGACTCGCACTTGGCCGCTTTTTGAAGTTGGACAAGCGTTCTTTGTCATCCTATTTCTATAAATTATGCAGAATAATTTGTTCGATACACTTTTTAGTTTTTTTTTTAACTGGCGGAGCCATGGAGATTTACAGTTACAGATTTAGTTTACAGTACGTCTACAGCTCATAGAGGCAATAATTTAATTGAGTAGTCCTTCTTACTGGACTCTTCTTTATCGAAATCAACCTGTCAAAATAATGCTCCTTATTCATTTCTGAAATGGTTTAAATAAGACTAGACAGCAGAACGAACTTGATGGTCGTTGCTATAGTAACGCTGAAAGGACATGAATATTCAAAGCCACAAAACGCGTCGAGCCATTGGCAGAGAATTAACTGAGCATTAAACCTACACTTAACACGGTGTGAATTAAACGTGTTTGCAAGGATTAACTGTAAGTATTCAGTAAACTTGATTCTCAGTCTTATTTTCTCCGTTTCAAATATTATACTTGACTATTACGTATAGATGTTATATATGTCGGGAATTGTGGGCGTATTATGTAAGAGAGAACACATTCTAAGGGGCTACCCTTTAACTGTTAATGATGAGGGCATTTAAAAATCCAACAACACAACAAACAAGCATCCAACATATACAACTAAAAATCTTTACTGGACAAGACTGATTAGAAATCATAGCACACGTTACATTCCTCAAGCTAACTGAGCTGACTTGTTACCTACATAAACTACATTCAGCAAACACAGCACATAAATAAGTAAATATAGCACATTATTATACTGTGGTGACCATAAACTCCACACTAATTACTGCTCCAGCGGGCCCGAAGTCAGGCGACGGCGGGAGCGGCCCGCAGCCTGGCGGTCCCTGGCTGTGACGTCACGCCCCCACCGCGGCGCGGCCGGCCGGAGCTCAGTGCATCGCCCGCGCTCGGACAGAGGCTCCCAGAGATTCGCACTAAATGCACGCCGCTTTTCTCCGCCTTATCGCTAGCCTCTGCTTACGCGCGCTACGCGATTATAATATTCTATTTAGCTTCTTTCTGTCGCCTAAACTCTTTCCGTACTTTGCACGCTTGTAAATATCTTTTAATTATTATAAATTTTATATGGATCTCCGAGTTTGATTTCTACGCCGCTGAATAGGGATCCATAATACAAATTGATTGTCCTACAGTAAGCTCAATAATCACATTTACTGTATGTCGCTGTACCCTTAAAGGATCTCTTCCAGCTAGCCTTAAAGCAATTGCGAGAGATATGATTATCTGCTGCTTCAAGTATTATAGATTTAAACAAGGAGTAACATTCAAGAGGACTAATTATACTATCTAGTTCTTTTAATTTTTCCTCAACTTGAGATGAGTAATTGGGCCAGATCTAAGACCGACTTGGGGTTCTGGCCAGGGTATACTCGGTGAGTGGGAGTACCATCATTAATTATTGATACGCTGATATCGTCGAACAGGTGAATGAGAAATGAGGAGAAAATATCACTGTATGCTGAACCCCAAGAGGTGTTATGGCAGTTAAAATCTCCTAAGATCAGGAGGGGATGAGGAACAGAAAAAAAGAGAGTAGAGAGATCAGGTATTAAGTTTAAATTTGGATGAGGAATGTAAACAGATATAATATTTAATCCCATGACGTTAGCGGCGACTGCGTTAATTTCATGGGGGGGGGGGGGGGGGGGGGGAGATGAATCTGTGTGAAGGGATGATTCCTATTAATCAATAATGCACTACCCGCGCGTCCGTCATTGCGGTCATCTCGGAGGCACGAAAACCCTGGTATCTTAAAGCGGGATCCAGGTCTCAACCATGTCTCCGAGACGGCCGCAACCGTCACGGAGTGATCATTGATTAACTTGATTAAATCAGTTTTTTTATTATTAATACTACGACTATTCCACTGTAGAATATTGGCCATAGGGACCTTTGACTGAGGCTAGTTCTTTTCTGATGGCAGCAAGATGATGGGCAACGTTGTTCGGTATAAGGTCGCTAAGCATGGCGACGTGATTCTGCATTAGAGCTAACATAAGTGATAGACTGTTGTCATTAGGGGTCACGGTTTCGGTATCAATGGGAGGAAGTGAAAGAGCGTGTCCATTTGGCAGTTGAGAAGAGGGAGTAGAAATTATATTTTGGTGTGCAAAGCGGTCATAACTGGGGGAAAGGGGCGTCCTAGGTCGAATGGGGCGGTATATAGTCTGGCGGCGGGATTGAGGTACACTTGGTACGGCTTGTGAACCAGAGGGAGCCATGTCTGTAGAAGGAGAGTGACGGGGGGCTTCTGGAGCTACGGGGCTGAACATGGTGTTTGCTACATCAGAGTAGGTTTTACGAACGGTAGGAGTACGTGCCGCAGCCTCCTGATAAGAAATATTTTGTTCTGACATTAACAATTTAATCGCTTTTTGTCTACCAAATTCTGGGCAGTTTTTATCTGTGGCGAAGTGGCAACCTGTGCAGAAAAGGTATGAAATATGTTCCGGAGAAATGTTGCAAGTTTCACCTGGATGTTTTTTGGCACACTTGAAGCACCGGACATCTGATCTGCATTGTGTTTGAATGTGGCCAAATCGCAGGCATTTCCTGCACTGAATAGTTGGAAGCACGTATATTTCCACATTTAGTGATGTATAGAATGCATAGATCTTGGATGGCAGATTTTGTCCTTCGAATGTAACAACTACTGATTGGGTCGGAACCCATGATGAAGGGCTACCTTCTTTAAGGACCTTGCGCTGAAGGCGGCGAGCTTTTAAAATTTTACCAGATCCTTCTTTTAAATCAGTAGCGGAGACAAACTCCTCCATTGACCAGTCTACAGGGACGCCGCGAAGAAGACCCATGAGGGATACGTGGTAGGACGGTATGGACGCCGTTAATTTATTGCGAGCTAAGCAGGGGTTTTCCATTAACTTGTTGGCAGCATCTGCCGATTTACATTCGACCGCAACGCGGTTACGACCAAGGGACTTGATGCCATCTTTTTTAATATCAGGGACATTATCGTTTGCAAAAATTGGACCTACTCTGATGGGCTGGAGAGAGGTACCCGCATTGGGGGATTCGGTTTCTCGCGAAATGTGCACTATAAATGAGCCACAGTCTTTGGGGTTGTATTTGCGTGACTCTTTTTCGAGGTCAGGGTGACTATAAAAAGTGGAAACGGATGCATTACTGATGTCACCCTGCGTTGGTCTCTTTTCGTGTGGTTCTCGGGATAAATCGGTTTGTGTCAATTCCAGGGATTTAGCGTTTCTTTTTCTTGTTTGCATATCAACATCCATTGCATTATTTGCATTGGGATTGTCCGTTAAATCCATGAAATTGCCACCACCGGGGTCCGGCGGCTTCTCCTTCTCATTCCCTGCCATAACTGTTTGTCGGCTCTCAGGCCAGAAGGTTTTAAGATTCTATTATTGTTTAAGTTAAACTTTTGTTAATAAACCATCACCAAATATATCAAAGAAAAGGAAGTATTATTTAAAAGAATTATAACCTAAAAAACCGTACAGACTCACTCAATGCGCTTCTGTCAATCCGGGCAGATTCTTAACTAGTTTTAGTAGTTTTGTCAATCGAACTGTCACTTTAGTGTGTGGAACGTAAAAACAATAGTTGGGTTAAAACTATAATAAGAAGGTGAAATGGTAGTTACTTCCGTGAAAACTACTGCCTGCACTAATTCATAGGATTCGGTTACTGAGCCGACACCCTTTAGTAAGCCGTGGCAAAATGCCGAGATAACGGGATTCAAGTATCATGATCTTTAGTATTGTACTATAATTTCGTGACAGTGTTGTTAGCATAACAAAATCCATAAAAGAGCACTGGCACGCCCTCAAATCCTACGACTCTTCTCTCTTCTTTATATGAATTTAATATTACGCGATTAAATTAAATTAATTAATTATATTACACTATTCTTTATTCAAGAATTTCTTGGAAACTATAAAATTACAGTAAAACATATAGTAATCTATGAGTGTATGTCCATGTTTGGCAGCCATAAAGCTGGCATGGCAAGAGGTCCATGACAACTTTCTTCATATGTAGACTATAGTTATTAGTCGCCCTTCAGAACGTCCTTTAGTGACCAGAATCGTCTCCATGTTAAGTTTGTTCTTCTTATCACTTCTTCTTCATTGTTTTCCTTGCTGAATGAAACTTGTTTCCCTAAGTATATGTTTAAAATACAAAATTATTTATTTCATGAAATACAGTTCATATAATTTAGGGGATGGTGTCTCCCGGTAAGCAATATTGCCTGTGTTGGGAGGCACCGCTCTTCCGTGATTATTAATAACTAATACTAAAATCTGTACTATTTACAAAATATATAATATGTAGTTTGTGACATAATCTATATTCTAATCTCCCACACTGATCGGCCTTTTGTGGCTATTTGTCATTATTTTAGTTTTACTGGTGTTCATTTCCAGTCCGACCTTCGAGCTTTCTTGGTCCAAAGATTTCAACATTGACTCCAGGTCTATAGGAGTCTCAGCTAGTATGGCAATGTCATCTGCGAATCTCAAATGGCTCAGATAGCGGTTATTTATTGTTAACACAATTAATTAACACGCACTCTCGTTTCACACTTCGACCGATTGTCATCGCTTAGGTTATAATTTCTGTATCTTTTATTTTAAATTAAATTAGTATTAGAAGTTTTTGGTTTTTTTTCGGACCTCCGATTGTAGCAATCGTAATTAGCGCTGTCGTCGGGCAAATATTAGGCATTATCTGACCAGACAACTTGGAGATGAAATAAGAGCCACCAGCCATAATTGCCTGTAACTTCTTAGCATTTACCTTCAAGCCAAACGATTTCGCCCGGTCACGAATAGAAGTCAAATCGTAGTTTATTTGGCTTATCAAAGACTCAACATTATCATTGCTAGCCGATGCGTATATCTGTAAGTCGTCTGATATAAATGGTATGACGAAGTCAGGGATTAATAGATGGTGCTGGAGAAATGTTGCTTTGCTGGGATTCAGGTGCTGGAATATTGGTTACTGGTTCAGTTTCTCGTATATTGCGGTTTTCTTCTGTGGTCGTGTCTTTTTTATTGTATTCATAAGTAGATTGGATACCTTGGTCTTGCTTTGTATAGAGTTGTCAATGTAACCCTCTGCTACTGCCTTCGATTTCCAGCAACCATGTATTTTTAACGAAGTCTGTCTCCACCTGCGTCAACTAAGAGCGTGGCTGAATTGATATTCTACGGAAACAATGTCCCGTATAAAGCTCCGGGTGTGGACGCTTCAGATATGCTGCCACGGTTTTGCCCGCTAAAAATATTTATTCCTATATTTTGCCCTAAATATTTTTCATTGACATATTTAATAAAGACGTTCTTCTAATAAAGAGTCGATGAACTTTTTTAAGTCATTCTGTGCGCACATAGATAGATTACATGTCCCAATATCTTAATAAATGGCTTAAATATTGAATAAACTATTAAATATACTATAAAATTAAAGCACTTCCAGTACATTTTGAGGCATAACAAGGCCTCACTACTGGGATTTCGTATTTTGGTGCGACGCTGACGAGTTTTTTTTTATCTTTAAAGGGCTGTATATTTGGTACCATATAGATAGGTACTCCAATCTAAAAAAAATACCTGTTATTTCATGCAATAATTATTACAAATAAATATATTTTAAAAATGTGAGTCTCCATACAAGGAACTCATCATGTAGGGTAATAATGGCCGCCATCATGAATATCTCACTTCCGGTCAAGATTTCGATCGAGCAACCGGCCAATTCGGATTTACCTGGGTCAAATTAGGTAAAAAAACTCGGTTGCCAAAAAGTTAGGTATATGATTTGCCAGTCGACATGGATTTGTTAAAAAATATGACCTCACATGTAATATTGCCAATAACATCCACACTTTATCAGGCCTGATATCAGATCCGATTGCGATACTCTTTGTATTCTTTCCGCTTCACCAAATATCAGCACAGCGTTTACAATATATGAAATGTAAAAAAATGGTTCATATTTATGCTAAACTATCAATAATTGAATATTTTTGACAATTAGAGACAAAGTATTTTTACATTTCAAATATTGTTAGCGATGTGCTGATATTCCGTAAAACGGAAAATGATTATCAGACTCGAAATCGGGACTGATTTCAGTGTGGATGTAATTGGCGCTATACCCAATATTACTTATAAATAGTGGGGATTGCATTAACAAGGTGCAAGATTAGCTGATTAAAGTATCACAAAAATCACAGTATGCTATGAAGGTACGTTAAGTACATTAATATTTTTCGTCAAATGTGTACGAAATGCTTAGTAAATTCAAGCGACACGTTTTACTAATGGCCCATAAAACTTTCACAAAATGCAACTTGGGCCCAATGAAGCTGGTTACGACTGCGTACTAAGGATCGAGTAGCGCCATCAAAATGATACATTGGTAAATAAAGGCGTTTTAGAAACACGTCGACTGTGCCATTATGAGGCTTGTAAATTTAAAGGCGGTATGGATATACTATTAACAGCATTTTTATTGTTCTGACCATTTAATTTGTAAAACTGTATGATATTGTGTTCGTTACGTCGAATTCATGTAAATTTATATATAGTGATGTTTTTGACACATATACCTATTTATTTAATTCATTTTATGATATGTAATGTAGAAGAAGAATACTTTATTTAAAAACGCTTTATAATTTTTTTAACAAAAACATAAATATATTACATTATTACAAGCGTCTCTAAAAGGGTATCCACTCAGCTTGTATCGTGGTACCTTTTGGGGACCTCGACGCTGGTCTTCCGTAGAAACCCCTGCAAGAGAGCGCGATTGCACACTAAATTACTTACATATTTATATATAAACAAATAATAGATTTCGTATGGCTACGTTAGTTAAATTTAAACAAAAATTAACTTTTTTAAATAAAATGAAAGTTAAATAGACTACCTACACTGTTATAATATCTGGCCCATTGGGAATAAAAAAACTTCATATATTATGAATAATTACAATTGACACAACACTACATGTTGACGTTTTTGTTTTTGCAAATTTAAAATATATTTTTTGTAATTGACCTTAAAAGAACAGACTGACAATAATTTCCTCGTAGGTGGCGGTATATTGTTCTAGCATTTCGTAGCAGAATATTTAAAACTGCGTGTGAAATGCGGCAGTACTGTGCCGTGGACAAAGCAAATGAATACCTCCCCTGATATGTCGTTGTGAAAAAGGTACTTGAATCCTTAGTAGTACGGGGTTGACCATATACGAAACGGAACCCTAAGAGGGATTATTAAGACACCACATAATTCACAGGTATCATCGTTTATAAAACCATCAGGTGTAGCCCATATTTTTGTATATTGACATAGTGTAACAAAGCCAGCTGTTCGATTGCAATTTTTTCATTGTTTCTACCACGTGCAATGGATGAAACATGATCCATATTTGCCTTGTTTAACTTCTTTTTAACAATGTGATGGCAACTTTTTTTTCAATTCTTTTAACAATTTTTCCAAAATTTGAGGCCGTCAATAAATTTCTGCAAAGCTCCATCCATGCGCCTCTTTGGGCTTGTAATGTCGTTCTCGTTCTCTTTTCGACTTCTTGCCTTTGTTGCTCCAGTAGTTGTAAGTTTTTGAGTAATAACTCTTTTTGCTGCTCGCATATAACTGAATCCATATTTGACGCTTTTTCTGTTTCTTCTTTATACTACGTCCGTGGCAAACAAGCATACGGCCCGCCTGATGGTAAGCAGTCTCCGTAGCCTATGTACGCCTGCAACTCCAGCTTCGTTTCTTCGTTTTGTATTGAAGCAAATTTTTACCGACTTCCTCATTGTTGAAAGTTTGATGTACCGTTGAAAGTATCTTTCCCGTATTAATCGATATCAACGCTCCGGCACATCGAGTATGATATGTTGTCTAAGATTGTAATTAACTCGTTTGCCTCCAATGAATATACTTATCAGACTATTAAAAGATTCAACTAAATCGGAATCTATGTTTTCAACTAGGCTTGCATGTGTTGAACGTATGTCTGTTTGCCCCAAATCAGACTACCATAAGACATTACAAAAGACGTAAGCGGCCGAACTTAATTTTTTTGCTTGTGTTCTTTATATGAGGACTCCATTGTAGATTTTTTTTCAATGTTAAACCAGTTCAGTGCTTTATCTACCACGTCTAAGCATTCATTATTCAAAAGTATCTTACTATCGACGGGTTTAACATTCGGCTAAGAAAATCTAATGCATTTGGTTTTCTTAGCATAAAGAAGAAATTTTATTATTATTCACACTTATAGGAATATAAGAACTGAATTATAACATAACTATAATAAATTATTACCAAAAACAGTTACTCAGAATTAAAATAGTACATATTATCTAATTATAGGTAGTGCTAATGATGCGGTTTAGGAGTCAAAAATAGGTTCAATGAATCGCCCTGGGTCAATATGCCGTTAATAAGCTTTAGAGCTCGGCAGAGAGGTGAGTGGGAAATACGACATGCTCGGTTGACCGGGGCCACCAGTCGCTGCTTTTTGTGTTCTCCTTGCGGGGAGAAGGATTCGTCCCGTGTCCTTTTAGCAGCGGCTCGTGCGGCCTTGCCGGGTCGTTGTTTGGGTAGACCTGCAGCCAACCCTCAGGGGTATTGGCCGACGTTCCAGCCTTAGGGGGTAAGGTGGAACCTTTTCCATTCGGCGCCGGTTTGTGTGCTGGCTTCTGGGAAGCCTGTGCCCCTCCCTTTTCTTATGACTTGCCTTGCTTATTGTGAGCCGACTGAAAAAGCGCTCCATCACCAACCATATAATGCTATCGTCCTCAATACCCAACGACTGTGACATACCAAGGTACTTATAGGTTTCTGATTCAGAGATAAATATGAACGAGATTGTCTCGGAAAGATATTAATTTGTCGAATTTACAACTTTCCCCCGCTGAACATAAATAAATAAATAGTATAAGAAATTATTACACAAATTGACTAAGTCCCACAGTAGCTCAATAAAGCTTGTTTTGAGGTTACTTAAAGATATTATATTGAGATGGTATTGGGGTTGATTACCATATACCATACTTTAAACTTTGGATACTAAAGTCAGTAATTAGATTGAATCACTGCTATATAGAAGAGGTCTGAACTACTTTGGGGGTGTCGATAGAGAAAGGCGCATGGCAATTTATATAATTGATATTTATTATCGCAATTTTATTAGGTATGGTGCGTTCCTATGAAAATTAATCTATAGGGCATCAATTACGTTAAGCCAATTATTTGGATATGAATGCGAACTCGTAAATTTTATACTACGGGAATACATATATGCAATACAAACTATGCCTTTTATTGTTTGAAACATAATCATTATTTGATGAAGTCTTTATACAATATAAATTAACGCCCATACCTATCTGGGAAAATTACATTTGTCGTCGGCTCGTCAAATCAAGGAAAAACCCAGCAAAACCATGATTCGACCCTTAATCATATAAATTGGTACATATAATTGCATCTATGCTTATGCGCTTTAATACGGTAACGTTACAATAACTCGTAACTTTATTAACCGAAATTTCCAAGACAGTATACACAGTTTAGGCGAGTAACTATTTAACATGCACACGTTAAATTCAATCTACATGACATGAATGATACAATATCAGGAATTTCCATCGGCAATTCACCATTAAAATATCTGTAGAGATCTGAACCTTTGCGTCGAGCAATAATTATAATAATGAGAATCGAACTCATTTAGGCATATATTTAACATTAATTGTCTCATCATACATAGGATGTTATAAGCTCAAAATAGATCATACAAAATAAGTGAGCTCACTAGAGCATCTTAACTAAGATAATTCACTGATTAATCTGCTACTAATTCTCTAGAATCGCCCCAACAATGAATTCAGATTATTAAGCAAGAATTGAACTTGCAAGGGTTAAATATGCTGTTATTTGATAAAATGCAACTTGAGCAGTTATTTGTGTAAATCTCATGAAAAGGAACTTATACATATTAGCTTCAAGAACAACACCCTAGGTACTTAACTGGATTATGTCGCCAAGAACGGGAACCACTTTTACAAGTACTGCCAATAATATATTATTTGTGTACAATAAAGTATTTTACTACTATTACTAATATTGTCGAGACAATTTAAACTCCGTCGGAAACACTTCTCCTTGCCGGGTCTAAGATCAGAGTGTCCCATTCCCATCATTAACTCGCTTGGCTAACTTAAATAACTACAACCATATTATCTTAACCTTAGGTATAATGTAACAGGGGGGTCATTTTCACTCGTAACAGTCGCAATTCGTCTGGCGTTTCAACCCCCTTTCATCCCTCGTTCCGCCTTGTACCGCCATGCTCTCAGACAAACATGTGTTCGCGCCGTCTCTCTCCAACGCATGACACTGACGGCAGGCTGATTCGTCCTCTCACTCTTGAAAGGAATGTCTGTCATCTGCGTAAGATGGCCTGACCGCGCCGAATCCTCGAGCCCTTGAGTCCGCACATGGTGGTTGCCTGGAATCATCCGAAAAAAACCAAGGTAGATACTGATACGTATTGCGTTATGAACCGTAAGGTCATATGCCGAGATGCTAGATAAGCCTGATCTTGTGTACAGTAACGTGATGTTTGCTAGTATTTTATTGCCTTTAAATAAATATTGGGAAGGCAGATCATAAATTAGACCGTTCTAATTGTTGATCTCCGTTTTGTTGTTTATTTTAACAGAGCAGATCTTTGTTTGACTACTCATCCGATTCTTGAAAGGGTACCTTTTAAACTAGTTGCAATTGCGTGTCAATATTTCTAAATTGTTAACACCTACTATGTACGTCAAGCTATGTTGCCATCTCAATATATATAATATATAAATACTTGCATAGAAAAAACCCATGACTCAGGAACAAATATCCGTGCTCAACACACGAATAAATTGCCCTTACTAGGATTTGAACCCGGATGGCGGCACTGAAAACTTCTGTGGTTTTCAATAGCATCATCAAGTCTTAGTTATTTGGTGCAAACAGTTTGAGGTCGTCCATGTACAGAAGGGTGAGAAATGACTTCACCCTCTCTCCGAAGCCGGCAACCTAACCCTGTATCCTTGAGTAGGGTGCTGAGCTGTTGAGACGATTCAGACCTAGGCAGAACCACAGGAGACTCAGACTACGAGTATCACCCTGTAATATACGTCGCGCGATCCTTATAAAGTTCTGCGGGCCAAGGCAGTCATCCCCACCTCCTGGTTGACGAAGGACTGTGATCCACTACCTCATACATGCACCTAGGAACGACATTAAAGCTCTTCTTCTTAGTCGTATACTCTTGTCAGAGTAGTCGTGGTCATTGCGGTCGTTGTACGGCTTTTTTCGCTGTTTCCCGCCATGTTTCTCTATTTATTGCCTGCCGCGCGCACAGATTCAGAGGTGACCCAGTGAGAGCTTTCACTTGGTCGGTCCATCGCATTGAGGGCCGCAATCTGGGTCTTGTGCCATCCACTCTGCCCTGAACAACCAGCCTCTCCATCGCGTCGTCTTCCCTGCGCGTAACGTGACCGTAGTAGCTAAGGATGCGAGAGTGAACGATTGCCGAAAGTCTTTCTGTAACTTTGAGCTCCTGGAGAATTGATATATTAGTGCGACGCTGAGTCCACGATATCCGCAGCATCCTTCTCCAGCACCACATTTCTAAAGCATCAATGCGTTTCCGTTCACTCTCTCTTACTGTCCACGTTTCAGCACCGTATAGTAACACTGGGAAAACGAGAGATCTTACTAGACAAGACTTCGTTGCCTTTGTGATGTTGCGGTCTCTCCAGATCTTAGAGAGCTTCTCCATCAAGCTGCATTAAAGCTGCATCAAGTTTATACAGCTCCAATACCTTTCTCAGCCATGAGTGAGTCAATTATTGGCCTTCTTATAGTCAATTATAGCGGCCGAGATGGCCTGTTTGTTCCGCCGGACTTGCTAGCAAATGGTCGTATCTATGAGGAGGAGCTCTTTAGTATCACGAGTCTCAACGCTACATACATTTTGAGCGGAGGTTGATTTTTGTTCTAAAAATGGATATAAGGTGCTTGTACAGTGTAGGCACTAATGAATCTATAGTTTTTCGCTTCCGTGGTACTACCGGACTTGTAGAGCGGGAAGGTTACACCAGTTGTTAGGGAAGGTGGGAGAGAAACAAGCCATTTTAGCCAGAAGTTGTACAATCCGTCCGGTCCAGGATTATTATTATTGTTATAGCTGAACTCGTGCCATTATTGTTATACTAGATACAAGGAATTATTAATTATGAGTTTCTTACCAAATATTTAGACACAAAGTATTTAATGATGACGAGAATTATGGTTTGTCAAATGTTTTCTGGTAACTAGACAAGCATGACATGTAAAGCGTTTCAGCGTCAATTTGTGCTTTCTAAACTCCACCACTAAGCAGTGTTAGGCGCAGTCATTAACATGAGTAATTCGGGTCCAACTTCAGACAAAAAGGGACCCGTTACGGATAAAGCGGACGCGATAGCGTGTACAAATAAATTACACAGAATGAGTACAAGACCTTACTATAGGGCCTTTAAATATTTGAAGTCGCTCTTCTCTAGCATTCCGTACAAACTTTTATTTATGCATGCAAGCGTGAATGCATCTACATATAAACATAATGCAAAGAAGTATATACTGAAAATTAATATGACCTATTAGTACAATTTACAATGCAATTAAATTTTAAACTACGATAAAAAGACTACCCAAGGCAACATGAAAGTTTTTTGTCTAAGCTTCGAGACATATGTAGGGGTACCTAGGGGTTCCAAGTGTTCCGGTCCCATTTCATTTAGAAAAATTTAATGAGCATCTGAGGGTACATGCCATTAATCGGCCAATTAGATCACCAATTTGTGCAATTGACAGACTAAGAAACATATTTAAAAAACATATTTCAGCGACATCTGGTAGGGTTCGCAAATTTATATACTTTTAGCAAGGAGATTTGAATTTATAAGGAAAAACACATAGGCTACAAAAACAATTTCAATTTATTGATGAAAAACGCACAAATCAATGCTTTTAAAATTAAATTAGACCTATGTAAAAAATCGTGAACGAAAAATAATCGCGAATTTCGGGACAACCGCACCGCACCAGTGTCGAGCCAAAAGTGTCTCAAGCCAGCGGAAAGCAATGTGGCGCCATTTTATTGCGTGAAGTTGTTGCGGGCTGAAGTTGCAGGAAATCGGTAAGTAGTTGAGCGCCATCTATTGGTATAGCGCGAAACAGCTTTGTTCAAAGCTGGTCTTGGAAAAATTAGGCTTCTCTCCAACACGGCCTTTCCTGACGCGAGAACGTCTCGATCTCTTTTCCTTAATCTCCCATGGTAGAAGAATCTTGACCTGTCGTAGCGGAACCGGAAGTATCCATTTCTGTCGGCATGGGTGTAGCGAGCCCATCATCCAATGTCGTGGATCCGGAAGGCATTGTACCGGCGGCGACAGACTCCGGTTCAACATTGTCTGCATCTGCGTAACAAAAACAACACACTTGTCAAAATAAACAAAATGGGAGGCTCATGATATCGGAATATGTATCGTGTAAGGTCTGCTTACTAATTGGTGGAGTCTGCCCACGAAATAAATAAAATGATAACGGAACATGTATCGTGTAAGGTCTGCTTGCACAACACAAGATTTGATAATTAAATAAAAGGACAAAGATGCAAGGTTTGTCCGCAAAGCGAGGTCTGCTCACTACATAAAGTTACAAGCCTGCAAGGTCTGCTTGCAAAGTGAGGCCTGCTCACTACATAAAATTACAAGCATGCAAGGTCTGCTTGCAAAGTGAGGTCTGCTCACTACATAAAATTACAAGCATGCAAGGTCTGCTTGCAAAGTGAGGTCTGCTCACTTATCAACAATATAGGGGAGTGGCTCACCCTCGAAGAAGGCAGCACATGTGTCCGGAGTCCACTCGCCCTTCCGGCCGTATACTCGGCCGCAGCTCGGCTGTACCTGACCCTGACTGATGGTTCGGCCTAAATGTTCGACTTTAGTCGACAAAAATGAGCATTTTTTTAGGTTAATAGAGAACCCAGCTTTTGTCAGAGTTGAAAGAACCGCTCGTAAAGTGGCAATCCCTTCGTCAACGGTCTCACTGATAATTAACACGTCGTCAATGTACACCAGGACTTTACCAGATTCAATGAGGTGCTGCAGGGTTTTGGTAATGATGCGCTGGTATACAACCGGCGCATTAGCGAGACCATAATGCATTTTTAGGAACTCAAAATGCCCCTCTGGCGTCACGAAACCGTTACGCGGTATAGAGTCCTTGTCCATTGGAATCTGGTGAAATCCGGTGGCCATATCAAGACTACTAAAATATTTAGCACGGCCTAGTCGATCGATGTGGTCATCGATAAGTGGTAATGGGGATCGATCCTTAACCGTGACCTCATTCAATTTTCTGAAGTCGACACACATACGATCTGTGCCGTCCTTTTTAACTAAAAGAATGGGGCTTGAATATTCGGACTCGGATTCTTGAATAACCCCTTCTCTAACAAATCTTTTATGATTTCCCGGACGCGTAAAGTTTCAGCGTGTGAGAGGCGATATGGTCTATAATGCACCGGTGTGTTGTTGGTAAGCCTGATGGCCATGCTTCCAGTCTTAACAGTTGAAACCGCCGTACCAGTTATAAAAAATGGCGAAAATTCTTTGATCAACTCAAGAAGTTTGTTCAAATCGTCTCCAGTTAGTGCGGTATTTATCGGAAGCTGACCATCAGACTCTACCACCATCACTGTTTCTTGATTGTTAGTGACACGAGTAAGAATTTGAATCACACCTCTGCGCACTTACAAAATATCATCGCGGTTAAGCACATCAGTTCCCACTATTACAGGTGTACTCATATCCCTGGGATTCATAACAGACAAATCCATTTCTAAGGTGACATCATTAAATTCAATCGGCAAAGTGACGTATTGAGTAACCACTACTTCACTACCAATGCCCCTTAATACGCGAAACACGGGTTTACGCTGAACGTTAAGATGCTTTAAAATGTCTGACGAAATAAGTGTAACTTTCGACCCACTATCTATTAAAACATCAACTGGCACGCCTTGTATAACGGCAGCAACTACATCTTTATCACATTCACTGTCAACTTCCCGGCAAAAATTGACGTTTGACTGGTTGCGAGACTCTGATTTCATTTTTGCATAACAGGTTTCCACCTTATGCCCAAGCTACTTGCAAAATGAGCACACTATGGTTTTTGCTGCTGCTGAGGTGCCAGGCATGACAGCTGCCTGATTAGAATTTGAACTATTAGCGTTCTCAATTTTAGCCTTCTTGTTGCATGAAGCTTGTACATGACCGGGTAAACCACATGAAAAACATTTGCCACTCTCAAACCGACGCTTGCGTATTATGTCATTATGTCGCCGCCCTTTAGAACCGTCGCGATTACCTCGTATTGAGGAAACAGAAGAACTACCAGATCTGATTGAACTTGGTTTGACGTAAATTGATAAAAATTCAACCAAATCACTTGGCAAGAGTTTGGCATTGGTAGCGGCCGCTCGAATTTGGGGGTCTGTTATACCACGAATCACAATAGCAGACGTTAGTTCGTCGCTTAATCCAACTACAGCTCGCAGGCGGAGCAACGAACGACGCGCATAGTCAGCATATGTAACATACTGGTCGGAATCGGCTTCCATTACATCAAATAAAATATTAGCAGCGTTAGGCTTTTTCGGGCATAAAGGCTTAAATTCCCTTTTAAAATTGCTCCAACTACGGTCGTTCGTAACCAATTCGTTGAGCCAAACTCGAGCGTCCCCTTTTAGACAATTGCCAATACGAGATAAACATTCATTGTCGGTCTAGTTGTTTGTTACCTTAGCTCGATCTACCTCCTCGCACCAGCTTTCGATATCGTGTATGCTAGGGTCAAAGTTAGAGATATAATAAGAATGGTTAGATCTCACCGCGTTATTGATGGATCGTATCGCGTTCACCAATGCTTCAGTTGTAGATTGCTCCGAAGCCACTGCGCCCGTGGACTGGCGCTGGCCGCCACGTGGTCAGGCGCGTGCGCCATAGACCGGCTGCGTCTACGCGGTGGCATGCCCGGCGGCGTGCCCCCGGAGTCTCGATGACCTATGGCTGGCGTTTTTAGATCTACGGTCATCACGGTACCGACTTTCACTACGATGACGACTTCTACTACGATGACGACTCCTACGAAGACGGCTTAAGCAATAAAATTGTAGGGCTATGCGTTAGTTCTTAATATCCCGCTTTCTGATTTTAGCAAGGAGATTTGAATTTATAAGGAAAAACACATAGGCTACAAAAGCAATTTCAATTTATTGATGAAAAACGCACAAATCAATGCTTTTAAAATTAAATTAGACCTATGTAAAAAATCGTGAACGAAAAATAATCGCGAATTTCGGGACAACCGCACCGCACCAGTGTCGAGCCAAAAGTGTCTCAAGCCAGCGGAAAGCAATGTGGCACCATTTTATTGCGTGAAGTTGTTGCGGGCTGAAGTTGCAGGAAATCGGTAAGTAGTTGACCGCCATCTATTGGTATAGCGCGAAACAGCTTTGTTCAAAGCTGGTCTTGGAAAAATTAGCCTTCTCTCCAACAATACACTAATACGAAACTTTTACGGGAGGTTGCGGATGCTCACCTGCTTAGAGTTGTATATTTGGCTCTGTGTCAATCTATTTTAAGTTATTGTATAATCGCTTGGGGTGGTTCTGCTAAATCAACTTTAATCATTTTAGAGCGAGCACAAAGAGCAGTTACGAAGGTCTGCCTGGGACTCCCCCGTCGGTATTCTACTCCTGAACTTTTCATTAAAGCGCACGTCTTAAGTGTTCGTAGATTGTTTTTACTGCGTGCTTCCCTTTACGTACACAATATGGTCTGTCGTCAGCCTAATCAAAAAGACATGATACTAAAAAGAGTCTACAAAATTCCTAAACCCCTTGTTAAAACTGCTTTTGCTATGAGATTCTCGGCTTATCTCTTTCCGCATTTATATAATAAATTAGTAAAAATCTGCGACATCATTGTAACTTAACTGAAGCAAAAAGACATATCCAACCCCTACTATTTTCTTGGAAGTCTCGGAACTATGATGAGTCAGAGGATATTTTGAAACGACTGTAGTAGACGACAATATTCAATTGCGACACCTTCCAAAAGATGAATAACTTGTGCAGCTACTTTTCATTTATTCTGTTTTCTCACACATTCCGTAGTTATTCACACGCACATATTCATACATATATACTCACATACATACACACTACCCTCACAAAAACACTTTCACTTACATACAACTTACTGAGACCTTTTTAACTGTCTTTATACTTAGTTTGATAGTTAGTCATATAATTAAAAAAAAATCTTATATATAATTTAGCTTTAACAATGATAATTATATTCTGTTAAAATAAGAACCGCACCATTTCGATACTTCTCTGAGATTCCCACGTTACAGGCTGAGCCTAGTGTGGGGATCAATGTACTGCTGCTTTTGTAATGCAAAATTCTTGAAATAAATATATTCTTTATTTACACAATGCATTTATTTCACTTGGGACGTGTCTGGAAGTCATTAGTACGGATCCTCAATTGACAACGAAACGCAAGTGCAGTATTGGCGCGGTTCTACTGAGTCTGGCCTGTCGTTCGTGCACGACCGGTGGAGGGGAGGCACAAAACCAGGTGTACTGGACCGGAGCGGTCATTATTTGCTCAGATTGCCTGGCGTGCAGAGGTATCAGGCCAGGTACAGTATTACGTTTCGTACCTATTGAAAATATAAATTAAATTTATAATATAAATTGTCGAAATTATAAACTCAGTTGATTGTTTCTTGGGTGTTTTATCTTGCCCGCACCTACCTTATGCGCTCGCAATGTCTGACGAGTCCAACATGCCTTATGGACCGTCTCGTCCTCCGTCATCAAAAGTGGGATTAGGGCGGGCCGTCGAGCGCGAAGATGGAACGCGAAGTGTACGAAGTGAAAGTGATGATCGAAATTGGCGGCTTTTATTTGAAAATGCAAAATTCTAACATGAAAGCATTAATTGAGGCTCTAAATAAGCCTCAGGGTTCTGACAAACACGTGAATCTCCCGGACTTCGACCCTGACAAGACCGATGTGGAAGCACAGTCGTGGTGTGCAACAGCCGACTTGTGTTTCGCCGACAACCCTTTGGAAGGGGGGCAATTGATTGTTGTGATAAGTAAAGCCTTGAAAGGAGCGGCTTCGGCGTGGTTATCCCAGATATCTTATGCGGGTATGACCTGGCCACAATTCAAGGAGTTGTTTGTGTCTAGATTTGTGTGCCCTGAAACAACTGGGTACCCTCATAAATCTTAACTCGGATAAACCTAAAGAAAACTAGACCTTAGTGGCCTACGGGAGTCGAGTGATGATGTCGCTTAATCGTTGGAAAAATGCTACTGTTGAACAAATCGCTGTGTCACAAACGCTCGCATGTCTGGCACAATTTGATATACGATTACAACGATTGGCGTTTACGGCGAAGATATATACTCGTCAACATTTGCAACAAGAGCTACAGACGTTTGTCTACCTGAAACGCAAATTCTATCTACCAGGTCGTCTGTGAATATCTCTGGAACAGGTAGAAAGTCAATGTTCTTGCCAAAAGCAAAATGCAAGCCCTAGGCTTAATTCCGTTAGTATTGTATAAAACTTTACCGACCGAGTTCAGTCCTAGTATCGTTGAGTGTCGCACCCAAGGTTCTTGAAGTAGTGCGAGGTCGACGTGTCCTGCAAATTGCGTTAGACTGGGTTTTGTGTACAACAACTGTTTGTGTTCTATTGCTAAGATAAGAAGACATAAAGTTTAGGGCATTTTCTGACTGACCAGAGTGTTCTAATTTCAAAATGAGCGTTCTATGCTCCACACAATCAAATGCGTTAGAGAGATCACAAAATTCCTGACGTATGAATATTTTCTATGTATTTCAATATTTATAATATATATCAATCTATTATAAATATCGTAGTCTAGTATCGTCTAGAATAGTAGTAGTGTTATAGGCAACACAAGCCTTATTGAGCTTACCGTGAAGCTGGGGCTTGTTGTTTAAGTAATAGTTTTCCTTTCTATAATGTTACTTGGAAGATTGCCTTTTTTTGGACATATTTAATATAAAAACTGAATATTTACATTAATTGTGTGTAATCTGGGTTAGCCTTGTCTTTATAATCAGGTGACAACCAAAACTCACTACCTAATTACTAGGGGAAACCGAGATGAGTTGAAACAGAGGTAAGTTAACATTGTTTCTACTTATCTCTGTTTTATTTTATCTCGGTCTCCCCTACTATAACAGTCATAGCAAAGTCATAGTGAACCGTACTAATAAAACAAGGTTGATTTTGACACCTGACGATAATAAGTAGTACTGGTTGTAAAATCAAGTAACGTAACGAATTAAAAACTAAATCCACGTAAGCGAAGCATTGCATAGCCGCTAACGATGTAAAATCCGCGCGACCACGTATACAGTGGTTCCAGCCTTATGCCACGAACACGATGGCACGAGCGTAAATCCGTTAGCGGGTTGGGTCGGCTTTACAACTTTTAAATAATGTTAAACTTCACTCGTCCAGATGCGACGTTACAGCCGCCAAAACTTTTTAATACAAATTAAAAAAGTGAACAGAATGGGGATTTCGAATTCATTACCCATACATTACACGTACCTACCCGGAGAAGGAATTATATTATGTTTTGGAATTTATTGTGACTTGTCGTAGTTAACCTAAATTATATTCCACGGGTATCGGTTTGCTGGAAAATATTTAGAACCGATTTAATCTGCTCACTAGCGCCTATGTAAGTTCCAGATTTACACATATTAACACTTATCAGTAAGAATTAATAGTTATGTATGAGATCTATTAGATAATTAAACTTTGTTCTATTTCCAAAACCGTAACTTTCTTTCAGATGGTCATGGTCATAGCACTTGATATTCTACTCTGTACACGAAACGATTAAAATATTTTTTAATCGTTTCGTGTAAACGATTAATAACGTACTCGTATTACGATAGCTAGTGAACAGCGGTAATATTAATTAAAAGTACCCACAAATTTTAAATTGACCTCTTTCGAAAGTCTTAGGAACTGTTTTCGTCCCGGAGGGTTAATATTTTTGTGTCCCACTCATTTACATGTGCTGCCAGCGCGTCAAGAGATACTCAGTACAACAAAGTTCATAATAACTAAAACCCCCACAATTTGGCAGCATTTGAGAAAGTCTACTCAATTAAATGTTACGAAAATATAATTTACAGTACATATAGTGCTACTTTTCCGCACTAGTGCGAAAGTTAGCATATTACGTTACTGTGTCGAACATTTAAAGGGTCATTATGTACAGTAAAACGTTGTACGATACATGTGCGAATAGGTAATTCGCAACTCGTGTCAGTTTAAAACACTCCCTTCGGTCGTTTTTTAATTTATCGCCTCTCGTTTCGAATTTCCTACTTTTCGCACTTGTATCGTAATGTACTATTATAAATGTAAATAGATAGATAGTATACTCTTTATTGGCACACCTCAGTAAAAAGAAACAAGAAATATAATATCCTGCCAAGTAAAACCCGGACTAGTAGTGGTGCCGTTATAAGACATATTTTGAACAAATCTTATTCCTTTCCTTAAGGTAAAATAACTAACTCACATTTGACTTAAATAATTTTTAAGAAAAATAAAAACTGACTTCAATAAGGAAAACCGGAGAAAGAACGATTATTGTTGATTTTTGATTTCATACAATTAAATTAAAAAGACAGCGTCCTACGCCTAATTATGTAGAAAAGAAGGTAACATGTTTTTTTTGTCACTGCACCCACCTTGACACATTTCAGATTTGCCCTATGGTTGACTGGTAAGATACCCGCAATAGGGTATTCGACTGTATTTAAGATAAATTATTTCACACCATGCATGAAATAAAGCACCAGATAATTATTAAAAAAACGAAATAGGATAGAAATATAAAAATGTGCCTTGAAAACCTAACTGCTTGACAAACATGCAAAGAGCATGCATTGCCAAACGTGAACTATGCATCGTTGAAGAGTTCCGTTCTGTTCATCATCAACAGTTCCACTTCATCAAATGTCACTTCTACAAATGTAAATACTTAATTTGTTGATGAAAGTACTAAGATCACTATATATATGCTTTTAACATTTGAGGAGTTCCCTCGATTCCTCATGGACCCCTTCGTGAGAACTCGAACTTGACAAAAATTTAGAATAAATTTAAAAGTGGAAAAATTGCTGTCTTGGGTGAGACTTGAACTGACTGCCTCTGGATCGATACTCCAGCGCTCTGCCATCTGAGCCACCAAGACCTCATCCCCAGGCAGCAAATTTTTCCACCATATGGGTCTAGGGGACCCTAGCGACATCTACCGTAAGAACGTTACACTTCTTTGACGGCTACCGGAGTTCCAAGTCATATTGGAAATTCACCAGTAACGAAATATATGTATATAAAGATATTAATTTATATATAGTATATAGTGTGTAATAATATATAATTACTTTAGATATAGAATACTGGAAGAGATCGCTCTTAAGGATAAATTCGCCTTTGTACTACCCAATTATTTTCCATCTGATGTAGTATTTGTTTTTCTCGTATAATAAAGTGTTTACTACTTACTTACCTATAAGTCCTATAACCTACAATATATACATGGGTTATGATATAAAACAAATGTATAGTTATAATATATAAAACATTCTATACTATATAATAGAATTAAGCGCTGGTGGCCTAGCGGTAAGAGCGTCCGACTTTCAATCCGGAGGTCGCGGGTTCAAACCCCGGCTTGTACCAATGAGTTTTTCGGAACTTATGCAAGGAGAAAGGCCCTGTAAAAAGGGTCCGATCTGAGGACGAATCTCCGCAGGGATCGGCGAAAAAGGCCCTGAAACTACGCGCTGGAACCTCAGGGGAGCCTTAGCATCCTAGCTTCCGGGAAGTAGCGGGGTTCTCACGAGTAGGGATCCGTAATTCGGACCCTATGAGTGAGGATCAGATCAAGTCGGTTCATCGTCACCTTAATCTCGCCATGATCAAACAATGGGCGAATGCGAAGGGCGGAGCACCACAGTTTCTGGGCTTTATTCACAAGACAGGATGAATACTGGTGATCTGTGTCAACTAGGTTAGCAGGGACTGGCTTGTGAAGGAGGTCTCGAACCTAAAGCCGTGGCCGGAGGCGAAACTCTCAGTTATCCCTGAGGGTGAACTGCCCAAACCCCAAACCAGTCACGGCCCAAAACTTTGGCCTAAACACAGAGCTCTGGAGAGTTCTCGGGGAGAAGGCTGAGCAGGGTGGCAGGGTGGTCACTTTCGCTCTGGATAAGCCTTCTGCCGAAACCCTTAAGGCCAATCGTGGGGAGGTAACCATTGGCTTTAAGAAGGTGCTGTTCCGGCTAAAAGGAGGCCAAACGCTCTCCCAGCACAGCAGAGGAACATCAACCCCAGCCAAATGGTACCTGGTGGCCGAGCTCCCATACCCCAAGGCTTTAGTGGCCGTGGGCGCGGGCAAACGGCAGCCAGAGGTACAAGGGGCATGACATGGGGCACGGTACCCTAGACCCATAACCTCGGCGACAGGAGGACCTCAAAGGACTCCTATTACAAGAGGCAGGGGAGGGCTACAACGGGTCACAAAAAGGGCCAAATAAAAGGATGAAGATGCCGTCGATGTCATTTCATTTATGAAAAAGCGTTCGACATTTTAACAGATTCCTCCATATTTTCTGCACTCCAAGACCAAAATATAGCGCCAACATATATCGACCTCGTCAAGGCCTTATATAGAAATAGTACCGAATAGAAATAACTAACCATAACTCCTCCCGCGGGAATAATTTAAGACAAAGGTCTTGCATAAAATAAGATATTTTTCTCCAATAGTTATGCTCGGAAATGTTCACCTTATTGTCACAAAAATAGTACGGGAAGTTCTAATTATGGTAAACTCAAATTTTTTTTGTAACAATTTTATTATTGTCGAGTTTTAGCGGACGGGAACTTCATTACTGTGTTGTTTTTTACTTTATAAAAACATGTAGGTATGTAATAAGAAAAACGCAGACAGCCAATTAATATTAGTAGCGGACCGCGTCTACACGACCCGGCCAGTACCATTTCAAGCATCTATGCTTAGGATTATTACTCGTATATCTATATATATCTATATAATAATCCTAAAGATGGAGTCTAAGCCAGCTGTCATCGTAGCCTCACACACACAGCCACATGTTTATGTACGATTAACAATGAGGAACCAGACGTTGTGGCCGATAAAGTCAAATCGATAAACTATCGCCATTTGATTACAATTTTAATTTTACTTTGAACTACCCAACATACAAAAAACGAAACTCATCCACGAATTGTTTTTTCCCAGCCTCTGCATTAATGTACTATTTCTCAAACTTGCAATTAAATGTTGACCTTACTTAAAATTAGGTCCGGAAATACTAATAACAATAATAAAATACATATCCGGTGCGATGAGTGAAGATGATATTTAACGGAATTTTATACAGCCTTTACACATCTAGGCCTGTAATGGCTCCTCTACACGATGGACCATCATAGTGGCCCACTAAGCTGGGCCAGCGTGTAGAGAGGGTAGTGGTGTCGGATGGCTTATGGCGCGCGGGATGGCGATGGGATGGCCGCGGTGTCGGTTTTTCGTCCGCACATCAAAGGCAATGGACCAGCGATGGCTGTCCGCATCTACACGTGGCGCATCCCTCAGACAAAACAGTGCTCGAACGCGGTCGAGTGAGGACGTTCGTGCTGTGTATTATTTTGATTAAAAATGACGAGTATGTGGCCGCATCACGAAAGAATAAAGTTTTTAGAGTTATATCGGGGAGAAAGCGTAACTTGGAACCCCAAACATAAAGACCAAAACTATAGAAATAAGGTAGCAGGATATTTAAAAAAAAGTTTTTATAACAAATAGTGCACGAATTAATTAGAGGATTAGAAAAACTACTTATACATTACGCAGACATCTGTATATACAGTACATTCACAATTTAAATAAATAAATATACCAATAATAAAAGAAATTAATATTAGATACCTACATATCTAAATATACATACATAAATTATACCTACATATCTAAATATACATAAATAATAATATATATACCTACACAGCGGCACATTAAGGAAGAGACAAGTAATGATTTTTAGTAGGGATTCATAGCTTTGTAGAGTTTATTGCACAAATTTAAATTGACTTAGGTGACAACCTGTGTGGCCTAGTGGGTAGTGACCCTGCCTATGAAGCCGATGGTCCCGGGTTTAAATCCTGGTAAGGACATTTATTCGTGTGATGAGCATGGATATTCGTTCCGGAGACATGGATGTCTTCTATGTATTTAAGTATTTATACATATGTATATAATATGTATATCGTTGTCTAAGTACCCACAACACAAGCCTTATTGAGCTTTCTGTGGGACTTAGTCAATTTGTGTAATACTGTCCCATAATAAATAGTTTATTTATTTATTTATTGCGATGGATAGATAACATCCACCATAATCTTCTACGTCATTTCTTTTTAATTACTTTATTATTGTGCAGATTAAGAAAAGGTTGGTACGTGGCGTATAAATAAATTGCTGCAGCGGCTAATGCTCCCACGTCCATCTTGGAAAACGAATAGATCGCAACTGAATGTCGCCATCGTGTAGTGGCGTGTCAGTCATCGCATGGCCATCTCGCTGGGCCAGCGCTGGGCCATCGTGAAGAGGAGCCATTAAACAACCTTCTTTTGTTTTTATTAAACGTCAAATTGTGACAAAAGGCATTCAACCATCAATTAGTGGATACCACTAATTGATGGTTGAATGCCTTATCCTGGTTCTTATCTTCGTCATTTGTTTTTAGCTGTGTAAACCTAGGAATAAAATAATGATTCACCAACGTAAAACAATGTGTAAATATAAATAAGACATAGCCACTACTTGAAAGTTGACAAAACCAAAGAATATAAGAAAAAATATTACAATAACGCACACGTAAATTAAATCAGTCCCGTTCAAAATTACTATAAAAATGTTGAGGAAAATGACTATTAGCAAAATTTGTTTATACCCACAGAATTATACTTTATTCTGGTGTGTATAACGCATTCATTTGCTATTTATATAATATTAAGAAATTGACACAGTTTAATTATATGTATTAAGTTTAGAAATTCAGAGCGTCTATATGATGCGTTTTAGTTCGAAAAGACTATCCCCGTTGTACGAAAACATTGGTCAGCTCTATAATAACGCAACTTTTGCATAATATTTACGCGTGGCCATAATTGAAACCGCGGGCTAGAGCCCACTGGAGACTGAGACTTTTTACAACGATGTTGTATGAAATATTCGCCTAGAGACATGATAACAGAATGAGAAAATATTCACGTCTGCATATATAGTTCCTTTTGTCCGGGTCTGCCTAAAACGCAGTCTGACTAATTCGCGTTATGCCTAAACGTCATTTGAAATTCGCTGTTAGACTATGTCGGCTATTGTCTAATTCTTATATTACCTATTTCGCAATCTGACCCAAACGTAATACGCCTAAGTCGCTGTTTGTCCATTTCGCGTTAAGTCTAATTATCAGTTAGCCTAAAACTCGTTACACCAATATCATAAATAACGTATTTAATATTTTTCTCCATACGAACTCCTATCACATTTTACCTCTTCACTGGCCACTTGGAACTGAAGTATTGTTAATCATTCAAAATTACAGTAATGAGTTATAACATGACGTTTAGTGCCAATCTTTGTGTGCAGTCCGCGTTGTAGGTACCTAATAAAGAGATAATTTATTTTACTACTAATACAAACGAAAGTGTTGTATTTGTAAACAATAAAAAAGGCGGCTATAATTTACTGTACAGTGGATTCCAATATACAAAAAACTGTTCTAACGTTGACGGGTCCTCGCTCTGGCGGGTGCGGTAACCGAAATCAATGCAGTGCTTCCATAAAAATTAATTCCAACAATGTGGTGTTGCGAGTTGTTGACCACACATGCACACCGAATCACGCGAAAAATGCAATTTCTGTATTAATCGATGCTTGTAAAAAGGATGTGTGTAAATCCTTTGGACCCGTGCCGAAAATTGTAGAAAAGGCAATTTTGAAGCAACCCGAACTGCTTGCAAGAGAAGGTATAAACGAGGCAGCTATTTTTAAAGCCAAAAAGGATTCTTTGTACAGGGCTAGACATAATTTTTTGAAAGTAAAACATACCAAAGTTACTTTAAATGACATAGTGATACCAAGTATCATAGCTGAAAAATTTCTCGTTTGTGATGACGGCGACGGATGCAATAAGATTTTGATTTTTAGCTCGCAATTAGCCATGAAAATATTAAAGGCAAAAGCAGACTCGCAATTTTATGGCGATGGGATTATTTTTCCAGCTATATACGGTACATATAAACTTGAACGAGGGCAACAGCGACACTGTGAATATTCTGCCAATAATATATTGTCTGTTGCCGAATAAGACGCAGGAAACCTACGTAAGGCTGTTCCAGCTAATAAAAAATGTTTTTGGCATTGAATTTAAAAAATTCAAAACCGATTATGAAATTAAAAGCCGTTTTCCGGAAATATCATTAACAGGATGTTATTTCTAGGAAACAAATTCAAATATTCCCGCGATCATAGACAATATGAACAGCCAGCACTTTCCAACATCATTGTGTGCACGTAGTTATAGGAAAGCTTGATTCCGCGTAACTACGATGCATATAATATATATATATAAAGGTTTCGACAGAATTTTTTCTGTCCTTGCTGTATAAAGCACACAGCGGCGCTAGTGCCGCGTGATGCGAATGTTGTCGATATTTTACAGTAACGACAACTAGTAAGTAGTAACCGATAGATGGAGCAGTTTTATGTTTTTAGATTTTATTGTTTACTTTATGGATTACTGTTAGTACAATCCAGTATAAGTAAAAATGGATTGATAACGAAATTATGACAGGGTAGGCAGTGTCTTTTTGTCTTTATCTTGCTCTGCAGTAGCCAGATCCCGATAATCCGTTCAGCAGGCCGCCGACGTTATAACATTTTACACTTTCTCCCGCTCTTGCGACTCCACTCTGTGTGGGATGCATCGTGATATGGTGGCAGTAGACAGGAACCTCACGCCGCTCTCCTTGGCAAACGAGAACTAGACTGAACCTGTGGTACTAAGTACTGCGGATCGCAAGGTAGCATGGGAGAGTAAGTTGCTACACGGACGGTTCTACAAGGCCCTCACGGGACCCTACGTGGCCCGGCTGACGTCGGTGAACTGGTTACGATTCGGGGACCTCTTCGGAGAACCTAACGTAAGCGATATTAGTAACGAGATACATTACAGCAATTTTTAAATTAGGTATCCAACTTACGAAAATAAAATAAATGTTTCATAAGTACTTGAGCAGAAATAGCACAGAACTATATTAATATACGTGACGGTCGACGATATCTTATTTGATGTTCTATCTATATTTTCATGTAATTTTTTTTCTCTTTGTTATAATTTATGCTCATTTCATTATCCATTTAGTTAGACAATGTTATAAAATTCTCAATGATGGTTTTGTTTTTCTGTTTAGGGCACAAAGTCGGTTAAAAATAGGGTATACTAACCTGCTCTGACCAAGAACTTTCGTAATGGAATATGTGTGTTAAAGTACGTGCAACTTTTAGAGTTTTTTACAAACCTTCATGCTCGACCCCCGTCAACACTGTCAACCGCAAGGTTTCGTGAATACCCGGGCTCACAAGAACATATTGCAATATTATACCTATATTATTACGTTAAGACACATGACTGCGGTAAGCACCTGTTCTGAATTTTCTAAAATTATGTATTATATCAAATTTCAACAACGGAAAATATTTTCACAAAATAAAATGTACGTAGTTTTGTATTCCCTTGGACTAGTGGAACCTGATTTAGGTAAATTCGAAAAAATTAACCAACAACATCTGTGAGCGATTTACTTATATGAACACAAATTAGGAACCAGTTCGAGGGAAACTACAAATAAGATTAATACTGCTTTTGGCCCAAACACTACTACCGATCGCACAGTACGAAATTGGTTCCAGCGCTTTAATGAAGGAGACACAAGTCTAAAATACATTCCTCATACTGGTCGCCCCGTCACTTCTGACGAAGAAGCGTTGCGACGCGAGCTTAAGTTGCATCCAGATTCCACTACCAGGGATTTAGAGAAAACTCTGAACTATCACTACACTACCATAGATCGCCATCTGTAGTCGATGGGTTACAATAAAGTTTTGTCAAGATGGACGCCTCATGCTTTGACCGGCTCAACGTGCATTACGTGTCAACATTTGTGAAAGTCTGCTGCTGCGCCCCCAAAGAAAGAGCTTCCTGAAGTCAATCATCACTGGAGACGAGTCCTGGGTCTTGTACGAGAACGTTACATGAAAAGCCTTTTGGATGCCTTCCGATAAACGGCCACCAACACAGCCGAAAAGCAGTCCGCATGGCCAGAAACTTCTCCTATCAGTTTTCTGGGATTCGCAAGGAATGTAGCTGTGGGAGTTACTGGAGATCCATCAGACTATCAATACCGAAGCCTACGTGAATCAACTACAAAAGTTGGCGAACGCTGTTATAGTAAAAAGGCCAAAACATCTTGAAGTATCATTACTTCATGATAATGCACCACCACATACGGTGAAAATAACCTCGCTCGGTTGGACAACAATACCTAACCCACCTTATAGCCCTGATCTAGCACCTTCCGACTATCATCTTTTTCGGGTTTTGAAACAGCATCTTCGTAAAAAAAAAACGAATATTCTGGCGACCTAAAACATTACCTTGCCAACTTCTTTGCCTCTCAGCCACTTTCATTCTGGGCCAAGGGTATTGAAATTTTGCCTAGCAGATGGTTACATGTTCTAGATAATTATGGTGATTATATTGTCGATTGATTGTTTCAATAAATAAATATTACAAAAAAAAATTAGTTTTATTTCAAAGTGGGAAAATAATTATGCAACAACCCCATATCACCAATTGTCTATGATTTAAAAAAAAACAGGCTGTTTTCAATTTATGTCATTCATTTAAATTGTTCGCGATTAATAAGGGGTTTATTTTAACTATATAACATTAATAATGACTATACCGAGTGGGGAGTAAACTATTATTTAAGCTCATAAATAATTACGACAATGCCAATGTGCGAAGTTGACGTGAAGCGTTGTATAACGAAAAACTGCTGTTTAAAAGTCGTAAACAATTTAGTAGGTTGGTGCTCTATTACTATTTTGATACTTTAAGTACTTGTTCAAACATTTGCCTATATCTTATATCTTTAATTAAGTACGTGAATTTATTAATACTTGAATCTCATGAACATGAAGTTAGTAAAAAAACGGATAATATCAATTAAATCCAAACATTGGAACGTAACGACTTACTGAAAACCAATATTAAAAATATCTTGGCGAAACATGTCTATATATCTATTTGTATTTTACATAGTGAGTAGAAATTATGTGAGCTGACTTTGAGTGCACGTCAACGTAAATTTAACTGATTTATCCCTACGATCAATACTAATATTATAACTGCGAAAGTGTGTCTGTCTGTCTGTTACCTCTTCATAAACTGCTGAACCGATCAGATGGGCGATCAAGAGAGAATTTATTTGAAACTTCGGGGCTGCAAGCTCGCTTTACTTCAATGATGCTAGAGGTTGTCCCGTAGAAATAGTTTAGTGTAGAACGACTGTCAAACTTCGAAAGTGCGACCAAAAATGAAATGCCAGTGTGTGCGTAAATTGTCTATGTGTGAACAAAAATAGTGATGTCATGTTACAGCATATTAATAATCTATCGATGTTTAACTGCTTTAACAACTACTTTTTTTCAAATGTGTTTGAAAAAGTTGTAGTTGTTTGAAAATGTATTCGCAAAGAGTTGACTTACCAAAGAAAATTTGAATTTCGGGCCTTTTTCTTCTACTTTATCGCTTAACATGTGCACCTTCAAAAAAGGTATTATACCAATCGTTATTATTTTAAGTCGGTTGTAAAGGTTAATATCTTAATGATGTCTTGTGAACAACTAATTCCGACAAGTTATCGATACAGTCATATGAATATTTTGTCAAGCCCTAGCGTAAAGTAACAGTTTTGGGTTTTTACACAAAATGTTCTAAATTATTGACTAATATGATGAAATATTACCACACAATTGAAGAAAACTTATAATAAACTGTATAAATTGGCCGTTTACACTTTTTATGCTGTTAATTTGATAAGATATCGTTACGAAAATTTCGCTCGGATTATCATAACTACCTGTGAAATGAGTATTTGCCTAGGTTATTTCGCCATGTGACCCTACAATTACAATCCGGCACACTACACGACACCATCTTCACTACATTAGTTTATTAATATTTTTCTTCCTGTTTCATTTATATTTATTACATTAAAAAATACGGCAAAAAGCTTGTCGCCAACTGCGGCCGACTTCTAACTCAAAAATGGTCACGTTTTCTCATATGTAGTCTGCCTCTTTCGCACTCATGGCTTGTTCATATACGTGATGGTTTCCCTTTCGCACACTTCATCTCTCTGTCAAGCGAAGCGTTTGACATGTCTCTGGGTTGCCCGGAGGCCAGTGACACGCCCACTCGCGATGTTGTCTCCAAGTGTGACAATGACAACTAATCCGAAGTGATTGAAGCCGGTGCAATACAGGACAGAATAATCCTGTGTCTCGGGCAAAGAGGTAATATAATAATTTAAAGAACAATAAAACAAATCAATATCATGAACACAGGGACATAAATAGTTAGGTATTGAATTATAACCACGTAGGTATTGCTGTGTCATGTCTATAATATCTCCTAAGTAGCGACCTGCCATGTTTATTTTGTTACTATGCTGTTATTAGTCCACCTTTAAAATAATTACAATAATTACAGTTTGATAGGTTTACGGTTAGTAGGGCAACTTAAATATAACGTACCTATTGATACGACACTGTTCTAGAGAGCGTCTATTAAAAACCAGTGTATGTAAGTAGTCATATTCCCTCTAATCATATCTATTTAAAAGAGCTATTGTTATAATACAGTTATTGAGTTAGTTTTGTGGTTATTTTATTACAGTGCGTCCGCCCATAGTACTCGCAAGAGTAATAATTAGTATAATGGCTATCTCCGAAATAAGTAATCCTATTAGCAAACTTCGTCAAAAAATATCACCATAAACAACACAAAATGTACGGAAACAACACAACACGGTGTCTAACCTGTGACAAAACTATGTTTTAAATATTTGGAAGATGTATATTATTTTTCCTCAAAAGACAAAGACTGGAATAATATTCCTTTTTTTCGTGTCCCATATATAATCGAAGACCGAAAGCGCTCGTGAGAGGAATATTAAAATACAATTTACAGTACATATGGGGCTACTTTATAGCACTAGTGCGAGAAGTAGCATATTATGTTACTGTGTCGAACATTTAAAGGGCCATATGTACTGTAAAACGTTGTACGATACATGTGCGAATAGGTAATTCGCAACTCGTGTAGATTTAAAACACTCCCTTCGGTCGTGTTTTAATTTATCGCCACTCGTTTCGAATTTCCTATTTTTCGCACTTGTATCGTAATGTACTATTACAGTACATATGGGGCTACTTTATAGCACTAGTGCGAGAAGTAGCATATTACGTTACTGTGTCGAACATTTAAAGGGCCATATGTACTGTAAAACGTTGTACGATACATGTGCGAATAGGTAATTCGCAACTCGTGTCGATTTAAAACACTCCCTTCGGTCGTGTTTTAATTTATCGCCACTCGTTTCGAATTTCCTATTTTTCGCACTTGTATCGTAATGTACTATTATTAGTCCGCTCCCAACTTAAAATTATTAAATATTTTTGTTACCACGTGATAAATTTACATACTGCTTTTTACATCACCTATGAGCAAAATTATTATGGTACAAATAAAAAATAAATAAATTTAATTAATGGTAATTAAATTAAATAATTTAACCTAAGAGTAAGAAGTATGCAAAAAGAGGAAAAAAAGTGATCCCTCCTAGTAGGGAAGAAAAGTGCTACTTTGATCCTTCCTAGTGGTGAAGAACAACAAGGTGTTCTAAAAAAATCGGGACCACATTAAGCTCGACCACGTATTAGTCCACTCATAGAACTATCCACTATATAACATACAACTTAAATGTGGACTCGATTCTAACTTGATTTCGAGTACAAAATTTGTAGACAAGAGTCTATATTTCAACCCTTCCCATTTTATCGATATCGATAAGAAACGCAAGCGTGTAGCGTACTACACTATCTAACTTGCTTATGTTGGTACTATGGTTCTTTGACAGTTCTTTGTCGTACATTTTGGTAATGATCTGCGAAACAAACGGATTCCCTCGCTAGTATGGAAGTCCCGTCTCTTAAAACGTAGCGATTATATGCTCTTTGGTTCAAGATAGGGGGTTGAAAATTAAGGTGTTTCTATATTATAACATAGCCAACAAATGACATTATAAAAATCCGATATTTGTCACAGGGGCCATTTTCCTTCCTTAGCCCTTTACGACCTGGTAGCAGTGTGACCGTCTGTACGAAAATAAATCGTAAATTTGAATTCGTTCCCTAATAATGGTATATTGCAGCGTAAAATGGTGTGGCAAGTCATCTAAGACTTCCAAATACAAAACAGATGGAATAACATTCCACAGGTAAGTCAAATTCATTATTTTGTTGAAAATTGTTCCTTGTCCGCGGGGTTCATGTTATACTGGTTAATATGGTTGTACTGAGTGGGAAAGAAGTACGCCCGTCCCTTTTCGTTAACTTGAAAGTGCAATATGCTATCCCTTTCACGTAAACGAATCGTAAAGTGACGATGATGGTTTCATCAGTTGCGGAAAGTTCGTGCATTTTACTAGTCCTCACCATACCTAACTATAAGATTATTTGTAACAACGATTTAACCCTAACGGAATATGCCCATGAGAAAAAAAATATAACACGTAGATATTGAAAAGTATCCAAATAGGTACGAATTTATTTGGATAATTCATTGGCGGAGATACGATCCAAGCCACCGCGGTGAAATAAAAATGTCGGATTGAATTTTTATTATAGGAAGGTACTACTGAAGCCGGGTAACTTTGAAACATTATCATTTTAATTTAACAAATAGCTCAATTTGGGCTTTGGTTTTAATGCCCCTTTACCGAAATTCCTAAAACTCAAAACGCAATAATGTCAAAATGCAGGAATCCTAGAATGCCTTTTTTATACAATACAATACAAATACACTTTATTGCACACCTCAATACAGAAACAGTACGAATAATACAACACATAAAGAAGAGCGGCGACTACAACAGGCGGTCTTATTTTATTTATCAAAACACAACATTCCCAAATTACAAATTGACGTGGTGTCATAACACCTAAATTTCCAGTAACCTACATTAATGAGTGCTAAATTATCCTATAGTATCGTATTTAGTTTTCGCATACAGGTTGCTCGCATCGCATAACGATGCTAGTACGGAAAGTATGTCATTACGTTACATTGAAGAATGTATTTCCGCGTGTGTAATCGAACTACGTTTTTTAATACAGTTGCAAAAAAAATAAGTAAAACCGCAAGTATTTTTTCTTATGCATATTCTATAAGACATAAATAATTGTAAATATAAAACATTGTACTAATATTACCTAAGTATCGTTATTTACGATTATTTGTGTAACGTATATTATTTAAATTGTATAAAAACAATATGGAATGTTGCCTTTGGAAACTTAAAACATGCTTACAGTAAGAAAAAACGCCTCTTCTTTGGCAGGCGTTTCGGCAGCTTACTTGACAAATAGAGTCGAAAAGTGGTGAACCACTTTCTCGGCTGACTGTACCACATTACAATCTATAAATTTTGTATATATTATACACAAATGTCAATCACAATGCCGACTCCGGTTTGGACCAGCAATCCAAAGATGTGAGTTTGAGTCCCACGTTGGCCAGACCAGAGTTGATCATCGTTGATTTGTTCCACAATAAAAAAAACAAAAAATATTAACATTGAAGATGTTGATCATGTTCTGCGAATTAGCGTGTAACAGAATTTCTGTTTAGTTACCTAACGCCATTGTATTTTCAGTAACCTTGTAACAAAAATCCATAATTATTAATCAAAATCTTGAATCCTTGCAAAATTTTGAACATATAATGGACATTACTTGTAGGTAAAATGATAGCAGTTTTTCTGAAACGTGTGTAATGCACTCAGATACATACTGGGTTGATAAAAACTTCTATTTTAGTTACTCAAGTTTTCACGAGTCAAAAGAAAAATAGCTACATTGCGGAAATTAAAAGCAGCGAAATATTGACCTAAGGTACATACATAACCCTAAATCGGTGTAATAAATAATTTCGGATATAACAGGCCACATAGCCTGGATAACGTGTTATTACCTCGAAAGCTTGAAATAGTTTTCTCGTCTATTATTATCCCTTTGTTATGGCACGAACAAACAATTTACTATTGTCCTCATCCATCTTGCGGAAAAACTGAGTTAAATCTTGAACAATGACATAAGGTCCATCGACAATATCATAAACCTCAACAACTTACATTTACTGGAATAACTTTGAAAATATGATAAAATACAGTATATTGGCGACATTGTGTAACATTTTATAATTATTGATAGGAAAAGCCTTAAAAGTGTACAGGCTAAAAATAGGAAAGTCAATCCCTAAATATGTTGGCATTTGATTAATCTGGTAAATGTATGGGCGCTATCACTATTACTAGAGACTTCACTTTTTAATTTTACGAGTTTTAAAGTCGTGCCTAACGTGGTAGAATATTATCTCTCTATGTGTAAATGCCACGCACAGAGTAGTGCCCCACTCTATTTCCACTACTTAAAGCGTAGTTCACATATGAATGCACGAATGGTACTCAATCTAAGTTACGAGTAAAGCATTTGTAATTAAAATTCGACATAATGGTTTAAATTAAATAAGACATATTTCTTTTAAGCAATTAGTACAAAATAGTGGATATGACGTCCGACTTTCAATCCGGAGGTCGCGGGTTCTAACCCAGGCTCGTACCAATGAGTTTTTCGGAACTTATGTACGAAATATCATTTGATATTTACCACTAGCTTTTCGGTGAAGGAAAACATCCTGCATACATCTGCGAAGAAATTCAAAGGTGTATGTGAAGTCCCCAATCCGCATTGGGCTAGCGTGGGGACTATAGCCCGAGCCCTCTCGCACATGAGAGAAGGCCTGTGCCCGTAGGTCTGCGCGAGCGCTGGCACGCAGGTAGTGCTTAGTAATGGTAGTGCAGTGCGGCACAGGTTTTGTCGACCCTTAATACGGTGTAGACGCAATAAACACCAAATAATGAAAGGTCTTAAAGAGCTTTTAAGAAAAAAAACCTGATTACTATGTAGATTATTATCAAAGTCGTATTGTTTCGGAGAATTAAGTGAAAAACACTTTAAAACATGTTCCTGTTATATTATAGATTTATTTGAGGTGTCTTATTTCTCAACATTAAATTGTAATGAAACTGTGTAAGGCGATTGTTATTGCATTTAATAGGTAGAAGAGTTACCATGTTTATTTTATTTCAGAACATTGTAAAGCAATACGCCACGAGCATTTTTTGACCTACTTATACAACGTTACATACAGTACTTTTCCTACAAGTCAACAAAAATAAATCTTAATTTAGGCAAACAAAGCAAAAGTATATAGCCAAGACGCGCGAGCATATCTTGTTACGCGTTACGCGCCCGACCCGCCCCGGGCCGCGGCCGGCCGGTCAGCGACACCTTCTCGTAACTCATGAGGCCCTGGTACTTGCTAAATTAAATTTTTGGATAGTTTTTTCTCGATTTTGGCCACCGTAGCCTACGGAGACTAACAAGCAACGCTAAGCGGTCTTCGTAGTCTATGGGTATTGCTATATTACGGGTGTCATATGCGTGTTTCTGACTTATGAAGTGATTGTTTTTACTATGCAACCAAATGAATATTTTGTAAGTTGGCAGCAATGCACTTAGTTTAAAACTGTATTCGTTTTGATTTTGTTAGGTTGGTAGCCATTAATCGCAGTAACGTTACAGCGATTAAAAGCACAAGAGCTGTTATGAGGAATAGACAATATAGACTTTTCTTGAAACATTTTATGTATGTTCTTATATATTCGTGTTAATGAATGCATAAATGACAGATAACAGTAGAGGAGTAGGAAAAATACATTAACTATAAAATTCGTTTTATTATTATAGAGTTCCTTACAATATAACCTATTAAAACTATTTTGTTGACATAATTCACTCCTATTTTAATAATAAAGAGGCATATTATCGAAAAGGTCATAAAATATGTTTAGATAATTAAAATGAACCTGACCTAATTCATATTACGCCGAACAAAGAGAAGAAAAGTTCGGTCGAAAAGTGACCTTATAGTGACTAGTTTCAGTAAATCGTATTTTTAAATTACTATTTCATAAAACTTAACCTAATTTTACCTCCAATTACGAAGGTTTATAGTTGGTGTTTACTTTTCAGTAGAAAAAATGCATTCACCTCAATTATTTTTGGAGTTATCGTTAAAAGAATGCAGAAATGACTCAACGTCGAATCTTATTTTGCGATTTGCCAAAAAGTTAATATTTTGTTTTAAGCCAGTTTCATTCTAAAGGTGCGACTTATTAAACCAGTAGTCCATCCAATATAAAAAAGATCCTGCGTGATCCTTTGATGAGCCTTCTAACAGTAGTATCATGCCTCAGGGTGTAGCGGAGAGGTCCAATCTCAATTATTAACCTCTGCAATCTCTTTCCTAGTGGCTCCAAGAAGCACAGCGGCCACACCCCGGGCAACCACGTCAGGGGGCTAAACCTAGGAAAGGGGACTACATCCACGAGGAGCTGTGGAGTAGTTCACAGATGATTCCCGTGAATGTAAAGTCTACATCGACTTATATCTTCTTAAATAATATGTTGATGTAGCAAGGTAGTGTGGAAAACCTTAAGGGCGTTAGTCAGAATCCACTTAGTGACTTGCGGCCTTTCCACTGCATCCTGACCTTTGCCGATCGTACCGGTTTTCCGGTCCATTGGGCCACAAAGGTAGGGACGAGTGAAGTGGACTTGTACCCGCGCAACCGCTGGTCCACTATAAATAAGTTCACGCGCAGATGACCTTAGCAACTCAATCTGGATTCGAGCTAAAAAGTCCTGCGGCGATGGAGTGTTGGCGGTGGGGTTTAGGTATCGATGTACCGAGACCTTAGTTGACACCCTGCACGTAGGCGGCCAGGAGAGAGTGGTCGCTCTTGGAGTCGACCAAGGCGGGACTCTTGAGTTCAGCAGCACATCTGGCGACAAAGCAGCCCTATTTAGGATCGCTCTGCTTAAATAATACGAGTCCGTCTTTAGCGTTACCGGCCGAGGCATTACATTGTGCTTTTCACGACTATTGCATGGAAATAAGAAAACATTTGTACTTAAATAGAAACTAATATTTATATTGGCGTGAGGACAATTGTTCAAAGAAAGCGATGTATTTTTGCCAGGAACATTTAGGTATATCCTCTTCACTAGAAGACCTCAATTTTATAGCGTAGATACGTGTTTCTTGTATTTTTTAGTCAAACACAATTTATACTATCCAATTCAGTAAGTATTTTCTGATCCCGCCTTTTTTACTTTTTTTATCACTTTTAAGAGGCGTTTTTCTGCTGTTTGGTTCAAACCGACTCTAAACTTAGAAGCGTTTTTGCTAACAACCACAAACAGCTATAAAAGAAAAAAACGCCTTAAGCGTGAACTGAATGGTTTCTTTTTTTTTAACAAGTAATTGGTCCTATAAATAACTTAATTTTATTTTTGAAGGAAAAAGTTGCGCCAAAAAAAGACCTTTTACCATCGCCAATGACAGATGATGATTACAATGAAACATTGTAGTAGTGGTGGTTCAGGTGCTACAGCTATTGCCTACTTTCCAGCTTGGTTTTAGACCATCTATTGCCACATTTCCGAACAGTGGCGTGAAAATAAAATATTATCCCGTTTTATATACGCTAGCAAACTGATACGTTTAGAGTCGGTGCCAAGCCAAATAGTTTTAATACTGGTTCTTTTATACTTATCGAACTATACCAGTGTTGGCAATGTTCGCATTCAGTTTGACAGCGTCTTGACACTTTTAAGATTTGACTTTTTGCGTCATTGTATTCCAGAAAATTGATGTTCTTCCCTTAATATTAAGCGTTTCATGTCATTAATCATGACGTAATCTTTTTGATTAGTTACCCATTACCTATCCTATAATACTGTATCATTTATTTATATTACATACACAAAATTCGGTGTGCAACAATCAACACGCTGATTCCTTTCAGAGATAATGGAATACATGCGTGACTATCGATTTCTATCAGGGGGGAATGTGCAAAAGGTATTTCGTTTTAGCGAGTCATTACTCTTTCATGAGTTCCTAAACTTAATGTTACGCCATCAGGAAAAGGTCGTTTTGCTAAGCTTCGAAAGTTTTTCTACTTTGGTATTATTGTGTAGGTATCAGTCTCTCTCTCTCTCTCTCTCTCTGTGTGTGTGTGTGTGTGTGTGTGTGTGTGTGTGTGTCGGGTGGATACATAATTTGCTTTTACACAACTAAACATACGTTAATTACCATTTCTAACGTTTAATATAAATGATACCATTGTTATAATTCACCTCACATCACACCGTACGTCTGTAAGAAACAAGGTGTACAGACCTAGGCCACAATTTATAAATAAAACAGACATATCTGTATCCCGTCCCCGTCCCAACTTTCACCAGAGATCTACAATGTACAAGATTGCCTGTCAAACATCAAAAGTGCGACCAAATGCGGAATGATGTGAATTCAGAAATAAAATTTGATTGCGTAAATTATTGTTTATATGTCAAGATATGATCATCCCACAACGCCGTATGAATCCAGCTTTTCGTATTTTCCAGTCTTTCGAACCTAACCTTACGTTTTGGTACATTCAAGCGGTCATTTTTTTTCATTTGTACACTTTCGCCCCTTTCGCACTTGTGGAATGTTCATAATTATACAATATGGCTTCCCATTTGCACACTTCAATTCTCTTTAAGCGTGTCATTCTAGATCCCCTATTTCACCAAACTGACAAGTGTCGGCGACATATGTCGGCCGACAATTCGACATATGTCAAGTGACAGGTGACAAGTTCATAGAAAACTTGTGACATATGTCGATGACAAATGTTTGGTGAAATAGAGGTCATTTTTCAGAGTTGCCATATTTGTAGAAATGTCGGTAATTCTTGACATGAGATAAGAGCACTGTCGGGCTTGCGTGACGATTGTCGTGTTGCGATTAGGCAGTCCTCAAATTATATGAAAGCTTTACTGATATTTTTAAAAATATTTATGATGCATGTTATAAAATGCAACCGGCCAAAGACGTAAATAATATTAGAGATAGTAAGAACTGGATAAGTGATAACTTGAAAAGAATGATCTCAAAACGCGATAGACTGTTCGTAGTCTGGTGTAATGATCCAAAGAATATGTTAAAAAGACTTGATTATACTAAATATAGAAATAAGTGCAATAAAGCAACTAAGAAATGTAAAAATGAATACGATAAACAAAGTATATTAAACTGTAATAATAATATTAAGAAATTATGGGAGAAAATAAACAGTTTGTTAGGAAATAATAAAATCTCATTAGACAGTTCCGTCCTTAGTAATATGGTAGATCAAGGTAACACTATTAGAGACATCTGTAATAAGTTTGCATTTACTTTTTCAAACGAGATAGAACAAATTAAGCACACGTGTAATGATATATGGTTAGATAGGAACAACTATGTAAACAAGGCGAACGTGTGTATGAAATGGCAACCCGTGCATAGCAAAGATGTCAAACGTGTAATTAATCTAATAGATAAAAATAAAGCGCCGGGGAGCGATCTTGTACGCATGTCTGACCTGAAGCTAGTCGTAGATAAAGTAAGTCCAGTCATAGCCAAATTGATTAATTTATCAGTTGCTCAACATAAATATCCTAATAAGTTAAAAGAATCTCTAGTTCGCCCAATCCATAAAAAGGGTGACTGTAAAGTATACTCAAACTATCGACCAATATCCATTCTCTCCAGTATAGATAAAATAGTTGAAAAATGTATAATCAATCAAACAAGCTCCTTTCTTCAAAAAAACAGTATATTAAATGATTGTCAACATGGGTTCCAGAAAAATAAAAGTACTGCCACTCTTTTGTCCAAATTCACTGATGAAATAAATACTTACTTAGACGATAAAAAAATTGTTGTAGCAATATTCTATGATTTAAAAAAAGCATTCGACACTTTAGATACAAACACCCTTTTAAATGGAATGGCCGAATGTGGTGTGGGGCAGCCGCTAAACGAATGGTTTCGCGACTATCTCACGTCACGTTCATACCGCGTTAAGATTGGTGACGACCTAAGTGATGAGACACCAATTTTTGATGATTCTTTTCCTGACTTTATTAACAATATCATAGCTAATTTCGAAAATTGCGCCGATCGTCTACTAGAAATTAGCCCCCATTCGGCCTTTTTTATCCTTAAATTCTGTCTTTTCGTGCCAAAATTAACATACATGCTTCGGTGCAGCCCCTTCTGGAAACATCCAAATTTACTGACGCCTATCGACTCCTTAGTTCAAACCCACTTGGAAATAATATTAAATTTAAAGCTCACCGAACAATCTTGGCTCCAAGCATCCCTGCCCGTCCGATACGGCGGGCTCGGAGTGCGCAAAATTTCGAGTGTTTCGCTGCCCGCATTTCTATCG